>NC_091822.1:5405000-6105000 GCF_038994185.2 Dermacentor albipictus | reverse complement strand
TTTTGACGACCTGGGTTTGTTTATTTGACATGCGTCTAAGTCTACGCATATGATCGTGTTATCTTTTTTTTTTTTCATTTCCACCTCAATCGAAATTCCGCACCCCCGGGCGGCGGTACCCAACTCACACCTTACAGCACAGTAGCGCAGCGCTGACGTGGTGGCTAGCCAGCAAAACTTAATTTAATTAAATTAAACTATGGGGTATTACGAGCCAAAACCACTTTCTGATTACGAGGCACGCCGTAATATCGGACTCCGGAAATTTCGACCACGTGGGGTTTAGCGTGCACCGAAATCTAAGTACACGGGTGTTTTCGCATGTCGCCCCCATCTAACTGCGGCCGCCGAGGCCGGGATTCGATCCCGCGACCTCGTGCTCAGCAGCCTAACACCATAGCCACTGAGCAACCACGGCGGGTAGCCAGCAAAACTGCTGAGCACTATAGTTAAAAAAGAAGCAGGCTGGTGGTATAGTGTGCATTGCAATACGTGAGGCATAGCGCAAGCGGGGCGCGCAAGATGTCAGACCAGTTGAAGGCACGGCGCGCAGGCAAAGCGACTTTCTGAGCCTTTTCAGTCATCTTATGTGCCCCGTTTGCGCACCACGCATGACGCTACGCAACGCTGTGAAGCCAATGCTGAGAAAAAGTGCAAATACTAATGCCGGACGGCGCTGACAGGCTGCGTAATTTCTTCGGATTTTCTGAGACGTCGTCTCACGCCGAGTGAGCTCCTCACGGGCATAGCCGGTCCTCGGTATACCTGCTGCAGTGTGGGTACCATGACTATAGAAACAACGGAATTGTGGCCCGTCTGCGCTTGTTGGTTCACATTAAAGTGGCGTTATTTAAGATCGCCTTACCTCAACAAAGCGATTGAGCGCGGGTCACGATATGTAGGGCTGCTATGGCCGTCGGCCCTGCAGCGAAGTACGCGTGTTTTAGTACGAGTCAAATGATTGTACGAGGGCGCGAAGTCACCGTCAACCAGAAATATCAGATCAGTGAAGGCCGTCTAGAAGCTTTGTGGCAAACAGCGCTGCGAGCATTCACAAAGCATGCGTCCGGGACACGAACACGTTCGAATGCGAACATCTTACAATTGTGCTTCTCGGAAGCCATTGCAGCCTGTACTCCCAATATTTATTTTCAATTATTATTAATAATTTTCAATTATTTTGCTTGCTAGCAGTAATCGTTGTCTTAAACGTTTTAGGTGCCAACGGGTATTGCGTGGTTCATACTGCTCAAAGAACAGCCGTGAAAACACAAAAACACCATCCTTAAGGCGCTCCTGTCGGGTAGGATATTACAGGATGCTCGCATATGTATGGCAGCTCGCATTGTGTGGGTTTTAAAAGGCTGTGCAAACTTCTTTCTTTAAGGATACAGTAGGAGATCGAATTACGGCTGCACTTCGCAGCGCTTGCGTGTCATGCTGCTAGTTCTTCTGTCTTCCTTAAAGTGACTCTGTAATTTGAGCTGTATTCCATTCTTTAGGAAATGTTTCAACCGCATGGAAAATAATGACGTAAAAAAGGCACACATACACACGCACATAGGCGCATGCCTAGGTGTGTGTGTGTATGTGAGCCTTTTACTCGTCTGTGTTGTCCGTGTGATTTAAGCAGTTCTTGAAGAATGGAATACTAACGTACTCAAACTGCCACATTGTTGAGCTGCATAAGTCTGCTACCTCTGCGCTATACCAACGCTCTAACCGTGAGCGGAGGCTTGATAAGCTAGGATAGACGAGAAAATGTAACAGTTGGCGACGTCTTCTTGAAGCCTTCGCAGCAGCTCGCCGTCACGTCATAAATTTACGATACGTCTGCGCGGCTCTAATGTTTCTATTACACACGCCGCGGTGGCTTAGCGGCTATGGTGTTGCGCTGCTAAGCAGGAGGTCGCAGGATGAAATCCCGGCCGCGGCGGCCATGTTTCCAAGGGGGCGCACTGCAAGATCGGCCGTGTCTCGTGCATTGGATTCATGTTAAAAAATCCCCGGTGATCAACATTTATCCAAAATCTCCGATTATGGCGAGACTCATATCCAAATCCTGGTTTTATTGCGTAAAACCCCAAAATTCAATTTTTATTCTAAAAAAAATTCTGAAAAAAAGAATGGCTGAACATACTGAGTTTCAGGGACCATTACTGAGCATCGACGGCTCAAGTACGAAAGAACACTTTGAAACCCGTGACCTCGCACTGACGTATCGGTATGGGGTGTCGGCGGGAAATATAAATTGTGCAACCTTCATTTTCTCTTCTACTAGCACACCCTACTGTCGCGAATATACGAGAGTAGAGTTTTCAAATAATACATGATTATTCCAAATATACACCTGCGATATACTGTTTTTCTTCAGTGTGACTTTAACATGTCTGAGTACTAAGACATGTTCTAAGGATAAGTGACCAGGGGCGGAATTCACTTAGAGCATTTACGAACAAATTTAGGCGGATGCAAAACTGGACGAAAAAGTGTATTCACAAAGCTGAAACTCTTCGCAAGATCAGCAATCTTGCGATGCCTGCCGCTGCATAGACGAGCGCTGTAGTCTAAAAAATACACATATGTAACGTTACCAAAGGTGCGAACTTCAGCACTTTCACTAACAGTAAGCGTAAGTCGATTCACCAAACCTAAACAGCTGTTGCAGACGATGACTTAAGAAAAAATCTCTACGATATGGCCGTAACAGTCTTGGGAACATAATTATGTCTATCTGCGCCGCTCGAGCTGGCGCGGGTAAGCGTAAGAACGTGCTGTTTCACCCTATTGACCATAGGCCATAACTAATAGCCGAGCATGGCACGTGCCTATAGGTTGGTCGCATGCTCTCATCTGTCATCTCCCAGTGCTTTGAACTGTCTCCGTGCATGACTAAATTGTGCGTCCGCTGCTGTAGAAGGCACTAACATTGCTCATGTGCGGCGAACTTCCACGTCGTGTCTGATATACTGTGTTTAGGTATGCGCGCAATGGCCTGAATTTTGGTTCTCGTCATTCCACTCTATTGGGTGTTCGCAAATAGAAGTGCAGTGTCAATCCCTGACAACAGTGAAGTATGTCACTCATGTGTTTTGGGCACTTGTATTGCTTTCTCTTTTTGACATTTCTCTTGCTCATAGGGCTGCGCGGATGCTTATTTCTTCCACCACTTTTAGGCTATAATTTTCCATGCGGCATGAAAAAAATATATAACGTTTCTAAATTTTAAAACATGATGCGGTTGCATAATTGCCTGTCATCTTCTCTGCTGTTAGCCTCAGCCTTCCATTATGTAGCTCATAGTTTCAACTAAGCGCTGAGTCGTAGCGACGGTCTGTGCCCACGGTGTTGCTCACTTTGCGGCCTACGGTGTGAACCAACGTATGTGTACGACGGATGGCAATCCTGTGTCTGATATGAAGCGGGATATCGATACGACGACATATAAAAAAAAGGGATGGCGAATGAAATCACGACCACCATTCATGGCAAAATTATGTGGCTGTGAAATAAAACACCTCAGGAACTAAGCGAACAATTGTTGCATGAGTACACACACACGCACAGAGAGAGAGCGAGACGGACAAAAATACAAACGCACGCACACACACGCGCACGCACACTTATACCTATGTAACCACACTGACTATAACTACAGGGGACACTTCGTTTTTGGTAAAAAAAGTATACATCGTTTGTTTTCCCTGCGCAACGATAATAAAAGGCAACAGGAAATGGGAAGACCAGAAAACAAAGTTAAGCGACAGCAGACTACAGTCTTATTCCAAACCCCGTAATAACGTCAGTCCTGGGCAAAATGATGTCACTCACCTCTTTCAGTGGTTCCATTCGATCTTCGTTCTGTAGTTTCTTCCTCTTAATTAAGGAACTCCTTATAGACGTTTATGAATTCAGTGCAATGAGTAATAAATAAATAAACAAGAATGTACTTCTGCCCGACGACAGCCTTACGGTGCTGCGCAATAGTGATGTCAACATGACGGCATGAAAAACCCCGGTCACAGTGGCCTGGTATCGCGGTATGAATAATTTGAAGCGTGCACAACGCTAAACGTGGTCCCTAAAACGCCTCGTATCAGGAAGATCAGCATTTTCGCCGCTCGAATTATGCGGCCTTGCGCGCACTCCCGGCGGCGCGCAGTTTGATCCCTCTATTCAGAGCGTTTACACAGAGCTACGGCATTTAATAATAATATTAATATTATCCTTTATTTCATGAAAATATTACACATTCAAAAAACCGGTCAGCCCAAGCCTTGGACGCTTGTCGGGCTGTACTCGGCAGTCAGCGACAAGTACTCAAAGAAATAAAAATAAAGCAAGGTTAGCAAGCTATAAGCTGATGCAATTTACAAAACAAAAAGCAAACTACAACGAAAAAGGAGACTACAAGACAAAAGCAAAGTACCACAAACAAAACGTTAGCTACGAGCAAACGCAAGCTAGAAAAGATACAAAGTGAAACAGGCAAGGATACTCACCACTCTAGGCCAAATGAAACTAATCGAAACTATAGGACGGGCTCGAATGACAACTAAACGGAAGAATAATTATTTTTGAGGCATAGTTTGTGTGTTCATTGGGTAAAGAATTAAAAACGTTAGGAATATAATATTTTCTGCTATAACGACAAACACGGTTGTAACACCGCGGGGTAGTGAACGTATTATGGTGTCTCAGTGGTCTGGCAGGAATCAACGGAAACAGAAAATCACTGTTCCAAAAATGTTTTATCACCACAGTTTGAAAGAATAATGCTTCAAATGAGGGTAACTCCAAAAAGGAAAATAGATTATTATTACGAGGAATGGTCTCATTGTATGCAACATTGGGAAGAACATATTTCAGAATAAAAATCAATTTTGCACGCCATGTGTAATTAGTGGTGTAAGTGCATATCGTATGGCCTGTGGAGAATGAACTTCACATCAAGGCCATGATGCTTGCAGCATGAGGCTGACAACTCATTTGTTATTTCAGTTGTGTGTAACTTCCCCAGTTACGTTCAGCCACAGCGCATGTAGCCTGTACTTCTCAGGCTTCGACCCTGCCTCAGGGATATAGTTCCGGCTTCTCATGGTTTAATTAGCCGTAAGTGAAAAAATACTTATAGATAAAACGGTAAGGCAAGGAGACACAATCTGACAGATTATATTCACTGCGTGCTTAGTATTCAAGCTTTCAGACTAGGAAGAATTGAAGCGTCCGTCTGTGACTACACGTTGTCCCCGCTTCTGTGAAAACAAGTTACCTCGCCTGACCCCCACGTGGAGGCCAGATGAAGTAACTGGATTTCCCTAGACGTGGGGACAATGTGTAGTGACGGACGGTCGCTACAAGAGCTATCCCCCCCCCCCCCCACCTAGAATGCCGAAGGCTTAGCTGTGAATGGCGGACAGAATGCAGCGTTAATGTTCAAGGTAGGCTGGTTCAACGCGGTCGCACGACACTCTTTTTGCTGCGAACGTCAATCTTCCAGCAGGAAGGCACACGTGAAGTCACTTGCCGGGAAACTACACACGGGCTGCCCTCGGGCGATGCGTGGCCCCGTAGGTCGAAGCTGTTCGAGGCAGGAATATAGCTTAAGTGCTGCGCGTCCGCTTGCGGATGACCTTGCTGGGTGCGGAAAAACTGGCGTAGAACGAGGACTGCTGATCCTTAGAGCAGCTCTGCTGCGCTGTAAAGCAGTTGTTTTCTTGAAGACCGTAGCTTTTACATCCTGACTAACCAGAAGCCGTTAACCTTCGTTTTCAAGAACAACAGTTCCTCGTACTCAGAACGTGAGCTTCGGCAACTTTCCTTTATCTCCGAATTTTCTAGGGATGTCCGTCATATTTCTGGGAACGAAAATCAGGCAGCTGACACACTGTCGCGTATCTCAAAAGCTATATTACTTGCCTCCGGTAAACCAAGCTCCCAATAGGATAAAGGCGATTATCAACGGCTAATATCTCAACAACTTTCAGATTGCCGATGTGATTTTCCTTTAGTTTGGGCGTGTTGTTGGGATACATACAAACTGCGATACATAGCGCAAGAATGACACATGGACAAGCAGGAACACGGGACGAGCGCCACATGAGGGTTTGCTTTCCAGCGTTGAGGCGGAAATAGATGAGCATGGCGCTGTCTTTTTTCCTAACGCTTGTGGTGTTAGCGGTGCAAGGTTTTTAGAGCTTTTATCATTTTATTTAAGGTCCACGTTCGTTCAATTTGCCAATAACATTTACCTGCAAAAGCAGGGTGTTTGCATAGGCTCATGCATAGCACCCATAATAAGTGACTTGTTTTTAGCTCGATGTGACAAAGCTCTTTCTGTGCGGTTGGGCGACTTGGGCGTTGTAAAATTTTTTAGATATATAGATGATTTTTCGGTATTTTTAGATCGAGCACTACTTGATCCGGCCGCCAGTTCCCATGTAGATTGCGGTTTTGACTGTTCAAACCCTGCTGTTGACAGTATTCTTGCCTCATTCAATGAGTATTATACGCCACTTACGTTCACCACTGAATTTCCTGCGCCGAACAATATCAGGTTTTTAGACTTGCGTTTGCATTTCAAAGCTGAACACGTGTGTTGGGTATACGAGCCCAGAGCTAATAAGCCGCCCTTGAGGTACACTTCTGCACACTCAAAACTCATAAAAAGAAGTATCGTACGTTCTTTCTTGTCATGCGCTCTCTCGAAGTCATGTGCTCACTTGCTGGATGACGGCCTTAGAAAGCAGGTGGCTCGTCTGAAAGCAGCGAACTATCCGAGACATATCATTATCTTGGTTGCTGACGGCCTGCATCGTCGAAGGAAGCTAACTTCACGCATGAGCGATGACCAGAGAGCGGATGACGAAAGAGAGAGGAAAGAACAAAGGGACAAACGAAAGGTGGCTGTAATTCCCTACTTTCATAAGGTTTCCCACAACCCAAAGAAGGTTGGGCAACGTTCTGGTGTAAACGTTGTTTTTACAGCGCCTAACAAACTCGTGAGGTTGAGTGTGTTGGGCTGTCCCATGAGGAAACGAAAGCCTGGTTGCGCTACCGCACACAAGGATCCTTTTGTTACATGCACTCGCAACGTGGTGTATAAGATTCCACTTTCATGTGGGAAGTACTACGTGGGCCAGGCGGGCAGATGTTTAAACGGGCGTTTGGGGGGGAGGGGGGCATAGTGATAAAGTGGAGAGCATCACGATAGATGGACATCTGGCTGCCCATTGTAAAAAATGCGACGCGAAGGCACCATGCTTCCCTCTCTTAAAACAAACTGTTGTTGTCTATCGCCACAGGAATAGGATTACGAGGGAAATTGTCAAAGCAGCTGAAATAACCAGAGCAGTTGACGATTGTGTTAGCACGCCGTCTATTTATTATCAAAGAACCAGCTTGAATTTTTGGGTATAGTAGTCACATCACTGCTTTACCTCCTTCCCTTCAGTGTGTTTCTTGCAGTGGCGTCCCAGTGAGTATATATATGCTCACCAGCTGCAATAAATAAATTGTTGAAAGTAAGCGCTCGTCCCGTGTTCCTGCTTGTCCCTGTGTCTTTCTTGCGCTATGTATCCCAGTTTGTAGGCATTGTCCTGTTCAGCAACAATTTATTCAGGACCTTAACTGAGAAACTGTAAGATTACATTGAAGAATAATATGCAGAAAAATATGTGGAAGACCACGCTTATGTTGAATAACCTGTCAATCGAACAAGAATTCATATTCGGCAGTCAGCCGCTAGAGTTTGTGCAGGAGTAAGATTACTTAGGTCAATTAAGTCAGTTACTCACAGGGAGCCCTGACAATGAGACGAAAATTTACAGAAGAATGAAAATGGGTCAGAGTGCATACCGCCGGCATTAACAAAATCGTGACCAGTAGCTTACCGCTGTTGTTGAAACTAAAAGTGTTTAATCATTCCATTCTTCAAGTAGTAACATATTGAGCAGAAACTTGGAGGTTAACAATGAAGCTTGAGGATGAGTTAAGGACCACTCAAAAAAGCCATGGAACGAAAAATGCTAGGCGTAAGGCTAACAGAGACGAAGAAAGCGGTGTGCATCAGAAAGCCAAACGGAGCTGGGCAGGCCGCGTAATTCTTAGAGTAGATAATCATTGGTCCATTAGAAGTACAGAGTGGGCGCTGGGGAAATCAAGCACTGTGGAGCACGGCCTAAAATTAAAGGGACTAATGAAATAAGGAAATTTGCAGGCATAATTTGGAGTCAGCTAGCGCAGGTCAGGGTAATTAGAGATCGCTGGTAGAGGCCCTCGTGCTGCAGTGAATACAAAAGTAGGCTGATGACGTTTTACAACATCCAAAATTCATGTGGAATTTTAACGGACTGTTTCTCCTGAGCCCCTGTTCGCTTCAACTGCGAGGCCGCATTCATATGTTTAGAGAGTGGCGTCGGGCGCTATACCGCCACCACCACCTTGGCATGTGCAGTGTCTGCTCGGAACCAAGTGCATCAGTGTAGCAAGATCGACAACCGACCCAATCGGAGACCAGCTGGCATTTGAACCGCTATGTGCTTCGTGCACGGTGCTGTGCAGTATTCTGATGCGCACGCGAGCGAATGTTCTTGTGAGGCTGGTAAAGTTATGGCAACGTCGCTGCTGAGCATCGTGGTGATGCTGACTCATTAGCCTTGACATTTATGAGGTGCCACTTGTGTCTATGACAGACCGTGTGGTTAAGGGCTGCAGGTCTCGACGTCACCAACCTATGATTAATTACCACTCGCCAAAATTGATGTGTATGCGCCTTTGCGCATTTCGGCTCTGTCTGAACGCGGCAGCCTGAACCTGCAAAAAGAAACTCTTAACCTGGTGCGATGCGTCGCCGTGTTTTATCAGCTGAGCAGAAGCTAAGAAGCGATGAACGCTGTCGCCATGTCAAAATGTGACAGGCAGCGAAACATGCAGGTGTGGATGCTACGTATAGTGAAGTTTTCTGTCATAATATTGGGAATGTTGGTAGCGCCGACTTCTTTTAGCATTTCTTTTTTATGGCTGATTTCATAGCTTTTCATGCCCTCGACAGTGATTCTATAGGAAGGGAGGGCACTCTACGTCGTCGGTCAGTGGTCGACGACATCGTCGACCAGCATCTTAGAATGTACGGGCCGCCAAGGGAGCTTATATTGGACCTATGCGCGGCATTAGATCCGGACCTGCAACCGCGTGCAGCGCGATCACAAACCCTACCGGTCAATGTACGGGTTCCGTGCCCCTTGCCTTGAGGCCCTATGAACTAAATGCTATGGAACATTTTTTTTTCAGTAATTACTTTCGAAATAAAGACATTTAGCTGCTTTGTAGTACGGTGCTGGTGGTTGCGGTGCTGGTGCTGGTGGTGGTGGGGATGTATACAGCCTTGCAGACCTAGCCGGTAATTGCTCCCGTTGAGGGCATTTCTCTAGACCAAATATATCAGCATGGGACAATCCATCCTGTCTCTAGCAGAAATGTGAGAATAATGCCTAATGCTTTCACTTCAACTGTTTTGACAGCGCTGCGGTGAACAGTGCAGTGATTACTTTTGTCGGCACTGTAGCAGACGCCCAGAAAAGGAAGCTGTCGAATAGGGGTCTGCAGTGATTTCCCTTAGGAATTTAGCCTCAACTATACGTGTATGATGTGCGATCATGCTATCAGCTAACCGCACTCCTTTTCTTTCTTGTCGTTTAATCCGACCTTTGCTTCCTTCTCACTCTCATACCACGTCGTAAGTTAAAAGCGCTGCCGCTTCGGTTACACCCTTATCTCAGCGTAAGAACTTTTTGGCTAATAAATTGCGTGCGAACCAGGCAACATAGTGAATTCCACCACAGAATCACAATATCGTGACGGAAGCAGATATGGGTTTGACCATTGAGGATAACAAGTTCACTGGCATGAAAGGCATGTTCCTAACAAGCGCGGCCATAAAACCGCTACATTCGATGTTACAACACGCGAGAAGAGATCGCGGTCCGCTTGATAGTTCCGAATATTCTCAAGGTGAAACATATATATATATATATATATATATATATATATATATATATATATATATATATATATATATATATATATATATATATATATATATATATCAGGGGCGTAGCCGGGGGGGCTTATGGAGCTTCAGGCCCCCGCCCGAAATTTTTTCGTGCATGCACCGCCAACCGAAACAACCCACGGCGCTGGAAATCATTATGGATGTTCTCTAGAAAGTATTTTTCGCGCCCGAAAAAAACAATTCCGCGTGAAGATTGTGAACTCGAGCTGGATTTCGTCGTGACGACCATGCACCTGGAGTCCCATAACGCAAAAATCCCCATCCGAGCACAAAGTTTCAAGGGCGCTTTGATGGCCAGCGGGCCCGCCGCCGCATCTCGCAGAGGCCGCAGAATCTACGGAGCGCATGGATTTCAATTAAGAAACTTTAGAGGTGTAAAAATCACATAATGTTTTGATGGGAAAGGTGCATTGACATATCCAAAGTCATGCTTTACGTTTTCATTTCCGGATCTTTGCGGGTTTATTGTTCTTATTAACATTTGATGCCAAAGCTGCATTTACTTTTTCAAAGTCGTACATCGGACCATACAACAAAACAAGCCAAATCAATACACTCTCAGACAAGTTGACAAGGTCTGATCAGACGAGGTCCGATGAGACGAGGTCCGATGAGACGAGGACCAAAGAGGCGAAGTGTTGTGATGGTTCATATTTTCCATCATGTCACAGAAAACAATATCGACATCTTTTTCACCTGCACCAAAGCATCCATGCATGTCAAGACACTAGAGCCAGCAAAGGTAACTGCATTCTTAATTATTTTTTCTACATTGAATTTTATTCGCGAGGACACATTGAGCCTCTCCAATTTTTTGTACTCGCTACCTGCGGGCTACCAGTGCCAGCCAGAGGTCATGCGTTTTTCATGTGTTGCCCTGACAACCGCGCGGCGCACTGCGGTGCGCGTTCGTTTTTCTCTGGCCGAGCGGATTTTAGCCTCAGAGTTTTGGACGCTTACTGGCTAGCAGACGAGAAAAAAAAACAATGGTCGCTCGCCGCCACCATTGTGGGGACTCGAGAGATTGCAATGCGTTCGCTTGAGGGCATCACCATCGTTTCGATGTTATAGCAACGGTTACGGAATGTCTTATCTCGCCAGTGTAGGATAACGAGCAGCATGCACATGGTTCTCTGTGGATCAAGTGTCTCACGCTTTCTTCGATATTCCTTAGATAGCTACATTAGGTGCCCCAAGTAGGCATTCGGTTGGGGCCAAGATGCTTTCCTTTGCGTTTCTGCATTTCGGTGCGCCCCCCCCCCCCCTACAGACACACACAAAAAAGACATTGTTGCCGCGCAGCGAATTGTCGCATGCTGAAAGTTCGATTTTGTTACTACTTTTGCGAAAAGCAATGGGCCATGGCATTCTTCACTTGCCGGATACTGTTACTATATTATTGTGATACCAATCAGGTGAACACTCAAGGCGCATTCCTGTCGTCGCCGTCATGTTCCGTGTGAAGTCCAAGGGCGATAACATCATCAGCGCGTGCCGCATGCTGTATGTGCGAGTGAAAGCGTAGGGGGGGGGGGGGGGTGGAGGGGGCACCGACGATGGTAGATCAGTCTTGTGTGTGCAACGGAGAAAAGAGGGAAGGAAGCGCGCCGCCTTCCCTTGCGCGCGATGCATCGGGCGAGTGCAGGGAGGGGGGGGGGGGGTGCAGGCCTTAGGATTCTGTGATCTATGAATCTGTGATTGCGCAACATGTTTATTTGCCTTCTTTGACGCAAAATGCAGGGTGTTTTAGCTAACTTTAGCCAGAGTTTAAAAATATGCCGATGCACTCTAAGACGACGCGACCAAATGCATGTTGCTCACTTTTGTATGCATTGTGTAGCTATTTCTGTGTTTTGTCTAATTAGATAATCAGTTAAAATTAATTAACTAACTTCTGAAGCAACAAAGCTAGGAAAAAAATCCACATTATAAAGTTTCAGAGTGCTTTGCAAAGCGTCCGAATAAACAGTTTCTGCCTTTCTATCTATTAAGTATAAGTGTTTTTCAGCTCACTGCGGATTCCCGCGAAATACAAAAACGCAACGTGACATGCCCGCTTGCGCGTCTTGATTGCACTGTTCCCAAGCTTTCCGCGCACAAACAGCCATAGGTGCACCAGCTGCCACTTAAAAAGTGACAGAGCAGCGACGCAAGCGTTCGCTATTCGATTTAAGCTAGCAACCGTTATCTACAGTGCTGGGTAAAGCAACTGATGGACATAGTTGTAGCGGTAGGTGGTAATTCTAGACAGCGATAAACAGACTATCGTGCATCGGCCGCTAAAGCGCGAGCAATTTCGTGATGCCTTTTTCCAACGAGAAAACAGCAAACATGATCCTTGCCGTAGTAGCTGCAAGCAGACAGAGACGGCAGGCTGCAAGAATATTTCGAAGCTGGCACCCGGGTACGTGACTGAGCCCGATGACAATATTCAACACCTACGAGTCGCTGAAGCAAACCGGCAGCTTCACAAGAAAGAGGCAGATAGCTTGAGTCATAAATAATGAGGTTCGCTCTAACGTTTTGTCTTTCATGGCAGTTAATCCACACGCTAGCACGCGCAGCGTGAGCGCACGGCTCGGTGTGTCCAACACAAGTGCCTCGATGATTTTGAAAACAGCTGGACTGCACCTTTATCACCTGCAGTTGCATCAATGCCTGGAGTCAAGGGATCTTCAAAAAAGACTCAACTTTGCGAATTGGATTTTGATTCTGGAGGAGCAGGATTCTGACTTTCTGACCAAGGTATCCGGACTGAAGAGATGAACTTTTGCTGAAATTGCCAAGTAAACATCCACAACCCACACTATGGAAGTGAGCAAAATCCTCACTAGCTAGGAATCGCCCGCCACCAATATCAGTGGTATTTTAACGTTTGGTGCGGAATATATGACCGCACAGTCATTGGCCCAAAGTTTTTAACA
The DNA here is from genome assembly GCF_038994185.2 of Dermacentor albipictus. Taxonomy (NCBI): domain Eukaryota; kingdom Metazoa; phylum Arthropoda; class Arachnida; order Ixodida; family Ixodidae; genus Dermacentor; species Dermacentor albipictus. The sequence continues at coordinate 6,092,004 of NC_091822.1, read as the reverse complement.
ACACTGTGACCGGCAAGAGGTATGTCAGTTCCTCAAAGGGCAGGGTGAAGACTTCTGCTGCAAGATGCCACTAGCCCAGCTTGACGCAATGTGGTGTCAGCACGACGGCGCCAGTCGAGCACGAGCAAGCCGTGATGTCACTTTCCCTGGGCAATGGATAGGGAGAAACGGGCATGTGCTGGGGCCGGCAATGTCATCCGACATCAACCCTCTTGACTTTTTTCTTCTGGGGCTATATTAAGGATCACGTATACACGACGGAAACGACGACTCAAGAAGCCTTACAGGAGAAGATAATTGAAGTCTGCCACAGCATTTCACCGACGCTACTCAAGGCAGCGACAGCAAACGTTCTCAGAAGGTCCCAGTGTTGTATCGCTGCAGAAGGTGACTTCTTAGATCGCTTGCTGTGAAAGCGCTTGAAAAATAACGTAAATTCCGTGAAAGACTGCGTCTGGTCACTAATGATACTCTTATTACACCATTTTCAGCCTTCTCAAAACTGAGTTTTTTTTATTTATGGATGTTCAATTTGCTTACAGCTATCGTAAAATGACGGACCTGTTGCTTCCAACAGCACAACCGATAACTGCTGAGTCTGCTTATTGCCATAACGAACTTTTGCGAGAGGAGCACATCGCTGGCGTAAACGGGACAGCCGACGCCTACGTGGTTGCCCTGTCGGCCTTTTAGCGGTAGCGCGCCTATGGCTGTTTGTGCGATGAATGTTGGGGAGCTGTGCAATCTCGATGCGCAAGCGGGCATGTCACTAGTTTTGTGGTTCACGAGCATCATCAGTAAGCTGAAATACACTAATACCTAATACATATACAGAAAGACAGAAACTGTTTAATCGGACGCTTTGCAAACCGCTCTCCAATTTTCTAAATGAAATTTTTTCCCTAACTTCGTTATTTCAGAAGTTGGTTTACTAATCTAGACTAAAAATCTAATTCAGCAAAATACAAAATATAGCCTGACACACTACGTACAAAAGAAAGCAACTTGCACTTGGTCGCGTCGTCTTAGAGTGTATCGGCATATTTTTTAAGTCTGGCTGAAATTAGCTGACACACCCTGTATAAAGTGACTTTTGCTTAGATACGTAGATTTTTTGGTTACTTAAACGTAAATTTAAGTATCTTATTGCGAGGTTTCGTGGATACATGCAGTGAACTTTGTTTCCAGAGACACTTTTTTGCTTTTTAACAATATTTATCTTGGCATTTGTGTATTCCATTGTACTTCGAATTTCTAATGCATATTTTGCAGAACTGCTGCTTTTTATAATGGTGATTTCTGTTGCGACTACGATTTCGGTGCAATTACAATACGCAACCGCTGACAGCTGCTCCTGCGCAGTGCACTGTCACGAAGGACAGCGTCACTGAGGTTTTTCCCTGGCCGTCGCATATGTGCAAAAATGTAAAGTATAGGCCTTCGAATGACAAAGTATCGTTAACATATTTGTCCTCAACTTGTTCATTTCACGGTCTTTACAATTATCATATCAGCGGCATGCACTGCTTTGCTGGTTTCGCACTGATATAGTTCTAAAGTTCGTGTGATATTTTATTTCTTATTAAACAGACAAACAACATGGAAGCATTGATATCAGTTATTTTCGGCACAATTTTTAGGACATAAGAATATATTCTTTTACGAAAAAATACATATTTTACTTGTCTTGACAGTGGGTAGCGTTCAAGAAATTGTTTCCAGCATTTTTGGCAATTGCAATGCAGTTATTAGTCATTTATTTGATCGCTCGACAAATTCTGTGAGGAGGCCAAGCACCAACGTGAGCCCCCCCGCCCCTCGAACGAAATTTCTGGCTACGCTACCGATATATATTTGTGACTTGATAAAGTGAGGATAAAAATGACTTTATATTATAAGTACTTCAGGGGTTCCAATATCCAAGCATTGTGTAATGAAAGTAGCATATCTCTTACACGAATCTGCCTAAACATCATACAGTGGAAAGAGAACAAGCAGGAAGCTTCCTTGTTCGGTAAGTAATAGATAAAGTGCATAGAGAAAGCGAGCCGTTATACAACGCTTTACAGTCCCTAAACCACCACTGGAAGTTCAAAACATAGTTGCGTGCATCCACTCGACATTCCTGGTCAAGTCATCACACGTCATGACGTGGACAGCGTCATGCACGCTTCGTCACCAGGGTAGAAAGTGCCGATGAGTCCGTATAGGATGGACCTTACTCCCAATCTACCAGCTAGCACTCCTTTGCTGTGCAACCTTGTGCCCACTCGAGATTAGCGTCTTGCGTGATTGTCGCTTTCACCATGCGTAGCGTGTCTTTGCGCTTCGCATGCCACAGCGTGTCGCCGAAAAGCGTCCTCTTAGATGAAGGTTCGTACTTTTATCAAGCAGACAAAGGACGCCAACCTGACATTCGGCACTTACGTAGGGTCCGCATGCCTTCTAGATGAGTAAATGACGAGGACGAAGGATCACTCCTGGGGGGCGAAGGCGAGAAAGTAAACGTTCTCTCGCCTTTGACGTTAGAGTATAGTTTAGGGGCCTCTTAAAAACGACGCATCTACTAGGCCCCCCATCACAAACATTCCTCAAACACCCAAAACAAAAGCACGTGCACCCGTAGGAAAAACTGAGCGTTCCTCCCTTTCCTAAAAGCTACCACGTTGTTCACGTAAATTCAGGAAGATTATTTCGTATTGCTTTGGCACGCGGCAAAGCAGGTTCGTTAAATAAATTATAAATTTTTATTTCTGACAACAATACACGACGTTCACGCCATAAATCATTTGCATGACAGCGCCTCTGCCAAGCTACTGAAGCAGTCGTGCCACCGCTGGGATGCTAAAATTGAGATAGTTGTGAACCTGGTGGCAATTTCGTAGCGGTATAACAAATGGCAAAGACATTGTATACATATATTATACTGTTATGTTTTATCTGCACATACAGGCTGATCATTTCTACGTTTTAATGACAAAAAACAAACAGTTGTGACGGATAGCTTAATTTCATTTCTTGAGCTTGCATATTGCACAATACTACTACTGCTACTACTACTACTACTACTACTAATGATAATAATAATAATAATAATAATAATAATAATAATAATAATAATAATAATAATAATAATAGTACGAGTGTATTTCGGTCGATGACATAGAAACCGAGGAAGGGAGCCAGAAGGTGGTACACCACGTGACTAAGCCCTTCGTCTCTTGCAGCCTAAAGAAAAAAAATAAGACTCGGCAGTTGACGGCAGCGTGTCCTTCAGCTGCGTTAACAAAAACGGCTGTGCGTGCTAAAGTCATACTTGCCATTTTATGATATTAAGAAATAGAGAAAATGTACACTTATCAATGCACAAGTACAATGTCACAACAAGCATATTGTCAAAGTAAGTCAGTCCAGTACACCAAAGAGAAAGTATGCATAATAGAAATACAAGGAAAGGCCAACAATTTAAAGGTGCGCTAACGCACCTAGAATAATCAAGCACGATCGCTGCAGTAAAAAGCTATAGACAAAGTAGAATGACTACTGCAGAATATTTAAGGAATATTGAAAGTAGTATTCTAAGCATGCCAGAAAAAAACATAACTTGAGTTCACAGTAACAATCAAAAATCTATACATATATGGAGGAGGTCATGTATGCATTTAATAAATTTATGGGGAATGTATCTTTCCAATGCAATTTCGAGACTATCTGAGTGGAGAGTTTATACCAGAGGTATTTTGAATGTAAGCTTTTGGATGCCGTAATTATTCCGGAGACTGGTATATAGTAGGTGTACATACATTTGTAAGTGGTAGGTAGCTAAACATTTCCAATAAAATTGTCTTTCATCTCTATTAAATAATGGCACAATATAAAGGGCTTCTTTCTTTTGATATGCCTGATTAACAATAAGCAACCGGTACCTTTTGAATACAAAGCTGGCATACTTACTGCCAGGTAAGTTTTGTATTTTCCGGACGACGCGTTTCTGATGGTCGAAAATGATAAGCAGATTAGTAGCGCATGAGGTCCCCGAAAATTTTATTCTATCAGGAACTATCTTCCTGATATGGGAATATCAGTTTTCTTTCCCCTGACTTGTTTATACATCTACGTTGATGCTCCCCAGTCTCAATCCACAGTCCTGCAAAACAAGGAAAAGCCCGAAGGTAATTCTGCATCCTGATGGGGGCGGAATGCAAAAACACTCGTGTAGTGTGTGTTTGTTGCCCGTTAAGTTATCGCAGGAGATCAGTGTTAAACAGAGACCCCGACTGCGCCTGGCTTCATAAAGAGATCGTTGTTTTGGGGCATAAAAGTGGGGATGGGGGCCATTGTTTATATAACTTAGTTTAGCTCATATTATTTTCCCCAACTTCTATTTTTCTTGGGAACCATTTATTTAGCGTTCTTGGAAAGCTACAATCACATAGCAGCCATTTATTCTTGAAAAGCTTGTCTGCAACCAGGTTCTAACTATCTTAAGGGGTCAGACGTGTGTCTTATCCTTTCCTTCCTCCTTGAATCTTAGGCGCATTTACCCGCCTGGAATGCTGACCAAACTCGGCTAAATAGCTGTCTTCACCCACTTGGGAAGCTATTCGAGCAGTTTCGTTTAATGACGATTAACAGAGTTGTGGTTAAAAGTGAGCCTTTGTTCCTTATAGTTAGGTTTATTTTTTTGCTAGTAACTACAGGGCGTGGTGGCACATTATACTGAAATAAATATTTTTGCTTGAAATATAGGTGCACCAGTTTTACCATTCCATATTCGATGCTTACTATTCGTATTCGATTGGTATTTTAAAAAAGCTGATATTCTCCCGCGCCTAGTATTTTTTGAAAGAATTGGCGTTGATACTATTACATGGTGGAATGTCCCTCCTTCGCAGAAACTGCCCAGTCTACTTCCAGGCGGCAGTGCGTCTGAGCATTCGTTCTCATGCCATGCATCTGCTCTGCCTTGCTCACGGCATGCATTCGGCGCATCATGTGTGTGTGTGTGTGCGTGTGCGTTCGTGCGTATCCTTCAGTGTATGTCACATGTACTGCGAATATACACTGCGAACAATGCGCTGCATTCTGGTGCGAGCTATTGTGCGCTGCATACCAACCAGGTACAGTACAGAAACGACACATTCCAAAGCCACCGTCTAAAACCCTTACAGGTGATTACAGCTGATTAACGTCCAATGGATATTCCATCAACGCCATATATACGAATGCTGCATCTAAATTTTTCCTGGATGTTTGAAGGTAAAATGTACGTCTTCAAGCCTCGCTTAGATGTGCATACAAATTTTAACAAATTTAGGAATATGCAAACTTTAACATCGGGTGCGAGTTCGAAATTAAAAGGTTAGTGAGAGTGAGGAAGCAGTAAAAATGGACGCAGCATGAAATCAGTGGGCATAAAAGTTGGCATAGCACAAGCCAAGATGTATGCACTGCAAGATAAGCAGAGTAATATCGTCAGAAATTTCGAATATATAGTAAAAACAGCTGAACAATTCTACACTGACCTGTGCGAAAGCAAGAGCAGCCACGATACCTCCATTCGAAGGAGTAATTAACAGGTTACGGAGGCTTCCTCCATAACCAGCGATGAAGTTAGAAGAGCCTTGCAAGGCATGAAACCAGGTAAAGCGGCAAGAGAAGATAGACTACTAGTCGATTTATTCAAAGATGGAGGAGACATGATGCTTCAGAAAACTGACGGCCCTATATACGAAATGTCTCATGAATTCATGAGTCCCAAAGTGGAAGAATGCCAACATTATACTAATTCCCAGAAAGGAAGACGTTACAGCATTGAAAACCTATAAGCCCATTAGCTTACTTCCAAAATATTCAAGATAATTTCGACTAGAATACACGCAACACTTCAGTGAACCAAGAGAACAGGCGGGCTTCAAGAAGAGATACCTGTACAATCGACCATATTCATATCATCCACCCGGTAATCGAGAAATATGCAGAGTGCAATGAGCCTCTCTATATGGCATTGATAGGTAGCAAAAGGCATTTGATTCTGTAGGTAAAGCAGCAGTCACAGAACCATTACGTGAACAAGGAGCACAGGGTGCCAACGTAAATATCTTGGAAGATATCTGCAGAGATTCCGCAGCTACCTTAATTTTCCTCAAGAAAAGGAGAAAACACAAATAAAAAGGGGGTAAGTCAAGGAGACACAATCTCTCCAATGCTATTCACGGCTTGATTGGACGAAATATTCAAGCTATTAAACTGGGAATGCTCAGGAGTAAGGATCAACGGCGAATATCTCAGCGACCTTCGGTTTGCAGGTAAAACTGACCTTTACAGCAACACTCGCGGCAAATAACAGTGAATGATTGAGGAACTTAACAGAGAAAGCGGGGTTGGAGATTAGTACGCAGAAGACAAAGGTATTGTTCAATAGCTTGGCAAGGGAAGAAGAGGTCAAGATCGGCATTCAGCCCCTAGAGTCTGTGAAGGTACAGGTTTGCCTAGGTATGTTACTCACAGGGGACCCAGATCATGAGAAGGAAATTTACAGAAGAATAAAAATTTGTTGGAGCGCATACAGCAGACATTGTCAGATTCTGACTGGACGCTTACCATTATCACTAAAAAGAAAGATGTACAATCAGTGCATTCTACCAGTGCTAACATATCGGGCAGAAACTTTGAGACTGATAAAGATGCTCGATATCATGTTAAGGACCGCGCAAAGAGCGATGGAAGGAAGAGTGTTAGGCGTAACGTTCAGAGACAGGCAGAGAGTGGTGTGGATAAGAGAGAAACCGAGAACAGCCAAAGTTCTAATTGAAACTACGAGAAAAAAAATGGGGCTGGACAGGTCATGCAATGCACAGGTTAAATAACCGGTCGACCATTAGGGTTACAGAATGGGTGCCAAAAGAAGGGAAGCGCAGTCGAGGACGGCAGAAGACTAGATGGGGTGATGAAATTAAGAAACTCGCAGGCGCTAGTTGGAATCGGTTGGCGCAGTACAGAGATAATTGGAGGTCGAAGGGAGAGGCCTTGGTCCTGCAGTGGACATGAAATACGTTGTTGATCATCGACATCCGCAATTCTGAAAGCCACGTCTGGAGGATGTCCTGTTGGACACCTTTCTTTCTTATTCTTTTTTTTTATGCGACGGTTCCACCGACATGAATAGTTGTAGTTTATCTCCATGGTATAATATAAAATAAACCTAGGAAATGGTTGGTTTGATAAGAAAAAATCTCTTTCACGGAAGCCTGACTGGCCCCGTCACCTCAAAACTAGAAAAAGAAACACAGGCAGCAGAAAGCAACTGTGCACAAGCAAACGCACATGTGGCCTACTTATCTAAAAGAATAAATAAAACTCTGAAAATAATAGTACAAGAACGAACTAAAACACTGTAATTTGAATAAATAACAGTTTTACGTAACACGAAACCAATAACCATAACTCTTTAAATAGCACAGTCAGCAGATAATCCTAATAACGCAGTTTTATCTTATAATACTGGGGTTACTGCGCTAAGACACACGGACAACTTAAGAAGAAAAGGATAGGATGCACGCAGGACAGGGCTGCGCGCATCCTATCCTTTTCTTCTTCTGTTGCCCGTGTTTCTTAGCGCAGTAATCCCAGTATTGCAAGATGAACGTCCGCCAACTAGCCTAACTTGCCGCTCTAACGCAGTTTTAGAAAGAACGCGTAAGCTGTCAGTTGTTAATCTACACTTGTTAAGTGCATAACCTTAGGTATAGTGCAAATATACATTCAAGACGACCGACGAGTCGAGGACCTGCGCCCCCACTGGTGCTATACCTCAAGTTACGCAGAAGCAGCTAGCCCAGAAATCTGTTATTTTTTTTTGTACATTTGGAAGACAGAAACAAAGAGTTTGAAGTCAGTAGTTATACCAAGGATTTGGCGTGTACTAGTTTTCAGTATGTCGAGTAAGGCGACAGGCGGGATTAGGTTGCCAATCAACTAAAATAAGTATGAATCTACTGCCGTTGCTTATATGTGATCTCAAAGCCGACAAAAGCAATTATTCTTACCTGTTGTCGACCCTCAAGGCTCTGTACTCCTTAAACAATTTTCAAGTGTACGCGATGTAGGGGACACCTGCAATAGATCTTAGAAGATGTTCTTGCAGTGTAACCAGAGTATTTAATGTTGCCTTAGAGCCTGTAAACAAAGCCAGATGCGAATAAGTTAAATGAGATGTAAAAGGGGCATTATACAATAGTAAGTTTTGCTTTACAGATACTGTATGCTGACACCTACGCAATATCCCTGTAACTCTCCAAAGTGTGTGACGTATTTGTTCAGTATGGTAATCCCATAAGATGTTTTCGTAAAAAACAAGAACGGGAGTTTTATTGGTCGGAGAGTTATTGGTTAACTTATGAGACATTTCATATTATTTTGATTTGGCTTGGGTAGTACAGCCTAGGCTTCAGAGTAGGTTGTGCCAAGGAAATTTACAACAGTCCATACATATACTTTATTCCGGCCCTCCTTAGTATGTACAACTAGGTTGTCAGCCATTTACTAAAAGAATAGACTGGTATCATGCGTATAAGTGACATAATCTGCGGAGCTGTCGAATCTGACGATATGGTTAATCACAATAATTAATAAGATGGGACCAACTATAGCACCTAGTGGTGCGCCAATCTTAACATTCGTGGGTGAAGACAACTCTCGATTTATTGGTAGACACTGCTGCCCCTTATATAAATAACTTTATTATATTTAGAACAGCACTGCCAATGCCGGGACAATATAGCTTTTCAAATACGGTGTCACGAATAATTCTGTCGAATGCCTTGGAGAAATCCAACATTCATAAGGCAAGCGTTTGTTTTTTGTTCGACTTTTGGTATAGCGAAGCACTTTGCGTTTAAAGACCTGAATGAAAGTCGTATTGTGAAGATATAATGACGTTGTGTTATTCAAAAAACTTGGACAGTGTGGTCAACACTATTTTTTCGAACTCGGAACATAATGCAAATTAAAGATTTGTCTATAATAGCCGCAGTTCCTTTTCTCTCCGCGTTTATATGTCAGCGTTACTTCGTGTTTTTCATTCCCTGAGGAAACACACACACGTACCGAGTACGTACGTACAGCACGTACATATATACGTTCTGTTTCTGAGGAAACACATATACGTAATAAACGCGAGCAGGCCTAAATGAATATTATAACTTCGAAGGTCAAAGCGTCTACGTCTTCACTTCCACTCTTCCTTCTTTTATTCTTCAGTGCACTACATCTGCAGGCTTGGAGTGACGCCTGACACCGATGAAAGATGCCGAGAGCGAGTGGGGCTATGCTAATCCAGGTACAACCTAATTAGGAAGGCCCACTAAGCCTCCCTGGTGCAGTATTCGACCACAACCTCCCCATGATCTCCTCAATTAACCAATGGCCCTCAGTCCCCAGCAGCTGTAGAGCACTGACCAAGGCGGCGGTCAGACTTGCAACGTAGCAGAGGGTGCTGTGAATCTCTGAGTCCGGACAGGCCGCCAGCGGAAACTGACCCTGTCCGCCTTTAACCGCCGAACTCTGTCGACTGAGGCTAGCTTAGCAAGACTCTTTGAGGAACTATTAGACATTGTTTGGGATATCACCGGCCTTAGTGAGATTAGAAAAACTGGTGAGGCTTATACGTACTTATACAAATCGGTGAGGCTTAAGTATATTGATCAAAAGTTAGTGAGGGCCAGGAATCACCTCAGTTTGAAAACAGAAAGAATAAAATTGGTCAAGAAAAACAGGTAAACTTAGAGGCAGTAAGGGTAAAAGCAGACAAATTTAGGCTGGTACTTGCACACAAATATCTAGCCTTAGAACAGAGAGATGATGATGATGACATAGAAGTACTGAATGAAACCGTAACGAGGCTGGCTTCAGAGGTAGCAATTGATGCCGGAGGCAAGGCACCAAGGCAACCAGTAGGCAAGCTCTCCAAAGTAACAAACGACGTAATAAAGAAACGACAAAGAATGAAAGTGACCAACTCAAGAGATAAGATAGAATTCGCGCAACTGTCAAAACTGCTCAGCAAAGCGAAAATCAGTGATGTTAGAAATTATAAAGGGAGAAAGACTGAAGAAGCCATTTAAAATGAACGCAGCCTGAAATCAGTGACAAGGAAACTTGGCACAGGACAAACCAAGATGTATGCACTGAAAGATAAGCAGGGTAATATCCTCAGAAATCTCTAAGGTATCATAAAAGCAGTGGAATAATTCCTACTGACCTTTACACTACCCAGAGGACTCAGGAGCACTCTATTCGAATCAATAATGAGCAGTATACAAGAACTCCTCCTATAACTAGAGATGAGGTCAGAATGGCTTTGCAAGGCATGAAGGGGGGAAAAGCGACAGGAGAGGATGGCATAACAGTCCATTTAATCCAACATGGAGCAGACGTAATGCTTGGAAAACTGGCGGCTCTCTATGCGAAGTGCCTATCGACTGAAAGGGTCCCAGAAAAATGGGAGAATGCAAACATTATACTAATCCGCAAAAAGGGCGACATTAAAGAACTGAAAAATAATAGGCCCATTAGCTTACTGCCAGTATTAAATAAAATATTACCAAAATAATCTCCAATAGAATAAGGGCAACATTGGATTTTAGTCAGCCAAGGGAGCAGGCTGGCTTCAGAAAAGGTAACTCTACAACGGATCACATCCATGCCATTAAGCAGGGTATTGAGAAATCCGAAGAGTACAATAATTCCCTCTATATGGCTTTCATGGATTACTAAAAAGCATTTGATTCATTAGAGATACCAGCAGTCATAAAGGCATTGCGTAATCAAGGAGTACAGACCGCTTACGTAAATACCGGGGCAAATACCTACAGTGATTCCACAGCCACCTTAATTCTACACAAGTAGGGAGATACCTATAAAGAAAGGGGTCAGACAAGGAGACACAATCTCTCTAATGCTATTCACTGCTTGCTTGTAAGAAGTATTTATTTATTTATTTATTTATTTAAGATACTTTCAGGGCCCGAAGGCATTACAGAAAGGAGTGGGTGAACATAACAAAACATTTGTGCAATATACAAAGACAGATTCAATGTGGCGTTTCATGAATGCTGGTTTTGAAGGCGTCGGTATCCAGGATGGCTGCAACGGTGGCGGGAAGGTGGTTCCAATCTTTGCTTGTGCTAGGGATGAATGCACTACTGCAAAGTTTAGTACGTGAAGACGGCACACCAACTTTGAAACTATGGTCAGAGCGAGATGAGATGTATGAGCTATGTATGTATGGATGAGATGTATTCAAGCTATTAAACTGAGAAGGTTTAGAAGTAAGGATCGACGGAGAATACCTCAGCAACCTTCGGTTTACCGATGACATTGTTCTATTCAGCAACACTGCGGACGAGTTACAACAAATGATTGAGGACCTTAACAGGGAGAGTGTAAGAGTGGCGCTGAAGATTAATAAGACAAAGACAATGATAAATAAACTGGTAAGGGAACAACAGTTCAAGTTCGCAAGTCAGCCTCTAGAGTTTGTGGAGGAGTACGTTTACCTAGGTCAACTAATCACAGGGAACCCTGACCATGAAAAGGTGATTCACAGAAGAATAAAAATGGGTTGGATGGCATACGGCTGACAGCTGCTCACTGGGAGCTTACGGTTATCATTGAAAAGGAAAGCATACAATCAGTGCATTTTAGCGGTGCTGACATAGGGCGCAGAGATTTGGAGACTGACGAGGAAGCTTGAGAACAAGTTAAGGACGGCGCAAGGAGCGATGGAAAGAAGAATGCTAGCCATAACTTTAGAATACAGAAAGAGAGCGATTTGGATCAGACAGCAAACGGGCATAGACGATATTATAATAGACATTAAGATAAAACAATGGCCCTGGGCAGGTCATGTAACACGCAGATTAGATAACTGTTGGGCCATTAGGGTGACATAATGGGTACCAGAAGAAGGGAAGCGCAGTAAAGGACTGTAGAAAACTATAGATGGTGCGACGAAATTAGGAAATTTGCAGGTGCTAGTTGGAATAGGTTGGCGCAGGACTGGGGTAATGGGCGATCGCAGGGACATAAATAGGCTGAGGATGATTATGATGAAACTCTCAAACACATAATTGAGCTCTTATCCATCTGTACGATTAGGAAATTGTGAAGATCTTTCAATGCGCGAGGTGAGAACCTGAATGATTTGTGACTGTGAGCGTTGTCGACTAATGATGTGATCTACTCATTGAACCTGTATAGAACTGTGCCCTGGCGTGTTTTATTGTTTATTAAAGCTTCGCCAATGTGATCACTTTTTAGTAGATAAAATAGAATTACCTTTATTTAATACATATCTAGCATCAATGACACTATCAAACATCATAGAGGCCGACACGAAAGAACGGCTGGGTAACTTGTGCATCAGCATGCCAGCTATTGCCCTGAAAAAAATGAAATCAAGTATCTGGCTGTGATTCAATATGGGTTCATGAGATGTGTGACGTCGTACGAATCTTTTATTACTTTTTGATGGTGTATAAAGTACACAGTTCCGGTGGTTTTGCATATAAATCCTAGTTGAAGTCAGCCCCTGTGTTGTTCTTTCTTCTGTTTTCGTCTTTTGCGCGGTTAAACATGTCAAAGGAATCTTTGCATCACATTCCATTTATATTTTGCCTTCGCGCAATACAGGATGTGCAATGTCAATGTCTTTATAAATGGCATCATGTCATAAGCTAATTTTAACGTTCACGACGGTCTTCAGATGATCTTGGACCTCGTTATTTATACATTTAATGTACTGATTAACCTCAGTAATTGATTTCCTAGTTTTCCTCAGGTCTTTCGGCAGTCTATTGCTTCTTGTATGGCTATTTTCTATCTCCTGAGTGGTATTGTCATTGGTATTTGTAGGCATTTCTATTGCACGTGGTCCGGAATATCCCACAAATGTCCGTCAAATGCATGTGGTTCAATGGAAACGCATTTCTTCAAAAACAGCGAAAGAAGGAACAACGCTCTCGGAGCATTTACGGCCTCGCGTCACCGCAGGCGGACCGCAGCGCCGGTTCCGCCCCGAGCGGCACGAGCGGTGCGACGACGACCTGGACTGCCGCGTGTCTCCCAGCCAGGTGTGCGTGAAGCGAGCGCGCGAGCCGTTCGGCCGCTGCCAGTGCCCCTTCTACCGGCCCGTGGAGATCACCGTCGACGCCGTCGTGCGGTGCGTCACCGGTGAGCGTGTGGCCCGCAAGCAGAAACGAAATCGTCGCCGCATCGGTCGCTGATAGAAGCGCTTGTTTACTGAAAGTGTCAAGTGTCAACTACCTATTGTAGTACTCTATTTGGATAGGAAACTATCAATAACCCGTCGCATGGCTTAACGGTCATGGTGTTGCGCTGCTAAGTACGAGGTCACGGAATCAAAACCCGGCCGTGGCGGTCGCATCTCAGTGGGGGCTAAATGCAAATCGCCCGTGTCCCGTGCATGCATTCGGGGCACGATCCCTTGGTGGTAAAAATTAATCCGGAGTCCCCTGCTATACGGCGTGCCTCATAATCATATCGTGGTTTGGGTGCGCAAAACCCAGCAATTCTTTCATTCCAACTGTCAGTAATACAATTAACAGTATTGCGATAGTTCGCTGTATCCTCCCCTCGCGCAATACTTCTTTGGGAGCCTGTGAGGTAGCTGAATAAATAGATAAATAAATATTTGCAGTGCTACCGATAGTTCTGCAATCTTTTAATAGTTCTATTACAAAAACATTTCGCGATAACTGATTATCAGTAAAAGACAGTTCACGCCATTGGGACGAGAGAAACGTCGGCGAATGCATGTTGCAGTATTCACCTGCTGTACGTTGCGTAATCTCATATTACCAAAAGTGCATTCTCAATAGTACAAGATATCGATAGCGCGCTATTGATGATACTGTTAATATATTTGGAATTATCAACAGTTAGACCATGACGACCACCAATAGTACAATCGATAGGTCTGGAGCACTATGACTACTACTCATCCACTGTACGGCTTACTGAGTGACGTTAAAAGAAACGCAGTGCGAAAAGCTATACTCACATGTGAAAACTGGCTATACTTGCACTATTTTCGATGTAATTTATATGCTTGAATCTCTTTCTGCAAGAAACAATCTATCCGTGAAACGGGACGATCAATGAACGTCCGGTTAAACGGACATCACGTCGACGCAGCTATCATCATCATCATCATCATTAGCCTGGTTCGCCCACTGCAGGGCAAAGGCCTCTCCCAAACTTCTCCAACTACCCCGGTCACGTACTAATTGTGGCCATGTTGTCCTTCCAAACTTCCTAATCTCATCTGCCCACCTAACTTTCTGTCGCCCCCTGCTACGCGTCCCTTCCCTTGGAATCCAGTCCGTAGCCCTTAAAGACCATCGCTTATCTTCCCTTCTCATTATATGTCCTGCAAATGCCCATTTCTTTTTCTTGATTTCAATTAAGATGTCATTAACTCGAGTTTGTTCCCGCATCCAATCTGCTCGTTTCTTATCCCTTAACGTTACACACATCATTCTTCTTTTCATAGCTCGTTGCGTCGTCCTAAATTTAAGTAGAACCCTTTTCGTAAGCCTCCAGGTTTCTACCCCGTACGTGAGTACTGGTAAGACACAGCTGTTATGCGCTTTTCTCTTGAGGGATAATGGCAACCTGCTGTTCATGATCTCAGAATGCCTGCCAAAGGCACCTGCCCATTCTTATTCTTGTGATTATTTCACCCTCATGATCCGGATCAGCAGTCACTACCTGTCCTAAGTAGATGTATTCCCTTACCACTTCTAGTGCTTCGCTACCTATCGTAAACTGCTGTTCCCTTCCGAGTCTGTTAAACATTAGTTTTCTGCAGATTAATTTTTAGCCCCACCCTTCTGCTTTACCTCTCTAGGTCAGTGAGCATGCATTGCAGTTGGTCCCCTGAGTTACTAAGCAAGGCAATATCATCAGCGAAGTGCAGGTTACTAAGGTATTCTCCATTTACTCTTATCCCCAATTCTTCCCAATCCAGGTCTCTGAATACCTCCAGTAAACACGCTGTGAATAGCATTGGAGAGATCGTATCTCCCTGCCTAACGCCTTTCTTTATTGGGATTTTGTTGCTTTCTTTATGAAGGACTACAGTACCTGTGGAGCCGCTATAGATATATTTCAGAATTTTTACATACGGCTCGTCTACACCCTGATTCCGCAATGCCTCCATGACTGCTGAGGTTCCTGACACAGCTAAACAACTTCCCAAAGCCATGACCGAGCATTTCAACCAACCAGGTTATACGCTTGATGAACGTATAACACTCACACTCACATTTCCGTTCTGCGCGAGGCAGAAAATATAGAGAATCGTGCCTGATCCATAAGTTCAAGACATTGCAACTATTGAGCATAAACGTTTAAAGAGAGCTATAGAAGCGCCTGGCTATGCTAAATTTCAAACTGTACGCAGTACCACTTAGTTATTTTTCATTGGGTTGCTTAGTTCATTTGTTGTCGTTTTTTTTTGTAATGGATAGTGATTAATGTTCTGTACTCCCTTTTCTTTCGCTCATTCCTTTGGTAAATTATTTCTATATTTATTCTTTCTTTTTTCTTCACGAGCACTATTTTCTCCTGCTACTTTTATTGTCTCTTTCAGAGGGACGATAGCTTACTGATCTCCAGCGGAGCAGATAATTCCCCCCCCCCCCTTATCGAGGCTCCTTCTATGAGAAGACCAACCTAGAGTGAGTGACACGTCAACTGGCTGAAACTCGACGCTACCTCACATTTCTCCACTGACGTTCAGCAGCACACCTTTCTTTTCAATTCTATAGCCCCGCCGTTAATACACGCTCGATCTTTGCCTCGCCCATCCGCCTTACGGTCTCTCCCCTTTAGGAGAACCGCACCTATACACCCTGTCTCGATGTCGCATTCAACAAAGGCTATTCCGCTTGTCGAAACGTTGGCTCGTGCTTTCAATTTGTTCTCGTTTCGCAGGTAGTCTTAGATATCCCTCGAAACTCAAGACGGTAACCGTGCTTTTACTAATTATTTATTGGGGATTAACGTCCCGAAGCAATGCTGCAGCTATGGGAGTTGCCGTAGTGGAGGAACCCGTCAGATTAATCTCGAGCACATGAGGTTCTTTATTCTCGCCTTGAACTGCGCCCCCATTGTAAAGCGGTCGCAAGGGCCGGGGGTCGAACGCGGGACTTAGTGCTCAGCATCATAATGCCAACCCCTTAACCACCGTCTTCAGCTCATCAGACATTAACCACAATTTAGTAAATTGCTCACTTAAATTTAATTACGGGGTTCCGCGTGCCAAAACCGCGATAATAATATGAGACGCGCGATAGTGTGGGCCTCCGGATTAGTTTACATGACCACGTGCTTTCTTTTTTTTTTAAGTTGCACCCAATGCACAGTACACGGGTGTTTTTGCATTTCGCCGCCGTCGAAATGCTGCCGCAGTGGCCGCAATTTCATCCCGCATTCTCGCACTTAGAAGTGCAATGCCGAAGCCACCACGGCGGGTAAGCTGGATGGAGTGACCAATGACTGCTTCTGGCCTTTGCTACTTTTAAAGCTCGCGCTTCGTTGGTGGCGCAGGAAGCTTTCTGCTTCTCCGCTAACAAGTTGATGTAGCCGAAGCTGTGCGGCATCTACGCCGGATGAGCATTCCTCTTTATGTACTATTGTGACGGAATCGTCAGAAACAGGCAACGCCGTCGTGAAGGCTTTGCGTTCGCTTGAGCGTACGCTGCGTGAAAATGTCACCAGGAGATCCCGAAGCTATATAGAATGCTTCATATTCCCTAAGAAAGTCCATTCCAAAGATTAGTTGCCTGGAGCATTCTCAAAACACGGCGAAAGATTTGAGGCAGATAAAACCACGGAAGTGCTCCCGAACACTGCACCTCCCAAACGGCGTCACTAGAAGGCCACCCCCAGTACAATAGTGTCGTCACCTTCAAAGCGTAGCCAATTGAGTGGAGCCAATTGGCTAGGTCAATTGGCTCCGGTCAATTCAATGTTCGGCTTTCAACCGATGGAAAATAGTTTGGCCGGATTGCCTCATCCGCTTCCGTAAAACAAAGCCACTGCAGTAAGGTGGTAGTGAAGGCACAAACTTCATCATCCATACTGTCGTCCTCCGGCACGGCGCACCTGCAGGCTTTATTGAGGCACAGACTTCACTGCCCATGTGCTAGAACAAGTCATGGCACTCAGTGACGCCGTTTCTCGCCGCGCGATTTCTTACCGTGACGAAACGAACGGCTTAACGCAAAGGATCAGCAAGACTATCACTGATAAGCATTAAATGTAGGCTCAAATCGATCACAAGAACTGAGTGAGACAGCGTTCCCCTTTCCGTAGTCATCATGTATAGCACCGCTGTTGCCACCGTAACACCACCGAGACATCGCGACAATTTCGGAAGCCAAGCTCCCACCTGAAACCTTTGCAACCGCCAGAGCATTCTGAACAATTTGTCCTACGTGCTGAAGAAGCTCATCAACTCTCTCGATTCCTACTTCGCCGTCAGATGTGCTACAACGCTCATCATTACAGCCAGCGTCATAGCGATGCCACCGACAGTCGCGGCAACAAAGTCTGAATGCGGAACCCTATCCGACAAGCCGTCAGGTAGGATAAACTGCTTGCTCCTTAATATGCGCTTTACTGGGTTATTCAAAGGCCTAACGACGAGAAGTACCGAGTGCTGTAAGAAAGCCCCTCACGATGGCCGCTTCCTGCACCGCAACCACATGTCGTCTATGTAGCCTGGATGAAAGCATATTACTCAACCTGACGACCGTCACTTGCCGTCACAGCTACTTAAGCTTCGAGGTAATGCTTTCATGGGGGGGGGGAGGCAATAACACGTATAGGTTAGTGCAGTGTACGGGCAATTTAGTGCATTTCCTGCGGGTTGGACAACGAGTGTGCGCTTCACAATTTGTTGCACTCCATAGACCCTTCAAGAGGAAATAATGGCGCAGAGGAAGGAAGTTTTGCTCAGTCGAAGCTGCTCTGCTATCTTCCCGGTTGTTCCCGGTTGCCGCTGCTCATTTACGTACATTATTCTTCATTTGCATGCGGCTTATTGACAGTTTATCCCAAAAAAATAAACAGCGTGAGCACGAAATATCGTCAATCATTGAGGGACCAGGAAGTAGCATCCGTAGTACGAATAAAGAAAACGACAATTCGCGTACAGGAGCTCGTGCCGGTCGTAACTGTGCATGGACTTATATCTAAGTGCGCATAAAAAAACCCAGTGTGTAGTCAATACGGAGCTTTTTTTATGTGGTGTCTTTCGGATCTTGCGCACCATGAATATATCGTATAGGCTCGTGTAACGGCTGCACTTTTTTTAAACAATTTTGGTGAAGTGTAGCCGCCTACATGGGACCGAGCCATTTCGTATACTGCGGCGCAGCCTTGATTTGTGCACACACCGGATACCCGGATGTACCATTGCATTAGCATGTACCCGGACCTGCCATGTCGGCTACTTGGCCTACCGTGGGCCAGACATGCGGAAGCTCACTTGCTGTATTCAATAAAACTCGCCCGTGCTGCTGATGGCAGGTGGGTGGGTGGTTGGGGGGGTTTGTTGGATTTCTCATTAGGAGCACAATTTCCAACCTGCGCTTAACTAATTCTCTTCTTCCTCATACTCAGTTTTTTTCTTCTAAACTTCTGCAGGCTTGCCTCCGATTTTTTCTTTCAATAATTGGCTTTTCTATAAATTTTATTTGGGATGGCGTTGGCTTCCCCTATTCGTTTATTTTGATTGGTTTACGCCTGCCATACCTACCTGGTGGTGCGGGCTTCCCCACTTTATTTTTCTTTTTTCTCTTTTATGTGGATGCACAAAGCTAGTAACGCAGCGAGCAAACGTTCGCGGATTCGCGCGCATGACCTGCGGTTCCCGAACGCGACTGCTTTTTCGTTGAATCATTTTCAAAAATTTTGGCTGCCAAGTTCGGGCGGCGGTCCTTACGCTAGTCTATACGGTAATAATGAACGAGAGGAAAGTGAACGGAGGGGTCATACTTTTGTTGGCGATAACAGATATTCGAGAACCTAGGCTGAATTATTTGCAGTTTTATTTAAAGTGTAGAAACGTAACCTAAACGGAAATAAAGTGCACGGACAAATTTCACCGACTTTTAAGAAACTCCCTAATGCGAAAATTTGAGCGCAGCCTTATGCGTGTTTTCGTTTCGCAATATATTGGCTCGCGTGGACTATATCTCTAGTGCGGCACGTTGCACATAGAGCGAAGTCTGCCGCGACTGGCTCGTTAATCGGGAGCTCGCCAGAGGCAGCGCATGGGTAACGCGTGGGCGCGATTCGCAGCAGCCGCCGCAGACTGACCGCCGCTCATGCAGCACTTTGTTTTCAGTCCAGTCTCTCTTCACTAAGACGAAACATAAAGTTGATTCATTCATCCATATGTGACGTCCGCTCACGCAGAGCTTTGTTTCCATATATGGTATCGGTGGACGCGCCCGCGACTTGCCATCGGTGAACCGCGCGCTACTGTGGCGCCATGCCGTAGCGGTCTTACGCCGCAGAGCCCGTCTTTAGCGGCGCTAAGCTTTTCTTCTCACGCTTTCCCCATGCCCTCCTCCTCCGCTTTCTGCCTCAAAGTACTGCTGCAACCTCCTCCTCCGCTTTTCTCCTCGCGCTCTCTTCGCTATCGCCATCGTCCGTCCTCCGCCTTCGCTCTTTCATCCTTCGCTGCGCTCGTTCGCTCGGTTACGCCGACGCTCGAGGCAGGGACAGGCGCCTGAGGACTTGGCTCTAAAACAATTTGCCGCCGATATATCCAAACACACCACTTCCGCGTTGCGCGCAAATTGCACTACCGGTTGTGTTGTGGCGGAAGACTGTTACCACGTGCACTTTCTTCGCTTTTGAAGAATGTGTGTACAAGGTCAAACTTTGTTGCAGTTACCTAGCGCGATTCATGGCAGTCATTTACGTTTCATGTGATGCGATCAACGGACAACAAATCACTGAATCCACTGAAATATAGCGTTATTCGCCAAAATGTCACCTCTGGGGTTGCACAATCTGCTTTCCTGTATGTCTGTTTCAAGTTTGCGTTGTGCCTGCGTGCGTGCGAGTGCTCTTTAGTTCCGCTTTGTCCATCTTCCTTATTATTTACCTAGGGTTACATATCGATATCATCCGCACAGCGTGACGCCATGTCTGCATGCAGCCAAGGACTTGTTCGACGAGTGCCGTGCCACGGAGGAGTGCACCGCGGCGAACCCGTACCTGCGCTGCGTCAACCACCTCTGCGTGTGCGCCTCGCCGCACGTGCTCCACGACAGGGACCAGTGCCGGCCCGGTAGGTCTCTGCACGTGGCGATCATTCTGCGTAGGCGGGACACGAGACCCCGGTAGATTATCGGCTCCTCGTTCACTAATCGTATGTGCCTCAAGGCTCGTTTTGGTTCGACTTGGCTGGGCAAACGATTTTAGGCCAATTAAAGAAAACGCTTTTAGCAGTCGGTAATGCCGGAATTCGATTTCCGTTTCAGGATTTATTTTCCTGAGTGCCCACAGTACGGCGAATAGCGCATAGGCATCGTAAGGTACCTTTCATCCAGATGGTTATCAAGTCTGTTTTAGTAATATCGCTCGAGTACTCGAATTCCGTATGAAGTAACACTTCACACAGGCCGCGATCACACGCATGATTTTGTTGCGCCAATGCCAACTAGCTCTTTCAGAGGACTGCCGCGGCGTCACGTCACATGGCAGGAATGAGACCACGTGTGTGCGCGCTAGTCTACTATTGGCCGCGGACTTGCCACCGTCTTTCCCACGCATCGCGAGCGGGGGCATGCCAGTTTCTTCCAATCATTCCTGGTGAAACCTACCGCTTTGAGGCACTGGGTTCATCTGCCCGGTCTTCGCGACTGGCCTGCATTCGCCAGGTCCTTTCCTCCTGACAAATATCCCTAAGATGGCGCTGTGTGACGTTGTACCGCCTTGGGGATGGACCTTGGTCGTAACAGAAAGGTTCTACGCTTCTTTGTAGAACAAGAACTGTCGTCATGCCGCCAACGTCTGCTATCTTCTTCGCCGTCGTTTCCTTACTTCTGTCGTAACGCAAAGCTTTGCACCGCGCTCACGATTGCTTGCTTCGTTCCAACACATTGGTTGATTCGATAGCTCGCTTAAGGAGCTCATACGACGTTCGATAGCACACGCAAAATGTTTCGCATAACTGCAAATTGTTTCGTATAATATTGATTTGCAAAGTGAGCGGGATCTACATACATATTTTTTGTGTTGTAATACCATGGCCGACGACGATAGCACAGGTGGACGCTTGTTAAGCGTGATCTTTTTAACTGCAGTGCTGATACACGTGCTTCATCTACCACCGTGCGCTGCGCGAGCGCAGCTGCCACCACTAGAGCTCAATTTACGCTCTGCTCTTTCTGCGCGCAGAGATGGTCGGTCATGCGCGTGGAGTGTCTTGGGTGGCGCAATCGTCGGGCGCGAGGTAGACAATGTATCTCTGCGCCGCCGGGCGGTAGGCAAGTCACGCACAGTCTCCATGGCAGAATACACCGCCTGAGCTAACACGCGCGCAGCGACTTTTAGCCAGCCCAGGCTAGCCGTTGCCAAGACAGCGGACCGGCGCGACGCTGGCAAGGCTCGGCACAGTGCTTGAGTAGTGAGTGGTAAACTTAAGTTCGTGGAAGCCAGAGGAAAAGACGGTCGCACTGGTAGA
Organism: Dermacentor albipictus; assembly: GCF_038994185.2. NCBI lineage: Eukaryota > Metazoa > Arthropoda > Arachnida > Ixodida > Ixodidae > Dermacentor > Dermacentor albipictus. The sequence goes on along the minus strand of NC_091822.1, from coordinate 6,070,211 downwards.
CGCTCATTTCGGAATTCTGCGGCGGTGCTGTGCCAAGGCGTCACCGCCAATTATAATATAGGGTCACCATCATAAGGAACCACGGAAAGAATTGAAGCTCTCTTGGGAGCCTGGGAAATACAGAGACGCCAGTCATCGTCAGCAGATTAGCAGACCCCGTTGAGCAATCCTCGATGCTTGTCACACGTAATGCGCGTACCGTAATCCTTTTAACGTCCAAACATAACATGCCAAGGTCGCCAACCTAGCATACATAAAGCGGCTCTCGATTCAAACTGCCCTTATAAGAATGTCATCTTGAGTTTCTGCATTTGCACCTTTTTATTTCCGCGCCAATGACGAACTCTTGGAGCTGACCTGCCTGGCAGTAACCCTCTTAGGAAAGTACTTGGCCTCTTTCATGTGGTCTGCAATGTATGTGCGTTAAGAAGTCACTTTAGGAATTCTCAACTCTGTCAAATGAGTTGTCAATTTCACCTAAGATTGTTTAGATTTGCTAGAGGGACGCTGTTGAGATGAGTAATTGAAACAGGAACGCGTTGGATAGCTCACGTTAAGGAGAAATATCTTGGTTTTCTCCTGAGCAAGCATGATCGCATTTCTGCGGGGCTTAATTTTCGCAATTGCATTACGTGACCTAGTTGTGAAGTAAATGTTAATTACTGCAGCCTTTATAAATAGGTGCCTGCATATTCCAACAGGTCCCACAAGTACTACTTGCCTCTTCAGCTAATCCACCTGGACAGCCATGGAAACATTTTTAAAGAATATTTGTTCATTATAGCGAGAAATAGCAGTGAAATAGCTTAGAAGCTGCAGTGCACAAAGCTGCTAAATACTAGAACGCTGTCACGTGTAAATGCACCGCAGTATGGTGGCACAACACCGCTTCGCTCCGCAGTGCGAAAAACGGTCGTAATGTAAACGAACAGATAACCAGCCATTTGTAAAAGAAAGGCGGCACTTCACCCTGCTTTTTAAAAGGACAGGAGAATTGAGATACCGCGCAATCACTCCACAACGAACGCCTCTGTAGCGAAATGATCTTATAACGAAGGATTCGTTACATGCGCCGGATGAATTCTCATCTTTCATATCTCTTGTGAACTTCTCTAAAACGACGAGCGCTACAACAAATTTGCCTGTATACAACAAAGTAATTTAGGCGGCCCCGGCGGCTGATTCGCTGCATTACAACAAATTTGCGCGCACAGATAAAATTGCTGCCCTCTGCACGTGATCGCCCCTGAGCTGCGCTCTGCACTAACGGCACCACTTGTAGCGACCCAGCTGAGGAGCGTGACCGTCCCGCTTCAGCGCCCCACGAATCGCTTACGCTGCAGCCTGCTTGTAGCACAGCAGCGGGCTCGCGAACACGGCGCAGTTGGGGCCCCACATTGTTTTTTTTTTCTCGTTTTCGTTTTTATTCGGACATTTCAAGAAATGCCCACGAAGAGAGGCAAAAGGAGACAATCTGTCTCCTGACTAGGCCTATTCTTCGTGCTGCACTTCGGACGGGTACAGCAAAGTAGAACAGAAAAACAAATAATGCACTATGTACAAAGATTAGGTATATCATCATCAACAAAACAAATATTCAAGCGCACAAAATATCAGTGACACACAATGCACGCCTCAGATATAAAACGATGTGTGTCTAAAATATGACAAATTTACATAAAAGCAAGCAATTAGCAAAATACAACGAAACATTCACAAATGTGACAATATGAATTCGCACTTAATTTGATACATATATAGTATGAGCAAAGCTTTGTAGTTTCCGTTCGTGTACATGCAGGTAGTTAAGTTTTTAACACGTGGTTAATTTTTTTAATGAATTGCAGTATATTAGTGGTTTCTTTTGCGTATTCTGATTTCTTGATATTTATTACACAGTGAAATAATTTGATTATTTATTGGCTGTATTCCACAGTTGGCGCGACGTATTGGCCCGATAAGTGCTACAACACGCAGATGTGACATATTTCTATTCAAGAAAGTATGAGTAAACGTTCGGAATCTTGTTTTATTTTGCGAAATATTATCGCTGCTAGTAGATAGAAATCCAAAAATGACATCACATTATGCGCGCGAAATATTGACACATAATTTTCGGTTGTGTAATTTATTAGACCTAGAGCACGCATTTGCAGGGAAGACAGTTTCTCGGTGTCCGTTTTGTTACAGGTTCTCCAGACCAAAAGGCAATACAAAAGTTGGGAATGAATAATGTAAAAGTACATCTGTCTCTTAACCCCACCCTGAACAACATGATCTAAGCGCCGAATTAGGCCGATAGACCTTAATATTTTAACTCAAACGTTATTTACATGGTCAGACCAGCTCAGATCATTTCGGAAACATACCCCAAGAAACTGGCGCGAGTGCGTCTGTGTGATGCTTTCATTTTTGCACAGAAACATTGTAATCTATTGGCTTATTTTTCGACCAAAAGAGCATAAATTTGCTTCTGTTTACGCTGAATTCTAACTGATTGGCTATAAGCCGTGTTTTTAGGTCGCGTAACCAGCGGTTTGATTTTTGCTCAATGTCTTGTAAATTTAAACTAGAAAAAAATACATTTGCATCGTCTGCATACATGACAAGGTGAGGGGTGAGATGAATATTTACTATGTCGTTTAAGTATAGAAGAAAGAGGAATGGGCCGAGGATTTACCCTAGCGGTACACCATACTTGATAATATGCAAGTCAGATTTATTATCACCAATCCTTGTGTACTGTTTCCTGTTGCTAAGGTAACTTTTCATTGGAGCAAACGCAGTTCCACGTATGCCATACATTTCGAGTTTCCTAATGAAAATATCATGCTTTACAGAATCAAACGCTTTGCGTAAATCAAGATATCCCCGTAGTGTAAAATTTTTCTTCAGTGTTATTCAGTCTGTGATTCCTATAGTGCAGTAGTGCTGTCTGCGAATATCTACGTGACTGGAATCCGTGTTTTCGTTCACAAATGACGTCATTTTTTAAGTAAAGTTGTGTAGTCTCTAACATATTAAGCATTCAGCAACATCAGAAAAAATAGGCAGTAAGGATATTGGATGACAATTATTTAATTCATTGTTATTTCCTCCTTCGAAAGTTACGGTTACAGGGGCTTTCTTCATGTCATCTGGTAAAATACCTGTGAGAAAAATCTGATTCCAAATGTGAGTAAATGATTTCGTAACCAAACCAATAACCGTCTTAATAGGAGCAGCAGTAATATCACCATGGCCTGGAGAACTTTTGTTTTTCAGTGACCCTATAACAGATGCCACTTCAGTAACAGGAATTCAGTAACAGGAGCTAAAAAGACAGAGTTAGGAAGTGAACTGCGAATATATGACTCGGAAAGTTTGAAGCCGACCGGAAACTAGAATATGTAAGTTAATCTTATCTGCAAGTGACTTGCCACTGTAGTGAGTATCAGTTATATGTAATTCCACGGGGATGGTAGCTTTCATCCGACCTATGAAATTGTTAACTGAATCCCAAAGTAATCTCGGGTTATCCATCATTTTATCAAACTTGTCGACATAAAAATCTGTTATTGCCTTCTTTAGGTATTTATTCAGTTGTTTCTCAATGTCTTATATTCTGAAAAGTGTCCTGGTTCGTTGGTGCACGAGAAATGCGCAAACAATTCATATTTCATTTTTATTCGCTTGAGAAGCGCTGCTGTAATCCATCCATTTTTTGCTTCATGATTTTTACTATTACATATGGAAACGCAATGTTGTAATCGCAAACAATTCTTTTATAAGGAATTTGTATGCCTTCGAGGGGTAAGTTTCCCGGCATATGTCAGCCCAGTTCCAGTCAAACATTAACGAATGAAAGTAGTAAACGTTTCTATCGTTGATATCTCTTCGCAAATAGTTTGGTGGCTCGTGTAGTTTAGGCATTTTAAATATTACTAATAATGGTAAGTGATCACCATCACCAGACGAAAATACTGTAGTCGAAACAGTTTCAGGCAACAAATTTGTGAAAGAGACATCTCTAAGCGTTTCTGACGTCCGAGTTATTCTAGTAGGAGTATTATAACATTTTCACAACCATACAAAAGCATTATTTCTCACACCTTTAACTCAGAGGGGATATTTTTAGAAATATCAAAGTTTAGGTCAACAAACGCAACTGTAAACCATTTGTTAGAAGTCGCACATTGAAGAAGACTTTTAAATATTCAAGAAAAGCATCACTGTTGCCATCAGGTGGTCGCTATGCAAGTATTATTTCGATGTTACGGTGGATCATAGTAACTACTTCATAATCACTGCATACCGTGCAGCTATCAGGCCAAGATTCATAAGCAACGCTCTTTTTAATATACAGCGACACACCACCGCCACGTTTTCCACTCCGAAAGACATATACAATGTTGTATCCTCCAAGGTTATGTACTTCAGTTTTAGAAGTGAACCAAGTTTCAGTGACACCCATAATATCAAAACGTAAGCGTAAATGTGCTAATACACATTCGATTTCCGCGCACTTATTCCTCATACTCTGCACGTTGAGGTTATACAAGGGAAACTCGTGTTAAGAAAGGAAATTAGCGCTTTTTGGTATTTAATAAAAGATTCGGCGTGGTAATAAAGGTATCATTTAAGAAAATAAAGAATAAAAACATCAGTTAGGAAAGCTTTCACACGATCTTGTTTAAGTATTGTCCTGATAAAATTCTGATCGCATGTGCTCCTGGTTCTATCTGAAAAAGATCCTTCCATCGGACGACCAGACAAATTTGAACTTAGTTCACTGGCCTTGGTCAGCTGTTAAATCGCTGACTTTTCAAGCAAAGGTGGCGCTGCAGGATTCGTCATGAGATGCAGGAGCTGTCACGGAATGCCTGGATGGCAGCCGCTTTTCTGTAGATTCTGCGCAAAAGGTCGAGGATAGTCAGGCAATGTGCATAGAACCGTCTGCCGCCACTGCGGCCAGAAGTGTACTTGATTCCCACGTAGCGTCCAGTTTATATCAGGATCAGCGGTTGAATCGCTGACTTTTCAAGCAAAGGTGGCGCTGCAGGATTCGTCACGAGATGCAGGAGTTGTCACGGGATGCCTGGATGGCAGCCGCTTTTCTGTAGATTCTGCGCAAAAGGTCGAGGATAGTCAGGCAATTTGCATACAACCGTCTGCCGCCACTGCGGCCAGAAGTGTACTTGATTCCCACGTAGCGTCCAGTTTATATCAGGATCAGCGGTTGAATCGCTGACTTTTCAAGCAAAGGTGGCGCTGCAGGATTCGTCACGAGATGCAGGAGTGGTCACGGGATGCCTGGATGGCAGCCGCTTTTCTGTAGATTCTGCGCAAAAGGTCGAGGATAGTCAGGCAATGTGCATAGAACCGTCTGCCGCCACTGCGGCCAGAAGTGTACTTGATTCCCACGTAGCGTCCAGTTTATATCAGGATCAGCGGTTGAATCGCTGACTTTTCAAGCAAAGGTGGCGCTGCAGGATTCGTCACGAGATGCAGCAGTTGTCACGGGATGCCTGGATGGCAGCCGCTTTTCTGTAGATTCTGCGCAAAAGGTCGAGGATAGTCAGGCAATGTGCATAGAACCGTCTGCCGCCACTGCGGCCAGAAGTGTACTTGATTCCCACGTAGCGTCCAGTTTATATCAGGATCAGCGGTTGAATCGCTGACTTTTCAAGCAAAGGTGGCGCTGCAGGATTCGTCACGAGATGCAGGAGCTGTCACGGAATGCCTGGATGGCAGCCGCTTTTCTGTAGATTCTGCGCAAAAGGTCGAGGATAGTCAGGCAATGTGCATAGAACCGTCTGCCGCCACTGCGGCCAGAAGTGTACTTGATTCCCACGTAGCGTCCAGTTTATATCAGGATCAGCGGTTGAATCGCTGACTTTTCAAGCAAAGGTGGCGCTGCAGGATTCGTCACGAGATGCAGGAGTTGTCACGGGATGCCTGGATGGCAGCCCCTTTTCTGTAGATTCTGCGCAAAAGGTCGAGGATAGTCAGGCAATGTGCATAGAACCGTCTGCCGCCACTGCGGCCAGAAGTGTTCTTGATTCCCACGTAGCGTCAAGTTTATATCAGGATCAGCGGTTGAATCGCTGACTTTTCAAGCAAAGGTGGCGCTGCAGGATTCGTCACGAGATGCAGGAGTTGTCACGGAATGCCTGGATGGCAGCCGCTTTTCAGTAGATTCTGCGCAAAAGGTCGAGGATAGTCAGGCAATGTGCATAGAACCGTCTGCCGCCACTGCGGCCAGAAGTGTACTTGATTCCCACGTAACACCCACTTTATATCAGGATCAGCGGTTAAATCCCTGACTTTTCAAGCAAAAGTAGCGCTGCAGGATTCGTCACGAGATGCAGGAGTTGTCACGGGATGCCTGGATGGCAGCCGCTTTTCTGTAGATTCTGCGCAAAAGGTCGAGGATAGTCAGGCAATGTGCATAGAACCGTCTGCCGCCACTGCGGCCAGAAGTGTGCTAGATTCCCACGTAGCGCCCAGTTTATATCAGGATCAGCGGTTAAATCGCTGACTTTTCAAGCAAAGGTGGCGCTGCAGGATTCGTCACGAAATGCAGGAGTTGTCACGGGATGCCTGGATGGCAGCCGCTTTTCTGTAGCTTCTGCGCAAAAGGTCGAGGATAGTAAGGCAATATGCATACAACCGTCTGCCACCACTGCTGCCGGAAGTGCACTTGATTCCCACGTAACGCCCAGTTTATATCCGGATCAGCGGTTAAATCGCTGACTTTTCAAGGAAAGGTGGCGCTGCAGGATTCGCCACGAGATGCAGGAATTGTCACGAGATCCCTGGATGGCAGCCGCTTTTCTGTAGCTTCTGCACAAAAAGACAAGGATAGTCAGGCAATGTGCATAGAACCATCTGCCACCACTGCTGCCAGAAGTGTGCTAGATTCCCACGTAGCGCCCAGTTTATATCAGGATCAGCGGTTAAATCGCTGACTTTTCAAGCAAAGTTGGCGCTGCAGGATTCGTCACGAAATGCAGGAGTTGTCACGGGATGCCTGGATGGCAGCCGCTTTTCTGTAGCTTCTGCGCAAAAGGTCGAGGATAGTAAGGCAATATGCATAGAACCGTCTGCCACCACTGCTGCCGGAAGTGCACTTGATTCCCACGTAACGCCCAGTTTATATCCGGATCAGCGGTTAAATCGCTGACTTTTCAAGGAAAGGTGGCGCTGCAGGATTCGCCACGAGATGCAGGAATTGTCACGAGATGCCTGGATGGCAGCCGCTTTTCTGTAGCTTCTGCACAAAAAGACGAGGATAGTCAGGCAATGTGCATAGAACCGTCCGCCACCACTGCTGCCAGAAGGGTACTTGATTCCCAGGTAGCGCCCAGTTTATATTAGGATCAGCGGTTAAATCGCTGGCTTTTCAAGGAAAGGTGGCGCTGCAGGATTCGCCACGAGATGCCTGGATGGCAGCCGCTTTTCTGTAGATTCTGCGCAAAAAGACAAGGATAGTCAGGCAATCTGCATAGAACCGTCTGCCACCACTGCTGCCCGAAGTGCACTTGATTCCCACGTAGCGCCTAGTTTATATCAGGATCAGCGGTTAAATCGCTGACTTTTCAAGGAAAGGTGGCGCTGCAGAATTCGTCACGACAGGCAGGAGTTGTCACGGGATACCTGGATGGCAGCCACTTTTCTGTAGCTTCTGCACAAAAAGACGAGGATAGTCAGGCATTGGGCATAGAACCGTCTGCCACCACTGCTGCCAGAAGTGTACTTGATTCCCACGCAGCGCCCAGTTTAAATCAGGATCAGTGGTTAAATCGCTGACTTTTCAAGGAAAGGTGGCGCTGCAGGATTCGTCACGACATGCAGGAGTTGTCACGGGATGCCTGGATGGCAGCCGCTTTTCTGTAGATTCTGCGCAAAAACACAAGGATAGTCAGGCAATCTGCATAGAACCGTCTGCCACCACTGCTGCCAGAAGTGCACTTGATTCCCACGTAGCGCCTAGTTTATATCAGTATCAGCGGTTAAATCGCTGACTTTTCAAGGAAAGCTGGCACTGCAGGATTCTCACGAGATGCAGGAGTTGTCACGGTATGCCTGGATGGCAGCTGCTTTTCTGTAGATTCTGCGCAAAAGGTCGAGGATAGTCAAGCAATGCGCAAAGAACCGTCTGCCACCACTGCTGCCAGCAGTGTACTTGATTCCCACGTAGCGCCCTGTTTAATTCAGGATCAGCGGTTAAATCGCCGACTTTTCAAGGAAAGGTGGCGCTGCAGAATTCGTCACGACAGGCAGGAGTTGTCACGGGATGCCTGGATGGCAGCCGCTTTTCTGTAGATTCTGCGCAAAAAGACAAGGATAGTCAGGCAATCTGCATAGAACCGTCTGCCACCACTGCTGCCAGAAGTGCACTTGATTCCCACGTAGCGCCTAGTTTATATCAGGATCAGCGGTTAAATCGCTGACTTTTCAAGCAAAGGTGGCGCTGCAGAATTCGTCACGACAGGCAGGAGTTGTCACGGGATACCTGGATGGCAGCCGCTTTTCTGTAGCTTCTGCACAAAAAGACGAGGATAGTCAGGCAATGTGCAAAGAACCGTCTGCCACCACTGCTGCCAGACGTGTACTTGATTACCACGTAGCGTCCAGTTTATATCAGGATCAGAGGTTAAATCGCCGACTTTTCAAGGAAAGGTGGCGCTGCAGAATTCGTCACGACATGCAGGAGTTGTCACGGGATGCCTGGATGGCAGCCGCTTTTCTGTAGATTCTGCGCAAAAAGACAAGGATAGTCAGGCAATCTGCATAGAACCGTCTGCCACCACTGCTGCCAGAAGTGCACTTGATTCCCACGTAGCGCCTAGTTTATATCAGGATCAGCGGTTAAATCGCTGACTTTTCAAGGAAAGGTGGCGCTGCAGGATTCTTCACGAGATGCAGGAGTTGTCACGGGATGCCTGGATCGCAGCCGCTTTTCTGTAGATTCTGCGCAAAAGGTCGAGGATAGTCAGGCAATCTGCATAGAACCATCTGCCGCCACTGCAGCCAGAAGTGTACTTGATTCCCACGTAACGCCCAGTTTATATGAGGATCAGCGGTTAAATCGCTGACTTTTCAAGCAAAGGTAGCGCTGCAGGATTCGCCACGAGATGCAGTAATTGTCACGAGATGCCTGGATGGCAGCCGCTTTTCTGTAGCTTCTACACAAAAAGACAAGGATAGTGAGGCAATCTGCATAGAACCGTCTGCCACCACTGCTGCCAGAAGTGTACTTTATTACCATGTAGCGCCCAATTGATATCAGGATCAGCTTTGAAATCGCTTACTTTTCAAGGAAAGGTGGCGCTGAAGGATTCGTCACGAAATGCAGGAGTTGTAACGGGATGCCTGGATGGCAGCCGCTTTTCTGTAGATTCTGCGCCAAAGTCGAGGATAGTCAGGCAATGTGCATAGAACCGTCTGCCGCCACTGCGGCCAGAAGTGTACTTGATTCCCATGTAACGCCCAGTTTATATCAGGATCAGCGGTTAAATCGCTGACTTTTCATGGAAAGGTGGCGCTGCAGGATTCGCCACGAGATGCAGGAGTTGTCACGGGATGCCTGGATGGCAGCCGCTTTTCTATAGATTTTGCGCAAAAGTTGAGGATAGTCAGGCAATGTGCATAGAACCGTCTGCCACCACTGCTGCCAGAAGTGTACTTGATTCCTACGTAGCGCCCAGTTTATATCAGGATCAGCGGTTAAAGCGCTGACTTTTCAAGCAAAGGTGGCGCTGCAGGATTCGTCACGAAATGCAGGAGTTGTAACGGGATGCCTGGATGGCAGCCGCTTTTGTGTAGCTTCTGCACAAAAAGACGAGGATAGTCAGGCAATGTACACAGAACCGTCTGCAACCACTGCTGCCAGAAGTGTACTTGATTCCCACGTAGTGCCCAGTTTATATCAGGATCAGCGGTTAAATCGCTGACTTTTCAAGCAAAGGTGGCGCTGCAGGATTCGTCACGAAATGCAGGAGTTGTCACGGGATGCCTGGATGGCAGCCGCTTTTCTGTAGCTTCTGCACAAAAAGACGAGGATAGTCAGGCATTGGGCATAGAACCGTCTGCCACCACTGCTGCCAGAAGTGTACTTGATTCCCACGTAGCGCCCAGTTTAAATCAGGATAAGTGGTTAAATCGCTGACTTTTCAAGGAAAGCTGGCACTGCAGGATTCTCACGAGATGCAGGAGTGGTCACGGGATGCCTGGATGGCAGCCGCTTTTCAGTAGATTCTGCGCAAAAGGTCGAGGATAGTCAGGCAATGTGCATAGAACCGTCTGCCGCCACTGCGGCCAGAAGTGTACTTGATTCCCACGTAGCGTCCAGTTTATATCAGGATCAGCGGTTGAATCGCTGACTTTTCAAGCAAAGGTGGCGCTGCAGGATTCGTCACGAGATGCAGGAGCTGTCACGGGATGCCTGGATGGCAGCCGCTTTTCTGTAGATTCTGCGCAAAAGGTCGAGGATAGTCAGGCAATGTGCATAGAACCGTCTGCCGCCACTGCGGCCAGAAGTGTACTTGATTCCCACGTAGCGTCCAGTTTATATCAGGATCAGCGGTTGAATCGCTGACTTTTCATGCAAAAGTAGCGCTGCAGGATTCGTCACGAGATGCAGGAGTTGTCACGGGATGCCTGGATGGCAGCCGCTTTTCTGTAGATTCTGCGCAAAAGGTCGAGGATAGTCAGGCAATGTGCATAGAACCGTCTGCCGCCACTGCGGCCAGAAGTGTGCTAGATTCCCACGTAGCGCCCAGTTTATATCAGGATCAGCGGTTAAATCGCTGACTTTTCAAGCAAAGGTGGCGCTGCAGGATTCGTCACGAGATGCAGGAGTTGTCACGGGATGCCTGGATGGCAGCCGCTTTTCTGTAGCTTCTGCGCAAAAGGTCGAGATAGTAAGGCAATATGCATAGAACCGTCTGCCACCACTGCTGCCGGAAGTGCACTTGATTCCCACGTAACGCCCAGTTTATATCCGGATCAGCGGTTAAATCGCTGACTTTTCAAGGAAAGGTGGCGCTGCAGGATTGGCCACGAGATGCAGGAATTGTCACGAGATGCCTGGATGGCAGCCGCTTTTCTGTAGCTTCTGCACAAAAAGACAAGGATAGTCAGGCAATGTGCATAGAACCATCTGCCACCACTGCTGCCAGAAGTGTGCTAGATTCCCACGTAGCGCCCAGTTTATATCAGGATCAGCGGTTAAATCGCTGACTTTTCAAGCAAAGTTGGCGCTGCAGGATTCGTCACGAAATGCAGGAGTTGTCACGGGATGCCTGGATGGCAGCCGCTTTTCTGTAGCTTCTGCGCAAAAGGTCGAGGATAGTAAGGCAATATGCATAGAACCGTCTGCCACCACTGCTGCCGGAAGTGCACTTGATTCCCACGTAACGCCCAGTTTATATCCGGATCAGCGGTTAAATCGCTGACTTTTCAAGGAAAGGTGGCGCTGCAGGATTCGCCACGAGATGCAGGAATTGTCACGAGATGCCTGGATGGCAGCCGCTTTTCTGTAGCTTCTGCACAAAAAGACGAGGATAGTCAGGCAATGTGCATAGAACCGTCCGCCACCACTGCTGCCAGAAGGGTACTTGATTCCCAGGTAGCGCCCAGTTTATATTAGGATCAGCGGTTAAATCGCTGGCTTTTCAAGGAAAGGTGGCGCTGCAGGATTCGCCACGAGATGCCTGGATGGCAGCCGCTTTTCTGTAGCTTCTGCACAAAAAGACAAGGATAGTCAGGCAATGTGCATAGAACCGTCTGCCACCACTGCTGCCAGAAGTGTACTTGATTCCCACGTAGCTCCTAGTTTATATCAGGATCAGCGGTTAAATCGCTGACTTCTCAAGGAAAGGAGGCGCTGCAGGATTCGTCACGAGATGCAGGAGTTGTCACGGGATGCCTGGATGGCTGCCACTTTTCTGTAGATTCTGTGCAAAAGGTCGACGATAGTCAGGCAATGCGCAAAGAACCGTCTGCCACCACTGCTGCCAGAAGTGTACTTGATTCCCACGTAGCGCCCAGTTTAATTCAGGATCAGCGGTTAAATCGCCGACTTTTCAAGGAAAGGTGGCGCTGCAGAATTCGTCACGACAGGCAGGAGTTGTCACGGGATGCCTGGATGGCAGCCGCTTTTCTGTAGATTCTGCGCAAAAAGACAAGGATAGTCAGGCAATCTGCATAGAACCGTCTGCCACCACTGCTGCCCGAAGTGCACTTGATTCCCACGTAGCGCCTAGTTTATATCAGGATCAGCGGTTAAATCGCTGACTTTTCAAGGAAAGGTGGCGCTGCAGAATTCGTCACGACAGGCAGGAGTTGTCACGGGATACCTGGATGGCAGCCACTTTTCTGTAGCTTCTGCACAAAAAGACGAGGATAGTCAGGCATTGGGCATAGAACCGTCTGCCACCACTGCTGCCAGAAGTGTACTTGATTCCCACGCAGCGCCCAGTTTAAATCAGGATCAGTGGTTAAATCGCTGACTTTTCAAGGAAAGGTGGCGCTGCAGGATTCGTCACGACATGCAGGAGTTGTCACGGGATGCCTGGATGGCAGCCGCTTTTCTGTAGATTCTGCGCAAAAACACAAGGATAGTCAGGCAATCTGCATAGAACCGTCTGCCACCACTGCTGCCAGAAGTGCACTTGATTCCCACGTAGCGCCTAGTTTATATCAGTATCAGCGGTTAAATCGCTGACTTTTCAAGGAAAGCTGGCACTGCAGGATTCTCACGAGATGCAGGAGTTGTCACGGGATGCCTGGATGGCAGCTGCTTTTCTGTAGATTCTGCGCAAAAGGTCGAGGATAGTCAAGCAATGCGCAAAGAACCGTCTGCCACCACTGCTGCCAGAAGTGTACTTGATTCCCACGTAGCGCCCACTTTAATTCAGGATCAGCGGTTAAATCGCCGACTTTTCAAGGAAAGGTGGCGCTGCAGAATTCGTCACGACAGGCAGGAGTTGTCACGGGATGCCTGGATGGCAGCCGCTTTTCTGTAGATTCTGCGCAAAAAGACAAGGATAGTCAGGCAATCTGCATAGAACCGTCTGCCACCACTGCTGCCAGAAGTGCACTTGATTCCCACGTAGCGCCTAGTTTATATCAGGATCAGCGGTTAAATCGCTGACTTTTCAAGCAAAGGTGGCGCTGCAGAATTCGTCACGACAGGCAGGAGTTGTCACGGGATACATGGATGGCAGCCGCTTTTCTGTAGCTTCTGCACAAAAAGACGAGGATAGTCAGGCAATGTGCAAAGAACCGTCTGCCACCACTGCTGCCAGACGTGTACTTGATTACCACGTAGCGTCCAGTTTATATCAGGATCAGCGGTTAAATCGCCGACTTTTCAAGGAAAGGTGGCGCTGCAGAATTCGTCACGACATGCAGGAGTTGTCACGGGATGCCTGGATGGCAGCCGCTTTTCTGTAGATTCTGCGCAAAAAGACAAGGATAGTCAGGCAATCTGCATAGAACCGTCTGCCACCACTGCTGCCAGAAGTGCACTTGATTCCCACGTAGCGCCTAGTTTATATCAGGATCAGCGGTTAAATCGCTGACTTTTCAAGGAAAGGTGGCGCTGCAGGATTCTTCACGAGATGCAGGAGTTGTCACGGGATGCCTGGATCGCAGCCGCTTTTCTGTAGATTCTGCGCAAAAGGTCGAGGATAGTCAGGCAATCTGCATAGAACCATCTGCCGCCACTGCAGCCAGAAGTGTACTTGATTCCCACGTAACGCCCAGTTTATCTCAGGATCAGCGGTTAAATCGCTGACTTTTCAAGCAAAGGTAGCGCTGCAGGATTCGCCACGAGATGCAGTAATTGTCACGAGATGCCTGGATGGCAGCCGCTTTTCTGTAGCTTCTGCACAAAAAGACAAGGATAGTGAGGCAATCTGCATAGAACCGTCTGCCACCACTGCTGCCAGAAGTGTACTTTATTACCATGTAGCGCCCAATTGATGTCAGGATCAGCTTTGAAATCGCTTACTTTTCAAGGAAAGGTGGCGCTGAAGGATTCGTCACGAAATGCAGGAGTTGTCACGGGATGCCTGGATGGCAGCCGCTCTTCTGTAGAATCTGCGCAAAAGTCGAGGATAGTCAGGCAATGTGCATAGAACCGTCTGCCGCCACTGCTGCCAGAAGTGTACTTGATTCCCACGTAGCGCCCAGTTTATATCAGGATCAGCGGTTAAATCGCTGACTTTTCATGGAAAGGTGGCGCTGCAGGATTCGCCACGAGATGCAGGAGTTGTCACGGGATGCCTGGATGGCAGCCGCTTTTCTATAGATTTTGCGCAAAAGTTGAGGATAGTCAGGCAATGTGCATAGAACCGTCTGCCACCACTGCTGCCAGAAGTGTACTTGATTCCTACGTAGCGCCCAGTTTATATCAGGATCGGCGGTTAAAGCGCTGACTTTTCAAGCAAAGGTGGCGCTGCAGGATTCGTCACGAAATGCAGGAGTTGTAACGGGATGCCTGGATGGCAGCCGCTTTTCTGTAGCTTCTGCGCAAAAGGTCGAGGATAGTAAGGCAATATGCATAGAACCGTCTGCCACCACTGCTGCCGGAAGTGCACTTGATTCCCACGTAACGCCCAGTTTATATCCGGATCAGCGGTTAAATCGCTGACTTTTCAAGGAAAGGTGGCGCTGCAGGATTCGCCACGAGATGCAGGAATTGTCACGAGATGCCTGGATGGCAGCCGCTTTTCTGTAGCTTCTGCACAAAAAGACGAGGATAGTCAGGCAATGTGCATAGAACCGTCCGCCACCACTGCTGCCAGAAGGGTACTTGATTCCCAGGTAGCGCCCAGTTTATATTAGGATCAGCGGTTAAATCGCTGACTTTTCAAGCAAAGGTGGCGCTGCAGGATTCGTCACGAGATGCAGGAGCTGTCACGGGATGCCTGGATGGCAGCCGCTTTTCTGTAGATTCTGCGCAAAAGGTCGAGGATAGTCAGGCAATGTGCATAGAACCGTCTGCCGCCACTGCGGCCAGAAGTGTACTTGATTCCCACGTAGCGTCCAGTTTATATCAGGATCAGCGGTTGAATCGCTGACTTTTCATGCAAAAGTAGCGCTGCAGGATTCGTCACGAGATGCAGGAGTTGTCACGGGATGCCTGGATGGCAGCCGCTTTTCTGTAGATTCTGCGCAAAAGGTCGAGGATAGTCAGGCAATGTGCATAGAACCGTCTGCCGCCACTGCGGCCAGAAGTGTGCTAGATTCCCACGTAGCGCCCAGTTTATATCAGGATCAGCGGTTAAATCGCTGACTTTTCAAGCAAAGGTGGCGCTGCAGGATTCGCCACGAGATGCCTGGATGGCAGCCGCTTTTCTGTAGCTTCTGCACAAAAAGACAAGGATAGTCAGGCAATGTGCATAGAACCGTCTGCCACCACTGCTGCCAGAAGTGTACTTGATTCCCACGTAGCTCCTAGTTTATATCAGGATCAGCGGTTAAATCGCTGACTTTTCATGCAAAAGTAGCGCTGCAGGATTCGTCACGAGATGCAGGAATTGTCACGAGATGCCTGGATGGCAGCCGCTTTTCTGTAGATTCTGCGCAAAAGGTCGAGGATAGTCAGGCAATGTGCATAGAACCGTCTGCCGCCACTGCGGCCAGAAGTGTACTTGATTCCCACGTAGCGTCCAGTTTATATCAGGATCAGCGGTTGAATCGCTGACTTTTCATGCAAAAGTAGCGCTGCAGGATTCGTCACGAGATGCAGGAATTGTCACGAGATGCCTGGATGGCAGCCGCTTTTCTGTAGCTTCTGCACAAAAAGACGAGGATAGTCAGGCAATGTGCATAGAACCGTCCGCCACCACTGCTGCCAGAAGGGTACTTGATTCCCAGGTAGCGCCCAGTTTATATTAGGATCAGCGGTTAAATCGCTGGCTTTTCAAGGAAAGGTGGCGCTGCAGGATTCGCCACGAGATGCCTGGATGGCAGCCGCTTTTCTGTAGCTTCTGCACAAAAAGACAAGGATAGTCAGGCAATGTGCATAGAACCGTCTGCCACCACTGCTGCCAGAAGTGTACTTGATTCCCACGTAGCTCCTAGTTTATATCAGGATCAGCGGTTAAATCGCTGACTTCTCAAGGAAAGGTGGCGCTGCAGAATTCGTCACGACAGGCAGGAGTTGTCACGGGATGCCTGGATGGCAGCCGCTTTTCTGTAGATTCTGCGCAAAAAGACAAGGATAGTCAGGCAATCTGCATAGAACCGTCTGCCACCACTGCTGCCCGAAGTGCACTTGATTCCCACGTAGCGCCTAGTTTATATCAGGATCAGCGGTTAAATCGCTGACTTTTCAAGGAAAGGTGGCGCTGCAGAATTCGTCACGACAGGCAGGAGTTGTCACGGGATACCTGGATGGCAGCCACTTTTCTGTAGCTTCTGCACAAAAAGACGAGGATAGTCAGGCATTGGGCATAGAACCGTCTGCCACCACTGCTGCCAGAAGTGTACTTGATTCCCACGCAGCGCCCAGTTTAATTCAGGATCAGTGGTTAAATCGCTGACTTTTCAAGGAAAGGTGGCGCTGCAGGATTCGTCACGACATGCAGGAGTTGTCACGGGATGCCTGGATGGCAGCCGCTTTTCTGTAGATTCTGCGCAAAAACACAAGGATAGTCAGGCAATCTGCATAGAACCGTCTGCCACCACTGCTGCCAGAAGTGCACTTGATTCCCACGTAGCGCCTAGTTTATATCAGTATCAGCGGTTAAATCGCTGACTTTTCAAGGAAAGCTGGCACTGCAGGATTCTCACGAGATGCAGGAGTTGTCACGGGATGCCTGGATGGCAGCTGCTTTTCTGTAGATTCTGCGCAAAAGGTCGAGGATAGTCAAGCAATGCGCAAAGAACCGTCTGCCACCACTGCTGCCAGAAGTGTACTTGATTCCCACGTAGCGCCCACTTTAATTCAGGATCAGCGGTTAAATCGCCGACTTTTCAAGGAAAGGTGGCGCTGCAGAATTCGTCACGACAGGCAGGAGTTGTCACGGGATGCCTGGATGGCAGCCGCTTTTCTGTAGATTCTGCGCAAAAAGACAAGGATAGTCAGGCAATCTGCATAGAACCGTCTGCCACCACTGCTGCCAGAAGTGCACTTGATTCCCACGTAGCGCCTAGTTTATATCAGGATCAGCGGTTAAATCGCTGACTTTTCAAGCAAAGGTGGCGCTGCAGAATTCGTCACGACAGGCAGGAGTTGTCACGGGATACATGGATGGCAGCCGCTTTTCTGTAGCTTCTGCACAAAAAGACGAGGATAGTCAGGCAATGTGCAAAGAACCGTCTGCCACCACTGCTGCCAGACGTGTACTTGATTACCACGTAGCGTCCAGTTTATATCAGGATCAGCGGTTAAATCGCCGACTTTTCAAGGAAAGGTGGCGCTGCAGAATTCGTCACGACATGCAGGAGTTGTCACGGGATGCCTGGATGGCAGCCGCTTTTCTGTAGATTCTGCGCAAAAAGACAAGGATAGTCAGGCAATCTGCATAGAACCGTCTGCCACCACTGCTGCCAGAAGTGCACTTGATTCCCACGTAGCGCCTAGTTTATATCAGGATCAGCGGTTAAATCGCTGACTTTTCAAGGAAAGGTGGCGCTGCAGGATTCTTCACGAGATGCAGGAGTTGTCACGGGATGCCTGGATCGCAGCCGCTTTTCTGTAGATTCTGCGCAAAAGGTCGAGGATAGTCAGGCAATCTGCATAGAACCATCTGCCGCCACTGCAGCCAGAAGTGTACTTGATTCCCACGTAACGCCCAGTTTATCTCAGGATCAGCGGTTAAATCGCTGACTTTTCAAGCAAAGGTAGCGCTGCAGGATTCGCCACGAGATGCAGTAATTGTCACGAGATGCCTGGATGGCAGCCGCTTTTCTGTAGCTTCTGCACAAAAAGACAAGGATAGTGAGGCAATCTGCATAGAACAGTCTGCCACCACTGCTGCCAGAAGTGTACTTTATTACCATGTAGCGCCCAATTGATATCAGGATCAGCTTTGAAATCGCTTACTTTTCAAGGAAAGGTGGCGCTGAAGGATTCGTCACGAAATGCAGGAGTTGTCACGGGATGCCTGGATGGCAGCCGCTCTTCTGTAGAATCTGCGCAAAAGTCGAGGATAGTCAGGCAATGTGCATAGAACCGTCTGCCGCCACTGCTGCCAGAAGTGTACTTGATTCCCACGTAGCGCCCAGTTTATATCAGGATCAGCGGTTAAATCGCTGACTTTTCATGGAAAGGTGGCGCTGCAGGATTCGCCACGAGATGCAGGAGTTGTCACGGGATGCCTGGATGGCAGCCGCTTTTCTATAGATTTTGCGCAAAAGTTGAGGATAGTCAGGCAATGTGCATAGAACCGTCTGCCACCACTGCTGCCAGAAGTGTACTTGATTCCTACGTAGCGCCCAGTTTATATCAGGATCGGCGGTTAAAGCGCTGACTTTTCAAGCAAAGGTGGCGCTGCAGGATTCGTCACGAAATGCAGGAGTTGTAACGGGATGCCTGGATGGCAGCCGCTTTTCTGTAGCTTCTGCGCAAAAGGTCGAGGATAGTAAGGCAATATGCATAGAACCGTCTGCCACCACTGCTGCCGGAAGTGCACTTGATTCCCACGTAACGCCCAGTTTATATCCGGATCAGCGGTTAAATCGCTGACTTTTCAAGGAAAGGTGGCGCTGCAGGATTCGCCACGAGATGCAGGAATTGTCACGAGATGCCTGGATGGCAGCCGCTTTTCTGTAGCTTCTGCACAAAAAGACGAGGATAGTCAGGCAATGTGCATAGAACCGTCCGCCACCACTGCTGCCAGAAGGGTACTTGATTCCCAGGTAGCGCCCAGTTTATATTAGGATCAGCGGTTAAATCGCTGACTTTTCAAGCAAAGGTGGCGCTGCAGGATTCGTCACGAGATGCAGGAGCTGTCACGGGATGCCTGGATGGCAGCCGCTTTTCTGTAGATTCTGCGCAAAAGGTCGAGGATAGTCAGGCAATGTGCATAGAACCGTCTGCCGCCACTGCGGCCAGAAGTGTACTTGATTCCCACGTAGCGTCCAGTTTATATCAGGATCAGCGGTTGAATCGCTGACTTTTCATGCAAAAGTAGCGCTGCAGGATTCGTCACGAGATGCAGGAGTTGTCACGGGATGCCTGGATGGCAGCCGCTTTTCTGTAGATTCTGCGCAAAAGGTCGAGGATAGTCAGGCAATGTGCATAGAACCGTCTGCCGCCACTGCGGCCAGAAGTGTGCTAGATTCCCACGTAGCGCCCAGTTTATATCAGGATCAGCGGTTAAATCGCTGACTTTTCAAGCAAAGGTGGCGCTGCAGGATTCGTCACGAGATGCAGGAGTTGTCACGGGATGCCTGGATGGCAGCCGCTTTTCTGTAGCTTCTGCGCAAAAGGTCGAGATAGTAAGGCAATATGCATAGAACCGTCTGCCACCACTGCTGCCGGAAGTGCACTTGATTCCCACGTAACGCCCAGTTTATATCCGGATCAGCGGTTAAATCGCTGACTTTTCAAGGAAAGGTGGCGCTGCAGGATTGGCCACGAGATGCAGGAACTGTCACGAGATGCCTGGATGGCAGCCGCTTTTCTGTAGCTTCTGCACAAAAAGACAAGGATAGTCAGGCAATGTGCATAGAACCATCTGCCACCACTGCTGCCAGAAGTGTGCTAGATTCCCACGTAGCGCCCAGTTTATATCAGGATCAGCGGTTAAATCGCTGACTTTTCAAGCAAAGTTGGCGCTGCAGGATTCGTCACGAAATGCAGGAGTTGTCACGGGATGCCTGTATGGCAGCCGCTTTTCTGTAGCTTCTGCGCAAAAGGTCGAGGATAGTAAGGCAATATGCATAGAACCGTCTGCCACCACTGCTGCCGGAAGTGCACTTGATTCCCACGTAACGCCCAGTTTATATCCGGATCAGCGGTTAAATCGCTGACTTTTCAAGGAAAGGTGGCGCTGCAGGATTCGCCACGAGATGCAGGAATTGTCACGAGATGCCTGGATGGCAGCCGCTTTTCTGTAGCTTCTGCACAAAAAGACGAGGATAGTCAGGCAATGTGCATAGAACCGTCCGCCACCACTGCTGCCAGAAGGGTACTTGATTCCCAGGTAGCGCCCAGTTTATATTAGGATCAGCGGTTAAATCGCTGGCTTTTCAAGGAAAGGTGGCGCTGCAGGATTCGCCACGAGATGCCTGGATGGCAGCCGCTTTTCTGTAGCTTCTGCACAAAAAGACAAGGATAGTCAGGCAATGTGCATAGAACCGTCTGCCACCACTGCTGCCAGAAGTGTACTTGATTCCCACGTAGCTCCTAGTTTATATCAGGATCAGCGGTTAAATCGCTGACTTCTCAAGGAAAGGAGGCGCTGCAGGATTCGTCACGAGATGCAGGAGTTGTCACGGGATGCCTGGATGGCTGCCACTTTTCTGTAGATTCTGTGCAAAAGGTCGACGATAGTCAGGCAATGCGCAAAGAACCGTCTGCCACCACTGCTGCCAGAAGTGTACTTGATTCCCACGTAGCGCCCAGTTTAATTCAGGATCAGCGGTTAAATCGCCGACTTTTCAAGGAAAGGTGGCGCTGCAGAATTCGTCACGACAGGCAGGAGTTGTCACGGGATGCCTGGATGGCAGCCGCTTTTCTGTAGATTCTGCGCAAAAAGACAAGGATAGTCAGGCAATCTGCATAGAACCGTCTGCCACCACTGCTGCCCGAAGTGCACTTGATTCCCACGTAGCGCCTAGTTTATATCAGGATCAGCGGTTAAATCGCTGACTTTTCAAGGAAAGGTGGCGCTGCAGAATTCGTCACGACAGGCAGGAGTTGTCACGGGATACCTGGATGGCAGCCACTTTTCTGTAGCTTCTGCACAAAAAGACGAGGATAGTCAGGCATTGGGCATAGAACCGTCTGCCACCACTGCTGCCAGAAGTGTACTTGATTCCCACGCAGCGCCCAGTTTAAATCAGGATCAGTGGTTAAATCGCTGACTTTTCAAGGAAAGGTGGCGCTGCAGGATTCGTCACGACATGCAGGAGTTGTCACGGGATGCCTGGATGGCAGCCGCTTTTCTGTAGATTCTGCGCAAAAACACAAGGATAGTCAGGCAATCTGCATAGAACCGTCTGCCACCACTGCTGCCAGAAGTGCACTTGATTCCCACGTAGCGCCTAGTTTATATCAGTATCAGCGGTTAAATCGCTGACTTTTCAAGGAAAGCTGGCACTGCAGGATTCTCACGAGATGCAGGAGTTGTCACGGGATGCCTGGATGGCAGCTGCTTTTCTGTAGATTCTGCGCAAAAGGTCGAGGATAGTCAAGCAATGCGCAAAGAACCGTCTGCCACCACTGCTGCCAGAAGTGTACTTGATTCCCACGTAGCGCCCACTTTAATTCAGGATCAGCGGTTAAATCGCCGACTTTTCAAGGAAAGGTGGCGCTGCAGAATTCGTCACGACAGGCAGGAGTTGTCACGGGATGCCTGGATGGCAGCCGCTTTTCTGTAGATTCTGCGCAAAAAGACAAGGATAGTCAGGCAATCTGCATAGAACCGTCTGCCACCACTGCTGCCAGAAGTGCACTTGATTCCCACGTAGCGCCTAGTTTATATCAGGATCAGCGGTTAAATCGCTGACTTTTCTAGCAAAGGTGGCGCTGCAGAATTCGTCACGACAGGCAGGAGTTGTCACGGGATACATGGATGGCAGCCGCTTTTCTGTAGCTTCTGCACAAAAAGACGAGGATAGTCAGGCAATGTGCAAAGAACCGTCTGCCACCACTGCTGCCAGACGTGTACTTGATTACCACGTAGCGTCCAGTTTATATCAGGATCAGCGGTTAAATCGCCGACTTTTCAAGGAAAGGTGGCGCTGCAGAATTCGTCACGACATGCAGGAGTTGTCACGGGATGCCTGGATGGCAGCCGCTTTTCTGTAGATTCTGCGCAAAAAGACAAGGATAGTCAGGCAATCTGCATAGAACCGTCTGCCACCACTGCTGCCAGAAGTGCACTTGATTCCCACGTAGCGCCTAGTTTATATCAGGATCAGCGGTTAAATCGCTGACTTTTCAAGGAAAGGTGGCGCTGCAGGATTCTTCACGAGATGCAGGAGTTGTCACGGGATGCCTGGATCGCAGCCGCTTTTCTGTAGATTCTGCGCAAAAGGTCGAGGATAGTCAGGCAATCTGCATAGAACCATCTGCCGCCACTGCAGCCAGAAGTGTACTTGATTCCCACGTAACGCCCAGTTTATCTCAGGATCAGCGGTTAAATCGCTGACTTTTCAAGCAAAGGTAGCGCTGCAGGATTCGCCACGAGATGCAGTAATTGTCACGAGATGCCTGGATGGCAGCCGCTTTTCTGTAGCTTCTGCACAAAAAGACAAGGATAGTGAGGCAATCTGCATAGAACCGTCTGCCACCACTGCTGCCAGAAGTGTACTTTATTACCATGTAGCGCCCAATTGATATCAGGATCAGCTTTGAAATCGCTTACTTTTCAAGGAAAGGTGGCGCTGAAGGATTCGTCACGAAATGCAGGAGTTGTCACGGGATGCCTGGATGGCAGCCGCTCTTCTGTAGAATCTGCGCAAAAGTCGAGGATAGTCAGGCAATGTGCATAGAACCGTCTGCCGCCACTGCTGCCAGAAGTGTACTTGATTCCCACGTAGCGCCCACTTTATATCAGGATCAGCGGTTAAATCGCTGACTTTTCATGGAAAGGTGGCGCTGCAGGATTCGCCACGAGATGCAGGAGTTGTCACGGGATGCCTGGATGGCAGCCGCTTTTCTATAGATTTTGCGCAAAAGTTGAGGATAGTCAGGCAATGTGCATAGAACCGTCTGCCACCACTGCTGCCAGAAGTGTACTTGATTCCTACGTAGCGCCCAGTTTATATCAGGATCGGCGGTTAAAGCGCTGACTTTTCAAGCAAAGGTGGCGCTGCAGGATTCGTCACGAAATGCAGGAGTTGTAACGGGATGCCTGGATGGCAGCCGCTTTTGTGTAGCTTCTGCACAAAAAGACGAGGATAGTCAGTCAATGTACACAGAACCGTCTGCAACCACTGCTGCCAGAAGTGTACTTGATTCCCACGTAGCGCCCAGTTTATATCAGGATCAGCGGTTAAATCGCGGACTTTTCAAGCAAAGGTGGCGCTGCAGGATTCGTCACGAGATGGAGGAGTTGTCACGGTATGCCTGGATGGCAGCCGCTTTTCTGTAGATTCTGCGCAAAAGGTCGAGGATAGTCAGGCAATGTGCATAGAACCGTCTGCCGCCACTGCAGCCAGAAGTGTACTTGATTCCCACGTAACGCCCAGTTTATATCAGGATCAGCGGTTAAATCGCTGACTTTTCAAGCAAAGGTGGCGCTGCAGGATTCCTCACGAAATGCAGGAGTTGTCACGGGATGCCTGGATGGCAGCCGCTTTTGTGTAGCTTCTGCACAAAAAGACGAGGATAGTCAGGCAATGTGCATAGAACCGTCTGCCACCACTGCTGCCAGAAGTGTACTTGATTACCACGTAGCGTCCCGTTTATATCAGGATCAGCGGTGAAATCGCTGACTTTTCAAAAAAAGGTGGCGCTGCAGGATTCGTCACGAAATGCAGGAGTTGTCACGGGATGCCTGGATGGCAGCCGCTCTTCTGTAGAATCTGCGCAAAAGTCGAGGATAGTCAGGCAATGTGCATAGAACCGTCTGCCGCCACTGCTGCCAGAAGTGTACTTGATTCCCACGTAGCGCCCAGTTTATATCAGGATCAGCGGTTAAATCGCTGACTTTTCAAGGAAAGGTGGCGCTGCAGGATTCGTCACGAAATGCAGGAGTTGTCACGGGATGCCTGGATGGCAGCCGCTTTTCTGTAAATTCTGCTCAAAAGTCGAGGATAGTCAGGCAATGTGCATAGAGCCGTCTGCAACCACTGCTGCCAGAGGTGTACTTGATTCCCACGTAGCGCCCAGTTTATATCAGGATCAGCGGTGAAATCGCTGACTTTTCAAAAAAAGGTGGCGCTGCAGGATTCGTCACGAAATGCAGGAGTTGTCACGGGATGCCTGGATGGCAGCCGCTCTTCTGTAGAATCTGCGCAAAAGTCGAGGATAGTCAGGCAATGTGCATAGAACCATCTGCCGCCACTGCGGCCAGAAGTGTACTTGATTCCTACGTAGCGCCCAGTTTATATCAGGATCAGCGGTTAAATCGCTGACTTTTCAAGGAAAGCTGGCACTGCAGGATTCTCACGAGATGCAGGAGTTGTCACGGGATACCTGGATGGCAGCCACTTTTCTGTAGCTTCTGCACAAAAACACGAGGATAGTCAGGCATTGGGCATAGAACCGTCTTCCACCACTGCTGCCAGAAGTGTACTTGATTCCCACGTAGCGCCCAGTTTAAATCAGGATCAGTGGTTAAATCGCTGACTTTACAAGGAAAGGTGGCGCTGCAGGATTCGCCACGAGATGCAGTAATTGTCACGAGATGCCTGGATGGCAGCCACTTTTTTGTAGCTTCTGCACAAAAAGACGAGGATAGTCAGGCAATGTGCAAAGAACCGTCTGCCACCACTGCTGCCAGACGTATACTTGATTACCACGTAGCGTCCAGTTTATATCAGGATCAGCGGTTAAATCGAGGACTTTTCAAGGAAAGGTGGCGCTGCAGGATTCGTCACGAGATGCAGGAGTTGTCACGGTATGCCTGGTTGGCAGCCACATTTCTGTAGATTCTGCGCAAAAGGTCGAGGATAGTCAGGCATTGTGCATAGAACCGTCTGCCGCCACTGCAGCCAGAAGTGTACTTGATTCCCACGTAACGCCCAGTTTATATCAGGATCAGCGGTTAAATCGCTGACTTTTCAAGCAAAGGTGGCGCTGCAGGATTCGTCACGAAATGCAGGAATTGTCACGAGATGCCTGGATGGCAGCCGCTTTTCTGTAGCTTCTGCGCAAAAGGTCGAGGATAGTCAGGCAATGTGCACAGAACCGTATGCCACCACTGCTGCCAGAAGTGTACTTGATTCCCACGAAGCTCCCAGTTTATATCAGGATCAGCGGTTAAATCGCTGACTTTTCAAGCAAAGGTGGCGCTGCAGGATTCGTCACGAAATGCAGGAGTTGTCACGGGATGCCTGGATGGCAGCCGCTTTTCTGTAGCTTCTGCACAAAAAGACGAGGATAGTCAGGCATTGGGCATAGAACCGTCTGCCACCACTGCTGCCAGAAGTGTACTTGATTCCCACGTAGCGCCCAGTTTAAATCAGGATAAGTGGTTAAATCGCTGACTTTTCAAGGAAAGCTGGCACTGCAGGATTCTCACGAGATGCAGGAGTGGTCACGGGATGCCTGGATGGCAGCCGCTTTTGTGTAGCTTCTGCACAAAAAGACGAGGATAGTCAGGCCATGTGCATAGAACCGTCTGCCACCACTGCTGCCAGAAGTGTACTTGATTACCACGTAGCGTCCAGTTTATATCAGGATCAGCGGTGAAATCGCTGACTTTTCAAAAAAAGGTGGCGCTGCAGGATTCGTCACGAAATGCAGGAGTTGTCACGGGATGCCTGGATGGCAGCCGCTCTTCTGTAGAATCTGCGCAAAAGTCGAGGATAGTCAGGCAATGTGCATAGAACCGTCTGCCGCCACTGCTGCCAGAAGTGTACTTGATTCCCACGTAGCGCCCAGTTTATATCAGGATCAGCGGTTAAATCGCTGACTTTTCATGGAAAGGTGGCGCTGCAGGATTCGCCACGAGATGCAGGAGTTGTCACGGGATGCCTGGATGGCAGCCGCTTTTCTATAGATTTTGCGCAAAAGTTGAGGATAGTCAGGCAATGTGCATAGAACCGTCTGCCACCACTGCTGCCAGAAGTGTACTTGATTCCTACGTAGCGCCCAGTTTATATCAGGATCAGCGGTTAAAGCGCTGACTTTTCAAGCAAAGGTGGCGCTGCAGGATTCGTCACGAAATGCAGGAGTTGTAACGGGATGCCTGGATGGCAGCCGCTTTTGTGTAGCTTCTGCACAAAAAGACGAGGATAGTCAGTCAATGTACACAGAACCGTCTGCAACCACTCCTGCCAGAAGTGTACTTGATTCCCACGTAGCGCCCAGTTTATATCAGGATCAGCGGTTAAATCGCGGACTTTTCAAGCAAAGGTGGCGCTGCAGGATTCGTCACGAGATGGAGGAGTTGTCACGGTATGCCTGGATGGCAGCCGCTTTTCTGTAGATTCTGCGCAAAAGGTCGAGGATAGTCAGGCAATGTGCATAGAACCGTCTGCCGCCACTGCAGCCAGAAGTGTACTTGATTCCCACGTAACGCCCAGTTTATATCAGGATCAGCGGTTAAATCGCTGACTTTTCAAGCAAAGGTGGCGCTGCAGGATTCGTCACGAAATGCAGGAGTTGTCACGGGATGCCTGGATGGCAGCCGCTTTTGTGTAGCTTCTGCACAAAAAGACGAGGATAGTCAGGCAATGTGCATAGAACCGTCTGCCACCACTGCTGCCAGAAGTGTACTTGATTACCACGTAGCGTCCCGTTTATATCAGGATCAGCGGTGAAATCGCTGACTTTTCAAAAAAACGTGGCGCTGCAGGATTCGTCACGAAATGCAGGAGTTGTCACGGGATGCCTGGATGGCAGCCGCTCTTCTGTAGAATCTGCGCAAAAGTCGAGGATAGTCAGGCAATGTGCATAGAACCGTCTGCCGCCACTGCTGCCAGAAGTGTACTTGATTCCCACGTAGCGCCCAGTTTATATCAGGATCAGCGGTTAAATCGCTGACTTTTCAAGGAAAGGTGGCGCTGCAGGATTCGTCACGAAATGCAGGAGTTGTCACGGGATGCCTGGATGGCAGCCGCTTTTCTGTAAATTCTGCTCAAAAGTCGAGGATAGTCAGGCAATGTGCATAGAGCCGTCTGCAACCACTGCTGCCAGAGGTGTACTTGATTCCCACGTAGCGCCCAGTTTATATCAGGATCAGCGGTGAAATCGCTGACTTTTCAAAAAAAGGTGGCGCTGCAGGATTCGTCACGAAATGCAGGAGTTGTCACGGCATGCCTGGACGGCAGCCGCTCTTCTGTAGAATCTGCGCAAAAGTCGAGGATAGTCAGGCAATGTGCATAGAACCATCTGCCGCCACTGCGGTCAGAAGTGTACTTGATTCCTACGTAGCGCCCAGTTTATATCAGGATCAGCGGTTAAATCGCTGACTTTTCAAGGAAAGCTGGCACTGCAGGATTCTCACGAGATGCAGGAGTTGTCACGGGATACCTGGATGGCAGCCACTTTTCTGTAGCTTCTGCACAAAAACACGAGGATAGTCAGGCATTGGGCATAGAACCGTCTGCCACCACTGCTGCCAGAAGTGTACTTGATTCCCACGTAGCGCCCAGTTTAAATCAGGATCAGTGGTTAAATCGCTGACTTTACAAGGAAAGGTGGCGCTGCAGGATTCGCCACGAGATGCAGTAATTGTCACGAGATGCCTGGATGGCAGCCACTTTTTTGTAGCTTCTGCACAAAAAGACGAGGATAGTCAGGCAATGTGCAAAGAACCGTCTACCACCACTGCTGCCAGACGTATACTTGATTACCACGTAGCGTCCAGTTTATATCAGGATCAGCGGTTAAATCGAGGACTTTTCAAGGAAAGGTGGCGCTGCAGGATTCGTCACGAGATGCAGGAGTTGTCACGGTATGCCTGGTTGGCAGCCACATTTCTGTAGATTCTGCGCAAAAGGTCGAGGATAGTCAGGCATTGTGCATAGAACCGTCTGCCGCCACTGCAGCCAGAAGTGTACTTGATTCCCACGTAACGCCCAGTTTATATCAGGATCAGCGGTTAAATCGCTGACTTTTCAAGCAAAGGTGGCGCTGCAGGATTCGTCACGAAATGCAGGAATTGTCACGAGATGCCTGGATGGCAGCTGCTTTTCTGTAGATTCTGCGCAAAAGGTCGAGGATAGTCAGGCAATGTGCATAGAACCGTCTGCCACCACTGCTGCCAGAAGTGCACTTGATTCCCACGTAGCGCCTAGTTTATATCAGGATCAGCGGTTAAATCGCTGACTTTTCAAGGAAAGCTGGCACTGCAGGATTCTCACGAGATGCAGGAGTTGTCACGGGATGCCTGGATGGCAGCTGCTTTTCTGTAGATTCTGCGCAAAAGGTCGAGGATAGTCAGGCAATGCGCAAAGAACCGTCTGCCACCACTGCTGCCAGAAGTGTACTTGATTCCCACGTAGCGACCAGTTTAATTCAGGATCAGCGGTTAAATCGAGGACTTTTCAAGGAAAGGTGGCGCTGCAGTATTCGTCACGACATGCAGGAGTTGTCACGGGATGCCTGGATGGCAGCCGCTTTTCTGTAGCTTCTGCACAAAAAGACAAGGATAGTGAGGCAATCTGCATAGAACCGTCTGCCACCACTGCTGCCAGAAGTGTACTTTATTACCATGTAGGGCCCAATTGATATCACGATCAGCTTTGAAATCGCTTACTTTTCAAGGAAAGGTGGCGCTGAAGGATTCGTCACGAAATGCAGGAGTTGTAACGGGATGCCTGGATGGCAGCCGCTTTTCTGTAGATTCTGCGCCAAAGTCGAGGATAGTCAGGCAATGTGCATAGAACCGTCTGCCGCCACTGCGGCCAGAAGTGTACTTGATTCCCATGTAACGCCCAGTTTATATCAGGATCAGCGGTTAAATCGCTGACTTTTCAAGGAAAGGTGGCGCTGCAGGATTCGCCACGAGATGCAGGAGTTGTCACGGGATGCCTGGATGGCAGCCGCTTTTCTATAGATTCTGCGCAAAAGTCGAGGATAGTCAGGCAATGTGCACAGAACCGTATGCCACCACTGCTGCCAGAAGTGTACTTGATTCCCACGAAGCTCCCAGTTTATATCAGGATCAGCGGTTAAATCGCTGACTACTCAAGGAAAGGTGGCGCTGCAGGATTCGTCACGAGATGCAGGAGTTGTCACGGGATGCCTGGATGGCTGCCAGTTTTCTGTAGATTCTGCGCAAAAGGTCGAGGATAGTCAGGCAATGTGCATAGAACCGTCTGCCGCCACTGCGCCCAGAAGTGTACTTGATTCCCACGTAGCACCCAGTTTATATTAAGATCAGCGGTTAAATCACTGACTTTTCAAAAAAAGGTGGCGCTGCAGGATTCGCCACGAGATGCAGGAATTGTCACGAGATGCCTGGATGGCAGCCGCTTTTCTGTAGCTTCTGCGCAAAAGGTCGAGGATAGTCAGGCAATGCGCAAAGAACCGTCTGCCACCACTGCTGCCAGAAGTGCACTTGATTCCCACGTAGCGCCTAGTTTATATCAGGATCAGCGGTTAAATCGCTGACTTTTCAAGGAAAGCTGGCACTGCAGGATTCTCACGAGATGCAGGAGTTGTCACGGGATGCCTGGATGGCAGCTGCTTTTCTGTAGATTCTGCGCAAAAGGTCGAGGATAGTCAGGCAATGTGCATAGAACCGTCTGCCACCACTGCTGCCAGAAGTGCACTTGATTCCCACGTAGCGCCTAGTTTATATCAGGATCAGCGGTTAAATCGCTGACTTTTCAAGGAAAGCTGGCACTGCAGGATTCTCACGAGATGCAGGAGTTGTCACGGGATGCCTGGATGGCAGCTGCTTTTCTGTAGATTCTGCGCAAAAGATCGAGGATAGTCAGGCAATGCGCAAAGAACCGTCTGCCACCACTGCTGCCAGAAGTGTACTTGATTCCCACGTAGCGACCAGTTTAATTCAGGATCAGCGGTTAAATCGAGGACTTTTCAAGGAAAGGTGGCGCTGCAGGATTCGTCACGAGATGCAGGAGTTGTCACGGTATGCCTGGTTGGCAGCCACATTTCTGTAGATTCTGCGCAAAAGGTCGAGGATAGTCAGGCATTGTGCATAGAACCGTCTGCCGCCACTGCAGCCAGAAGTGTACTTGATTCCCACGTAACGCCCAGTTTATATCAGGATCAGCGGTTAAATCGCTGACTTTTCAAGCAAAGGTGGCGCTGCAGGATTCGTCACGAAATGCAGGAATTGTCACGAGATGCCTGGATGGCAGCCGCTTTTCTGTAGCTTCTGCGCAAAAGGTCGAGGATAGTCAGGCAATGTGCACAGAACCGTATGCCACCACTGCTGCCAGAAGTGTACTTGATTCCCACGAAGCTCCCAGTTTATATCAGGATCAGCGGTTAAATCGCTGACTACTCAAGGAAAGGTGGCGCTGCAGGATTCGTCACGAGATGCAGGAGTTGTCACGGGATGCCTGGATGGCTGCCACTTTTCTGTAGATTCTGCGCAAAAGGTCGAGGATAGTCAGGCAATGTGCATAGAACCGTCTGCCGCCACTGCGCCCAGAAGTGTACTTGATTCCCACGTAGCACCCAGTTTATATTAAGATCAGCGGTTAAATCACTGACTTTTCAAAAAAAGGTGGCGCTGCAGGATTCGCCACGAGATGCAGGAATTGTCACGAGATGCCTGGATGGCAGCCGCTTTTCTGTAGCTTCTGCGCAATAGGTCGAGGATAGTCAGGCAATGCGCAAAGAACCGTCTGCCACCACTGCTGCCAGAAGTGCACTTGATTCCCACGTAGCGCCTAGTTTATATCAGGATCAGCGATTAAATCGCTGACTTTTCAAGGAAAGCTGGCACTGCAGGATTCTCACGAGATGCAGGAGTTGTCACGGGATGCCTGGATGGCAGCTGCTTTTCTGTAGATTCTGCGCAAAAGGTCGAGGATAGTCAGGCAATGTGCATAGAACCGTCTGCCACCACTGCTGCCAGAAGTGCACTTGATTCCCACGTAGCGCCTAGTTTATATCAGGATCAGCGGTTAAATCGCTGACTTTTCAAGGAAAGCTGGCACTGCAGGATTCTCACGAGATGCAGGAGTTGTCACGGGATGCCTGGATGGCAGCTGCTTTTCTGTAGATTCTGCGCAAAAGGTCGAGGATAGTCAGGCAATGCGCAAAGAACCGTCTGCCACCACTGCTGCCAGAAGTGTACTTGATTCCCACGCAGCGACCAGTTTAATTCAGGATCAGCGGTTAAATCGCCGACTTTTCAAGGAAAGGTGGCGCTGCAGTATTCGTCACGACATGCAGGAGTTGTCACGGGATGCCTGGATGGCAGCCGCTTTTCTGTAGCTTCTGCACAAAAAGACAAGGATAGTGAGGCAATCTGCATAGAACCGTCTGCCACCACTGCTGCCAGAAGTGTACTTTATTACCATGTAGCGCCCAATTGATATCAGGATCAGCGGTTAAATCGCTGACTTTTCATGGAAAGGTGGCGCTGCAGGATTCGCCACGAGATGCAGGAGTTGTCACGGGATGCCTGGATGGCAGCCGCTTTTCTATAGATTTTGCGCAAAAGTTGAGGATAGTCAGGCAATGTGCATAGAACCGTCTGCCACCACTGCTGCCAGAAGTGTACTTGATTCCTACGTAGCGCCCAGTTTATATCAGGATCAGCGGTTAAAGCGCTGACTTTTCAAGCAAAGGTGGCGCTGCAGGATTCGTCACGAAATGCAGGAGTTGTAACGGGATGCCTGGATGGCAGCCGCTTTTGTGTAGCTTCT
The DNA here is from genome assembly GCF_038994185.2 of Dermacentor albipictus. Classification (NCBI taxonomy): domain Eukaryota; kingdom Metazoa; phylum Arthropoda; class Arachnida; order Ixodida; family Ixodidae; genus Dermacentor; species Dermacentor albipictus. The sequence goes on along the minus strand of NC_091822.1, from coordinate 6,038,573 downwards.
GCACAAAAAGACGAGGATAGTCAGTCAATGTACACAGAACCGTCTGCAACCACTCCTGCCAGAAGTGTACTTGATTCCCACGTAGCGCCCAGTTTATATCAGGATCAGCGGTTAAATCGCGGACTTTTCAAGCAAAGGTGGCGCTGCAGGATTCGTCACGAGATGGAGGAGTTGTCACGGTATGCCTGGATGGCAGCCGCTTTTCTGTAGATTCTGCGCAAAAGGTCGAGGATAGTCAGGCAATGTGCATAGAACCGTCTGCCGCCACTGCAGCCAGAAGTGTACTTGATTCCCACGTAACGCCCAGTTTATATCAGGATCAGCGGTTAAATCGCTGACTTTTCAAGCAAAGGTGGCGCTGCAGGATTCGTCACGAAATGCAGGAGTTGTCACGGGATGCCTGGATGGCAGCCGCTTTTGTGTAGCTTCTGCACAAAAAGACGAGGATAGTCAGGCAATGTGCATAGAACCGTCTGCCACCACTGCTGCCAGAAGTGTACTTGATTACCACGTAGCGTCCCGTTTATATCAGGATCAGCGGTGAAATCGCTGACTTTTCAAAAAAACGTGGCGCTGCAGGATTCGTCACGAAATGCAGGAGTTGTCACGGGATGCCTGGATGGCAGCCGCTCTTCTGTAGAATCTGCGCAAAAGTCGAGGATAGTCAGGCAATGTGCATAGAACCGTCTGCCGCCACTGCTGCCAGAAGTGTACTTGATTCCCACGTAGCGCCCAGTTTATATCAGGATCAGCGGTTAAATCGCTGACTTTTCAAGGAAAGGTGGCGCTGCAGGATTCGTCACGAAATGCAGGAGTTGTCACGGGATGCCTGGATGGCAGCCGCTTTTCTGTAAATTCTGCTCAAAAGTCGAGGATAGTCAGGCAATGTGCATAGAGCCGTCTGCAACCACTGCTGCCAGAGGTGTACTTGATTCCCACGTAGCGCCCAGTTTATATCAGGATCAGCGGTGAAATCGCTGACTTTTCAAAAAAAGGTGGCGCTGCAGGATTCGTCACGAAATGCAGGAGTTGTCACGGCATGCCTGGACGGCAGCCGCTCTTCTGTAGAATCTGCGCAAAAGTCGAGGATAGTCAGGCAATGTGCATAGAACCATCTGCCGCCACTGCGGTCAGAAGTGTACTTGATTCCTACGTAGCGCCCAGTTTATATCAGGATCAGCGGTTAAATCGCTGACTTTTCAAGGAAAGCTGGCACTGCAGGATTCTCACGAGATGCAGGAGTTGTCACGGGATACCTGGATGGCAGCCACTTTTCTGTAGCTTCTGCACAAAAACACGAGGATAGTCAGGCATTGGGCATAGAACCGTCTGCCACCACTGCTGCCAGAAGTGTACTTGATTCCCACGTAGCGCCCAGTTTAAATCAGGATCAGTGGTTAAATCGCTGACTTTACAAGGAAAGGTGGCGCTGCAGGATTCGCCACGAGATGCAGTAATTGTCACGAGATGCCTGGATGGCAGCCACTTTTTTGTAGCTTCTGCACAAAAAGACGAGGATAGTCAGGCAATGTGCAAAGAACCGTCTACCACCACTGCTGCCAGACGTATACTTGATTACCACGTAGCGTCCAGTTTATATCAGGATCAGCGGTTAAATCGAGGACTTTTCAAGGAAAGGTGGCGCTGCAGGATTCGTCACGAGATGCAGGAGTTGTCACGGTATGCCTGGTTGGCAGCCACATTTCTGTAGATTCTGCGCAAAAGGTCGAGGATAGTCAGGCATTGTGCATAGAACCGTCTGCCGCCACTGCAGCCAGAAGTGTACTTGATTCCCACGTAACGCCCAGTTTATATCAGGATCAGCGGTTAAATCGCTGACTTTTCAAGCAAAGGTGGCGCTGCAGGATTCGTCACGAAATGCAGGAATTGTCACGAGATGCCTGGATGGCAGCTGCTTTTCTGTAGATTCTGCGCAAAAGGTCGAGGATAGTCAGGCAATGTGCATAGAACCGTCTGCCACCACTGCTGCCAGAAGTGCACTTGATTCCCACGTAGCGCCTAGTTTATATCAGGATCAGCGGTTAAATCGCTGACTTTTCAAGGAAAGCTGGCACTGCAGGATTCTCACGAGATGCAGGAGTTGTCACGGGATGCCTGGATGGCAGCTGCTTTTCTGTAGATTCTGCGCAAAAGGTCGAGGATAGTCAGGCAATGCGCAAAGAACCGTCTGCCACCACTGCTGCCAGAAGTGTACTTGATTCCCACGTAGCGACCAGTTTAATTCAGGATCAGCGGTTAAATCGAGGACTTTTCAAGGAAAGGTGGCGCTGCAGTATTCGTCACGACATGCAGGAGTTGTCACGGGATGCCTGGATGGCAGCCGCTTTTCTGTAGCTTCTGCACAAAAAGACAAGGATAGTGAGGCAATCTGCATAGAACCGTCTGCCACCACTGCTGCCAGAAGTGTACTTTATTACCATGTAGGGCCCAATTGATATCACGATCAGCTTTGAAATCGCTTACTTTTCAAGGAAAGGTGGCGCTGAAGGATTCGTCACGAAATGCAGGAGTTGTAACGGGATGCCTGGATGGCAGCCGCTTTTCTGTAGATTCTGCGCCAAAGTCGAGGATAGTCAGGCAATGTGCATAGAACCGTCTGCCGCCACTGCGGCCAGAAGTGTACTTGATTCCCATGTAACGCCCAGTTTATATCAGGATCAGCGGTTAAATCGCTGACTTTTCAAGGAAAGGTGGCGCTGCAGGATTCGCCACGAGATGCAGGAGTTGTCACGGGATGCCTGGATGGCAGCCGCTTTTCTATAGATTCTGCGCAAAAGTCGAGGATAGTCAGGCAATGTGCACAGAACCGTATGCCACCACTGCTGCCAGAAGTGTACTTGATTCCCACGAAGCTCCCAGTTTATATCAGGATCAGCGGTTAAATCGCTGACTACTCAAGGAAAGGTGGCGCTGCAGGATTCGTCACGAGATGCAGGAGTTGTCACGGGATGCCTGGATGGCTGCCAGTTTTCTGTAGATTCTGCGCAAAAGGTCGAGGATAGTCAGGCAATGTGCATAGAACCGTCTGCCGCCACTGCGCCCAGAAGTGTACTTGATTCCCACGTAGCACCCAGTTTATATTAAGATCAGCGGTTAAATCACTGACTTTTCAAAAAAAGGTGGCGCTGCAGGATTCGCCACGAGATGCAGGAATTGTCACGAGATGCCTGGATGGCAGCCGCTTTTCTGTAGCTTCTGCGCAAAAGGTCGAGGATAGTCAGGCAATGCGCAAAGAACCGTCTGCCACCACTGCTGCCAGAAGTGCACTTGATTCCCACGTAGCGCCTAGTTTATATCAGGATCAGCGGTTAAATCGCTGACTTTTCAAGGAAAGCTGGCACTGCAGGATTCTCACGAGATGCAGGAGTTGTCACGGGATGCCTGGATGGCAGCTGCTTTTCTGTAGATTCTGCGCAAAAGGTCGAGGATAGTCAGGCAATGTGCATAGAACCGTCTGCCACCACTGCTGCCAGAAGTGCACTTGATTCCCACGTAGCGCCTAGTTTATATCAGGATCAGCGGTTAAATCGCTGACTTTTCAAGGAAAGCTGGCACTGCAGGATTCTCACGAGATGCAGGAGTTGTCACGGGATGCCTGGATGGCAGCTGCTTTTCTGTAGATTCTGCGCAAAAGATCGAGGATAGTCAGGCAATGCGCAAAGAACCGTCTGCCACCACTGCTGCCAGAAGTGTACTTGATTCCCACGTAGCGACCAGTTTAATTCAGGATCAGCGGTTAAATCGAGGACTTTTCAAGGAAAGGTGGCGCTGCAGGATTCGTCACGAGATGCAGGAGTTGTCACGGTATGCCTGGTTGGCAGCCACATTTCTGTAGATTCTGCGCAAAAGGTCGAGGATAGTCAGGCATTGTGCATAGAACCGTCTGCCGCCACTGCAGCCAGAAGTGTACTTGATTCCCACGTAACGCCCAGTTTATATCAGGATCAGCGGTTAAATCGCTGACTTTTCAAGCAAAGGTGGCGCTGCAGGATTCGTCACGAAATGCAGGAATTGTCACGAGATGCCTGGATGGCAGCCGCTTTTCTGTAGCTTCTGCGCAAAAGGTCGAGGATAGTCAGGCAATGTGCACAGAACCGTATGCCACCACTGCTGCCAGAAGTGTACTTGATTCCCACGAAGCTCCCAGTTTATATCAGGATCAGCGGTTAAATCGCTGACTACTCAAGGAAAGGTGGCGCTGCAGGATTCGTCACGAGATGCAGGAGTTGTCACGGGATGCCTGGATGGCTGCCACTTTTCTGTAGATTCTGCGCAAAAGGTCGAGGATAGTCAGGCAATGTGCATAGAACCGTCTGCCGCCACTGCGCCCAGAAGTGTACTTGATTCCCACGTAGCACCCAGTTTATATTAAGATCAGCGGTTAAATCACTGACTTTTCAAAAAAAGGTGGCGCTGCAGGATTCGCCACGAGATGCAGGAATTGTCACGAGATGCCTGGATGGCAGCCGCTTTTCTGTAGCTTCTGCGCAATAGGTCGAGGATAGTCAGGCAATGCGCAAAGAACCGTCTGCCACCACTGCTGCCAGAAGTGCACTTGATTCCCACGTAGCGCCTAGTTTATATCAGGATCAGCGATTAAATCGCTGACTTTTCAAGGAAAGCTGGCACTGCAGGATTCTCACGAGATGCAGGAGTTGTCACGGGATGCCTGGATGGCAGCTGCTTTTCTGTAGATTCTGCGCAAAAGGTCGAGGATAGTCAGGCAATGTGCATAGAACCGTCTGCCACCACTGCTGCCAGAAGTGCACTTGATTCCCACGTAGCGCCTAGTTTATATCAGGATCAGCGGTTAAATCGCTGACTTTTCAAGGAAAGCTGGCACTGCAGGATTCTCACGAGATGCAGGAGTTGTCACGGGATGCCTGGATGGCAGCTGCTTTTCTGTAGATTCTGCGCAAAAGGTCGAGGATAGTCAGGCAATGCGCAAAGAACCGTCTGCCACCACTGCTGCCAGAAGTGTACTTGATTCCCACGCAGCGACCAGTTTAATTCAGGATCAGCGGTTAAATCGCCGACTTTTCAAGGAAAGGTGGCGCTGCAGTATTCGTCACGACATGCAGGAGTTGTCACGGGATGCCTGGATGGCAGCCGCTTTTCTGTAGCTTCTGCACAAAAAGACAAGGATAGTGAGGCAATCTGCATAGAACCGTCTGCCACCACTGCTGCCAGAAGTGTACTTTATTACCATGTAGCGCCCAATTGATATCAGGATCAGCTTTGAAATCGCTTACTTTTCAAGGAAAGGTGGCGCTGAAGGATTCGTCACGAAATGCAGGAGTTGTAACGGGATGCCTGGATGGCAGCCGCTTTTCTGTAGATTCTGCGCCAAAGTCGAGGATAGTCAGGCAATGTGCATAGAACCGTCTGCCGCCACTGCGGCCAGAAGTGTACTTGATTCCCATGTAACGCCCAGTTTATATCAGGATCAGCGGTTAAATCGCTGACTTTTCAAGGAAAGGTGGCGCTGCAGGATTCGCCACGAGATGCAGGAGTTGTCACGGGATGCCTGGATGGCAGCCGCTTTTCTATAGATTCTGCGCAAAAGTCGAGGATAGTCAGGCAATGTGCATAGAACCGTCTGCCACCACTGCTGCCAGAAGTGTACTTGATTCCTACGTAGCGCCCAGTTTATATCAGGATCAGCGGTTAAAGCGCTGACTTTTCAAGCAAAGGTGGCGCTGCAGGATTCGTCACGAAATGCAGGAGTTGTAACGGGATGCCTGGATGGCAGCCGCTTTTGTGTAGCTTCTGCACAAAAAGACGAGGATAGTCAGGCAATGTACACAGAACCGTCTGCAACCACTGCTGCCAGAAGTGTACTTGATTCCCACGTAGCGCCCAGTTTATATCAGGATCAGCGGTTAAATCGCTGACTTTTTAAGCAAAGGTGGTGCTGCAGGATTCGTCACGAAATGCAGGAGTTGTCACGGGATGCCTGGATGGCAGCCGCTTTTCTGTAGCTTCTGCACAAAAAGACGAGGATAGTCAGGCATTGGGCATAGAACCGTCTGCCACCACTGCTGCCAGAAGTGTACTTGATTCCCACGTAGCGCCCAGTTTAAATCAGGATCAGTGGTTAAATCGCTGACTTTTCAAGGAAAGCTGGCACTGCAGGATTCTCACGAGATGCAGGAGTTGTCACGGGATGCCTGGATGGCAGCTTCTTTTCTGTAGATTCTGCGCAAAAAGACGAGGATAGTCAGGCAATGTGCATAGAACCGTCTGCCACCACTGCTGCCAGAAGTGTACTTGATTACCACGTAGCGTCCAGTTTATATCAGGATCAGCGGTGAAATCGCTGACTTTTCAAAAAAAGGTGGCGCTGCAGGATTCGTCACGAAATGCAGGAGTTGTCACGGGATGCCTGGATGGCAGCCGCTCTTCTGTAGAATCTGCGCAAAAGTCGAGGATAGTCAGGCATTGGGCATAGAACCGTCTGCCACCACTGCTGCCAGAAGTGTACTTGATTACCACGTAGCGTCCAGTTTATATCAGGATCAGCGGTGAAATCGCTGACTTTTCAAAAAAAGGTGGCGCTGCAGGATTCGTCACGAAATGCAGGAGTTGTCACGGGATGCCTGGATGGCAGCCGCTCTTCTGTAGAATCTGCGCAAAAGTCGAGGATAGTCAGGCAATGTGCATAGAACCGTCTGCCGCCACTGCTGCCAGAAGTGTACTTGATTCCCACGTAGCGCCCAGTTTATATCAGGATCAGCGGTTAAATCGCTGACTTTTCAAGGAAAGGTGGCGCTGCAGGATTCGTCACGAAATGCAGGAGTTGTCACGGGATGCCTGCATGGCAGCCGCTTTTCTGTAGATTCTGCACAAAAAGACGAGGATAGTCAGGCATTGGGCATAGAACCGTCTGCCACCACTGCTGTCAGAAGTTTACTTGATTCCCACGTAGCGTCTAGTTTATATCAGGATCAGCGGTTAAATCGCTGACTTTTCAAGGAAAGCTGGCACTGCAGGATTCTCACGAGATGCAGGAGTTGTCACGGGATACCTGGATGGCAGCCACTTTTCTGTAGCTTCTGCACAAAAACACGAGGATAGTCAGGCATTGGGCATAGAACCGTCTGCCACCACTGCTGCCAGAAGTGTACTTGATTCCCACGTAGCACCCAGTTTAAATCAGGATCAGTGGTTAAATCGCTGACTTTTCAAGGAAAGGTGGCGCTGCAGGATTCGCCACGAGATGCAGTAATTGTCACGAGATGCCTGGATGGCAGCCACTTTTTTGTAGCTTCTGCACAAAAAGACGAGGATAGTCAGGCAATGTGCAAAGAACCGTCTGCCACCACTGCTGCCAGACGTGTACTTGATTACCACGTAGCGTCCAGTTTATATCAGGATCAGCGGTTAAATCGAGGACTTTTCAAGGAAAGGTGGCGCTGCAGGATTCGTCACGAGATGCAGGAGTTGTCACGGTATGCCTGGTTGGCAGCCGCTTTTCTGTAGATTCAGCGCAAAAGGTCGAGGATAGTCAGGCATTGTGCATAGAACCGTCTGCCGCCACTGCAGCCAGAAGTGTACTTGATTCCCAAGTAACGCCCAGTTTATATCGGGATCAGCGGTTAAATCGCTGACTTTTCAAGCAAAGGTGGCGCTGCAGGATTCGTCACGAAATGCAGTAATTGTCACGAGATGCCTGGATGGCAGCCGCTTTTCTGTAGCTTCTGCACAAAAAGACAAGGATAGTCAGGCAATCTGCATAGAACCGTCTGCCACCACTGCTGCCAGAAGTGTACTTTATTACCATGTAGCGCCCAATTGATATCAGGATCAGCTTTGAAATCGCTTACTTTTCAAGGAAAGGTGGCGCTGCAGGATTCGTCACGAAATGCAGGAGTTGTCACGAGATGCCTGGATGGCAGCCGATTTTCTGTAGCTTCTGCGCAAAAGGTCGAGGATAGTCAGGCAATGTGCACAGAACCGTATGCCACCACTGCTGCCAGAAGTGTACTTGATTCCCACGAAGCTCCCAGTTTATATCAGGATCAGCGGTTAAATCGCTGACTTTTCAAAAAAAGGTGGCGCTGCAGGATTCGCCACGAGATGCAGGAATTGTCACAAGATGCCTGGATGGCAGCCGCTTTTCTGTAGCTTCTTCGCAAAAGGTCGAGGATAGTCAGGCAATGTGCACAGAACCGTATGCCACCACTGCTGCCAGAAGTGTACTTGATTCCCACGTAGCTCCCAGTTTATATCAGGATCAGCGGTTAAATCGCTGACTTTTCAAGCAAAGGTGGCGCTGCAGGATTCGTCACGAAATGCAGTAATTGTCACGAGATGCCTGGATGGCAGCCGCTTTTCTGTAGCTTCTGCACAAAAAGACAAGGATAGTCAGGCAATCTGCATAGAACCGTCTGCCACCACTGCTGCCAGAAGTGTACTTTATTACCATGTAGCGCCCAATTGATATCAGGATCAGCTTTGAAATCGCTTACTTTTCAAGGAAAGGTGGCGCTGCAGGATTCGCCACGAGATGCAGGAGTTGTCACGGGATGCCTGGATGGCAGCCGCTTTTCTGTAGATTCTGCGCAAAAGTCGAGGATAGTCAGGCAATATGCATAGAACCGTCTGCCACCACTGCTGCCAGTAGTGTACTTGATTCCTACGTAGCGCCCAGTTTATATCAGGATCAGCGGTTAAATCGCCGACTTTTCAAGCAAAGGTGGCGCTGCAGGATTCGTCACGAAATGCAGGAGTTGTCACGGGATGCCTGGATGGCAGCCGCTTTTCTGTAGCTTCTGCACAAAAAGACGAGGATAGTCAGGCATTGGGCATAGAACCGTCTGCCACCACTGCTGCCAGTAGTGTACTTGATTCCTACGTAGCGCCCAGTTTATATCAGGATCAGCGGTTAAATTGCCGACTTTTCAAGCAAAGGTGGCGCTGCAGGATTCGTCACGAAATGCAGGAGTTGTCACGGGATGCCTGGATGGCAGCCGCTTTTCTGTAGCTTCTGCACAAAAAGACGAGGATAGTCAGGCATTGGGCATAGAACCGTCTGCCACCACTGCTGTCAGAAGTTTACTTGATTCCCACGTAGCGCCCAGTTTAAATCAGGATCAGTGGTTAAATCGCTGACTTTTCAAGGAAAGCTGGCACTGCAGGATTCTCACGAGATGCAGGAGTTGTCACGGGATACCTGGATGGCAGCCACTTTTCTGTAGCTTCTGCACAAAAACACGAGGATAGTCAGGCATTGGGCATAGAACCGTCTGCCACCACTGCTGCCAGAAGTGTACTTGATTCCCACGTAGCACCCAGTTTAAATCAGGATCAGTGGTTAAATCGCTGACTTTTCAAGGAAAGGTGGCGCTGCAGGATTCGCCACGAGATGCAGTAATTGTCACGAGATGCCTGGATGGCAGCCACTTTTTTGTAGCTTCTGCACAAAAAGACGAGGATAGTCAGGCAATGTGCAAAGAACCGTCTGCCACCACTGCTGCCAGACGTGTACTTGATTACCACGTAGCGTCCAGTTTATATCAGGATCAGCGGTTAAATCGAGGACTTTTCAAGGAAAGGTGGCGCTGCAGGATTCGTCACGAGATGCAGGAGTTGTCACGGTATGCCTGGTTGGCAGCCGCTTTTCTGTAGATTCAGCGCAAAAGGTCGAGGATAGTCAGGCATTGTGCATAGAACCGTCTGCCGCCACTGCAGCCAGAAGTGTACTTGATTCCCACGTAACGCCCAGTTTATATCGGGATCAGCGGTTAAATCGCTGACTTTTCAAGCAAAGGTGGCGCTGCAGGATACGTCACGAAATGCAGTAATTGTCACGAGATGCCTGGATGGCAGCCGCTTTTCTGTAGCTTCTGCACAAAAAGACAAGGATAGTCAGGCAATCTGCATAGAACCGTCTGCCACCACTGCTGCCAGAAGTGTACTTTATTACCATGTAGCGCCCAATTGATATCAGGATCAGCTTTGAAATCGCTTACTTTTCAAGGAAAGGTGGCGCTGCAGGATTCGTCACGAAATGCAGGAGTTGTCACGAGATGCCTGGATGGCAGCCGATTTTCTGTAGCTTCTGCGCAAAAGGTCGAGGATAGTCAGGCAATGTGCACAGAACCGTATGCCACCACTGCTGCCAGAAGTGTACTTGATTCCCACGAAGCTCCCAGTTTATATCAGGATCAGCGGTTAAATCGCTGACTTTTCAAAAAAAGGTGGCGCTGCAGGATTCGCCACGAGATGCAGGAATTGTCACAAGATGCCTGGATGGCAGCCGCTTTTCTGTAGCTTCTTCGCAAAAGGTCGAGGATAGTCAGGCAATGTGCACAGAACCGTATGCCACCACTGCTGCCAGAAGTGTACTTGATTCCCACGTAGCTCCCAGTTTATATCAGGATCAACGGTTAAATCGCTGACTTTTCAAGCAAAGGTGGCGCTGCAGGATTCGTCACGAAATGCAGTAATTGTCACGAGATGCCTGGATGGCAGCCGCTTTTCTGTAGCTTCTGCACAAAAAGACAAGGATAGTCAGGCAATCTGCATAGAACCGTCTGCCACCACTGCTGCCAGAAGTGTACTTTATTACCATGTAGCGCCCAATTGATATCAGGATCAGCTTTGAAATCGCTTACTTTTCAAGGAAAGGTGGCGCTGCAGGATTCGCCACGAGATGCAGGAGTTGTCACGGGATGCCTGGATGGCAGCCGCTTTTCTGTAGATTCTGCGCAAAAGTCGAGGATAGTCAGGCAATATGCATAGAACCGTCTGCCACCACTGCTGCCAGTAGTGTACTTGATTCCTACGTAGCGCCCAGTTTATATCAGGATCAGCGGTTAAATCGCCGACTTTTCAAGCAAAGGTGGCGCTGCAGGATTCGTCACGAAATGCAGGAGTTGTCACGGGATGCCTGGATGGCAGCCGCTTTTCTGTAGCTTCTGCACAAAAAGACGAGGATAGTCAGGCATTGGGCATAGAACCGTCTGCCACCACTGCTGTCAGAAGTTTACTTGATTCCCACGTAGCGCCCAGTTTAAATCAGGATCAGTGGTTAAATCGCTGACTTTTCAAGGAAAGCTGGCACTGCAGGATTCTCACGAGATGCAGGAGTTGTCACGGGATGCCTGCATGGCAGCCGCTTTTCTGTAGATTCTGCGCAAAAAGACGAGGATAGTCAGGCAATCTGCATAGAACCGTCTGCCACCACTGCTGCCAGAAGTGCACTTGATTCCCACGTAGCGTCTAGTTTATATCAGGATCAGCGGTTAAATCGCTGACTTTTCAAGGAAACCTGGCACTGCAGGATTCTCACGAGATGCAGGAGTTGTCACGGGATACCTGGATGGCAGCCACTTTTCTGTAGCTTCTGCACAAAAACACGAGGATAGTCAGGCATTGGGCATAGAACCGTCTGCCACCACTGCTGCCAGAAGTGTACTTGATTCCCACGTAGCACCCAGTTTAAATCAGGATCAGTGGTTAAATCGCTGACTTTTCAAGGAAAGGTGGCGCTGCAGGATTCGCCACGAGATGCAGTAATTGTCACGAGATGCCTGGATGGCAGCCACTTTTTTGTAGCTTCTGCACAAAAAGACGAGGATAGTCAGGCAATGTGCAAAGAACCGTCTGCCACCACTGCTGCCAGACGTGTACTTGATTACCACGTAGCGTCCAGTTTATATCAGGATCAGCGGTTAAATCGAGGACTTTTCAAGGAAAGGTGGCGCTGCAGGATTCGTCACGAGATGCAGGAGTTGTCACGGTATGCCTGGTTGGCAGCCGCTTTTCTGTAGATTCAGCGCAAAAGGTCGAGGATAGTCAGGCATTGTGCATAGAACCGTCTGCCGCCACTGCAGCCAGAAGTGTACTTGATTCCCACGTAACGCCCAGTTTATATCGGGATCAGCGGTTAAATCGCTGACTTTTCAAGCAAAGGTGGCGCTGCAGGATTCGTCACGAAATGCAGTAATTGTCACGAGATGCCTGGATGGCAGCCGCTTTTCTGTAGCTTCTGCACAAAAAGACAAGGATAGTCAGGCAATCTGCATAGAACCGTCTGCCACCACTGCTGCCAGAAGTGTACTTTATTACCATGTAGCGCCCAATTGATATCAGGATCAGCTTTGAAATCGCTTACTTTTCAAGGAAAGGTGGCGCTGCAGGATTCGTCACGAAATGCAGGAGTTGTCACGAGATGCCTGGATGGCAGCCGATTTTCTGTAGCTTCTGCGCAAAAGGTCGAGGATAGTCAGGCAATGTGCACAGAACCGTATGCGACCACTGCTGCCAGAAGTGTACTTGATTCCCACGAAGCTCCCAGTTTATATCAGGATCAGCGGTTAAATCGCTGACTTTTCAAAAAAAGGTGGCGCTGCAGGATTCGCCACGAGATGCAGGAATTGTCACAAGATGCCTGGATGGCAGCCGCTTTTCTGTAGCTTCTTCGCAAAAGGTCGAGGATAGTCAGGCAATGTGCACAGAACCGTATGCCACCACTGCTGCCAGAAGTGTACTTGATTCCCACGTAGCTCCCAGTTTATATCAGGATCAGCGGTTAAATCGCTGACTTTTCAAGCAAAGGTGGCGCTGCAGGATTCGTCACGAAATGCAGTAATTGTCACGAGATGCCTGGATGGCAGCCGCTTTTCTGTAGCTTCTGCACAAAAAGACAAGGATAGTCAGGCAATCTGCATAGAGCCGTCTGCCACCACTGCTGCCAGAAGTGTACTTTATTACCATGTAGCGCCCAATTGATATCAGGATCAGCTTTGAAATCGCTTACTTTTCAAGGAAAGGTGGCGCTGCAGGATTCGCCACGAGATGCAGGAGTTGTCACGGGATGCCTGGATGGCAGCCGCTTTTCTGTAGATTCTGCGCAAAAGTCGAGGATAGTCAGGCAATATGCATAGAACCGTCTGCCACCACTGCTGCCAGTAGTGTACTTGATTCCTACGTAGCGCCCAGTTTATATCAGGATCAGCGGTTAAATCGCCGACTTTTCAAGCAAAGGTGGCGCTGCAGGATTCGTCACGAAATGCAGGAGTTGTCACGGGATGCCTGGATGGCAGCCGCTTTTCTGTAGCTTCTGCACAAAAAGACGAGGATAGTCAGGCATTGGGCATAGAACCGTCTGCCACCACTGCTGCCAGTAGTGTACTTGATTCCCACGTAGCGCCCAGTTTAAATCAGGATCAGTGGTTAAATCGCTGACTTTTCAAGGAAAGCTGGCACTGCAGGATTCTCACGAGATGCAGGAGTTGTCACGGGATACCTGGATGGCAGCCACTTTTCTGTAGCTTCTGCACAAAAACACGAGGATAGTCAGGCATTGGGCATAGAACCGTCTGCCACCACTGCTGCCAGAAGTGTACTTGATTCCCACGTAGCACCCAGTTTAAATCAGGATCAGTGGTTAAATCGCTGACTTTTCAAGGAAAGGTGGCGCTGCAGGATTCGCCACGAGATGCAGTAATTGTCACGAGATGCCTGGATGGCAGCCACTTTTTTGTAGCTTCTGCACAAAAAGACGAGGATAGTCAGGCAATGTGCAAAGAACCGTCTGCCACCACTGCTGCCAGACGTGTACTTGATTACCACGTAGCGTCCAGTTTATATCAGGATCAGCGGTTAAATCGAGGACTTTTCAAGGAAAGGTGGCGCTGCAGGATTCGTCACGAGATGCAGGAGTTGTCACGGTATGCCTGGTTGGCAGCCGCTTTTCTGTAGATTCAGCGCAAAAGGTCGAGGATAGTCAGGCATTGTGCATAGAACCGTCTGCCGCCACTGCAGCCAGAAGTGTACTTGATTCCCACGTAACGCCCAGTTTATATCGGGATCAGCGGTTAAATCGCTGACTTTTCAAGCAAAGGTGGCGCTGCAGGATTCGTCACGAAATGCAGTAATTGTCACGAGATGCCTGGATGGCAGCCGCTTTTCTGTAGCTTCTGCACAAAAAGTCAAGGATAGTCAGGCAATCTGCATAGAACCGTCTGCCACCACTGCTGCCAGAAGTGTACTTTATTACCATGTAGCGCCCAATTGATATCAGGATCAGCTTTGAAATCGCTTACTTTTCAAGGAAAGGTGGCGCTGCAGGATTCGTCACGAAATGCAGGAGTTGTCACGAGATGCCTGGATGGCAGCCGATTTTCTGTAGCTTCTGCGCAAAAGGTCGAGGATAGTCAGGCAATGTGCACAGAACCGTATGCCACCACTGCTGCCAGAAGTGTACTTGATTCCCACGAAGCTCCCAGTTTATATCAGGATCAGCGGTTAAATCGCTGACTTTTCAAAAAAAGGTGGCGCTGCAGGATTCGCCACGAGATGCAGGAATTGTCACAAGATGCCTGGATGGCAGCCGCTTTTCTGTAGCTTCTTCGCAAAAGGTCGAGGATAGTCAGGCAATGTGCACAGAACCGTATGCCACCACTGCTGCCAGAAGTGTACTTGATTCCCACGTAGCTCCCAGTTTATATCAGGATCAGCGGTTAAATCGCTGACTTTTCAAGCAAAGGTGGCGCTGCAGGATTCGTCACGAAATGCAGTAATTGTCACGAGATGCCTGGATGGCAGCCGCTTTTCTGTAGCTTCTGCACAAAAAGACAAGGATAGTCAGGCAATCTGCATAGAACCGTCTGCCACCACTGCTGCCAGAAGTGTACTTTATTACCATGTAGCGCCCAATTGATATCAGGATCAGCTTTGAAATCGCTTACTTTTCAAGGAAAGGTGGCGCTGCAGGATTCGCCACGAGATGCAGGAGTTGTCACGGGATGCCTGGATGGTAGCCGCTTTTCTGTAGATTCTGCGCAAAAGTCGAGGATAGTCAGGCAATATGCATAGAACCGTCTGCCACCACTGCTGCCAGTAGTGTACTTGATTCCTACGTAGCGCCCAGTTTATATCAGGATCAGCGGTTAAATCGCCGACTTTTCAAGCAAAGGTGGCGCTGCAGGATTCGTCACGAAATGCAGGAGTTGTCACGGGATGCCTGGATGGCAGCCGCTTTTCTGTAGCTTCTGCACATAAAGACGAGGATAGTCAGGCATTTGGCATAGAACCGTCTGCCACCACTGCTGCCAGTAGTGTACTTGATTCCTACGTAGCGCCCAGTTTATATCAGGATCAGCGGTTAAATCGCCGACTTTTCAAGCAAAGGTGGCGCTGCAGGATTCGTCACGAAATGCAGGAGTTGTCACGGGATGCCTGGATGGCAGCCGCTTTTCTGTAGCTTCTGCACAAAAAGACGAGGATAGTCAGGCATTGGGCATAGAACCGTCTGCCACCACTGCTGTCAGAAGTTTACTTGATTCCCACGTAGCGCCCAGTTTAAATCAGGATCAGTGGTTAAATCGCTGACTTTTCAAGGAAAGCTGGCACTGCAGGATTCTCACGAGATGCAGGAGTTGTCACGGGATACCTGGATGGCAGCCACTTTTCTGTAGCTTCTGCACAAAAACACGAGGATAGTCAGGCATTGGGCATAGAACCGTCTGCCACCACTGCTGCCAGAAGTGTACTTGATTCCCACGTAGCACCCAGTTTAAATCAGGATCAGTGGTTAAATCGCTGACTTTTCAAGGAAAGGTGGCGCTGCAGGATTCGCCACGAGATGCAGTAATTGTCACGAGATGCCTGGATGGCAGCCACTTTTTTGTAGCTTCTGCACAAAAAGACGAGGATAGTCAGGCAATGTGCAAAGAACCGTCTGCCACCACTGCTGCCAGACGTGTACTTGATTACCACGTAGCGTCCAGTTTATATCAGGATCAGCGGTTAAATCGAGGACTTTTCAAAAAAAGGTGGCGCTGCAGGATTCGTCACGAAATGCAGGAGTTGTCACGGGATGCCTGGATGGCAGCCGCTTTTCTGTAGAATCTGCGCAAAAGCCGAGGATAGTCAGGCAATTTGCATAGAACCGTCTGCCGCCACTGCTGCCAGAAGTGTACTTGATTCCCACGTAGCGCCCAGTTTATATCAGGATCAGCGGTTAAATCGCTGACTTTTCAAGGAAATGTGGCGCTGCAAGATTCGTCGCGAAATGCAGGAGTTGTCACGGGATCCCTGGATGGCAGCCGCTTTTCTGTAGAATCTGCGCAAAAGTCGAGGATAGTCAGGCAATGTGCATAGAGCCGTCTGCCGCCACTGCGGCCAGAAGTGTACTTGATTTCCACGTAACGCCCAGTTTTAATCAGGATCAGCGGTTAAATCGCTGACTTTTCAAGGAAAGGTGGCGCTGCAGGATTCGTCACGAAATGCAGGAGTTGTCACGGGATGCCTGGATGGCAGCCGCTTTTCTGTAGAATCTGCGCAAAAGGTCGAGGATAGTCAGGCAATGTGCATAGAACCGTCTGCCACCACTGCTGCCAGAAGTGTACTTGATTCCCACGTAGCGCCCAGTTTTATCAGGATCAGCGGTTAAATCGCTGACTTTTCAAGCAAAGGTGGCGCTGCAGGATTCGTCACGAAATGCAGGAGTTGTCACGAGATGCCTGGATGGCAGCCGATTTTCTGTAGCTTCTGCGCAAAAGGTCGAGGATAGTCAGGCAATGTGCACAGAACCGTATGCCACCACTGCTGCCAGAAGTGTACTTGATTCCCACGAAGCTCCCAGTTTATATCAGGATCAGCGGTTAAATCGCTGACTTTTCAAAAAAAGGTGGCGCTGCAGGATTCGCCACGAGATGCAGGAATTGTCACAAGATGCCTGGATGGCAGCCGCTTTTCTGTAGCTTCTTCGCAAAAGGTCGAGGATAGTCAGGCAATGTGCACAGAACCGTATGCCACCACTGCTGCCAGAAGTGTACTTGATTCCCACGTAGCTCCCAGTTTATATCAGGATCAGCGGTTAAATCGCTGACTTTTCAAGCAAAGGTGGCGCTGCAGGATTCGTCACGAAATGCAGTAATTGTCACGAGATGCCTGGATGGCAGCCGCTTTTCTGTAGCTTCTGCACAAAAAGACAAGGATAGTCAGGCAATCTGCATAGAACCGTCTGCCACCACTGCTGCCAGAAGTGTACTTTATTACCATGTAGCGCCCAATTGATATCAGGATCAGCTTTGAAATCGCTTACTTTTCAAGGAAAGGTGGCGCTGCAGGATTCGCCACGAGATGCAGGAGTTGTCACGGGATGCCTGGATGGCAGCCGCTTTTCTGTAGATTCTGCGCAAAAGTCGAGGATAGTCAGGCAATATGCATAGAACCGTCTGCCACCACTGCTGCCAGTAGTGTACTTGATTCCTACGTAGCGCCCAGTTTATATCAGGATCAGCGGTTAAATCGCCGACTTTTCAAGCAAAGGTGGCGCTGCAGGATTCGTCACGAAATGCAGGAGTTGTCACGGGATGCCTGGATGGCAGCCGCTTTTCTGTAGCTTCTGCACAAAAAGACGAGAATAGTCAGGCATTGGGCATAGAACCGTCTGCCACCACTGCTGTCAGAAGTTTACTTGATTCCCACGTAGCGCCCAGTTTAAATCAGGATCATTGGTTAAATCGCTGACTTTTCAAGGAAAGCTGGCACTACAGGATTCTCACGAGATGCAGGAGTTGTCACGGGATGCCTGGATGGCAGCTGCTTTTCTGTAGATTGTGCGCAAAAGGTCGAGGATAGTCAGGCAATGCGCAAAGAACCGTCTGCCACCACTGCTGCCAGAAGTGTACTTGATTACCACGTAGCGTCCAGTTTATATCAGGATCAGCGGTTAAATCGATGACTTTTCAAGGAAAGGTGGCGCTGCAGGATTCGTCACGAGATGCAGGAGTTGTCACGGTATGCCTGGATGGCAGCCGCTTTTCTGTAGATTCTGCGCAAAAGGTCGAGGATAGTCAGGCAATGTGCATAGAACCGTCTGCCGCCACTGCAGCCAGAAGTGTACTTGATTCCCACGTAACGCCCTGTTTATATCAGGATCAGCGGTTAAATCGCTGACTTTTCAAGCAAAGGTGGCGCTGCAGGATTCGTCACGAAATGCAGGAGTTGCCACGGGATGCCTGGATGGCAGCCGCTTTTGTGTAGCTTCTGCACAAAAATACGAGGATAGTCAGGCAATGTGCATAGAACCGTCTGCCACCACTGCTGCCAGAAGTGTACTTGATTACCACGTAGCGTCCAGTTTATATCAGGATCAGCGGTGAAATCGCTGACTTTTCAAAAAAAGGTGGCGCTGCAGGATTCGTCACGAAATACAGGAGTTGTCACGGGATGCCTGGATGGCAGCCGCTTTTCTGTAGAATCTGCGCAAAAGTCGAGGATAGTCAGGCAATTTGCATAGAACCGTCTGCCGCCACTGCTGCCAGAAGTGTACTTGATTCCCACGTAGCGCCCAGTTTATATCAGGATCAGCGGTTAAATCGCTGACTTTTCAAGGAAATGTGGCGCTGCAGGATTCGTCGCGAAATGCAGGAGTTGTCACGGGATGCCTGGATGGCAGCCGCTTTTCTGTAGAATCTGTGCAAAAGTCGAGGATAGTCAGGCAATGTGCATAGAGCCGTCTGCCGCCACTGCGGCCAGAAGTGTACTTGATTTCCACGTAACGCCCAGTTTTAATCAGGATCAGCGGTTAAATCGCTGACTTTTCAAGGAAAGGTGGCGCTGCAGGATTCGTCACGAAATGCAGGAGTTGTCACGGGATGCCTGGATGGCAGCCGCTTTTCTGTAGAATCTGCGCAAAAGGTCGAGGATAGTCAGGCAATGTGCATAGAACCGTCTGCCACCACTGCTGCCAGAAGTGTACTTGATTCCCACGTAGCGCCCAGTTTTATCAGGATCAGCGGTTAAATCGCTGACTTTTCAAGCAAAGGTGGCGCTGCAGGATTCGTCACGAAATGCAGGAGTTGTCACGGGATGCCTGGATGGCAGCCGCTTTTCTGTAGATTCTGCTCAAAAGTCGAGGATAGTCAGGCAATGTGCATAGAACCGTCTGCCACCTCTGCTGCCAGCAGTGTACTTGATTCCCACGTAGCGCCCAGTTTAATTCAGGATCAGCGGTTAAATTGCCGACTTTTCAAGGAAAGGTGGCGCTGCAGAATTCGTCACGACATGCAGGAGTTGTCACGGGATGCCTGGATGGCAGCCGCTTTTCTGTAGATTCTGCGCAAAAAGACGAGGATAGTCAGGCAATCTGCATAGAACCGTCTGCCACCACTGCTGCCAGAAGTACACTTGATTCCCACGTAGCGCCTAGTTTATATCAGGATCAGCGGTTAAATCGCTGACTTTTCAAGGAAAGCTGGCACTGCAGGATTCTCACGAGATGCAGGAGTTGTCACGGGATACCTGGATGGCAGCCACTTTTCTGTAGCTTCTGCACAAAAACACGAGGATAGTCAGGCATTGGGCATAGAACCGTCTGCCACCACTGCTGCCAGAAGTGTACTTGATTCCCACGTAGCGCCCAGTTTAAATCAGGATCAGTGGTTAAATCGCTGGCTTTACAAGGAAAGGTGGCGCTGCAGGATTCGCCACGAGATGCAGGAATTGTCACGAGATGCCTGGATGGCAGCCGCTTTTCTGTAGCTTCTGCACAAAAAGACAAGGATAGTCAGGCAATGTGCATAGAACCATCTGCCACCACTGCTGCCAGAAGTGTGCTAGATTCCCACGTAGCGCCCAGTTTATATCAGGATCAGCGGTTAAATCGCTGACTTTTCAAGCAAAGTTGGCGCTGCAGGATTCGTCACGAAATGCAGGAGTTGTCACGGGATGCCTGGATGGCAGCCGCTTTTCTGTAGCTTCTGCGCAAAAGGTCGAGGATAGTAAGGCAATATGCATAGAACCGTCTGCCACCACTGCTGCCGGAAGTGCACTTGATTCCCACGTAACGCCCAGTTTATATCCGGATCAGCGGTTAAATCGCTGACTTTTCAAGGAAAGGTGGCGCTGCAGGATTCGCCACGAGATGCAGGAATTGTCACGAGATGCCTGGATGGCAGCCGCTTTTCTGTAGCTTCTGCACAAAAAGACGAGGATAGTCAGGCAATGTGCATAGAACCGTCCGCCACCACTGCTGCCAGAAGGGTACTTGATTCCCAGGTAGCGCCCAGTTTATATTAGGATCAGCGGTTAAATCGCTGGCTTTTCAAGGAAAGGTGGCGCTGCAGGATTCGCCACGAGATGCCTGGATGGCAGCCGCTTTTCTGTAGCTTCTGCACAAAAAGACAAGGATAGTCAGGCAATGTGCATAGAACCGTCTGCCACCACTGCTGCCAGAAGTGTACTTGATTCCCACGTAGCTCCTAGTTTATATCAGGATCAGCGGTTAAATCGCTGACTTCTCAAGGAAAGGAGGCGCTGCAGGATTCGTCACGAGATGCAGGAGTTGTCACGGGATGCCTGGATGGCAGCCGCTTTTCTGTAGATTCTGCGCAAAAAGACAAGGATAGTCAGGCAATCTGCATAGAACCGTCTGCCACCACTGCTGCCCGAAGTGCACTTGATTCCCACGTAGCGCCTAGTTTATATCAGGATCAGCGGTTAAATCGCTGACTTTTCAAGGAAAGGTGGCGCTGCAGAATTCGTCACGACAGGCAGGAGTTGTCACGGGATACCTGGATGGCAGCCACTTTTCTGTAGCTTCTGCACAAAAAGACGAGGATAGTCAGGCATTGGGCATAGAACCGTCTGCCACCACTGCTGCCAGAAGTGTACTTGATTCCCACGCAGCGCCCAGTTTAAATCAGGATCAGTGGTTAAATCGCTGACTTTTCAAGGAAAGGTGGCGCTGCAGGATTCGTCACGACATGCAGGAGTTGTCACGGGATGCCTGGATGGCAGCCGCTTTTCTGTAGATTCTGCGCAAAAACACAAGGATAGTCAGGCAATCTGCATAGAACCGTCTGCCACCACTGCTGCCAGAAGTGCACTTGATTCCCACGTAGCGCCTAGTTTATATCAGTATCAGCGGTTAAATCGCTGACTTTTCAAGGAAAGCTGGCACTGCAGGATTCTCACGAGATGCAGGAGTTGTCACGGGATGCCTGGATGGCAGCTGCTTTTCTGTAGATTCTGCGCAAAAGGTCGAGGATAGTCAAGCAATGCGCAAAGAACCGTCTGCCACCACTGCTGCCAGAAGTGTACTTGATTCCCACGTAGCGCCCACTTTAATTCAGGATCAGCGGTTAAATCGCCGACTTTTCAAGGAAAGGTGGCGCTGCAGAATTCGTCACGACAGGCAGGAGTTGTCACGGGATGCCTGGATGGCAGCCGCTTTTCTGTAGATTCTGCGCAAAAAGACAAGGATAGTCAGGCAATCTGCATAGAACCGTCTGCCACCACTGCTGCCATAAGTGCACTTGATTCCCACGTAGCGCCTAGTTTATATCAGGATCAGCGGTTAAATCGCTGACTTTTCAAGCAAAGGTGGCGCTGCAGAATTCGTCACGACAGGCAGGAGTTGTCACGGGATACCTGGATGGCAGCCGCTTTTCTGTAGCTTCTGCACAAAAAGACGAGGATAGTCAGGCAATGTGCAAAGAACCGTCTGCCACCACTGCTGCCAGACGTGTACTTGATTACCACGTAGCGTCCAGTTTATATCAGGATCAGCGGTTAAATCGCCGACTTTTCAAGGAAAGGTGGCGCTGCAGAATTCGTCACGACATGCAGGAGTTGTCACGGGATGCCTGGATGGCAGCCGCTTTTCTGTAGATTCTGCGCAAAAAGACAAGGATAGTCAGGCAATCTGCATAGAACCGTCTGCCACCACTGCTGCCAGAAGTGCACTTGATTCCCACGTAGCGCCTAGTTTATATCAGGATCAGCGGTTAAATCGCTGACTTTTCAAGGAAAGGTGGCGCTGCAGGATTCTTCACGAGATGCAGGAGTTGTCACGGGATGCCTGGATCGCAGCCGCTTTTCTGTAGATTCTGCGCAAAAGGTCGAGGATAGTCAGGCAATCTGCATAGAACCATCTGCCGCCACTGCAGCCAGAAGTGTACTTGATTCCCACGTAACGCCCAGTTTATCTCAGGATCAGCGGTTAAATCGCTGACTTTTCAAGCAAAGGTAGCGCTGCAGGATTCGCCTCGAGATGCAGTAATTGTCACGAGATGCCTGGATGGCAGCCGCTTTTCTGTAGCTTCTGCACAAAAAGACAAGGATAGTGAGGCAATCTGCATAGAACCGTCTGCCACCACTGCTGCCAGAAGTGTACTTTATTACCATGTAGCGCCCAATTGATATCAGGATCAGCTTTGAAATCGCTTACTTTTCAAGGAAAGGTGGCGCTGAAGGATTCGTCACGAAATGCAGGAGTTGTAACGGGATGCCTGGATGGCAGCCGCTTTTCTGTAGATTCTGCGCCAAAGTCGAGGATAGTCAGGCAATGTGCATAGAACCGTCTGCCGCCACTGCGGCCAGAAGTGTACTTGATTCCCATGTAACGCCCAGTTTATATCAGGATCAGCGGTTAAATCGCTGACTTTTCATGGAAAGGTGGCGCTGCAGGATTCGCCACGAGATGCAGGAGTTGTCACGGGATGCCTGGATGGCAGCCGCTTTTCTATAGATTTTGCGCAAAAGTTGAGGATAGTCAGGCAATGTGCATAGAACCGTCTGCCACCACTGCTGCCAGAAGTGTACTTGATTCCTACGTAGCGCCCAGTTTATATCAGGATCAGCGGTTAAAGCGCTGACTTTTCAAGCAAAGGTGGCGCTGCAGGATTCGTCACGAAATGCAGGAGTTGTAACGGGATGCCTGGATGGCAGCCGCTTTTGTGTAGCTTCTGCACAAAAAGACGAGGATAGTCAGGCAATGTACACAGAACCGTCTGCAACCACTGCTGCCAGAAGTGTACTTGATTCCCACGTAGTGCCCAGTTTATATCAGGATCAGCGGTTAAATCGCTGACTTTTCAAGCAAAGGTGGCGCTGCAGGATTCGTCACGAAATGCAGGAGTTGTCACGGGATGCCTGGATGGCAGCCGCTTTTCTGTAGCTTCTGCACAAAAAGACGAGGATAGTCAGGCATTGGGCATAGAACCGTCTGCCACCACTGCTGCCAGAAGTGTACTTGATTCCCACGTAGCGCCCAGTTTAAATCAGGATAAGGGGTTAAATCGCTGACTTTTCAAGGAAAGCTGGCACTGCAGGATTCTCACGAGATGGAGGAGTGGTCACGGGATGCCTGGATGGCAGCCGCTTTTGTGTAGCTTCTGCACAAAAAGACGAGGATAGTCAGGCAATGTGCATAGAACCGTCTGCCACCACTGCTGCCAGAAGTGTACTTGATTACCACGTAGCGTCCAGTTTATATCAGGATCAGCGGTGAAATCGCTGACTTTTCAAAAAAAGGTGGCGCTGCAGGATTCGTCACGAAATGCAGGAGTTGTCACGGGATGCCTGGATGGCAGCCGCTCTTCTGTAGAATCTGCGCAAAAGTCGAGGATAGTCAGGCAATGTGCATAGAACCGTCTGCCGCCACTGCTGCCAGAAGTGTACTTGATTCCCACGTAGCGCCCAGTTTATATCAGGATCAGCGGTTAAATCGCTGACTTTTCATGGAAAGGTGGCGCTGCAGGATTCGCCACGAGATGCAGGAGTTGTCACGGGATGCCTGGATGGCAGCCGCTTTTCTATAGATTTTGCGCAAAAGTTGAGGATAGTCAGGCAATGTGCATAGAACCGTCTGCCACCACTGCTGCCAGAAGTGTACTTGATTCCTACGTAGCGCCCAGTTTATATCAGGATCAGCGGTTAAAGCGCTGACTTTTCAAGCAAAGGTGGCGCTGCAGGATTCGTCACGAAATGCAGGAGTTGTAACGGGATGCCTGGATGGCAGCCGCTTTTGTGTAGCTTCTGCACAAAAAGACGAGGATAGTCAGTCAATGTACACAGAACCGTCTGCAACCACTGCTGCCAGAAGTGTACTTGATTCCCACGTAGCGCCCAGTTTATATCAGGATCAGCGGTTAAATCGCGGACTTTTCAAGCAAAGGTGGCGCTGCAGGATTCGTCACGAGATGGAGGAGTTGTCACGGTATGCCTGGATGGCAGCCGCTTTTCTGTAGATTCTGCGCAAAAGGTCGAGGATAGTCAGGCAATGTGCATAGAACCGTCTGCCGCCACTGCAGCCAGAAGTGTACTTGATTCCCACGTAACGCCCAGTTTATATCAGGATCAGCGGTTAAATCGCTGACTTTTCAAGCAAAGGTGGCGCTGCAGGATTCGTCACGAAATGCAGGAGTTGTCACGGGATGCCTGGATGGCAGCCGCTTTTGTGTAGCTTCTGCACAAAAAGACGAGGATAGTCAGGCAATGTGCATAGAACCGTCTGCCACCACTGCTGCCAGAAGTGTACTTGATTACCACGTAGCGTCCCGTTTATATCAGGATCAGCGGTGAAATCGCTGACTTTTCAAAAAAAGGTGGCGCTGCAGGATTCGTCACGAAATGCAGGAGTTGTCACGGGATGCCTGGATGGCAGCCGCTCTTCTGTAGAATCTGCGCAAAAGTCGAGGATAGTCAGGCAATGTGCATAGAACCGTCTGCCGCCACTGCTGCCAGAAGTGTACTTGATTCCCACGTAGCGCCCAGTTTATATCAGGATCAGCGGTTAAATCGCTGACTTTTCAAGGAAAGGTGGCGCTGCAGGATTCGTCACGAAATGCAGGAGTTGTCACGGGATGCCTGGATGGCAGCCGCTTTTCTGTAAATTCTGCTCAAAAGTCGAGGATAGTCAGGCAATGTGCATAGAGCCGTCTGCAACCACTGCTGCCAGAGGTGTACTTGATTCCCACGTAGCGCCCAGTTTATATCAGGATCAGCGGTGAAATCGCTGACTTTTCAAAAAAAGGTGGCGCTGCAGGATTCGTCACGAAATGCAGGAGTTGTCACGGGATGCCTGGATGGCAGCCGCTCTTCTGTAGAATCTGCGCAAAAGTCGAGGATAGTCAGGCAATGTGCATAGAACCATCTGCCGCCACTGCGGCCAGAAGTGTACTTGATTCCTACGTAGCGCCCAGTTTATATCAGGATCAGCGGTTAAATCGCTGACTTTTCAAGCAAAGGTAGCGCTGCAGGATTCGCCACGAGATGCAGTAATTGTCACGAGATGCCTGGATGGCAGCCGCTTTTCTGTAGCTTCTGCACAAAAAGACAAGGATAGTGAGGCAATCTGCATAGAACCGTCTGCCACCACTGCTGCCAGAAGTGTACTTTATTACCATGTAGCGCCCAATTGATATCAGGATCAGCTTTGATATCGCTTACTTTTCAAGGAAAGGTGGCGCTGAAGGATTCGTCACGAAATGCAGGAGTTGTAACGGGATGCCTGGATGGCAGCCGCTTTTCTGTAGATTCTGCGCCAAAGTCGAGGATAGTCAGGCAATGTGCATAGAACCGTCTGCCGCCACTGCGGCCAGAAGTGTACTTGATTCCCATGTAACGCCCAGTTTATATCAGGATCAGCGGTTAAATCGCTGACTTTTCATGGAAAGGTGGCGCTGCAGGATTCGCCACGAGATGCAGGAGTTGTCACGGGATGCCTGGATGGCAGCCGCTTTTCTATAGATTTTGCGCAAAAGTTGAGGATAGTCAGGCAATGTGCATAGAACCGTCTGCCACCACTGCTGCCAGAAGTGTACTTGATTCCTACGTAGCGCCCAGTTTATATCAGGATCAGCGGTTAAAGCGCTGACTTTTCAAGCAAAGGTGGCGCTGCAGGATTCGTCACGAAATGCAGGAGTTGTAACGGGATGCCTGGATGGCAGCCGCTTTTGTGTAGCTTCTGCACAAAAAGACGAGGATAGTCAGGCAATGTACACAGAACCGTCTGCAACCACTGCTGCCAGAAGTGTAGTTGATTCCCACGTAGTGCCCAGTTTATATCAGGATCAGCGGTTAAATCGCTGACTTTTCAAGCAAAGGTGGCGCTGCAGGATTCGTCACAAAATGCAGGAGTTGTCACGGGATGCCTGGATGGCAGCCGCTTTTCTGTAGCTTCTGCACAAAAAGACGAGGATAGTCAGGCATTGGGCATAGAACCGTCTGCCACCACTGCTGCCAGAAGTGTACTTGATTCCCACGTAGCGCCCAGTTTAAATCAGGATAAGTGGTTAAATCGCTGACTTTTCAAGGAAAGCTGGCACTGCAGGATTCTCACGAGATGCAGGAGTGGTCACGGGATGCCTGGATGGCAGCCGCTTTTGTGTAGCTTCTGCACAAAAAGACGAGGATAGTCAGGCAATGTGCATAGAACCGTCTGCCACCACTGCTGCCAGAAGTGTACTTGATTACCATGTAGCGTCCAGTTTATATCAGGATCAGCGGTGAAATCGCTGACTTTTCAAAAAAAGGTGGCGCTGCAGGATTCGTCACGAAATGCAGGAGTTGTCACGGGATGCCTGGATGGCAGCCGCTCTTCTGTAGAATCTGCGCAAAAGTCGAGGATAGTCAGGCAATGTGCATAGAACCGTCTGCCGCCACTGCTGCCAGAAGTGTACTTGATTCCCACGTAGCGCCCAGTTTATATCAGGATCAGCGGTTAAATCGCTGACTTTTCATGGAAAGGTGGCGCTGCAGGATTCGCCACGAGATGCAGGAGTTGTCACGGGATGCCTGGATGGCAGCCGCTTTTCTATAGATTTTGCGCAAAAGTTGAGGATAGTCAGGCAATGTGCATAGAACCGTCTGCCACCACTGCTGCCAGAAGTGTACTTGATTCCTACGTAGCGCCCAGTTTATATCAGGATCGGCGGTTAAAGCGCTGACTTTTCAAGCAAAGGTGGCGCTGCAGGATTCGTCACGAAATGCAGGAGTTGTAACGGGATGCCTGGATGGCAGCCGCTTTTGTGTAGCTTCTGCACAAAAAGACGAGGATAGTCAGTCAATGTACACAGAACCGTCTGCAACCACTGCTGCCAGAAGTGTACTTGATTCCCACGTAGCGCCCAGTTTATATCAGGATCAGCGGTTAAATCGCGGACTTTTCAAGCAAAGGTGGCGCTGCAGGATTCGTCACGAGATGGAGGAGTTGTCACGGTATGCCTGGATGGCAGCCGCTTTTCTGTAGATTCTGCGCAAAAGGTCGAGGATAGTCAGGCAATGTGCATAGAACCGTCTGCCGCCACTGCAGCCAGAAGTGTACTTGATTCCCACGTAACGCCCAGTTTATATCAGGATCAGCGGTTAAATCGCTGACTTTTCAAGCAAAGGTGGCGCTGCAGGATTCCTCACGAAATGCAGGAGTTGTCACGGGATGCCTGGATGGCAGCCGCTTTTGTGTAGCTTCTGCACAAAAAGACGAGGATAGTCAGGCAATGTGCATAGAACCGTCTGCCACCACTGCTGCCAGAAGTGTACTTGATTACCACGTAGCGTCCCGTTTACATCAGGATCAGCGGTGAAATCGCTGACTTTTCAAAAAAAGGTGGCGCTGCAGGATTCGTCACGAAATGCAGGAGTTGTCACGGGATGCCTGGATGGCAGCCGCTCTTCTGTAGAATCTGCGCAAAAGTCGAGGATAGTCAGGCAATGTGCATAGAACCGTCTGCCGCCACTGCTGCCAGAAGTGTACTTGATTCCCACGTAGCGCCCAGTTTATATCAGGATCAGCGGTTAAATCGCTGACTTTTCAAGGAAAGGTGGCGCTGCAGGATTCGTCACGAAATGCAGGAGTTGTCACGGGATGCCTGGATGGCAGCCGCTTTTCTGTAAATTCTGCTCAAAAGTCGAGGATAGTCAGGCAATGTGCATAGAGCCGTCTGCAACCACTGCTGCCAGAGGTGTACTTGATTCCCACGTAGCGCCCAGTTTATATCAGGATCAGCGGTGAAATCGCTGACTTTTCAAAAAAAGGTGGCGCTGCAGGATTCGTCACGAAATGCAGGAGTTGTCACGGGATGCCTGGATGGCAGCCGCTCTTCTGTAGAATCTGCGCAAAAGTCGAGGATAGTCAGGCAATGTGCATAGAACCATCTGCCGCCACTGCGGCCAGAAGTGTACTTGATTCCTACGTAGCGCCCAGTTTATATCAGGATCAGCGGTTAAATCGCTGACTTTTCAAGGAAAGCTGGCACTGCAGGATTCTCACGAGATGCAGGAGTTGTCACGGGATACCTGGATGGCAGCCACTTTTCTGTAGCTTCTGCACAAAAACACGAGGATAGTCAGGCATTGGGCATAGAACCGTCTGCCACCACTGCTGCCAGAAGTGTACTTGATTCCCACGTAGCGCCCAGTTTAAATCAGGATCAGTGGTTAAATCGCTGACTTTACAAGGAAAGGTGGCGCTGCAGGATTCGCCACGAGATGCAGTAATTGTCACGAGATGCCTGGATGGCAGCCACTTTTTTGTAGCTTCTGCACAAAAAGACGAGCATAGTCAGGCAATGTGCAAAGAACCGTCTGCCACCACTGCTGCCAGACGTATACTTGATTACCACGTAGCGTCCAGTTTATATCAGGATCAGCGGTTAAATCGAGGACTTTTCAAGGAAAGGTGGCGCTGCAGGATTCGTCACGAGATGCAGGAGTTGTCACGGTATGCCTGGTTGGCAGCCACATTTCTGTAGATTCTGCGCAAAAGGTCGAGGATAGTCAGGCATTGTGCATAGAACCGTCTGCCGCCACTGCAGCCAGAAGTGTACTTGATTCCCACGTAACGCCCAGTTTATATCAGGATCAGCGGTTAAATCGCTGACTTTTCAAGCAAAGGTGGCGCTGCAGGATTCGTCACGAAATGCAGGAATTGTCACGAGATGCCTGGATGGCAGCCGCTTTTCTGTAGCTTCTGCGCAAAAGGTCGAGGATAGTCAGGCAATGTGCACAGAACCGTATGCCACCACTGCTGCCAGAAGTGTACTTGATTCCCACGAAGCTCCCAGTTTATATCACGATCAGCGGTTAAATCGCTGACTTTTCAAGCAAAGGTGGCGCTGCAGGATTCGTCACGAAATGCAGGAGTTGTCACGGGATGCCTGGATGGCAGCCGCTTTTCTGTAGCTTCTGCACAAAAAGACGAGGATAGTCAGGCATTGGGCATAGAACCGTCTGCCACCACTGCTGCCAGAAGTGTACTTGATTCCCACGTAGCGCCCAGTTTAAATCAGGATAAGTGGTTAAATCGCTGACTTTTCAAGGAAAGCTGGCACTGCAGGATTCTCACGAGATGCAGGAGTGGTCACGGGATGCCTGGATGGCAGCCGCTTTTGTGTAGCTTCTGCACAAAAAGACGAGGATAGTCAGGCCATGTGCATAGAACCGTCTGCCACCACTGCTGCCAGAAGTGTACTTGATTACCACGTAGCGTCCAGTTTATATCAGGATCAGCGGTGAAATCGCTGACTTTTCAAAAAAAGGTGGCGCTGCAGGATTCGTCACGAAATGCAGGAGTTGTCACGGGATGCCTGGATGGCAGCCGCTCTTCTGTAGAATCTGCGCAAAAGTCGAGGATAGTCAGGCAATGTGCATAGAACCGTCTGCCGCCACTGCTGCCAGAAGTGTACTTGATTCCCACGTAGCGCCCAGTTTATATCAGGATCAGCGGTTAAATCGCTGACTTTTCATGGAAAGGTGGCGCTGCAGGATTCGCCACGAGATGCAGGAGTTGTCACGGGATGCCTGGATGGCAGCCGCTTTTCTATAGATTTTGCGCAAAAGTTGAGGATAGTCAGGCAATGTGCATAGAACCGTCTGCCACCACTGCTGCCAGAAGTGTACTTGATTCCTACGTAGCGCCCAGTTTATATCAGGATCAGCGGTTAAAGCGCTGACTTTTCAAGCAAAGGTGGCGCTGCAGGATTCGTCACGAAATGCAGGAGTTGTAACGGGATGCCTGGATGGCAGCCGCTTTTGTGTAGCTTCTGCACAAAAAGACGAGGATAGTCAGTCAATGTACACAGAACCGTCTGCAACCACTCCTGCCAGAAGTGTACTTGATTCCCACGTAGCGCCCAGTTTATATCAGGATCAGCGGTTAAATCGCGGACTTTTCAAGCAAAGGTGGCGCTGCAGGATTCGTCACGAGATGGAGGAGTTGTCACGGTATGCCTGGATGGCAGCCGCTTTTCTGTAGATTCTGCGCAAAAGGTCGAGGATAGTCAGGCAATGTGCATAGAACCGTCTGCCGCCACTGCAGCCAGAAGTGTACTTGATTCCCACGTAACGCCCAGTTTATATCAGGATCAGCGGTTAAATCGCTGACTTTTCAAGCAAAGGTGGCGCTGCAGGATTCGTCACGAAATGCAGGAGTTGTCACGGGATGCCTGGATGGCAGCCGCTTTTGTGTAGCTTCTGCACAAAAAGACGAGGATAGTCAGGCAATGTGCATAGAACCGTCTGCCACCACTGCTGCCAGAAGTGTACTTGATTACCACGTAGCGTCCCGTTTATATCAGGATCAGCGGTGAAATCGCTGACTTTTCAAAAAAACGTGGCGCTGCAGGATTCGTCACGAAATGCAGGAGTTGTCACGGGATGCCTGGATGGCAGCCGCTCTTCTGTAGAATCTGCGCAAAAGTCGAGGATAGTCAGGCAATGTGCATAGAACCGTCTGCCGCCACTGCTGCCAGAAGTGTACTTGATTCCCACGTAGCGCCCAGTTTATATCAGGATCAGCGGTTAAATCGCTGACTTTTCAAGGAAAGGTGGCGCTGCAGGATTCGTCACGAAATGCAGGAGTTGTCACGGGATGCCTGGATGGCAGCCGCTTTTCTGTAAATTCTGCTCAAAAGTCGAGGATAGTCAGGCAATGTGCATAGAGCCGTCTGCAACCACTGCTGCCAGAGGTGTACTTGATTCCCACGTAGCGCCCAGTTTATATCAGGATCAGCGGTGAAATCGCTGACTTTTCAAAAAAAGGTGGCGCTGCAGGATTCGTCACGAAATGCAGGAGTTGTCACGGGATGCCTGGACGGCAGCCGCTCTTCTGTAGAATCTGCGCAAAAGTCGAGGATAGTCAGGCAATGTGCATAGAACCATCTGCCGCCACTGCGGTCAGAAGTGTACTTGATTCCTACGTAGCGCCCAGTTTATATCAGGATCAGCGGTTAAATCGCTGACTTTTCAAGGAAAGCTGGCACTGCAGGATTCTCACGAGATGCAGGAGTTGTCACGGGATACCTGGATGGCACCCACTTTTCTGTAGCTTCTGCACAAAAACACGAGGATAGTCAGGCATTGGGCATAGAACCGTCTGCCACCACTGCTGCCAGAAGTGTACTTGATTCCCACGTAGCGCCCAGTTTAAATCAGGATCAGTGGTTAAATCGCTGACTTTACAAGGAAAGGTGGCGCTGCAGGATTCGCCACGAGATGCAGTAATTGTCACGAGATGCCTGGATGGCAGCCACTTTTTTGTAGCTTCTGCACAAAAAGACGAGGATAGTCAGGCAATGTGCAAAGAACCGTCTACCACCACTGCTGCCAGACGTATACTTGATTACCACGTAGCGTCCAGTTTATATCAGGATAAGCGGTTAAATCGAGGACTTTTCAAGGAAAGGTGGCGCTGCAGGATTCGTCACGAGATGCAGGAGTTGTCACGGTATGCCTGGTTGGCAGCCACATTTCTGTAGATTCTGCGCAAAAGGTCGAGGATAGTCAGGCATTGTGCATAGAACCGTCTGCCGCCACTGCAGCCAGAAGTGTACTTGATTCCCACGTAACGCCCAGTTTATATCAGGATCAGCGGTTAAATCGCTGACTTTTCAAGCAAAGGTGGCGCTGCAGGATTCGTCACGAAATGCAGGAATTGTCACGAGATGCCTGGATGGCAGCCGCTTTTCTGTAGCTTCTGCGCAAAAGGTCGAGGATAGTCAGGCAATGTGCACAGAACCGTATGCCACCACTGCTGCCAGAAGTGTACTTGATTCCCACGAAGCTCCCAGTTTATATCAGGATCAGCGGTTAAATCGCTGACTACTCAAGGAAAGGTGGCGCTGCAGGATTCGTCACGAGATGCAGGAGTTGTCACGGGATGCCTGGATGGCTGCCACTTTTCTGTAGATTCTGCGCAAAAGGTCGAGGATAGTCAGGCAATGTGCATAGAACCGTCTGCCGCCACTGCGCCCAGAAGTGTACTTGATTCCCACGTAGCACCCAGTTTATATTAAGATCAGCGGTTAAATCACTGACTTTTCAAAAAAAGGTGGCGCTGCAGGATTCGCCACGAGATGCAGGAATTGTCACGAGATGCCTGTATGGCAGCCGCTTTTCTGTAGCTTCTGCGCAAAAGGTCGAGGATAGTCAGGCAATGCGCAAAGAACCGTCTGCCACCACTGCTGCCAGAAGTGCACTTGATTCCCACGTAGCGCCTAGTTTATATCAGGATCAGCGGTTAAATCGCTGACTTTTCAAGGAAAGCTGGCACTGCAGGATTCTCACGAGATGCAGGAGTTGTCACGGGATGCCTGGATGGCAGCTGCTTTTCTGTAGATTCTGCGCAAAAGGTCGAGGATAGTCAGGCAATGTGCATAGAACCGTCTGCCACCACTGCTGCCAGAAGTGCACTTGATTCCCACGTAGCGCCTAGTTTATATCAGGATCAGCGGTTAAATCGCTGACTTTTCAAGGAAAGCTGGCACTGCAGGATTCTCACGAGATGCAGGAGTTGTCACGGGATGCCTGGATGGCAGCTGCTTTTCTGTAGATTCTGCGCAAAAGGTCGAGGATAGTCAGGCAATGCGCAAAGAACCGTCTGCCACCACTGCTGCCAGAAGTGTACTTGATTCCCACGTAGCGACCAGTTTAATTCAGGATCAGCGGTTAAATCGCCGACTTTTCAAGGAAAGGTGGCGCTGCAGTATTCGTCACGACATGCAGGAGTTGTCACGGGATGCCTGGATGGCAGCCGCTTTTCTGTAGCTTCTGCACAAAAAGACAAGGATAGTGAGGCAATCTGCATAGAACCGTCTGCCACCACTGCTGCCAGAAGTGTACTTTATTACCATGTAGGGCCCAATTGATATCACGATCAGCTTTGAAATCGCTTACTTTTCAAGGAAAGGTGGCGCTGAAGGATTCGTCACGAAATGCAGGAGTTGTAACGGGATGCCTGGATGGCAGCCGCTTTTCTGTAGATTCTGCGCCAAAGTCGAGGATAGTCAGGCAATCTGCATAGAACCGTCTGCCGCCACTGCGGCCAGAAGTGTACTTGATTCCCATGTAACGCCCAGTTTATATCAGGATCAGCGGTTAAATCGCTGACTTTTCAAGGAAAGGTGGCGCTGCAGGATTCGCCACGAGATGCAGGAGTTGTCACGGGATGCCTGGATGGCAGCCGCTTTTCTATAGATTCTGCGCAAAAGTCGAGGATAGTCAGGCAATGTGCACAGAACCGTATGCCACCACTGCTGCCAGAAGTGTACTTGATTCCCACGAAGCTCCCAGTTTATATCAGGATCAGCGGTTAAATCGCTGACTACTCAAGGAAAGGTGGCGCTGCAGGATTCGTCACGAGATGCAGGAGTTGTCACGGGATGCCTGGATGGCTGCCAGTTTTCTGTAGATTCTGCGCAAAAGGTCGAGGATAGTCAGGCAATGTGCATAGAACCGTCTGCCGCCACTGCGCCCAGAAGTGTACTTGATTCCCACGTAGCACCCAGTTTATATTAAGATCAGCGGTTAAATCACTGACTTTTCAAAAAAAGGTGGCGCTGCAGGATTCGCCACGAGATGCAGGAATTGTCACGAGATGCCTGGATGGCAGCCGCTTTTCTGTAGCTTCTGCGCAAAAGGTCGAGGATAGTCAGGCAATGCGCAAAGAACCGTCTGCCACCACTGCTGCCAGAAGTGCACTTGATTCCCACGTAGCGCCTAGTTTATATCAGGATCAGCGGTTAAATCGCTGACTTTTCAAGGAAAGCTGGCACTGCAGGATTCTCACGAGATGCAGGAGTTGTCACGGGATGCCTGGATGGCAGCTGCTTTTCTGTAGATTCTGCGCAAAAGGTCGAGGATAGTCAGGCAATGTGCATAGAACCGTCTGCCACCACTGCTGCCAGAAGTGCACTTGATTCCCACGTAGCGCCTAGTTTATATCAGGATCAGCGGTTAAATCGCTGACTTTTCAAGGAAAGCTGGCACTGCAGGATTCTCACGAGATGCAGGAGTTGTCACGGGATGCCTGGATGGCAGCTGCTTTTCTGTAGATTCTGCGCAAAAGGTCGAGGATAGTCAGGCAATGCGCAAAGAACCGTCTGCCACCACTGCTGCCAGAAGTGTACTTGATTCCCACGTAGCGACCAGTTTAATTCAGGATCAGCGGTTAAATCGAGGACTTTTCAAGGAAAGGTGGCGCTGCAGGATTCGTCACGAGATGCAGGAGTTGTCACGGTATGCCTGGTTGGCAGCCACATTTCTGTAGATTCTGCGCAAAAGGTCGAGGATAGTCAGGCATTGTGCATAGAACCGTCTGCCGCCACTGCAGCCAGAAGTGTACTTGATTCCCACGTAACGCCCAGTTTATATCAGGATCAGCGGTTAAATCGCTGACTTTTCAAGCAAAGGTGGCGCTGCAGGATTCGTCACGAAATGCAGGAATTGTCACGAGATGCCTGGATGGCAGCCGCTTTTCTGTAGCTTCTGCGCAAAAGGTCGAGGATAGTCAGGCAATGTGCACAGAACCGTATGCCACCACTGCTGCCAGAAGTGTACTTGATTCCCACGAAGCTCCCAGTTTATATCAGGATCAGCGGTTAAATCGCTGACTACTCAAGGAAAGGTGGCGCTGCAGGATTCGTCACGAGATGCAGGAGTTGTCACGGGATGCCTGGATGGCTGCCACTTTTCTGTAGATTCTGCGCAAAAGGTCGAGGATAGTCAGGCAATGTGCATAGAACCGTCTGCCGCCACTGCGCCCAGAAGTGTACTTGATTCCCACGTAGCACCCAGTTTATATTAAGATCAGCGGTTAAATCACTGACTTTTCAAAAAAAGGTGGCGCTGCAGGATTCGCCACGAGATGCAGGAATTGTCACGAGATGCCTGGATGGCAGCCGCTTTTCTGTAGCTTCTGCGCAATAGGTCGAGGATAGTCAGGCAATGCGCAAAGAACCGTCTGCCACCACTGCTGCCAGAAGTGCACTTGATTCCCACGTAGCGCCTAGTTTATATCAGGATCAGCGGTTAAATCGCTGACTTTTCAAGGAAAGCTGGCACTGCAGGATTCTCACGAGATGCAGGAGTTGTCACGGGATGCCTGGATGGCAGCTGCTTTTCTGTAGATTCTGCGCAAAAGGTCGAGGATAGTCAGGCAATGTGCATAGAACCGTCTGCCACCACTGCTGCCAGAAGTGCACTTGATTCCCACGTAGCGCCTAGTTTATATCAGGATCAGCGGTTAAATCGCTGACTTTTCAAGGAAAGCTGGCACTGCAGTATTCTCACGAGATGCAGGAGTTGTCACGGGATGCCTGGATGGCAGCTGCTTTTCTGTAGATTCTGTGCAAAAGGTCGAGGATAGTCAGGCAATGCGCAAAGAACCGTCTGCCACCACTGCTGCCAGAAGTGTACTTGATTCCCACGCAGCGACCAGTTTAATTCAGGATCAGCGGTTAAATCGCCGACTTTTCAAGGAAAGGTGGCGCTGCAGTATTCGTCACGACATGCAGGAGTTGTCACGGGATGCCTGGATGGCAGCCGCTTTTCTGTAGCTTCTGCACAAAAAGACAAGGATAGTGAGGCAATCTGCATAGAACCGTCTGCCACCACTGCTGCCAGAAGTGTACTTTATTACCATGTAGCGCCCAATTGATATCAGGATCAGCTTTGAAATCGCTTACTTTTCAAGGAAAGGTGGCGCTGAAGGATTCGTCACGAAATGCAGGAGTTGTAACGGGATGCCTGGATGGCAGCCGCTTTTCTGTAGATTCTGCGCCAAAGTCGAGGATAGTCAGGCAATGTGCATAGAACCGTCTGCCGCCACTGCGGCCAGAAGTGTACTTGATTCCCATGTAACGCCCAGTTTATATCAGGATCAGCGGTTAAATCGCTGACTTTTCAAGGAAAGGTGGCGCTGCAGGATTCGCCACGAGATGCAGGAGTTGTCACGGGATGCCTGGATGGCAGCCGCTTTTCTATAGATTCTGCGCAAAAGTCGAGGATAGTCAGGCAATGTGCATAGAACCGTCTGCCACCACTGCTGCCAGAAGTGTACTTGATTCCTACGTAGCGCCCAGTTTATATCAGGATCAGCGGTTAAAGCGCTGACTTTTCAAGCAAAGGTGGCGCTGCAGGATTCGTCACGAAATGCAGGAGTTGTAACGGGATGCCTGGATGGCAGCCGCTTTTGTGTAGCTTCTGCACAAAAAGACGAGGATAGTCAGGCAATGTACACAGAACCGTCTGCAACCACTGCTGCCAGAAGTGTACTTGATTCCCACGTAGCGCCCAGTTTATATCAGGATCAGCGGTTAAATCGCTGACTTTTTAAGCAAAGGTGGTGCTGCAGGATTCGTCACGAAATGCAGGAGTTGTCACGGGATGCCTGGATGGCAGCCGCTTTTCTGTAGCTTCTGCACAAAAAGACGAGGATAGTCAGGCATTGGGCATAGAACCGTCTGCCACCACTGCTGCCAGAAGTGTACTTGATTCCCACGTAGCGCCCAGTTTAAATCAGGATCAGTGGTTAAATCGCTGACTTTTCAAGGAAAGCTGGCACTGCAGGATTCTCACGAGATGCAG
The DNA here is from genome assembly GCF_038994185.2 of Dermacentor albipictus. Classification (NCBI taxonomy): domain Eukaryota; kingdom Metazoa; phylum Arthropoda; class Arachnida; order Ixodida; family Ixodidae; genus Dermacentor; species Dermacentor albipictus. The sequence goes on along the minus strand of NC_091822.1, from coordinate 6,001,946 downwards.
GAGTTGTCACGGGATGCCTGGATGGCAGCTTCTTTTCTGTAGATTCTGCGCAAAAGGTCGAGGATAGTCAGGCAATGCGCAAAGAACCGTCTTCCACCACTGCTGCCAGAAGTGTACTTGATTACCACGTAGCGTCCAGTTTATATCAGGATCAGCGGTTAAATCGATGACTTTTCAAGGAAAGGTGGCGCTGCAGGATTCGTCACGAAATGCAGGAGTTGTCACGGGATGCCTGGATGGCAGCCGCTTTTGTGTAGCTTCTGCACAAAAAGACGAGGATAGTCAGGCAATGTGCATAGAACCGTCTGCCACCACTGCTGCCAGAAGTGTACTTGATTACCACGTAGCGTCCAGTTTATATCAGGATCAGCGGTGAAATCGCTGACTTTTCAAAAAAAGGTGGCGCTGCAGGATTCGTCACGAAATGCAGGAGTTGTCACGGGATGCCTGGATGGCAGCCGCTCTTCTGTAGAATCTGCGCAAAAGTCGAGGATAGTCAGGCAATGTGCATAGAACCGTCTGCCGCCACTGCTGCCAGAAGTGTACTTGATTCCCACGTAGCGCCCAGTTTATATCAGGATCAGCGGTTAAATCGCTGACTTTTCAACGAAAGGTGGCGCTGCAGGATTCGTCACGAAATGCAGGAGTTGTCACGGGATGCCTGCATGGCAGCCGCTTTTCTGTAGATTCTGCGCAAAAAGACGAGGATAGTCAGGCAATCTGCATAGAACCGTCTGCCACCACTGCTGCCAGAAGTGCACTTGATTCCCACGTAGCGTCTAGTTTATATCAGGATCAGCGGTTAAATCGCTGACTTTTCAAGGAAAGCTGGCACTGCAGGATTCTCACGAGATGCAGGAGTTGTCACGGGATACCTGGATGGCAGCCACTTTTCTGTAGCTTCTGCACAAAAACACGAGGATAGTCAGGCATTGGGCATAGAACCGTCTGCCACCACTGCTGCCAGAAGTGTACTTGATTCCCACGTAGCACCCAGTTTAAATCAGGATCAGTGGTTAAATCGCTGACTTTTCAAGGAAAGGTGGCGCTGCAGGATTCGCCACGAGATGCAGTAATTGTCACGAGATGCCTGGATGGCAGCCACTTTTTTGTAGCTTCTGCACAAAAAGACGAGGATAGTCAGGCAATGTGCAAAGAACCGTCTGCCACCACTGCTGCCAGACGTGTACTTGATTACCACGTAGCGTCCAGTTTATATCAGGATCAGCGGTTAAATCGAGGACTTTTCAAGGAAAGGTGGCGCTGCAGGATTCGTCACGAGATGCAGGAGTTGTCACGGTATGCCTGGTTGGCAGCCGCTTTTCTGTAGATTCAGCGCAAAAGGTCGAGGATAGTCAGGCATTGTGCATAGAACCGTCTGCCGCCACTGCAGCCAGAAGTGTACTTGATTCCCAAGTAACGCCCAGTTTATATCGGGATCAGCGGTTAAATCGCTGACTTTTCAAGCAAAGGTGGCGCTGCAGGATTCGTCACGAAATGCAGTAATTGTCACGAGATGCCTGGATGGCAGCCGCTTTTCTGTAGCTTCTGCACAAAAAGACAAGGATAGTCAGGCAATCTGCATAGAACCGTCTGCCACCACTGCTGCCAGAAGTGTACTTTATTACCATGTAGCGCCCAATTGATATCAGGATCAGCTTTGAAATCGCTTACTTTTCAAGGAAAGGTGGCGCTGCAGGATTCGTCACGAAATGCAGGAGTTGTCACGAGATGCCTGGATGGCAGCCGATTTTCTGTAGCTTCTGCGCAAAAGGTCGAGGATAGTCAGGCAATGTGCACAGAACCGTATGCCACCACTGCTGCCAGAAGTGTACTTGATTCCCACGAAGCTCCCAGTTTATATCAGGATCAGCGGTTAAATCGCTGACTTTTCAAAAAAAGGTGGCGCTGCAGGATTCGCCACGAGATGCAGGAATTGTCACAAGATGCCTGGATGGCAGCCGCTTTTCTGTAGCTTCTTCGCAAAAGGTCGAGGATAGTCAGGCAATGTGCACAGAACCGTACGCCACCACTGCTGCCAGAAGTGTACTTGATTCCCACGTAGCTTCCAGTTTATATCAGGATCAGCGGTTAAATCGCTGACTTTTCAAGCAAAGGTGGCGCTGCAGGATTCGTCACGAAATGCAGTAATTGTCACGAGATGCCTGGATGGCAGCCGCTTTTCTGTAGCTTCTGCACAAAAAGACAAGGATAGTCAGGCAATCTGCATAGAACCGTCTGCCACCACTGCTGCCAGAAGTGTACTTTATTACCATGTAGCGCCCAATTGATATCAGGATCAGCTTTGAAATCGCTTACTTTTCAAGGAAAGGTGGCGCTGCAGGATTCGCCACGAGATGCAGGAGTTGTCACGGGATGCCTGGATGGCAGCCGCTTTTCTGTAGATTCTGCGCAAAAGTCGAGGATAGTCAGGCAATATGCATAGAACCGTCTGCCACCACTGCTGCCAGTAGTGTACTTGATTCCTACGTAGCGCCCAGTTTATATCAGGATCAGCGGTTAAATCGCCGACTTTTCAAGCAAAGGTGGCGCTGCAGGATTCGTCACGAAATGCAGGAGTTGTCACGGGATGCCTGGATGGCAGCCGCTTTTCTGTAGCTTCTGCACAAAAAGACGAGGATAGTCAGGCATTGGGCATAGAACCGTCTGCCACCACTGCTGCCAGTAGTGTACTTGATTCCTACGTAGCGCCCAGTTTATATCAGGATCAGCGGTTAAATCGCCGACTTTTCAAGCAAAGGTGGCGCTGCAGGATTCGTCACGAAATGCAGGAGTTGTCACGGGATGCCTGGATGGCAGCCGCTTTTCTGTAGCTTCTGCACAAAAAGACGAGGATAGTCAGGCATTGGGCATAGAACCGTCTGCCACCACTGCTGTCAGAAGTTTACTTGATTCCCACGTAGCGTCTAGTTTATATCAGGATCAGCGGTTAAATCGCTGACTTTTCAAGGAAAGCTGGCACTGCAGGATTCTCACGAGATGCAGGAGTTGTCACGGGATACCTGGATGGCAGCCACTTTTCTGTAGCTTCTGCACAAAAACACGAGGATAGTCAGGCATTGGGCATAGAACCGTCTGCCACCACTGCTGCCAGAAGTGTACTTGATTCCCACGTAGCACCCAGTTTAAATCAGGATCAGTGGTTAAATCGCTGACTTTTCAAGGAAAGGTGGCGCTGCAGGATTCGCCACGAGATGCAGTAATTGTCACGAGATGCCTGGATGGCAGCCACTTTTTTGTAGCTTCTGCACAAAAAGACGAGGATAGTCAGGCAATGTGCAAAGAACCGTCTGCCACCACTGCTGCCAGACGTGTACTTGATTACCACGTAGCGTCCAGTTTATATCAGGATCAGCGGTTAAATCGAGGACTTTTCAAGGAAAGGTGGCGCTGCAGGATTCGTCACGAGATGCAGGAGTTGTCACGGTATGCCTGGTTGGCAGCCGCTTTTCTGTAGATTCAGCGCAAAAGGTCGAGGATAGTCAGGCATTGTGCATAGAACCGTCTGCCGCCACTGCAGCCAGAAGTGTACTTGATTCCCAAGTAACGCCCAGTTTATATCGGGATCAGCGGTTAAATCGCTGACTTTTCAAGCAAAGGTGGCGCTGCAGGATTCGTCACGAAATGCAGTAATTGTCACGAGATGCCTGGATGGCAGCCGCTTTTCTGTAGCTTCTGCACAAAAAGACAAGGATAGTCAGGCAATCTGCATAGAACCGTCTGCCACCACTGCTGCCAGAAGTGTACTTTATTACCATGTAGCGCCCAATTGATATCAGGATCAGCTTTGAAATCGCTTACTTTTCAAGGAAAGGTGGCGCTGCAGGATTCGTCACGAAATGCAGGAGTTGTCACGAGATGCCTGGATGGCAGCCGATTTTCTGTAGCTTCTGCGCAAAAGGTCGAGGATAGTCAGGCAATGTGCACAGAACCGTATGCCACCACTGCTGCCAGAAGTGTACTTGATTCCCACGAAGCTCCCAGTTTATATCAGGATCAGCGGTTAAATCGCTGACTTTTCAAAAAAAGGTGGCGCTGCAGGATTCGCCACGAGATGCAGGAATTGTCACAAGATGCCTGGATGGCAGCCGCTTTTCTGTAGCTTCTTCGCAAAAGGTCGAGGATAGTCAGGCAATGTGCACAGAACCGTATGCCACCACTGCTGCCAGAAGTGTACTTGATTCCCACGTAGCTCCCAGTTTATATCAGGATCAGCGGTTAAATCGCTGACTTTTCAAGCAAAGGTGGCGCTGCAGGATTCGTCACGAAATGCAGTAATTGTCACGAGATGCCTGGATGGCAGCCGCTTTTCTGTAGCTTCTGCACAAAAAGACAAGGATAGTCAGGCAATCTGCATAGAACCGTCTGCCACCACTGCTGCCAGAAGTGTACTTTATTACCATGTAGCGCCCAATTGATATCAGGATCAGCTTTGAAATCGCTTACTTTTCAAGGAAAGGTGGCGCTGCAGGATTCGCCACGAGATGCAGGAGTTGTCACGGGATGCCTGGATGGCAGCCGCTTTTCTGTAGATTCTGCGCAAAAGTCGAGGATAGTCAGGCAATATGCATAGAACCGTCTGCCACCACTGCTGCCAGTAGTGTACTTGATTCCTACGTAGCGCCCAGTTTATATCAGGATCAGCGGTTAAATCGCCGACTTTTCAAGCAAAGGTGGCGCTGCAGGATTCGTCACGAAATGCAGGAGTTGTCACGGGATGCCTGGATGGCAGCCGCTTTTCTGTAGCTTCTGCACAAAAAGACGAGGATAGTCAGGCATTGGGCATAGAACCGTCTGCCACCACTGCTGCCAGTAGTGTACTTGATTCCTACGTAGCGCCCAGTTTATATCAGGATCAGCGGTTAAATCGCCGACTTTTCAAGCAAAGGTGGCGCTGCAGGATTCGTCACGAAATGCAGGAGTTGTCACGGGATGCCTGGATGGCAGCCGCTTTTCTGTAGCTTCTGCACAAAAAGACGAGGATAGTCAGGCATTGGGCATAGAACCGTCTGCCACCACTGCTGTCAGAAGTTTACTTGATTCCCACGTAGCGCCCAGTTTAAATCAGGATCAGTGGTTAAATCGCTGACTTTTCAAGGAAAGCTGGCACTGCAGGATTCTCACGAGATGCAGGAGTTGTCACGGGATACCTGGATGGCAGCCACTTTTCTGTAGCTTCTGCACAAAAACACGAGGATAGTCAGGCATTGGGCATAGAACCGTCTGCCACCACTGCTGCCAGAAGTGTACTTGATTCCCACGTAGCACCCAGTTTAAATCAGGATCAGTGGTTAAATCGCTGACTTTTCAAGGAAAGGTGGCGCTGCAGGATTCGCCACGAGATGCAGTAATTGTCACGAGATGCCTGGATGGCAGCCACTTTTTTGTAGCTTCTGCACAAAAAGACGAGGATAGTCAGGCAATGTGCAAAGAACCGTCTGCCACCACTGCTGCCAGACGTGTACTTGATTACCACGTAGCGTCCAGTTTATATCAGGATCAGCGGTTAAATCGAGCACTTTTCAAGGAAAGGTGGCGCTGCAGGATTCGTCACGAGATGCAGGAGTTGTCACGGTATGCCTGGTTGGCAGCCGCTTTTCTGTAGATTCAGCGCAAAAGGTCGAGGATAGTCAGGCATTGTGCATAGAACCGTCTGCCGCCACTGCAGCCAGAAGTGTACTTGATTCCCACGTAACGCCCAGTTTATATCGGGATCAGCGGTTAAATCGCTGACTTTTCAAGCAAAGGTGGCGCTGCAGGATTCGTCACGAAATGCAGTAATTGTCACGAGATGCCTGGATGGCAGCCGCTTTTCTGTAGCTTCTGCACAAAAAGACAAGGATAGTCAGGCAATCTGCATAGAACCGTCTGCCACCACTGCTTCCAGAAGTGTACTTTATTACCATGTAGCGCCCAATTGATATCAGGATCAGCGGTTAAATCGCTGACTTTTCAAAAAAAGGTGGCGCTGCAGGATTCGCCACGAGATGCAGGAATTGTCACAAGATGCCTGGATGGCAGCCGCTTTTCTGTAGCTTCTTCGCAAAAGGTCGAGGATAGTCAGGCAATGTGCACAGAACCGTATGCCACCACTGCTGCCAGAAGTGTACTTGATTCCCACGTAGCTCCCAGTTTATATCAGGATCAGCGGTTAAATCGCTGACTTTTCAAGCAAAGGTGGCGCTGCAGGATTCGTCACGAAATGCAGTAATTGTCACGAGATGCCTGGATGGCAGCCGCTTTTCTGTAGCTTCTGCACAAAAAGACAAGGATAGTCAGGCAATCTGCATAGAACCGTCTGCCACCACTGCTGCCAGAAGTGTACTTTATTACCATGTAGCGCCCAATTGATATCAGGATCAGCTTTGAAATCGCTTACTTTTCAAGGAAAGGTGGCGCTGCAGGATTCGCCACGAGATGCAGGAGTTGTCACGGGATGCCTGGATGGCAGCCGCTTTTCTGTAGATTCTGCGCAAAAGTCGAGGATAGTCAGGCAATATGCATAGAACCGTCTGCCACCACTGCTGCCAGTAGTGTACTTGATTCCTACGTAGCGCCCAGTTTATATCAGGATCAGCGGTTAAATCGCCGACTTTTCAAGCAAAGGTGGCGCTGCAGGATTCATCACGAAATGCAGGAGTTGTCACGGGATGCCTGGATGGCAGCCGCTTTTCTGTAGCTTCTGCACAAAAAGACGAGGATAGTCAGGCATTGGGCATAGAACCGTCTGCCACCACTGCTGTCAGAAGTTTACTTGATTCCCACGTAGCGCCCAGTTTAAATCAGGATCAGTGGTTAAATCGCTGACTTTTCAAGGAAAGCTGGCACTGCAGGATTCTCACGAGATGCAGGAGTTGTCACGGGATGCCTGCATGGCAGCCGCTTTTCTGTAGATTCTGCGCAAAAAGACGAGGATAGTCAGGCAATCTGCATAGAACCGTCTGCCACCACTGCTGCCAGAAGTGCACTTGATTCCCACGTAGCGTCTAGTTTATATCAGGATCAGCGGTTAAATCGCTGACTTTTCAAGGAAAGCTGGCACTGCAGGATTCTCACGAGATGCAGGAGTTGTCACGGGATACCTGGATGGCAGCCACTTTTCTGTAGCTTCTGCACAAAAACACGAGGATAGTCAGGCATTGGGCATAGAACCGTCTGCCACCACTGCTGCCAGAAGTGTACTTGATTCCCACGTAGCACCCAGTTTAAATCAGGATCAGTGGTTAAATCGCTGACTTTTCAAGGAAAGGTGGCGCTGCAGGATTCGCCACGAGATGCAGTAATTGTCACGAGATGCCTGGATGGCAGCCACTTTTTTGTAGCTTCTGCACAAAAAGACGAGGGTAGTCAGGCAATGTGCAAAGAACCGTCTGCCACCACTGCTGCCAGACGTGTACTTGATTACCACGTAGCGTCCAGTTTATATCAGGATCAGCGGTTAAATCGAGGACTTTTCAAGGAAAGGTGGCGCTGCAGGATTCGTCACGAGATGCAGGAGTTGTCACGGTATGCCTGGTTGGCAGCCGCTTTTCTGTAGATTCAGCGCAAAAGGTCGAGGATAGTCAGGCATTGTGCATAGAACCGTCTGCCGCCACTGCAGCCAGAAGTGTACTTGATTCCCACGTAACGCCCAGTTTATATCGGGATCAGCGGTTAAATCGCTGACTTTTCAAGCAAAGGTGGCGCTGATGGATTCGTCACGAAATGCAGTAATTGTCACGAGATGCCTGGATGGCAGCCGCTTTTCTGTAGCTTCTGCACAAAAAGACAAGGATAGTCAGGCAATCTGCATAGAACCGTCTGCCACCACTGCTGCCAGAAGTGTACTTTATTACCATGTAGCGCCCAATTGATATCAGGATCAGCTTTGAAATCGCTTACTTTTCAAGGAAAGGTGGCGCTGCAGGATTCGTCACGAAATGCAGGAGTTGTCACGAGATGCCTGGATGGCAGCCGATTTTCTGTAGCTTCTGCGCAAAAGGTCGAGGATAGTCAGGCAATGTGCACAGAACCGTATGCCACCACTGCTGCCAGAAGTGTACTTGATTCCCACGAAGCTCCCAGTTTATATCAGGATCAGCGGTTAAATCGCTGACTTTTCAAAAAAAGGTGGCGCTGCAGGATTCGCCACGAGATGCAGGAATTGTCACAAGATGCCTGGATGGCAGCCGCTTTTCTGTAGCTTCTTCGCAAAAGGTCGAGGATAGTCAGGCAATGTGCACAGAACCGTATGCCACCACTGCTGCCAGAAGTGTACTTGATTCCCACGTAGCTCCCAGTTTATATCAGGATCAGCGGTTAAATCGCTGACTTTTCAAGCAAAGGTGGCGCTGCAGGATTCGTCACGAAATGCAGTAATTGTCACGAGATGCCTGGATGGCAGCCGCTTTTCTGTAGCTTCTGCACAAAAAGACAAGGATAGTCAGGCAATCTGCATAGAACCGTCTGCCACCACTGCTGCCAGAAGTGTACTTTATTACCATGTAGCGCCCAATTGATATCAGGATCAGCTTTGAAATCGCTTACTTTTCAAGGAAAGGTGGCGCTGCAGGATTCGCCACGAGATGCAGGAGTTGTCACGGGATGCCTGGATGGCAGCCGCTTTTCTGTAGATTCTGCGCAAAAGTCGAGGATAGTCAGGCAATATGCATAGAACCGTCTGCCACCACTGCTGCCAGTAGTGTACTTGATTCCTACGTAGCGCCCAGTTTATATCAGGATCAGCGGTTAAATCGCCGACTTTTCAAGCAAAGGTGGCGCTGCAGGATTCGTCACGAAATGCAGGAGTTGTCACGGGATGCCTGGATGGCAGCCGCTTTTCTGTAGCTTCTGCACAAAAAGACGAGGATAGTCAGGCATTGGGCATAGAACCGTCTGCCACCACTGCTGTCAGAAGTTTACTTGATTCCCACGTAGCGCCCAGTTTAAATCAGGATCAGTGGTTAAATCGCTGACTTTTCAAGGAAAGCTGGCACTGCAGGATTCTCACGAGATGCAGGAGTTGTCACGGGATGCCTGCATGGCAGCCGCTTTTCTGTAGATTCTGCGCAAAAAGACGAGGATAGTCAGGCAATCTGCATAGAACCGTCTGCCACCACTGCTGCCAGAAGTGCACTTGATTCCCACGTAGCGTCTAGTTTATATCAGGATCAGCGGTTAAATCGCTGACTTTTCAAGGAAAGCTGGCACTGCAGGATTCTCACGAGATGCAGGAGTTGTCACGGGATACCTGGATGGCAGCCACTTTTCTGTAGCTTCTGCACAAAAACACGAGGATAGTCAGGCATTGGGCATAGAACCGTCTGCCACCACTGCTGCCAGAAGTGTACTTGATTCCCACGTAGCACCCAGTTTAAATCAGGATCAGTGGTTAAATCGCTGACTTTCCAAGGAAAGGTGGCGCTGCAGGATTCGCCACGAGATGCAGTAATTGTCACGAGATGCCTGGATGGCAGCCACTTTTTTGTAGCTTCTGCACAAAAAGACGAGGATAGTCAGGCAATGTGCAAAGAACCGTCTGCCACCACTGCTGCCAGACGTGTACTTGATTACCACGTAGCGTCCAGTTTATATCAGGATCAGCGGTTAAATCGAGGACTTTTCAAGGAAAGGTGGCGCTGCAGGATTCGTCACGAGATGCAGGAGTTGTCACGGTATGCCTGGTTGGCAGCCGCTTTTCTGTAGATTCAGCGCAAAAGGTCGAGGATAGTCAGGCATTGTGCATAGAACCGTCTGCCGCCACTGCAGCCAGAAGTGTACTTGATTCCCACGTAACGCCCAGTTTATATCGGGATCAGCGGTTAAATCGCTGACTTTTCAAGCAAAGGTGGCGCTGCAGGATTCGTCACGAAATGCAGTAATTGTCACGAGATGCCTGGATGGCAGCCGCTTTTCTGTAGCTTCTGCACAAAAAGACAAGGATAGTCAGGCAATCTGCATAGAACCGTCTGCCACCACTGCTGCCAGAAGTGTACTTTATTACCATGTAGCGCCCAATTGATATCAGGATCAGCTTTGAAATCGCTTACTTTTCAAGGAAAGGTGGCGCTGCAGGATTCGTCACGAAATGCAGGAGTTGTCACGAGATGCCTGGATGGCAGCCGATTTTCTGTAGCTTCTGCGCAAAAGGTCGAGGATAGTCAGGCAATGTGCACAGAACCGTATGCCACCACTGCTGCCAGAAGTGTACTTGATTCCCACGAAGCTCCCAGTTTATATCAGGATCAGCGGTTAAATCGCTGACTTTTCAAAAAAAGGTGGCGCTGCAGGATTCGCCACGAGATGCAGGAATTGTCACAAGATGCCTGGATGGCAGCCGCTTTTCTGTAGCTTCTTCGCAAAAGGTCGAGGATAGTCAGGCAATGTGCACAGAACCGTATGCCACCACTGCTGCCAGAAGTGTACTTGATTCCCACGTAGCTCCCAGTTTATATCAGGATCAGCGGTTAAATCGCTGACTTTTCAAGCAAAGGTGGCGCTGCAGGATTCGTCACGAAATGCAGTAATTGTCACGAGATGCCTGGATGGCGGCCGCTTTTCTGTAGCTTCTGCACAAAAAGACAAGGATAGTCAGGCAATCTGCATAGAACCGTCTGCCACCACTGCTGCCAGAAGTGTACTTTATTACCATGTAGCGCCCAATTGATATCAGGATCAGCTTTGAAATCGCTTACTTTTCAAGGAAAGGTGGCGCTGCAGGATTCGCCACGAGATGCAGGAGTTGTCACGGGATGCCTGGATGGCAGCCGCTTTTCTGTAGATTCTGCGCAAAAGTCGAGGATAGTCAGGCAATATGCATAGAACCGTCTGCCACCACTGCTGCCAGTAGTGTACTTGATTCCTACGTAGCGCCCAGTTTATATCAGGATCAGCGGTTAAATCGCCGACTTTTCAAGCAAAGGTGGCGCTGCAGGATTCGTCACGAAATGCAGGAGTTGTCACGGGATGCCTGGATGGCAGCCGCTTTTCTGTAGCTTCTGCACAAAAAGACGAGGATAGTCAGGCATTGGGCATAGAACCGTCTGCCACCACTGCTGCCAGTAGTGTACTTGATTCCTACGTAGCGCCCAGTTTATATCAGGATCAGCGGTTAAATCGCCGACTTTTCAAGCAAAGGTGGCGCTGCAGGATTCGTCACGAAATGCAGGAGTTGTCACGGGATGCCTGGATGGCAGCCGCTTTTCTGTAGCTTCTGCACAAAAAGACGAGGATAGTCAGGCATTGGGCATAGAACCGTCTGCCACCACTGCTGTCAGAAGTTTACTTGATTCCCACGTAGCGCCCAGTTTAAATCAGGATCAGTGGTTAAATCGCTGACTTTTCAAGGAAAGCTGGCACTGCAGGATTCTCACGAGATGCAGGAGTTGTCACGGGATACCTGGATGGCAGCCACTTTTCTGTAGCTTCTGCACAAAAACACGAGGATAGTCAGGCATTGGGCATAGAACCGTCTGCCACCACTGCTGCCAGAAGTGTACTTGATTCCCACGTAGCACCCAGTTTAAATCAGGATCAGTGGTTAAATCGCTGACTTTTCAAGGAAAGGTGGCGCTGCAGGATTCGCCACGAGATGCAGTAATTGTCACGAGATGCCTGGATGGCAGCCACTTTTTTGTAGCTTCTGCACAAAAAGACGAGGATAGTCAGGCAATGTGCAAAGAACCGTCTGCCACCACTGCTGCCAGACGTGTACTTGATTACCACGTAGCGTCCAGTTTATATCAGGATCAGCGGTTAAATCGAGGACTTTTCAAGGAAAGGTGGCGCTGCAGGATTCGTCACGAGATGCAGGAGTTGTCACGGTATGCCTGGTTGGCAGCCGCTTTTCTGTAGATTCAGCGCAAAAGGTCGAGGATAGTCAGGCATTGTGCATAGAACCGTCTGCCGCCACTGCAGCCAGAAGTGTACTTGATTCCCACGTAACGCCCAGTTTATATCGGGATCAGCGGTTAAATCGCTGACTTTTCAAGCAAAGGTGGCGCTGCAGGATTCGTCACGAAATGCAGTAATTGTCACGAGATGCCTGGATGGCAGCCGCTTTTCTGTAGCTTCTGCACAAAAAGTCAAGGATAGTCAGGCAATCTGCATAGAACCGTCTGCCACCACTGCTGCCAGAAGTGTACTTTATTACCATGTAGCGCCCAATTGATATCAGGATCAGCTTTGAAATCGCTTACTTTTCAAGGAAAGGTGGCGCTGCAGGATTCGTCACGAAATGCAGGAGTTGTCACGAGATGCCTGGATGGCAGCCGATTTTCTGTAGCTTCTGCGCAAAAGGTCGAGGATAGTCAGGCAATGTGCACAGAACCGTATGCCACCACTGCTGCCAGAAGTGTACTTGATTCCCACGAAGCTCCCAGTTTATATCAGGATCAGCGGTTAAATCGCTGACTTTTCAAAAAAAGGTGGCGCTGCAGGATTCGCCACGAGATGCAGGAGTTGTCACGGGATGCCTGGATGGCAGCCGCTTTTCTGTAGAATCTGCGCAAAAGGTCGAGGATAGTCAGGCAATGTGCATAGAACCGTCTGCCACCACTGCTGCCAGAAGTGTACTTGATTCCCACGTAGCGCCCAGTTTTATCAGGATCAGCGGTTAAATCGCTGACTTTTCAAGCAAAGGTGGCGCTGCAGGATTCGTCACGAAATGCAGGAGTTGTCACGAGATGCCTGGATGGCAGCCGATTTTCTGTAGCTTCTGCGCAAAAGGTCGAGGATAGTCAGGCAATGTGCACAGAACTGTATGCCACCACTGCTGCCAGAAGTGTACTTGATTCCCACGAAGCTCCCAGTTTATATCAGGATCAGCGGTTAAATCGCTGACTTTTCAAGCAAAGGTGGCGCTGCAGGATTCGTCACGAAATGCAGGAGTTGTCACGAGATGCCTGGATGGCAGCCGATTTTCTGTAGCTTCTGCGCAAAAGGTCGAGGATAGTCAGGCAATGTGCACAGAACTGTATGCCACCACTGCTGCCAGAAGTGTACTTGATTCCCACGAAGCTCCCAGTTTATATCAGGATCAGCGGTTAAATCGCTGACTTTTCAAAAAAAGGTGGCGCTGCAGGATTCGCCACGAGATGCAGGAATTGTCACAAGATGCCTGGATGGCAGCCGCTTTTCTGTAGCTTCTTCGCAAAAGGTCGAGGATAGTCAGGCAATGTGCACAGAACCGTATGCCACCACTGCTGCCAGAAGTGTACTTGATTCCCACGTAGCTCCCAGTTTATATCAGGATCAGCGGTTAAATCGCTGACTTTTCAAGCAAAGGTGGCGCTGCAGGATTCGTCACGAAATGCAGTAATTGTCACGAGATGCCTGGATGGCAGCCGCTTTTCTGTAGCTTCTGCACAAAAAGACAAGGATAGTCAGGAAATCTGCATAGAACCGTCTGCCACCACTGCTGCCAGAAGTGTACTTTATTACCATGTAGCGCCCAATTGATATCAGGATCAGCTTTGAAATCGCTTACTTTTCAAGGAAAGGTGGCGCTGCAGGATTCGCCACGAGATGCAGGAGTTGTCACGGGATGCCTGGATGGCAGCCGCTTTTCTGTAGATTCTGCGCAAAAGTCGAGGATAGTCAGGCAATATGCATAGAACCGTCTGCCACCACTGCTGCCAGTAGTGTACTTGATTCCTACGTAGCGCCCAGTTTATATCAGGATCAGCGGTTAAATCGCCGACTTTTCAAGCAAAGGTGGCGCTGCAGGATTCGTCACGAAATGCAGGAGTTGTCACGGGATGCCTGGATGGCAGCCGCTTTTCTGTAGCTTCTGCACAAAAAGACGAGAATAGTCAGGCATTGGGCATAGAACCGTCTGCCACCACTGCTGTCAGAAGTTTACTTGATTCCCACGTAGCGCCCAGTTTAAATCAGGATCATTGGTTAAATCGCTGACTTTTCAAGGAAAGCTGGCACTACAGGATTCTCACGAGATGCAGGAGTTGTCACGGGATGCCTGGATGGCAGCTGCTTTTCTGTAGATTGTGCGCAAAAGGTCGAGGATAGTCAGGCAATGCGCAAAGAACCGTCTGCCACCACTGCTGCCAGAAGTGTACTTGATTACCACGTAGCGTCCAGTTTATATCAGGATCAGCGGTTAAATCGATGACTTTTCAAGGAAAGGTGGCGCTGCAGGATTCGTCACGAGATGCAGGAGTTGTCACGGTATGCCTGGATGGCAGCCGCTTTTCTGTAGATTCTGCGCAAAAGGTCGAGGATAGTCAGGCAATGTGCATAGAACCGTCTGCCGCCACTGCAGCCAGAAGTGTACTTGATTCCCACGTAACGCCCTGTTTATATCAGGATCAGCGGTTAAATCGCTGACTTTTCAAGCAAAGGTGGCGCTGCAGGATTCGTCACGAAATGCAGGAGTTGTCACGGGATGCCTGGATGGCAGCCGCTTTTGTGTAGCTTCTGCACAAAAATACGAGGATAGTCAGGCAATGTGCATAGAACCGTCTGCCACCACTGCTGCCAGAAGTGTACTTGATTACCACGTAGCGTCCAGTTTATATCAGGATCAGCGGTGAAATCGCTGACTTTTCAAAAAAAGGTGGCGCTGCAGGATTCGTCACGAAATACAGGAGTTGTCACGGGATGCCTGGATGGCAGCCGCTTTTCTGTAGAATCTGCGCAAAAGTCGAGGATAGTCAGGCAATTTGCATAGAACCGTCTGCCGCCACTGCTGCCAGAAGTGTACTTGATTCCCACGTAGCGCCCAGTTTATATCAGGATCAGCGGTTAAATCGCTGACTTTTCAAGGAAATGTGGCGCTGCAGGATTCGTCGCGAAATGCAGGAGTTGTCACGGGATGCCTGGATGGCAGCCGCATTTCTGTAGAATCTGCGCAAAAGTCGAGGATAGTCAGGCAATGTGCATAGAGCCGTCTGCCGCCACTGCGGCCAGAAGTGTACTTGATTTCCACGTAACGCCCAGTTTTAATCAGGATCAGCGGTTAAATCGCTGACTTTTCAAGGAAAGGTGGCGCTGCAGGATTCGTCACGAAATGCAGGAGTTGTCACGGGATGCCTGGATGGCAGCCGCTTTTCTGTAGAATCTGCGCAAAAGGTCGAGGATAGTCAGGCAATGTGCATAGAACCGTCTGCCACCACTGCTGCCAGAAGTGTACTTGATTCCCACGTAGCGCCCAGTTTTATCAGGATCAGCGGTTAAATCGCTGACTTTTCAAGCAAAGGTGGCGCTGCAGGATTCGTCACGAAATGCAGGAGTTGTCACGGGATGCCTGGATGGCAGCCGCTTTTCTGTAGATTCTGCTCAAAAGTCGAGGATATTCAGGCAATGTGCATAGAACCGTCTGCCACCTCTGCTGCCAGCAGTGTACTTGATTCCCACGTAGCGCCCAGTTTAATTCAGGATCAGCGGTTAAATTGCCGACTTTTCAAGGAAAGGTGGCGCTGCAGAATTCGTCACGACATGCAGGAGTTGTCACGGGATGCCTGGATGGCAGCCGCTTTTCTGTAGATTCTGCGCAAAAGGTCGAGGATAGTCAGGCATTGTGCATAGAACCGTCTGCCGCCACTGCAGCCAGAAGTGTACTTGATTCCCACGTAACGCCCAGTTTATATCAGGATCAGCGGTTAAATCACTGACTTTTCAAGGAAAGGTGGCGCTGCAGGATTCGTCACGAGATGCAGGAGTTGTCACGGGATGCCTGGATGGCAGCCGCTTTTCTGTAGATTCTGCGCAAAAGGTCGAGGATAGTCAGGCAATGCGCAAAGAACCGTCTGCCACCACTGCTGCCAGAAGTGCACTTGATTCCCACGTAGCGCCTAGTTTATATCAGGATCAGCGCTTAAATCGCTGACTTTTCAAGGAAAGCTGGCACTGCAGGATTCTCACGAGATGCAGGAGCTTTCACGGGATGCCTGGATGGCAGCTGCTTTTCTGTAGATTCTGCGCAAAAGGTCGAGGATAGTCAGGCAATGTGCATAGAACCTTCGGCCACCACTACTGCCAGAAGTGCACTTGATTCCCACGTAGCGCCTAGTTTATATCAGGATCAGCGGTTAAATCGCTGACTTTTCAAGGAAAGCTGGCACTGCAGGATTCTCACGAGATGCAGGAGTTGTCACGGGATGCGTGGATGGCAGCTGCATTTCTGTAGATTCTGCGCAAAAGGTCGAGGATAGTCAGGCAATGCGCAAACAACCGTCTGCCACCACTGCTGCCAGAAGTGTACTTGATTCCCACGTAGCGCCCAGTTTAATTCAGGATCAGCGGTTAAATCGCCGACTTTTCAAGGAAAGGTGGCGCTGCAGAATTCGTCACGACATGCAGGAGTTGTCACGGGATGCCTGGATGGCAGCCGCTTTTCTGTAGATTCTGCGCAAAAAGACCAGGATAGTCAGGCAATCTGCATAGAACCGTCTGCCACCACTGCTGCCAGAAGTGCACTTGATTCCCACGTAGCGCCTAGTTTTTATCAGGATCAGCGGTTAAATCGCTGACTTTTCAAGGAAAGGTGGCGCTGCAGGATTGTTCACGAGATGCAGGAGTTGTCACGGGATGCCTGGATCGCAGCCGCTTTTCTGTAGATTCTGCGCAAAAGGTCGAGGATAGTCAGGCAATCTGCATAGAACCATCTGCCGCCACTGCAGCCAGAAGTGTACTTGATTCCCACGTAACGCCCAGTTTATATCAGGATCAGCGGTTAAATCGCTGACTTTTCAAGCAAAGGTAGCGCTGCACGATTCGCCACGAGATGCAGTAATTGTCACGAGATGCCTGGATGGCAGCCGCTTTTCTGTAGCTTCTGCACAAAAAGACAAGGATAGTGAGGCAATCTGCATAGAACCGTCTGCCACCACTCCTGCCAGAAGTGTACTTTATTACCATGTAGCGCCCAATTGATATCAGGATCAGCTTTGAAATCGCTTACTTTTCAAGGAAAGGTGGCGCTGAAGGATTCGTCACGAAATGCAGGAGTTGTAACGGGATGCCTGGATGGCAGCCGCTTTTCTGTAGATTCTGCGCCAAAGTCGAGGATAGTCAGGCAATGTGCATAGAACCGTCTGCCGCCACTGCGGCCAGAAGTGTACTTGATTCCCATGTAACGCCCAGTTTATATCAGGATCAGCGGTTAAATCGCTGACTTTTCATGGAAAGGTGGCGCTGCAGGATTCGCCACGAGATGCAGGAGTTGTCACGGGATGCCTGGATGGCAGCCGCTTTTCTATAGATTTTGCGCAAAAGTTGAGGATAGTCAGGCAATGTGCATAGAACCGTCTGCCACCACTGCTGCCAGAAGTGTACTTGATTCCTACGTAGCGCCCAGTTTATATCAGGATCAGCGGTTAAAGCGCTGACTTTTCAAGCAAAGGTGGCGCTGCAGGATTCGTCACGAAATGCAGGAGTTGTAACGGGATGCCTGGATGGCAGCCGCTTTTGTGTAGCTTCTGCACAAAAAGACGAGGATAGTCAGGCAATGTACACAGAACCGTCTGCAACCACTGCTGCCAGAAGTGTACTTGATTCCCACGTAGCGCCCAGTTTATATCAGGATCAGCGGTTA
Organism: Dermacentor albipictus; assembly: GCF_038994185.2. NCBI lineage: Eukaryota > Metazoa > Arthropoda > Arachnida > Ixodida > Ixodidae > Dermacentor > Dermacentor albipictus. Next base: position 5,984,395 of record NC_091822.1, on the reverse strand, counting down.
AATCGCTGACTTTTCAAGCAAAGGTGGCGCTGCAGGATTCGTCACGAAATGCAGGAGTTGTCACGGGATGCCTGGATGGCAGCCGCTTTTCTGTAGCTTCTGCACAAAAAGACGAGGATAGTCAGGCATTGGGCATAGAACCGTCTGCCACCACTGCTGCCAGAAGTGTACTTGATTCCCACGTAGCGCCCAGTTTAAATCAGGATCAGTGGTTAAATCGCTGACTTTTCAAGGAAAGCTGGCACTGCAGGATTCTCACGAGATGCAGGAGTTGTCACGGGATGCCTGGATGGCAGCTGCTTTCCTGTAGATTCTGCGCAAAAGGTCGAGGATAGTCAGTGCAATGCGCAAAGAACCGTCTGCCACCACTGCTGCCAGAAGTGTACTTGATTACCACGTAGCGTCCAGTTTATATCAGGATCAGCGGTTAAATCGATGACTTTTCAAGGAAAGGTGGCGCTGCAGGATTCGTCACGAGATGGAGGAGTTGTCACGGCATGCCTGGATGGCAGCCGCTTTTCTGTAGATTCTGCGCAAAAGGTCGAGGATAGTCAGGCAATGTGCATAGAACCGTCTGCCGCCACTGCAGCCAGAAGTGTACTTGATTCCCACGTAACGCCCAGTTTATATCAGGATCAGCGGTTAAATCGCTGACTTTTCAAGCAAAGGTGGCGCTGCAGGATTCGTTACGAAATGCAGGAGTTGTCACGGGATGCCTGGATGGCAGCCGCTTTTGTGTAGCTTCTGCACAAAAAGACGAGGATAGTCAGGCAATGTGCATAGAACCGTCTGCCACCACTGCTGCCAGAAGTGTACTTGATTACCACGTAGCGTCGAGTTTATATCAGGATCAGCGGTGAAATCGCTGACTTTTCAAAAAAAGGTGGCGCTGCAGGATTCGTCACGAAATGCAGGAGTTGTGACGGGATGCCTGGATGGCAGCCGCTCTTCTGTAGAATCTGCGCAAAAGTCGAGGATAGTCAGGCAATGTGCATAGAACCGTCTGCCGCCACTGCTGCCAGAAGTGTACTTGATTCCCACGTAGCGCCCAGTTTATATCAGGATCAGCGGTTAAATCGCTGACTTTTCAAAAAAAGGTGGCGCTGCAGGATTCGTCACGAAATGCAGGAGTTATCACGGGATGCCTGGATGGCAGCCGCTCTTCTGTAGAATCTGCGCAAAAGTAGAGGATAGTCAGGCAATGTGCATAGAACCGTCTGCCGCCACTGCGGCCAGAAGTGTACTTGATTCCTACTTAGCGCCCAGTTTATATCAGGATCAGCGGTTAAATCGCTGACTTTTCAAGGAAAGCTGGCACTGCAGCATTCTCACGAGATGCAGGAGTTGTCACGGGATACCTGGATGGCAGCCACTTTTCTGTAGCTTCTGCACAAAAACACGAGGATAGTCAGGCATTGGGCATAGAAGCGTCTGCCACCACTTCTGCCAGAAGTGTACTTGATTCCCACGTAGCGCCCAGTTTCAATCAGGATCAGTGGTTAAATCGCTGACTTTACAAGGAAAGGTGGCGCTGCAGGATTCGCCACGAGATGCAGTAATTGTCACGACATGCCTGGATGGCAGCCACTTTTTTGTAGCTTCTGCACAAAAAGACGAGGATAGTCAGGCAATGTGCAAAGAACCGTCTGCCACCACTGCTGCCAGACGTATACTTGATTCCCACGTAGCGCCCAGTTTAATTCAGGATCAGCGGTTAAATCGCCGACTTTTCAAGGAAAGGTGGCGCTGCAGAATTCGTCACGACATGCAGGAGTTGTCACGGGATGCCTGGATGGCAGCCGCTTTTCTGTAGATTCTGCGCAAAAAGACCAGGATAGTCAGGCAATCTGCATAGAACCGTCTGCCACCACTGCTGCCAGAAGTGCACTTGATTCCCACGTAGCGCCTAGTTTTTATCAGGATCAGCGGTTAAATCGCTGACTTTTCAAGGAAAGGTGGCGCTGCAGGATTGTTCACGAGATGCAGGAGTTGTCACGGGATGCCTGGATCGCAGCCGCTTTTCTGTAGATTCTGCGCAAAAGGTCGAGGATAGTCAGGCAATCTGCATAGAACCATCTGCCGCCACTGCAGCCAGAAGTGTACTTGATTCCCACGTAACGCCCAGTTTATATCAGGATCAGCGGTTAAATCGCTGACTTTTCAAGCAAAGGTAGCGCTGCACGATTCGCCACGAGATGCAGTAATTGTCACGAGATGCCTGGATGGCAGCCGCTTTTCTGTAGCTTCTGCACAAAAAGACAAGGATAGTGAGGCAATCTGCATAGAACCGTCTGCCACCACTCCTGCCAGAAGTGTACTTTATTACCATGTAGCGCCCAATTGATATCAGGATCAGCTTTGAAATCGCTTACTTTTCAAGGAAAGGTGGCGCTGAAGGATTCGTCACGAAATGCAGGAGTTGTAACGGGATGCCTGGATGGCAGCCGCTTTTCTGTAGATTCTGCGCCAAAGTCGAGGATAGTCAGGCAATGTGCATAGAACCGTCTGCCGCCACTGCGGCCAGAAGTGTACTTGATTCCCATGTAACGCCCAGTTTATATCAGGATCAGCGGTTAAATCGCTGACTTTTCATGGAAAGGTGGCGCTGCAGGATTCGCCACGAGATGCAGGAGTTGTCACGGGATGCCTGGATGGCAGCCGCTTTTCTATAGATTTTGCGCAAAAGTTGAGGATAGTCAGGCAATGTGCATAGAACCGTCTGCCACCACTGCTGCCAGAAGTGTACTTGATTCCTACGTAGCGCCCAGTTTATATCAGGATCAGCGGTTAAAGCGCTGACTTTTCAAGCAAAGGTGGCGCTGCAGGATTCGTCACGAAATGCAGGAGTTGTAACGGGATGCCTGGATGGCAGCCGCTTTTGTGTAGCTTCTGCACAAAAAGACGAGGATAGTCAGGCAATGTACACAGAACCGTCTGCAACCACTGCTGCCAGAAGTGTACTTGATTCCCACGTAGCGCCCAGTTTATATCAGGATCAGCGGTTAAATAGCTGACTTTTCAAGCAAAGGTGGCGCTGCAGGATTCGTCACGAAATGCAGGAGTTGTCACGGGATGCCTGGATGGCAGCCGCTTTTCTGTAGCTTCTGCACAAAAAGACGAGGATAGTCAGGCATTGGGCATAGAACCGTCTGCCACCACTGCTGCCAGAAGTGTACTTGATTCCCACGTAGCGCCCAGTTTAAATCAGGATCAGTGGTTAAATCGCTGACTTTTCAAGGAAAGCTGGCACTGCAGGATTCTCACGAGATGCAGGAGTTGTCACGGGATGCCTGGATGGCAGCTGCTTTCCTGTAGATTCTGCGCAAAAGGTCGAGGATAGTCAGTGCAATGCGCAAAGAACCGTCTGCCACCACTGCTGCCAGAAGTGTACTTGATTACCACGTAGCGTCCAGTTTATATCAGGATCAGCGGTTAAATCGATGACTTTTCAAGGAAAGGTGGCGCTGCAGGATTCGTCACGAGATGGAGGAGTTGTCACGGCATGCCTGGATGGCAGCCGCTTTTCTGTAGATTCTGGGCAAAAGGTCGAGGATAGTCAGGCAATGTGCATAGAACCGTCTGCCGCCACTGCAGCCAGAAGTGTACTTGATTCCCACGTAACGCCCAGTTTATATCAGGATCAGCGGTTAAATCGCTGACTTTTCAAGCAAAGGTGGCGCTGCAGGATTCGTTACGAAATGCAGGAGTTGTCACGGGATGCCTGGATGGCAGCCGCTTTTGTGTAGCTTCTGCACAAAAAGACGAGGATAGTCAGGCAATGTGCATAGAACCGTCTGCCACCACTGCTGCCAGAAGTGTACTTGATTACCACGTAGCGTCCAGTTTATATCAGGATCAGCGGTGAAATCGCTGACTTTTCAAAAAAAGGTGGCGCTGCAGGATTCGTCACGAAATGCAGGAGTTGTGACGGGATGCCTGGATGGCAGCCGCTCTTCTGTAGAATCTGCGCAAAAGTCGAGGATAGTCAGGCAATGTGCATAGAACCGTCTGCCGCCACTGCTGCCAGAAGTGTACTTGATTCCCACGTAGCGCCCAGTTTATATCAGGATCAGCGGTTAAATCGCTGACTTTTCAAAAAAAGGTGGCGCTGCAGGATTCGTCACGAAATGCAGGAGTTGTCACGGGATGCCTGGATGGCAGCCGCTCTTCTGTAGAATCTGCGCAAAAGTAGAGGATAGTCAGGCAATGTGCATAGAACCGTCTGCCGCCACTGCGGCCAGAAGTGTACTTGATTCCTACTTAGCGCCCAGTTTATATCAGGATCAGCGGTTAAATCGCTGACTTTTCAAGGAAAGCTGGCACTGCAGCATTCTCACGAGATGCAGGAGTTGTCACGGGATACCTGGATGGCAGCCACTTTTCTGTAGCTTCTGCACAAAAACACGAGGATAGTCAGGCATTGGGCATAGAAGCGTCTGCCACCACTGCTGCCAGAAGTGTACTTGATTCCCACGTAGCGCCCAGTTTAAATCAGGATCAGTGGTTAAATCGCTGACTTTACAAGGAAAGGTGGCGCTGCAGGATTCGCCACGAGATGCAGTAATTGTCACGACATGCCTGGATGGCAGCCACTTTTTTGTAGCTTCTGCACAAAAAGACGAGGATAGTCAGGCAATGTGCAAAGAACCGTCTGCCACCACTGCTGCCAGACGTATACTTGATTACCACGTAGCGTCCAGTTTATATCAGGATCAGCGGTTAAATCGAGGACTTTTCAAGGAAAGGTGGCGCTGCAGGATTCGTCACGAGATGCAGGAGTTGTCACGGTATGCCTGGTTGGCAGCCGCTTTTCTGTAGATTCTGCGCAAAAGGTCGAGGATAGTCAGGCATTGTGCATAGAACCGTCTGCCGCCACTGCAGCCAGAAGTGTACTTGATTCCCACGTAACGCCCAGTTTATATCAGGATCAGCGGTTAAATCGCTGACTTTTCAAGCAAAGGCGGCGCTGCAGGATTCGTCACGAAATGCAGGAATTTTCACGAGATGCCTGGATGGCAGCCGCTTTTCTGTAGCTTCTGCGCAAAAGGTCGAGGATAGTCAGGCAATGTGCACAGAACCGTATGCCACCACTGCTGCCAGAAGTGTACTTGATTCCCACGTAGCTCCCAGTTTATATCAGGATCAGCGGTTAAATCGCTGACTTCGCAAGGAAAGGTGGCGCTGCAGGATTCGTCACGAGATGCAGGAGTTGTCAGGGGATGCCTGGATGGCAGCCACATTTCTGTAGATTCTGCGCAAAAGGTCGAGGATAGTCCAGCAATGTGCATAGAACCGTCTGCCACCACTGCTGGCAGCAGTGTACTTGATTCCCACGTAGCGCCCAGTTTAATTCAGGATCAGCGGTTAAATTGCCGACTTTTCAAGGAAAGGTGGCGCTGCAGGATTCGCCACGAGATGCAGGAATTGTCACGAGATGCCTGGATGGCGGCCGCTTTTCTGTAGCTTCTGCACAAAAAGACGAGGATAGTCAGGCAATGTGCATAGAACCGTCTGCCACCACTGCTGCCAGAAGTGTACTTGATTCCCACGAAGCTCCCAGTTTATACCAGGATCAGCGGTTAAATCGCTGACTACTCAAGGAAAGGTGGCGCTGCAGGATTCGTCACGAGATGCAGGAGTTGTCACGGGATGCCTGGATGGCTGCCACTTTTCTGTAGATTCTGTGCAAAAGGTCGAGGATAGTCAGGCAATGTGCATAGAACCGTCTGCCGCCACTGCGCCCAGAAGTGTACTTGATTCCCACGTAGCACCCAGTGTATATTAAGATCAGCGGTTAAATCACTGACTTTTCAAAAAAAGGTGGCGCTGCAGGATTCGCCACGAGATGCAGGAATTGTCACGAGATGCCTGGATGGCAGCCGCTTTTCTGTAGCTTCTGCGCAAAAGGTCGAGGATAGTCAGGCAATGCGCAAAGAACCGTCTGCCACCACTGCTGCCAGAAGTGCACTTGATTCCCACGTAGCGCCTAGTTTATATCAGGATCAGCGGTTAAATCGCTGACTTTTCAAGGAAAGCTGGCACTGCAGGATTCTCACGAGATGCAGGAGTTGTCACGGGATGCCTGGATGGCAGCTGCTTTTCTGTAGATTCTGCGCAAAAGGTCGAGGATAGTCAGGCAATGTGCATAGAACCGTCTGCCACCACTGCTGCCAGAAGTGCACTTGATTCCCACGTAGCGCCTAGTTTATATCAGGATCAGCGGTTAAATCGCTGACTTTTCAAGGAAAGCTGGCACTGCAGGATTCTCACGAGATGCAGGAGTTGTCACGGGATGCCTGGATGGCAGCTGCTTTTCTGTAGATTCTGCGCAAAAGGTCGAGGATAGTCAGGCAATGCGCAAAGAACCGTCTGCCACCACTGCTGCCAGAAGTGTACTTGATTCCCACGTAGCGCCCAGTTTAATTCAGGATCAGCGGTTAAATCGCCGACTTTTCAAGGAAAGGTGGCGCTGCAGAATTCGTCACGACATGCAGGAGTTGTCACGGGATGCCTGGATGGCAGCCGCTTTTCTGTAGCTTCTGCACAAAAAGACAAGGATAGTGAGGCAATCTGCATAGAACCGTCTGCCACCACTGCTGCCAGAAGTGTACTTTATTACCATGTAGCGCCCAATTGATATCAGGATCAGCTTTGAAATCGCTTACTTTTCAAGGAAAGGTGGCGCTGAAGGATTCGTCACGAAATGCAGGAGTTGTAACGGGATGCCTGGATGGCAGCCGCTTTTCTGTAGATTCTGCGCCAAAGTCGAGGATAGTCAGGCAATGTGCATAGAACCGTCTGCCGCCACTGCGGCCAGAAGTGTACTTGATTCCCATGTGACGCCCAGTTTATATCAGGATCAGCGGTTAAATCGCTGACTTTTCAAGGAAAGCTGGCACTGCAGGATTCTCACGAGATGCAGGAGTTGTCACGGGATGCCTGGATGGCAGCTGCTTTTCTGTAGATTCTGCGCAAAAGGTCGAGGATAGTCAGGCAATGCGCAAAGAACCGTCTGCCACCACTGCTGCCAGAAGTGTACTTGATTACCACGTAGCGTCCAGTTTATATCAGGATCAGCGGTTAAATCGATGACTTTTCAAGGAAAGGTGGCGCTGCAGGATTCGTCACGAAATGCAGGAGTTGTCACGGGATGCCTGGATGGCAGCCGCTTTTGTGTAGCTTCTGCACAAAAAGACGAGGATAGTCAGGCAATGTGCATAGAACCGTCTGCCACCACTGCTGCCAGAAGTGTACTTGATTACCACGTAGCGTCCAGTTTATATCAGGATCAGCGGTGAAATCGCTGACTTTTCAAAAAAAGGTGGCGCTGCAGGATTCGTCACGAAATGCAGGAGTTGTCACGGGATGCCTGGATGGCAGCCGCTCTTCTGTAGAATCTGCGCAAAAGTCGAGGATAGTCAGGCAATGTGCATAGAACCGTCTGCCGCCACTGCTGCCAGAAGTGTACTTGATTCCCACGTAGCGCCCAGTTTATATCAGGATCAGCGGTTAAATCGCTGACATTTCAAGGAAAGGTGGCGCTGCAGGATTCGTCACGAAATGCAGGAGTTGTCACGGGATGCCTGGATGGCAGCCGCTTTTCTGTAGATTCTGCTCAAAAGTCGAGGATAGTCAGGCAATGTGCATAGAACCGTCTGCCACCACTGCTGCCAGAAGTGTACTTGATTCCTACGTAGCGCCCAGTTTATATCAGGATCAGCGGTTAAATCGCTGACTTTTCAAGCAAAGGTGGCGCTGCAGGATTCGTCACGAAATGCAGGAGTTGTCACGGGATGCCTGGATGGCAGCCGCTATTGTGTAGCTTCTGCACAAAAAGACGAGGATAGTCAGGCAATGTGCATAGAACCGTCTGCCACCACTGCTGCCAGAAGTGTACTTGATTACCACGTAGCGTCCAGTTTATATCAGGATCAGCGGTGAAATCGCTGACTTTTCAAAAAAAGGTGGCGCTGCAGGATTCGTCACGAAATGCAGGAGTTGTCACGGGATGCCTGGATGGCAGCCGCTTTTCTGTAGAATCTGCGCAAAAGTCGAGGATAGTCAGGTAATGTGCATAGAACCGTCTGCCGCCACTGCTGCCAGAAGTGTACTTGATTCCCACGTAGCGCCCAGTTTATATCAGGATCAGCGGTTAAATCGCTGACTTTTCAAGCAAAGGTGGCGCTGCAGGATTCGTCACGAAATGCGGGAGTTGTCACGGGATGCCTGGATGGCAGCCGCTTTTCTGTAGAATCTGCGCAAAAGTCGAGGATAGTCAGGCAATGTGCATAGAACCGTCTGCCACCACTGCTGCCAGAAGTGTACTTGATTCCTACGTAGCGCCCAGTTTATATCAGGATCAGCGGTTAAATCGCTGACTTTTCAAGCAAAGGTGGCGCTGCAGGATTCGTCACGAAATGCAGGAGTTGTCACGGGATGCCTGGATGGCAGCCGCTTTTCTGTAGATTCTGCGCAAAAGTCGAGGATAGTCAGGCAATGTGCATAGAACCGTCTGCCACAACTGCGGCCAGAAGTGTACTTGATTCCCACGTAACGCCCAGTTTATATCAGGATCAGCGGTTAACTCGCTGACTTTTCAAGCAAAGGTGGCGCTGCAGGATTCGTCACGAAATGCAAGAGTTGTCACGGGATGCCTGGATGGCAGCCGCTTTTCTGTAGATTCTTCGCAAAAGTCGAGGATAGTCAGGCAATGTGCATAGAACCGTCTGCCACCACTGCTGCCAGAAGTGTACTTGATTCCTACGTAGCGCCCAGTTTATATCAGGATCAGCGGCTAAATCGCTGACTTTTCAAGGAAAGGTGGCGCTGCAGGATTCGTCACGAGATGCAGGAGTTGTCACGGGATGCCTGGGTGGCAGCCGCTTTTCTGTAGATTCTGCGCAAAAGGTCGAGGATAGTCAGGCAATGTGCATAGAACCGTCTGCCGGCGGCCAGAAGTGTACTTGATTCTCACGTAACGCCAAGCTTATATCAGGATCAAAAAAGGTGACGCTGCAGGGCTCGTCACGAGATGCAGGCGTTGTCACTAGATGCCAGGATGGCATTCGCTTTTGTGCTGCTTCTGCGCTAAAGGTCTAAGGTTGTCCGGACATGTGCATAGAACAGTCTGCCGCCACTGCTGCCCAAAATGCACTTGATTCTCCCGTAGCACCGAGTTTATATCAGGATCAGTGCTTCAATCGCTGTTTTTAGAGGAAAGGTGGCGCTGCAGGACTCGTGACGGGTAGAAACCTAACCTAATCTGGGTAGGACATTAGGCAGTATAGTAGCATCAGCTTTGTGGCGCAACCCACTGTACCATTCCAAAAGGAACGCTAATAACATGCACGCCCACATAAGCGGGTGTGTCTGTGGGCGCGACGGATTGACGTATGGCTATCCCGATGTTCACTTATGTTCAACGCCGTGGTGTTCTAATTCCTTTTCGTGCTTCTGCAGAGGCTAGAGCGACGCTGCACGCGCGTTATCGACATAAGCCAGCCGGGAACGGTGGGTGATACGAGTGGCGGTCAAGCTGAAGGCACCGCTACAATATCATGTCGTACTTGCACCTGGTTCCTTGTATGCGCCAAACGAAGCTTAGACATATTGTTTTTGCAAATATCAACAACGTACACTTCTTAAGACGCGTGCGCTGTTTTCCAACTGCGAACTAACGTACTTCGTAGGCATAGTCGCATCCATCACTTCATTTCCCTTGCCTCGAGCCGGCCATGTTGGTTTTGGACAGGGAGAAACCGTTCCTCCCTTGCATGAGGCAGGAAAGTTGCTTCATTTAAAGGCGAACATAGGGGAGATCGATGTTTCTCCCTTAATGGAGCGAGGGTCACACCTTTTTTAGAGTGACATTCAAGGCACAGAACATGGCACACTATTGAACAGAGATCTACTTAATTCGCATGAATGTATGATTTCTTATTCAAAGAAAAAGTAGTAGGCAAGTGAATTTTTATATGAAAGTTCCTGTAGAGCAAAGCTATTACTCCATTCAAAAAATTATAAACGATCCATATTCGAGTGTTTGTGGTCCGTACGAATCTTCCAGCTTAGCATCTATCACAAACTGCACTAGTCCGTACACTATCGCACATCGGCTACGATCAAGACCTTCCATCGATGTCGACGGCTGGTTCCCCGCAGAGTATTCTTGTCCTAGAGGCAAAGCACGCTTAACAGGCAAGAGTTACCCCGCTAAATCTCACAACCTGCAGGCAACCAAAACCCAAGGGTGAACTAATAGAAGTCATCATGTTGATATTTTTATAGCAATAACAATTATATGAACATGCCACGCAAACTTTCGCCTTCGGTTTGGTCGTGGATCTACGCACATATTAATGTTTATGCCTTCAGTATATGCATGTAATAATATATCTAATCGAACATATTATTGCCAACCAGATTAATTAATTTTTTTTTGTTCCCTCACCCAATCTGCTCTTTTCTTATCCCTTAACGTTACACCTATCATTCTTCTTTCCATAGCTCGTTGCGTCGTCCTCAATTTGAGTAGAACCCTTTTCGTAAGCCTCCAGGTTTCTGCCCCGTAGGTGAGTACTGGTAAGACACAGCTATTATATACTTTTCTCTTGAGGGATAATGGCAACCTGCTGTTCATGATCTGAGAATGCCTGCCAAATGCTCCCCAGCCCATGCTTATTCTTCTGATTATTTCCTTCTCATGATCCGGATCCGCCGTCACTACCTGCCCTAAGTAGATGTATTCCCTTACGACTTCCAGTGCCTCGCTGACTATTGTATATTGCTGTTCTCTACCGAGACTGTTAAGCATTTCTTTAGTTTTCTGCAGATTAATTTTTAGACCCACTTTTATGCTTTGCCTCTCCAGGTCAGTGAGCATGCATTGCAATAGGTCCCCTGAGTTACTAAGCAAGGCAATATCATCCGCGAATCGCAAGTTACTAAGGTATTCTTCATTAAATTTTATCCCCAATTCTTCCCAATCCAGGTCTCTGAATACCTCCTGTAAGCGTGCTGTGAATAGCATTGGAGATATCGTATCTCCCTGCCTGACGCCTTTCTTTATTGGGATTTTGTTGCTTGCTTTATGGAGGACTACGGTGGCTGTGGAGCCGCTATCTATAGATATCTTTCAGTATTTTTACATATGGCTCGTCTACACCCTGATTCCGTAATGCCTCCATAACTGCTGAGGTTTCGACAGAATCGAACGCTTTCTCGTAATCAATGAAAGCTATATATGAGGGTTGGTTATATTCCGCACATTTCTCTATCACCTGATTGATAGTGTGAATATGATCTATTGTTGAGTAGCCTTTACGGAATCCTGCCTGGTCCTTTGCTTGACAGAAGTCTAAGGTGCTCCTGATTCTATTTGCGATTACCTTAGTAAATAGTTTGTAGGCAACGGACAGTAAGCTGATCGGTCTATAATTTTTCAAGTCTTTGGCGTTCCCTTTCTTATGGATTAGGATTATGTTGGCGTTCTTCCAAGATTCCGGTATGCTCGAGGTCATGAGGCATTGCGTATACAGGGTGGCCAGTTGCTCTAGAACAATCTGTCCCCCATCCTTCAACAAATCTGCTGTTATCTGATCCTCCCCAGCTGCCTTCCCCCTTTGCATATCTCCCAAGGCTTGATGACTCAACAATTAAACAACTAGTGATAGTAAGAACGTCTTGATAAGAACGGTCAGATTGATGCAAGGCTTTCGATCGAGTTCCCCAGGACAAACTAATATTATAACTCAGACGCATTGGCCTTCCGGAAATTTTAATCATATGGATATCAAACTATTTAACAAATCGCTACCAATTTGTAGCGGTTAATGAGCAACAATCAGATTGCTTTCCGGTCGGCTCTGGCGTGCCCCAAGGAAGTGCGCTGGGCCATTATTGTTTTTATTATATATTAATGATATTACTACTCAACTTGATCCGAAAGTCCAAGTCGGGTAGTTTGCGAATGATTGTGTGCTTTTTCAAGAAGTAACTTCAATTAGCGACCAAATCCATCTTAACTCCTCTCTTGCTAAGATTTCTGAATTATGTGAAACGTGGGACATGAAACTCAACACTGATAACAGCCTCCTTCCTCGCTCCTCTCGCAAAAAAAGCTCCGCTTTGTTTTACCTACAGGCTACGTTCATCACCTTTGCTGGAAGAGAATGAATATAAGTCTTTGGGTGTCACACTCGCTAATACTTTATCATGGAATTTACATATACATAACATCTGCTCTTCCGCATTCCGCAAACTATACTTTTTAAGACATAAGCTTAGAAATTCTCCACTTAGCGTAACATTACTTGCTTACAATTCACTGATTCACCAATTCACAATTCACTAATTAGACCGAAACTTGGATATGCATGCATTTTCTGGGACCCGTTTAATAAAAATATCACCCGCCTAGAAAAGGTACAGAGAAAAGCTGTAAGGTTTATTTACTCTAAATTTTCTCCGTATGACTCCCTCTCTGAAATAATGCAGGTTAACGGTATCCAATGTCTTGAACAACGAAGAAAAAATTTACGTTTTCAATTTCTCTGCTTGCTTTGGAATCAAGATCAAGCAATTAACCCTTCTCCATAGCAGTCGCTTTTAACGTCGAGGCATACGCGCCACCTTCATCCTAATTCCCTGACGCCGTATATTGTGCGAACAGAATTATTCAAGTTTTCATTTTTTTCTCGCACTGTAACCGACTGGAATGATTCTTTATTGCCTTTTGCCGCACTTTGATGTTCTTAACTTTGTTATTATTGTTTTGTTGCAATTTATCCTACCCTTCTTGGACCTGTGCGAGGTCTGCAGTATTTAATAAAGAAAGAAAATAGATTGTTTGATTCAAGCGCTAAAGTCGCTCAAAGCAGGTCTTATGTTCTTGACCAAATTGTTCCGTATACATCTGCGAATCGAAGCCGACCAACAAATGTCATTCATATCACGCCTTTAATGCTCATTCTTCTCAGGCTATCAAATCTAAAGCAGATGCGGTTTCGCCCGAAAGCCAAAGCATCGATTGCGATAGCAAATTATCAGACAGCCATACGAAGTGAGGATAGTACACTTATAGGCCGTATCAGCTTGTAAATATTCGCTTGCTAAATAAATTAATAAGCATGGTGTCAGCACCTACAGAAAAGATAAACACATCACACTTGTTGACTGCGAACACTCGCTGTGAAAACACAGGCGTGAGGAGACGCGGCAGCAGCAACGAGCGAAGTGAAATTCGTGCTGGCTGTTGCTTTAACGCAAAGCGTGTGCTGGGGACACGCATCACGCACAAATCTACGAGCCGCTGACGTACGAAGACGCCGACCCCAACGAAGATCGTTCGCCAGCTACGGCCGCGCTACCGCACGCAGCCGCCGCAGGCGCAGTTGCAGCCAGAAAAAACGCTGACCCACTCCCCCCTCCAACCCCCGTTGCCTCGCAACATTGGGGACCTCGAGTGCGAGAGAGGGCTTCCTCTTCGCCCTTTTCGAGCGGGCAATATTTAGCCGCGCTCATCGGCTCCCCTCGCACTGCAGCCTCGCGGCGACATCACCCTCGTACTTTATGCGCTACCTTACGGCGACGCCGACGCGCTTCGGGCGCCCATATATTTGCTATCGCAATGAAAGTGCAAAACAATATCAGCACGGAAACTTGCAAGTGATGTTCTTTTACTAGTGTGGCTGTATACGGGCAGCATAGTCACGCCTGTGAAACGTCAATGCAGTCCTTCCAGCTTTTAAGGGGGCCATAAGATCTTGGAGCACCGGCATTTGTCCGGTCCGCGTTATTCCGACCCACTTATAATTAGAAGACCGTCCGAGGAAGCGCAACGCCAAACCTTGCTATAACAGTCAGTGCTTCGGGCAAAGCTGCCCATTTACCGTGATAAGCCTCGCCGCTGTAGTCCTGCACCGCTCGCGGGAACATGCGCGGCTTGCGCGCGGCCGGTTGGAGGGCCTTCGGAAACGAGGACCGCGTTTGTCCGCAAAATCTACCAAGCGAAGTTAGCGCTATAACGTGACCGCGGTGTAGCAGAGCCAGGGCATCGTTCTTCCTTCCACTGCTGGCACGGACGTTGTCCGCAAGCAAGTATACCAGCACACTGTACGCACACCTCAGAGCGGAACCGGAATAAACGTGAAGCTAACGTTATCTCATATTGCGCGCTGATTAAACCCGACGGTTTCACCTCGACCTCATCTCGTGTGCCATCAAGATGTGGCGCCTAGAACACCATTAGCGCCTCTCTTCATCACGCCAGCGTTGTTGGGTTGTAGTTGTACGTCTACAAAGCAGGAGTTACTTGCTGTGTACCCTTCCTACAGTTGTCATTGTTTCGGGCGAAATTGATATTTTTTTAAGGAAAGTGAAATTGCATTGAATTCTTGGGTTCTACGTGCACCCGAGGAGGAGAGAAAAAAGCGTAGCAAGAGTATTACGAAGCATTGTGATCATTTATGTTGTTGGCCATCATCTTGACTGGCACCCGTTGTGAATAATCACAAACCAAATATGCCAACAATTCGTTTCGACTGGACAATTCATCTCTAAAGTTAAAATCGTTGTCTCAACAGTAGTACTGTGGATTATGCCTTGAGCAGCCCCCATATATGATTGTGAACTGTGTGTGTTTTTCCTTGGGCCTGTCTTGAACGTACAGCAGCATTTGCAATCTAGTACATGAAACCGAGGCTGCCTTATTTATTCCGTTGTTGACCAACCCACTGAGCGTCTCAGTGAAAGGCAAAGAGTGAGTCACGCACATTTCTTATCAAACGTTTGATTTACTTCAGAAGTTTCCAAGTCGTGGTTGTACTTAATTGAAGGCCTGTTTCCCTACTAATGGCAGTCCTCGCGGCAGGTACAAAAAGGGCTATCATGTGGCATTTTGAAGTATGAAGGCAAAATATTTTATATTACTTTATCATCGCCACTATTAACATATCCATATCATCGAACACTGAGGTGCACCGTACGGCGTAAGCGGGACTGCAATTCGTATAGGCAGCCATTCTTGAAAGACGCGTCAGCCGTCGAACCTGAAGGGGGCGCCGTATGTGCGTGGCCATAAAACGCGTAGTACCACCATCCGCGTGAAACCGTAATGCGAGCAGTCTTGGCGTCCTGTTTACCATATCTCTCAGATGCGCGTATTCCCGTCTAACGCATGCACCCGCCTTCCTTGAGTAACCCACGGTTCCTCTGCACTGGCTAGTAAGGCACCTCCTTCTAGGCGCAGATACTTTAAATCCATAATTCCTTTTTCTTAAGAATAAAAAACCCTCAGAGACTCTTTCACTTACTGATGCTGCGTTCAAATCGCGAATATAAATTAAAATCGCATTTTGCTTAAAAAACGATAGCCTCGAAATACCGTCCATGCGTCCCAACGTGTGCAGACCTATTTTTGTTATGAATAAAATATGGCAGTCAACGTGCTCTGTTAGCTACGAAGATTTCTTTTCACTATTGGTTAGTAATAAGGAGAGGTTGCGGCAGCGGGGCGTAGATTCTGGTTTCAGCGGCGACAAATTATGAACTATTCGGCTAATATAAGCCCTATCAAAGAGAATTTTAAAAGGTGTGTGGTAATGAAGGCTGCCACGAGCAGCGACCTCCAAAACCTATTTTAATACCTTGGGCTTTAGCCTAGTTAATGCCACTGAAAGGTTTCACTGAATTCCTCGAATCCAATAATCTCTCACACTTTCACGCTGGAGGTTGCAGCATAAGTACGACGGTGCGTGCCATAACCTGTTCGATATATGACGATCTTTATCGGCTCGTTCTTCATGGTAGCTATACATTTGTGATTTAATTTCAATATAGTTATTCCGCGAATAAATTAAAACGAATTGATTATTCAACCTAGTATGCCATATATAGCCTAGTCCCATATAATAGCTGATGTAGTCAGCTTTCGTAATCAGTCAGTGACTGCAAAGCAGTCAGCGACTAATTTTCAAAATCGGTAAATATCCATGAAGCCTGTATAGCGGAACATTTTTCCATTTCTCAAGATTTCAAGGAAGGAGACTAAACTTTTTCTCGCTTGTGCATTTCCCGTAAAATTCGTTGTTTTAATGATAATCTAATCCTGTTTGTTTTTCTGCCCCTCAGGTGGTATTTTCGGGTATAGACAGCCACCTCAACTCTTGCGTCCCCGACACGCCTGAGCCATTCAATGTTACCACGAATATTTTATGCCGATAAGCAGCGTAGACCTTAATGTAACCTGCCTGCCTTCACCGTCTCAAAATCAGACACTCTAATTTTCCAGTTTGCCGTTACCTCCTTAACGATTTTGTCTTACAATATATGTTGTGCTACAACTATCCCAGTCCTGTGTAACGCCTGGCTGAGCATGTGATTGTTTATTCAAGAAAAGTAATTCATTTGTCTGTTTTTATTGTTTACCTGTGTTACCACACGCGGAATAATGTCAGAATTAACTTACATATGTAACAAAAGATGACCTTTTCATGCAAATACTGCATCAGCGACTTATAGATTGTACTGTAGATTCATAGTGTTCACCCGCGTGTGTACACTTTCGCGGGCCGTCTCTGTCCCGTCTAACGTGAATGGCGGGAACCCACTGCAGGCGCAGAGGTGGAGCACTTCGGAAATTGTAACCGTGCGGTTGACCCCAAGCACCAGAGATGGCTTGGCGTAGGGGCCACCGCAACCAGAAATCTCAGGAGAGACTCTTCCTCCAGCCGCGAAAAATTGTGTAAGAGGGAGCTGACAAGAGGGCTGTTGAGAGGATGCATGTTCCACCTGAGGATAGGTTTTCTTGCTATGGAACAAAGCGAGGATAAGGGGGGAGGGAAAGAGAAGGGCTCACAGGGTGCGATAAAGAGTGAGCAGTGCGGTCGGGAAGGTCATTGTTTCGGTCATGACCACGTGTTTGCATCCAGTGAGCACTCATGTCAGCACCGCAGCCTGTGTCGGGGCCCCGAAGCGGTCGTATGTCCTCAGCGTCATTGACAACGCACCAACGATGCCGGCGTCGGTAGAGCCGGTGCAAGATACGTCACCTCGCTCACCTGTCTGACACGTTTGCGGTTGTGATTTCCGGATGGGTTCACTTGGTCTACGCATGGACATTGCACACACTTATTTGGTTTGCTTCGACAGCCATTTGTTACTGATGTTGGTCTTCTGAAGTCTCTCTGGAGATGTGACAGGCGTCACTTGAAGCCTGTGGGAGGGACAGCAAGCAACGAACACTTTCGAGACGATGTGGGCATCATTTTACCTTTGAGTAATGCCTGAGTAGTGCGATGTTCTCACATGTGCGCACACTAAAATATATCTTAAAACACGAGTATTATGACCGGACTCGGTAATTTTACGAATAGTTTGAAGTTGTGCGCTGTAGACAATTTGACTCAAATGTGTTCTCTATTTTCCGCGTAAAAAAACATCAAGAAATTAAGGGGTTACTTCTAGCAGTGCGTCCCACAGCTAGGCCGCAGGCGCGCTTGGGTTCCGCAGCCTTCGCTTCACAGCCAGAAAAATGCTTTGCGCAGGTATCACGACCGGGGCATAGCGCAACCAATGCCGTACTATCAGACTGTGGGTGATAAGTCACCGGCGCGAAAGTACACTGGGGGACGCCAAGTGCAATGCATGACACACGAACAACAAGAGTTTAGCAATGACACAATTTTACAATGCTGTAAACGTGGAGGCGGAGATAAGTTGAGAAGACAACAGTCGCTAAATTTAGGCGACCGTTCAGATTTGTTATTAGACTGAGTGGTTTTTTTTAATCATTATTTGCTCACCCCCACTAACCTAACCTAACCTGGCTGGTTAGGTGTGGCCTTGAAACAATAACCGCGTGAAAGGATTAAGACCAGCTAGTCATCTACGAGGAACTGAACGTGGGCCAACATCATGCTAAGCGAATAATTATCCTTGGCACCGCATTAACAAATACGAAGGGGTTCGCAATACGTTCCTCATTAGGACGCTAGTATTGCTAACAAGGTGAGAGATCGCATTGAGAACACAAGGGTCTGACCTCGAAACATGGACGGCGTAAAAAGAAAGTACATTCCTTGCGACCTATGGTAAGATGCAGGATGGTTAGCGAGTAGCTATAATCGGCGAAATGCTAATAGTTGACCAAGGGCGTGGAATTGTATGTATCATACTTGAGCACGCATCCGTCCGTGATATCTGTCATAGGCAACACAGATGATGTGAACAATGAAGTAACGAAGATTCTGTACAGGGTGTTTCACGCAACATGGCCAAGAATTTTAAATAAGGGTTCAGTCGCCGCTGAATGAAACAAACGACATATGGTTTGCCGTCATGTGGCGCTTCTTGGAGTATTTTTACAGCGATGCTATTTGCCTCTAGTTGGTCGGGATTTCTTATGCCAGTCAGCAAAAAAAACGACAAAAAGTGCGTATCTCCTTTGGAATCAGACATACAACACACAGCTCAGTATTCATTTCATTAAAGAAAAGCACAAAACAAACGTCGAAACGGCATGATGGATCATAAGGCGCCTGTGAAGAACGTGATTTACGTTCCTTCTATGAATACTTTGTTTAGCGCAAAACAACAGACACAAAAAAGACGACAGGACAAGGCGGTACACTCAACTGACATCATTTTATTGCGTCACTCCTTTATAGACAGCTGCAACTAGAGGAACATGCACAGTGAGCACCATGCGGTGGCGCCACCAACATCCGATCACAAGAGCGCACTGATGCGACAGAATCCAAAAAGCAAATTCAGCGCTGTACAAGGCTAAAGAAGGCACACTAATGCACTGTGACCCCAATGACTGAATGAACAATGCTTCCGTTAACTTTCGGGCGGTGGTGTCACGGCTGTTTTTCAAAATCGTAATATCACGAAACATGGGTTCGCACTTGCATATCTTACAATGCTGAGCCAATTGGGTTCCAAAGCGAACCATACCTGTGCCTGCTGGTATGGTTCGCTCATGTTCTCTAAGGCGCTCGTTAACACACCGGCCTGACTGCCCTGCATACACTTTGCCACATGACAAGGGAATCTGACAATTGAAGTTGTGTGCTGTAGACAATTTGACGCAAATGTGTTCTCTATTTTCCGTGTAAGAAAACATCAAGAAATTAAGGGATTACTTCAAGCAGTGCGTGCCACAGCTAGGCCGCAGGCGCGCTTGGGTTCCGCAGCCTTCGCTTCACAGCCCGAAAAATGCTTTGCGCAGGTATCACGACCGGGGCATAGCGCACCGACGCTGCAATCTACAAACTCAGGTTTTTATCTACAAATCAGGTTTTTGACTTGTTTTACAAATACGGCTGAACAACGTTCACAGTTTCTGAGGAGTGGAAAGCACTACCGGAATTCGGTATCTAGTGGCCACATTCTTTAGATTGTGAGCCACTCTGTGGCAATACGGCACAACTTCAGGCCTCTTCTTTTGTGTGATGCAGTTACTTTTGTGCCGCTTCCCTTTCAGTTTCTGAAGCAATACCTCCGAGACTGACGTCACCACCACACTTGGGTAACCAGCAGCCTGCAGCCTATTTAACTGTTCAATGAAACTCAGGTTCGCAGAGTGATGACAAGATTTCATTAACGAAGATTCTAGACACATCAAAGCAATGTCGCGTTTCACAGTCTTTGAATGCGCAGACGCGTAAGGTAAAACTTCTTTACGTGCACATAGCGAGTACATCCAACACGCGTGGCCTGTTTATAAGGATAGCTGCAAATCTAAAAACTGGAGTTTACCGTCCCTAGATAGCTCATGTGTGTAAGTTAAACCTTTGCCATTCTCATTGAACAGAGTTAAAATGTCAGCTACCATAATGGAGCATTCGTTGTTAGTCTGTTTTATCGCAACAAGAAAATCGCCAACATATCTAAAAATTGGAACCGAGTCATTGTTTAAGGCACTCTTAATAGCGCGGTCGACAAACGATAAAAAATATTGCAAGAGCAGGCGCCACACATGAACCAATACACAGACCATTTTTGTGCATCAAAAGGTTATTTTCAAACCGGATAAAAGTTGCACTTAAATAAAATCCAAGAAGGGACATGAAACTTTCCGAGGACAACCCGGTCGCATTGTAAAAATCTATCTCGCCACTTTCTTCGATACACGTCATCACACTGCGAGATAGCTCAACATGCGGTATTGTATAGTACAGGTCTTCGAAGTCAGCAGAAAAAATGTCGGCTACTGAATGGTTATCGTCCAGAAAGGAAACAACATCGAAAGAATCCTTTATGCCATACGGATCGTCAATCGTTAAATGCTTCAACCGTTTTTGCAATTGTTTTTGCGTTCCTTCTCCCCACATGTGTTTCGCTGCAATGATTACGGTTCCATAAGCTGCGCCAGTGGGAAAGGGGCAACAGCAGCGTATGAATCAGTGAGTGACGTCACCAAACTTCATATTTAAAAGGGCGACCCCTAGCAACTCAGTTGATTCCGAAACCGCTATCGGTAGACCACGCAGAGTTAAAACTCCCGAAGAGCAGCATGAATACAATGAGCGTGGAAGAGTGCTAAATCGTAATGCTCAGCAATGGCATCATGCTAAGACTAGGCAGAACAATAGAACATTTCATATCCCCATCGATGGCATTTGAGTGGTTTTCTAACAGCTTCGCTGGCCATCCACTTTTACAGAGTCGGGATGGCGACTCAATTTTTCTTTTACATTACGCTTAATTGAGCTGAATTATGCAAAATTTTTAATATTCATTTTGGGCCAAGTGCGTTTCGTTATGTGGTAGAGGCGGTTCAGAAACGACCGATTCAATTTTTTGTCACAACGTACAGGCTTCGTGGCGATCTTTTTCGGCGTCTAAAGAAAGCCCGTGAGATATGAAATAAAACCACGTGACTGCGCTTGTGCGCTATCGCCTGATAGAGAACTGCAAGATTACTTATGGCACTGGGTCGGCCTCCAGTTGCATTTCACTAATCTCTGTTGTGGACGTGCTTACCTTCCCGTGCTATCCCTGAACCCAAGGGCTTCAACGAGGCTATAGGAGCCTAAACTGCCAGCTGAGTAGGTATCTTCACATTCTAAAAAAATATTTTCCATCGTTACCCAAGCTTCACCGCAGCAAGCACATGCTTCTTCCTAGGTGTACCTCGCCTTACAGCTACGCGTACTGAGTCATCCTAATCCCGCCTCGCAAAATAAGGCACTTCCCTTTGAGTTATCATGGATTGTTTCTTTCCTAATTGTTTCCTCTTGGGTATAGTTAATGATTTTTTTTTGCATTGTCGCCATCCGCGAGATTTTCTCACCCTCTCTGACTGTACCTTTGACATTCCTTGTTCTCATGTTGCTTACTATAACGGTCGCATTCTTGCTGGTGAGTTCCCTAGTTCTTTTCCTGCACAGTGAGTCAAAGTCTTTCCTGTACAAATACCTCAACACTCCCGCAACCCCTTTACTTTCTTCCATATTCCTCATGTGCTAAAGTATGCTCCTGTGCTAAAATATATTCCATATGCTCAGTGCTAAAAAGCAGGCACATCCTGTGCTACCGGGGCTTAGCGGAGAGACGAGAACTAGGAGTCGCATTTCTTATTAATAAGAATATAGCTGGTAACATACAGTAATTCTATACCATTAACGAGAGCGTGGCAGGTCTTGTTGTGAAACTTAATAAGACGTACAAATTGAAGGTTGTACAGGTCTACGCCCCTACATCCAGTCATGATGACCAGGAAGTCGAAAGCTTCTGTGAAGACGTGGAATCGGCGATGGGTAAAGTCAAAACAAAACACACTATACTGATGGGCGACTTCAACGCCAGGGTAGGCAAGACGCAGGCTAGAGACAAGTCAGTGGGGGAATATGGCATAGGCTCTAGGAATAGCAGGGGAGAGTTATTAATAACGTTTGCAGAACAGAACAATATGCGGATAATGAATATCTTCTTCCGCAAGCGGGACAGACGAAAGTGGACGTGGAGGAGCCCCAATGGCGAAACTAAAAATGAAATAGACTTTATGCCCTGCGTTATCCCTGGCATCATACAAGATGTGCACGTGCTCGGCAAGGTGCACTGCAGTGACCATAGGATGGTAAGAACTTCAATTAGCCTAGACCTCAGGGGGGAACGGAAGAAACTGGCACATAAGAAGCCGATCAATGAGTTAGCGGTAAGAGGGAAAATAGAGGAATTCCAGATCAAGCTACAGAACAGGTATTCGGCTTTAACTCAGGAACAGGACTTTAGTATTGAAGCAATGAACGACAATCATCTGGGCATCATTAAGGAGTGTGCAATAGAAGTTGGTGGTAACTGCATTAGATAGGATACCAGTAAGATATCGCAGGAGATGAAAGATCTGATCAAAAACGCCGATGTACGAGAGCCTCTAACCCTAAAGCTAGAATAGAACTGGCAGAACTTTCAAAGTTAATCAACAAGCGTAAGACAGCTGACATAAGGACGTATAATGTGGATAGACTTCAACATGTTCTCAGGAACGGACGAAGCCTAAAAGCAGTGAAGAAGAAACTAGGAATGGGCAAGAATCAGATGTATGCGTTAAGGGACAAAGCCGGCAATATCATTACTAATATGGAGAGAGATAGTTCAAGTGACTGAGGAGATCCGTAGATATTTATACAGTACCAGTGGCACCCACGACGATAATGGAAGAGAAAATAGTCTAGAGGAATTCGAAATCCCACTGGTAACGCCGGAAGAAGTAAAGTAAGCCTTGGGGGCTATGCAAAGGTCGCTGGGGAGGATCAGATAACAGCAGATTTGTTGAAGGATGGTGGGCGGATTGTTCTAGAAAAACTGGCCACCCTGCATACGCAATGCCTCATGACCTCGTGCGTACCGGAATCTTGGATGAACGCTAGCATAATCCTAATCCATAAGAAAGGGGACGCCTAAGACTTGAAAAATCATAGACCGATCAGCTTACTGTCCATTGCCTACAAACTATTTACTAAGGTAATCGCAAATAGAATCAGGAGCACCTTAGACTTCTGCCAACGAAAGGACCAGGCAGGATTCCGTAATGGCTACTCCACAATAGATCATATTCACACTAGCAACCAGGTGACAGAGAAATGTGCGGAATATAACCAACCCTTATATATAGCTTTCATTGATTGCGAGAAAGCGTTTGAATCTGTCGAAACGTCAGCAGTTATAGAGGCATTACGGAATCAGGGTGTAGACGAGCCGTATGTAAAAATACTGAAAGATATCTATAGCGGCTCCGCAGCCACGGTAGTCCTCCATAAAGAAAGCAACAAAATCCCAATAAAGAAAGGAGTCACGCATGGAGATACGATCTCTCCGATGCTACTCGCAGCGTGTTTAAGGAGATATTCCGAGACCTGGTTTGGGAAGAATTGGGGATAAGAATTAATGGAGAATACTTTAGTAACTTGCGATTCGCTGATGATATCACATTGCTTAGTAACTCAGGGGATCAATTGCAATGCTTGCTCACTGACCTGGAGAGGCAAAATAGAAGAGTGGGTCTAAAAATTTATCTACATGAAACTAAAGTAATGGTTAACAGTCTCGGAAGATAACAGCAGTTTACAATAGGTAGCGAGGTACTGGGATTGGTGAGGGAATACATCTACTTAGGGCACGTAGTGACGGCGGATCCGGATCATGAGACGGAAATAATCAGAAGAATAAGAATGGGCTGGGGTGCGTTTGGCAGGCATTCTCAGATCATGAACAGCAGGTTTCCATTATCCCTCAAGATGAAATTATCCCTCTTACCAGTACTCACCTGTGGGGCAGAAACCTCGAGGCTTACGAAGAGGGTTCTACTTAAGCAGAACTGATAGTTGGGCGAGCTGGTATGAATTCATAGTAAAATATTTAGCGCGCACAATTGACACCCGTCTCACAGAACATGAACGTTCTCTCGGTAAAGAAAACCATTCGCACTTGTCGAGCCACTGTATTCTATGTCATTGTGATCCGGTATTTTTTGACGCTAACATTTTGTTTGCAGATAAAAACAAACTAACTCGTCAAATCACAGAAGCATTTCATATCAAGAAGTGCGCTGAAAGATCCATAAGCCGACCATCGATTGCAATCACTGAAAATGAATTTACTTTTTTAAATACTGGCTGAACCTTCTTAATCTGTTTTTAATCTGTTTCTGTTTTACTGACCACTTTTGTTGCACATGCTCAGCGCTGATAGCCGGGGTGTATATGTTCTGTATCTTTCCGAAAATAAAATAGTTGTGAGTAGCGCTCGTGTGTTCCCCTTCACTCTGTCCTTGTCAATTGTGCGCGCTACATATTTTACTACGGGTTCTACTTAAATTAAGGACGACGCAACGAGCTATGGAAGGAATGATGAGTGTAACGTTAAGGGATAAGAAAAAAGCTTATTGGGCGAGGGGACAAACGCGAGGTAATGACATCTTAGTTGAAATCAAGGAAAAGAAATGGGCATGGGCAGGACAAGTAATGATAAGGGAAGATAACCAATGACCATTAAAGGTAACGGACTGGATTCCAAGGGAAGGGTAGCATAGCAGGGGGTGGCAGAAAGTTAGGTGGGCGGATGAGATTAAGAAGTTTGCAGGGACGACATGGCCACAATTAGTACATGACCGGGGTAGTTAGAGATGTATGGGAGAGGCCTTTGCCCTGCAGTGGGCGTAACCATTCTGATGATTATGATGATAATCCTCATTCGTTCTTCATAATCAATTTTACTGTGAACTTCCCTCACTTCAAAATTTGTCCAGCCCTGCACAGCTTCATTTGTAGCCTTCCCATGAGCGCCCATTGCGAAGCGTTCCACTGAGCTTTGGTCGCCATCCAGTCCTTCACATTTCACGAATTCACATTCTTTATTTTCCAAAACAAGATTCGTTGTTGACAGGGCTAAAAGCTGCGGTCTGCAGCTTGACTGAGGCCCGGACACCATATTCAAGGCAGGGCTTGACCTCGACGTGAATGTCGAACCGTCACACAAGAACGTACGAAACAGAAAATAAGAGTTCATCAGAATAAGAATACACAATACCAGATATAACGCTTTATATACAGAAGCAGAGAGTATATATACGGTGAAGTAGACGCGCGTATGAAGGGGTTTATTGATGTTGCGGCCGGGTCCGGCCTTCAGAATTCATTCTGATGAGGGCCGGACCCCGGCCGAAACGTCAATTAACCGCTTTATACGCGCGTCTACTTCACTGTGAATATGTACCCGGACCCAGAACTGCTTTTTTCCTGCTATATATATATATATATATATATATATATATATATATATATATATATATATATATATATATATATATATATATATATATATATGTGTGTGTGTGTGTGTGTGTGTGTGTGTGTGTGTGTGTGTGTGTGTGTGTGTGTGTGTGTGTGTGTCTGTGTGTGTGTGTCTGTGTGTGTGTGTTATTTATGAATTCACAAATGCATACACAGAATCACATATAATACATCAGGAAAAGATATCACGTTCTGAAAACACTACAATGTGAAATACAAGCAGACACAGGAGGGTTTAGCTTCTGTTTAAAAAAAGAATTATGAATGTACGTAGCTTCACGACAATAGTGGTAGGTCTGATTTTCTTTTTATGAAAAGAGCTGTTGAAGCAATGCTAGTTTGGGCTTCACTATAACTTTGTATTTATTGAGGAGTAACGGAAGATTATATTTCAAAGACTGCAGTTTGTAAAAAGTGCGGAAATTTGGTATTATCCAAAAGTCAAGACAACGTGTACGAACATTGGTATTTTGCTGAAGCAGTGCTATTGTACTAATAAAGTTTTTAAAAGTGGGTGAAGACGCATAGAACGAATGCAAAACGCGTAATCTATACATATTGACGCGAAATAAGTTTGCACGTGATTACACGCGACCCTTAAGGCCAGAACGACGAAGTTCGTGGTTGCGCGCGCGCTCTCCGAGGAGCAGCCATCGCTATAGGCAGGCGTTTTATTTTGCCAATCTGTCGGTGGTAAATCGTTTTAGTTGTAATAGCTGGGTGACAGTATTTTATATTTTGATAATGTTGTACAACCTAAAATAATATTCTGTGGAAGCTAAATAATCAATATTTGCGATATTGCGAACAACTTTCTTTTGTAATAAACAAATCCACGTAATACACCTTTGTGTAGTGGTGAACCATATGAGACTACAGTAATTAATATGGGAAGCGAACAATGCAGAATAAATTTGTTTCTTGGCTTCCACTGGGAGAATCGCACGGCTACGCGATACAGCTCCTGTGGTCATTCAAAGTTTTTTGCATAATTTCTCAACATGCGAATCCCATATGAGATTTGAGCTAAATGTTACTCCGAGAATTTTATATTTATTGACGACTTCTATCCTGTGCCCGTCGCAGTATATATTCTGTTATAAATTATGAACTTTATTTTTCGGACGGAAGAAAAGTACCTTGGTTTTAGCTGGGTTAATCTTGAGGCAGTTAGAATTTGACCACAATACGAGCTTCAAGCAAACGACCGCATTTCCTGGAACCATCTAGAGCAATCTCTCCAGGCGGCCATAAATGTAACGGAAAAATTTCTTACTAGCACGGGTCTCAAGCTGTCACCAACCAAATCCGAACTCCTCCTCTACAGACAGTCGAGGCAGGGCGTAAGGAACCTCGAGGCTCTGGAAACGCTGCCAGTCGAAATTACAACACAAGAAGGGCACCCCATTCCGAGGGTGAACTCCATCAAAATTTTAGGACTTCTAATCAACGCCAAAGGCTGTAATGCAGAAGCTCTAAACAAGCTGGGTGCGCAGGCGAAAAACATATTAAGACTCATAACTAGAATCGCAAGCAAACGGGGGGGACTCAAGGAGGACAACCTACTCAGGGTCTTCCAAGCTTTCTTCATCAGTCACATTACTTACACGGCACCATACCCCAAATGGAGCAAAATTTAAAAGAACAAACTCGACACGCTCATCAGGTCCGGCATCAAAAGAATACTCGGTATTCCACAATCCGCTAGCACAGTAAAACTACTTCAACTCGGAATTCACAATACCACAGACGAATTCATTTAAGCGCAGTTTATTGCACAGATCTCCAGGCTTTCGTCAACTAAGCCGGGAATCAAAATTCTTGATGAAGCTGGTCAACTCCCTATACAGGCACCGCTCGACAGACACTCCCTGTCTAAATTAGCCAGTGAAGGTATAAAGGCTGAGCCCGTGCCGAGGAACATCCACCCAATATATAACGAAGGTCGCAGAAGAGCGCGGGCTAGAACCATCCTTCCACGAATCGATCCTTACGGGGCAGACGCATTCTTCGTCGACGCCGCCAAATATGGCAGCGAAGACAGGCTTGCAATCACGCTCGTTGACGCGCGCGGAACACTTATCAGCGCCGCATCTATTTACGCTAAACACGCGAACGAGGCGGAGGAAACCGCGATGGCCTTGACTCTTCAAGGCGCAAAAGGCCCGGCGACCATTTTCTCCGACTCGCGCACGGCGGTCAGGGCTTTCTCGTCCACTCTAGTTTGTAAACACGCAGCCGACATCCTCAACCGATCCTTTCGTATTATTACGCGAGAAAACATTGGAGGTCATACATTAGCGTGGTTCCCGGCGCACATGAACGATGTAACTAACCAAGTGGGTTGCAACCCTAACGAGCGGGCCAACTGCCCGGCGCGTGAATTCACGAACCGCGCCCGAGCTCACGGTCCGGCTCTCCCGCAGGATTGCCCCCTCAAAGATAATCTTACGACCTTTCGTGAAATTACGTCACATTACAGGCACAGCAGGAGAAAATTCCCTCCCCCCAGCCCGAAAATCACCGGGGCTCAAGCTGTTACTTTCCAGCTTTTACAGACGAGATCCTACCCCACCCCGAGAGCGCTCAGTTGGATAGACCCGAACTTCCCGCAGTCGTGCTCCAAATGCGGTCACGCGTGCTGCTACTTCGACCACATGCTCTGGCTGTGCCCGTACAACGCGGGCTCCGACTTTCATAAGTCCAAGTGGGACGCCTTGCTGAAGAGCTCGGATTTCACAAACCAGCTACAGGCTCTCCAGAGGGCCCGCGACGTCGCGGAGAGTCACCACCTCCCTGTCCCGTCGTGGGCAGAGCCACCAACTTGATCGGGGAGCTTTCGGTCCCCCCAATCGAGTTCCTCAGGACACACTAATAAAGTTCTTCTCACTGTCACTGTCATTTCCATATACCCCGGAGCCGCTCGTACCTATTGCAACCCCATAGCGCTCTGTGTTTCATTATGGCCGCATTTCACTTGTCCTTTGTTATTATTGTTTTTTTCTCTGTTACCACATAACTATTGCCTTCGTTTATCCATACCCCAAGGGATTTGCATTCTTTGAGAGGATGTCTTCTTTGACGTCTTCGTCAGAATTAGAACAAGACCGAAGATAGTCGCTGTCCGCTTACTATTACGTATCATTACGTAGTGTGAATCCAACGAAGACAAGCACAGACCATTCTCGACATTCCGAAAAAGTTTAGAAAAATGTGGCAGCCACAACTTCCGTTGTGTGCTACGTAACGAGAAGCGTTTTGTTGCTACAGCAATGGACGACTTGCGAAATAGTGCGTGTTCTCTTCGGTGTTGTGGCTGCAGTACAAGATCTGGTGAATGGCCTGTGAGATTGCGCGCTGTGGCAGGTGTTTCTCCGGCCATCCTATGCAGTGCGCTCCCTAGCAAAAAGAAAATGTAATGCGGCGCACGGGGCACGGTCTGCCCTTGATAGCGTTGTTACCCGACGGCTCCTGCGCACGTGAAGGTGGCCGTAGAAGGCAGACCGTGCGAGATCTCACATTGTCTATCTTTTCACGTGTTGCGGAAGATTTTCACAGTGTATGACCCAGTCAATTTTTCAACTATTCCTCGAAGATTCTGCTGCCTGAACCTTGTAGTTCTCGAATGCCTTTATTTTATTTTTTGCAGTTATTTCCTATATTCTTATAAATTATTTTTGTAGCACTTATATTTAATAACTTATTTTTTTGAACCAATCGAGCGTGGATTCACACACCAATACTTGTCTTTGAAATTGTCTCTGAAGCGGGCAACGCTTCTCGTCTCGGAGGGCACGCGCGGACTTCTCGGCAGTGCCACTAGATGGCACCGCGTATCCAGAAATAAGTGAGAGAGAGAAGCCCACTTGCCACGTGACGCGTTTGTCAGCCTTCGCACGCACAGGCACACCATGCACCATTGACAGTCATCATGAGATACATTTTAGCGCAACTCTTTTTTCATCTGCGCTCCACCGGTTTTGAAGGTCACATCAGACAGGTTTCGAATAGCTTGCCAGTTTACGTGCGTTAAAAGCAAGCACCTTTGCTGGTGCTCTTACGGGAACCCAAACGCAAGGAAGACGTTGGAAGGCAGAGTGCCGCGTGGCGCCTCGTTGCAAACGTATCCATGCCAAAACAGTCCATTAGCAACCATACTGTCGTTTCTATGCGTGCAGGTATCGTTAGGCGTATGAAGGCTGGAATCGCGGAATGGCCTTAGCAATTGAGTGCTCTAACTAATGCTTCATGCGAGTTTACAGAGAGCGAAAGCTCATTTTAATAGTTACTGGCGATCAACCATAGTGAGAGCGTAGCCATCCCGAAAATTCACGCAGAAGCGGAAGCTATGTGTGCCACCATGTCAGACAAGGCTATTGTTAAGCGTTCGTGAACATTACGAACGTTAAACTCGCCGAATACCGTACATTGTCATAGCTCGCGGAAACAATGAAAGCCCAAAAGCGTACGAAGCATGCCTAGTGAAGACAACACTATTTCTTTGCACACGCAATGCTTTTGCATCTACAGTGAAAGCTCGTTAATTCGAACTTCAATAATTCGAATTTATGGATAATTCGAACTGTACCATTTGGTCCGGCCAAGCTCCACAGAAGTCTATGTATTAAAAAGTCCGTTAATTCGAACGCGAGAAGGTTCCCTCACGGATAATTTGAACTACGCTCGCCTGGCACACGGCCAGAGAAACGCGCCTACTGCCTACACACAAGGTTGTATTGCCTCCTAAACGGAGAGAACGGCGAGAGAAGGCAAAATCGGGAAAAAATCTAACCGACGCGGGGTCAGCCAGAAGGCAGCGGCGGCTGCCGCCTCTCCGTTCTACGTAACCTCCGAGACTTCTTGCCCGTTGCGAATCTCGGAGGCTTTGCAAATCTTGTACAGCTGCTAATGCTGTGCGGAGATGGCACGGCAAATGCCAAAACACAGCGAATCAAGTACGTCGCAGCTGCGCTTGCAATCAAGAACCAACGAATCAGGGCCTTCGCCACCTTCACATGTTCGGCGTCTTTGTCTCGGCAGCCTTCATCGGTTGTGTACCTCTGTTTTCAGCTTAGGAGGTACCGGCCGTCGCGATTCATTGTGATGGTGTTAAGCCTTGGCTAACGTTCGTTTCGGTTGACATCGGTGGTGTGGCACAGTTGGACCCAGAGCTTCGACTTGAAGATGGCGTGTGCCCACGGCACACGCCATCACTTTTTGACACGCCAAATTTCTGACATTCCCTACTGCTTCCAAATTGCAGTGTACTGTTGCTCTCCTTCACTTTCGTTAGTTCGAACTTTCGTTAATTCGAACTGAAGCGGCTTCCCCTTGCGGTTCGAATTAACGAGCTTTTACTGTAGTTGTCAACGCGATTTTAAACCTCAATATTGAGTGCTATCTGGACGTCGGATAACAGATGAAAACTACAAATGCACGCCTGCGTCAGTATTTGAAACGCTGCAAGGCCTTCGGGAGCGATACCCTGCAGGAAAAACTGGTCTAGATTCGTCAAGAATGCAATAATGTTTGCTCCCTCTCACTGCTTGCAGCCAACGACCTGCGGCAATGGATGTCGTGGCTGGTGCCCGTCGTGGTCGTGGTCGGGACACTGGTCACCTCGGTCGCCTGCTTCCTCTCCCGGCGGTACGACAACTTGGAGGCGGCGTCAGCGTGTGCAACTTCGGCCGCCCACAATGCTCACACCGACATTCGCACTTTCGCCACTCAATCACATCGCATCCCCGTAGGGGCGCACTTAACATATGGCTGCACGCCTTCACCCGAGGGGCAGTGAAACGCGTTATATTCTGTGGTGCGGAAAAACATTCGCGCTAAGCTTGCGCACGCTTAACTGAATTTTCAAAGGTACGAGCTTCTTATCAATTATGTTGCGTCCGTCCTGTTCTCTATAGCTTAGAAAATAAACAATGCCAAGCGACGTTTCCTTGCTGTTATCTTCTCTGCAGTGCAGAAACGCGTAGTCACAGGCGGTGAGTAGTCAGGTTAAGTTATTGCTTCTACCATTCGCTGTTAAGCGCAGATATGAAGGTAATGCCCTTTTTGAGTGACGTAGGCACTGCTGATTCAGCAGTCTGCGGATATACTTAAGATTTCGTGGCTGGCGAATTCCTGTGAAGCCATGCAATGCAACTCATAACATTTATTTTATACGCACATGTGCGCCTTGCTATGCGGATATGTGAAGTTCACAGAACCCCTCTAGCAAGTGTGCAACCTATCATAATTTTTTGCTCCCAAAATCAATTCGCATTCACAATTCCTGCTATAATCCTTATATCACCAAACAACCCGGCAGTCTTTCTTGCTTATTGGGTCTAGTTCATTAGCAAATACAAGCAGAATATGTTAATAAAGCGAACTAGTTTTGGTGCGCGATGTGTCGTTTTTACAACAACGGCCGTCTCGTAAACGGTTGTTGCTACGGCTCTCGGCTTCTTTACTCGCCACGTTAGCACGTTGATTACGACGTTTTGCCGCCTATTATTTTGCCAAAGGTTCAACCGCGATCCAAGGGCAACGGCTTGCACAAAGAGGGTCCACCAAGCTTTGGACCCACAAAAGGAATCCCGGTGGCCACCTCCCACGCCACGGTGTCTATAGTTGCCAATTGTGGCCTAGCAACGCGGCGAAGTTCCACACAGTATTATTCTCTTTCAGGTATCACTTCTACATACGGTTTCACTATTACAGAAAACATGAGAGGAAGCATATGGAGCGTTTAGACATTTACCAAGACTCTTGATGGTTTGGTTCATCCACGAACGTCTTGCGGCCGCCGACAATAGCGCTAACTCAATTTCATAGGTAGCTGCTCAATGACGTATATTTTAGTTGACCGCAAATCGCCTTTCTTGTAAATAAGCTTCCTTCCGCTACGTTCTTTTACGAATATTCATTCATCATCGTCATCATCAGCCTGGTTACACCCAGTGCAGGGCAAAGGCCTCTCCCATACTTCTCCAACTACCCCGGTCATGCACTAATTGTGGCCATGTTGTCCCTGCAAACTTCTTAATGTCATCCGCCCACCTAACTTTCTGCCGCTCCCTGCTACGCTTTCCTTCCCTTGGAATACATTCCGTAACTCTTAATGACCATCGGTTATCTTCCCTCCTCATTACGTGTCCTGCCCATGCCCATTTCTTTTTCTTCATTTCAACTAAGATATCATTACCTCGCGTTTGTCCCCTCACCCAATCTGCTCTTTTCTTATTCCTTAAAGTTAAACCTATCGTTCTTCTTTCCATAACTCGTTGCGTCGCCCTCAATTTAAGCAGAATCCTTTTCGTAAGCCTCCAGGTTTCCGCCCCGTACGTGAGTACTGGTATGACGAATATTCATTATATAGACATTGTTTCTGTCCGGTGACCTCTTTAGCCCTCTTTCTCAGTGACGGCGTCCATTCTTTTTTTTTATTCTATTAAGGTATATAACTGTTTCTGATCCCTTAATATAAGTATGATATTAAGGCAATCACATTGTAATAACAGCGCACTTGTTTTTTTAGTTAACACGGTAACACCGCCTTCAAAGTACAGCACATTCTAGTAACGCAGGATATCAGTAATATAAGGCTCTTCTGTGCCTAAACAAATCGAAACTAGGCGTAACAGATGCGTCTTGCAAGTTCTCAACAAGGCTACATCATTGGTTGTTGCCGTGTGTTTTCACGGTATAAAGTGCTTTTAAATGTTTTTTTCTATCAACTACGTAACAGTCAGCCGGGAACGATTCTTCGCCAAATGCGTCTGGCAGGTAAACAATGTGATTTTCGCCTTACGTACAACAAATGGCAATGCAAATTTTGCATGCTTTCAGCCAACTCGACGAAAGTACTGCCAGTACACAGAATTGTGTGAAAAGCAACGGTCATTTCGCATGGTCACCCTACCGCTACCAAAAGGAAAAAAGAAAACTACGAGAAAGCTATTCTCAGCGCCTCACAGCTAGTCGTCAAACGTAAAATTTGAGATTGCTGAACGAATTAGCTCGTCATTAATGTCTTTCCACACACAATCACTTACTAAAGCTCGTGACCCTAGAAAATGTATTTCACAACAATTCACTATAGTACTCAATGTGCGTTGCCTATGCATACAATGTATGCAGTGCCTCACACTTATGATGGTTGCTGGGCAGTGTGCTACCGCTTCAAATCTGCACACTTGGTGAAAAGAGTGGGTTATCCCTGCGCGTGAATTCCCGTACATACGCAGCTGGCGCATGGCTGAGCGCGTGCCGCCGGTGACAAGCCAGAGGGCGTCCAGCCACGACACGACCGCCGATCGGCCGCCCAACCGTTCAACCGTCGACGATAGCTTCACGGCCCGACCGAACAGCCCGACGCGGCGGCCTCAGCTGATCCTCCGTTGGCTCCGCGTGCCGCCGACCGTGCACCGGCGCATGCGCGAGTGGGCGCGCTTTTACGAGAAGGGAAGCCAGCCGCCTGCAGGTGCCACCGCAAGCAACTACCCCGCAACGCACCCTGGCCCAGGCCTGCCTGCGGGAGGTGCCTCTTTGAACCATCAGTGTCCGACGCCAATCTTCTGGGCGAAGCGCGCCGTCCGGCTCTTGCCCTCGCCGCTCTACCAGGGCAAGCTTCTCCAGAACGTAGTGCCCGGAGTGAGCGGCGGCGTTGCCACGGGCGCCTTCTTGCGGAAGTGTGCCGCCGGTGCCGGGCGCCTGGCGGGCGTCGCGACGCCGCACTCCAGGCCCCTAAAGGCGTCCGCCGTTGGGGCGGCGCGCGTGCCGGCGAATATGCCGCCGGTACTGCCCGCATCTGCACCCATCGTGCTCGAAGGGCCAGTGACGTCACCTCCGCGCCGCGTCGAGAGGCCGCAGTCGCCCTCGCGGTCCTCAGCGCGCAGCGAGGGGGCCTCGTCGTTCCTGTCCTTCCCGACGGGCGAGTCGGCGGCACCCGCCGGTGCGGCCGCCTTCATGCACGACGACTTCCCGCAGCTGCGGCGGTCGCTCGCGGGCGGCTCGGTCAACGGGGTCGACGACGTGCGCTCGGCGGGCGTCTCGGACGACGAGCCCGTCCTGCGAAGTGTGCGCAGGGTCAGCTTCGCAGACTACTAGTCGGCTCGCGCTGTCGCGCATGCCAAGGCGGAACGGGGGCGTGTCGTGACTCGCCAACCCTCGTCTTGAGCGCACGGGCGTACGTTGCGATTTCTGTGTCCATAAAGTGGTCACTTTGAGTGGAATTTGCGAATCGCGTTTGAATGTGTCATTGCAATCAGTGGTTACGAGTTGAAATTGGAATCGCTGCATGGGGTACTTGGTTGCCTACCAAGCCATGTTGATTCTGACTTCGATATATGAAAGCATGGGGAAATAGATTCCTGAAACTACGCTTTATCAGTAGAGTACCTTTCTGCCACACCAAAAATGGTAACTGAGCGTGAGCAAAGGTTTGGTATGCCGGAAAAGACGAAGAAACAGAAGACGGCTGGTTGCGTCAAACTGGCACTCGTGCACCAACTCGAAGCGTTTTCCCAATCTATGAGAGAGCTTACTATATGCAAAGTACAAGTATACTCAATGCGCAAGCTTTCAACAATATTCCTTTGCCATAACGGTATGAATCCAACGTTAAAATTGTGATGCACGCGGACGTACCAGTTCGGAGACCTGATTGCGAAATTCACAAGTTCCTCATTTTGAAATCAAATCAACCTTGATTTGCTTTAAATACAAGGATGAGCGCGATGCAAAAGGCAACTCTTATTTGTGCACGGGTACGGGCACGGGTAACGGGTACGCACACAAAATACGAGCACAATTGAAACAAAGAATCTTTTAATACTAGTATAATGAAGTATAAGTACTACTTATACCTACGAAATGAGGCAAAATTTATACGACAATTAAGCAATGGGGAACAATAAATTGCCAGTAAGAAAATAAAGTACAAACGGTTAAATAATCGGTGAATAACCAAAACACTAGGGAAAACTGAACCCTTAAGCTTGCTTTCTCATGTCCATAACTCAACCCCTTAAACCCATAAAAAAGGTGTTGAAGTTAACCAATACACCCATTTTGGGGGTTGAATTTTTGTGATTGCACCCTTTCTCCAAATATTCATTTTGCCGAAATTCACACGAAGTTTTGTTTTTACCGCAATAATTTTTATTTTGTCACTACCCTAGTCTTTTGTACGTTCGCTGAAGCAATGTTCAAATCTAATTTTTGACGAAGGTGGTGATATGGGCTTGCTGGTTAGTCATCATGTAATTGTATCTGATATAGGGCAACAAGACCAGGACAAGCTTGTGTGCGTCTATCGCTTAAGTCTTGTGTCCGTGTTTTGCTGCCGTCCGTGCTTTGCTACCAGATGCCGTTCCTCAATTTCCGAGATATTTATCAAAACATCGGCCAGACAACCTGGATTCGAACTGCGGACCTACAGATTCTCGGTCGGAAGCACTCCGCATCTCCGCACTGGTTCTTTCTTTCCGGTTTGGCTCCAAGAACGGTGTTGGCGATTACAGATCACACTCGTTTTATATATGTTAAAGCATCAAAGGTTCGCGTCACAGCTTCATCGTGTTGAAGTCTTATGCACATCGCGTACTTTCACAACCATTTCCCCAAAGTACGCATGCACATGTTGGTCTTGAACATCATCATCACCCTATTTTATATCCACTGCAGGACGAAGGCCTCTCCCTGCGATCTGCAATTACCCCTGTCCTGCGCCAACCGATTCCAACTAGCGTCTGCGAATTTCTTAACTTCATCACCCTACCTAGTCTTCTGCCGTCCTCGACTGCGCTTACCTCTCTTGGCACCCATTCTGTAAGCCTCATCGTCGACCGGTTAACTAACCTACGCATTACATGTCCTGCCCAGGTCCTTTTTCTTTTCTTTTAATTTCAATTAGAATATCGGCTATCCCCATTTACTCTCTGATCCACACTGCTCCCTTGGTATCTCTCCTAACATTACACCTAGTGTTTCGTTCTCGTGTGCAACGAAAGGACTGGACAGCTGGGTTGTCAAGAAGCGAAATCACCCACGCCTTTATTCTGCATCGTTATTTATAGACGAAGGTGGAAAGGGTTAGTAAAGTGAGGGGCGGGTATATGCACGTGGCAATCGTGCATGTAGATAGCACATGCGCTCTCATCAGATATGATACATCCTCTTTCCAAACAGTAATTACATGACGAAATTATTGCCGCTGGCTCGTCTGCTGGAACTGCTGGTCATAACCCAGACGCTCTGGCTGCCGCGTCTGTCGTTGACTGCGTCGCAATGGCTGAGGCGACGGCTGTTGAGCTACCACGGGTGAGGCTGCAGTAGTAGTTGACGCCACACCTTGAAATGGGGTCTGGTTGTCGGTCATATCTTCGTCGTCTGACGAGCCAACCTCATACGATTCCTTCGTCGCCAGAAGATGCCGACGGTTGCGTCTCAGCACAGTATTGTTCTCTGTGCGCACATAGAAGGATCGTGGGCCGGCCGATCCGACCACCTTGGCTTTCCTGGCCCACGATGTTCCATTCAAGCGTACCGCGTCATTGTTGCTGAGGTCTGGTAAGGTGCGCCTATGATGACTTCTCTGCCGGTGTTTCTTGACGACAGTCGCCGACATTGGATTGAAGTCCGGCAATGGTGTGCGCAGCCGCCTTCCTTGCAGCAGTTCCCCAGGAGACCGGCCGTCTTCAACAGGACTCGCCCTGTAATTTAACAAGCCCAGCCAAAAACACTCTCCTGCAGCTTTTGTTTTCTTTAGAATACGTTTCACCACCTGTAAACCCTTCTCAGCGAGCCCGTTTGATTGAGGATACTGCGGGCTTGATGTCACATGTTTGAAGTCGTAACGCTTTGCAAAAATAATAAACTCTTGGCAGCTAAACTGTGGGCCGTTGTCTGTACAAACCTGGACTGGGATGCCGTACCTTGAAAATATTTCACTCAGTCTATCGATAACGGCACTGGCTGTTGTCTCGGGCAGTAGCGCTACCTCAGGGAAATTGGACATCGAGTCGTATGCACACAAATAATCCCTTCCCGAGTAGTGAAAAAGATCGACGCCGATACGGTACCATGGCTGCGTAGGCGTAGGTTGCATGATTAAAGGCTCCGATGGCTGCTTATAAGCAAATGTCTTGCATGTTGAACATCTTTCAATCAGGGACTGAATGTCAGAGTTTATGTTCGGCCAATATACCATTTGCCTTGCTCTAGCTTTGCACTTAACCTGGCCCAGGTGGCTTTCGTGGATCCGTTTCAATATGTCGCCGCGCATGCTTGTCGGTATGACTACTTTCGTCCCTTTCAATAATATGCCATTTACTACGGACAGCTCTGCGGCCACTGGTTTCAGGGGGCCGTCGACAGGCTGTCCTTTCGCAAGCTTTCTTAACACAGTGCCAAGATGTGGATCGAGAGCCGTTTCCTGTGCAAGTTTTCTAGCTG
This sequence comes from Dermacentor albipictus, assembly GCF_038994185.2. Taxonomy (NCBI): domain Eukaryota; kingdom Metazoa; phylum Arthropoda; class Arachnida; order Ixodida; family Ixodidae; genus Dermacentor; species Dermacentor albipictus. The sequence goes on along the minus strand of NC_091822.1, from coordinate 5,946,647 downwards.
TCGTTTCACTTACGAGTGCTGAAACGACCGTGACGGCATGGATCTCGACGTCACTCGTGTCTGGAGCTGCCTTGAGTCCTGGAACAGGTGATCGGGACAGCATATCAGCAAGGGCCATTTGTTTGCCAGGAATATATGTTAGCGTGTAGTCATATTTCATCAATCTCAAAAAAAATCGTTGCACTCTGGGTGGCATATCACTTATGCCTTTCTTTGATATGTTTATCAGTGGACTGTGGTCACTCTCGAGGATGAGGGGCCGGCCATAAACGAAATGATTGAACTTTTCGCAACCGAAAGCTAAAGCCAACGCCTCTTTTTCAATCTGCGAATATCTTTGCTCCGATTCTGTCAAAGCTCTTGACGCGTAGGCGACCGGCTGCCAGCAGTCCCCATGACGTTGCAGAAGCGCCGCACCAACACCACTCTGAGAGGCATCTGCAGTTACTTTTGTCTCCAGACTCGGATCAAATATAGCAAGCAATGGTGCATTGCTTAAGTCCCGACATATAGCCTGCCATTCCTTTTCGTGGGTTGGTGTCCAATCAAAGATGACACCTTGTTTGACGAGGGATCGTAAAGCAGACGTGCGCTGCGAGAGTGACGGTAGGTACTTGCTAAAGTAGTTAACGACTCCCAGCAGTCTTTGTACCGCTAATTTGTCCCGAGGTTTTGGCATTTTTAAAAGACCGTCAACGAGATCTGGATTTGGCCTAATGCCCTTGTGGCTAATGATGTCACCCAGGAAGAGTACTTCTTGCAGGCCAAAGCGACACTTGGATGCATTGAAGGTAAGGCCTGCCTTTTCAGCTGCTTCTAATACTCTGCGCAGCCTCTCATCGTGTTCAGCCTTGGTCGCTCCCCAGATTAGCACATCGTCTACGTACACGCGTACACCTGGCAGGCCATCAAAAACCTCGTTAAGGGCTTTTTGAAACACTTCGCTAGCCGAAGCTATACCGAACGGTAGCCGAAGAAAGCGATAGCGGCCGAAGGGCGTCGCGAATGTGCATATCTTCGATGACTGTTCGTCTAATGCGATTTGATGAAATCCCGCATTTGCGTCGAGACGCGAAAAAAACTTCGCGCCTGCTAAGTCTGCCTCAATATCCTCTCTGCGCGGCATTTGGTAGTGCTCCCTCTTGATGTTTTCGTTGATGCGTCTTGGGTCCATGCAGACTCGCAATTTGCCGTCTTTCTTTAGTACAATGACAAGGGGGCTTACCCAATCTGTGGGGCTGCTGACCTTCTGGATGATGCCTTCCTTTTCCATTCTGCCTAGTTCAGTACGGAGAGGCTCTCGCAGGGACAGGGGCACTCTTCTAGCTGGCTGGACGACTGGCACGGCATCCTTGTGCAGTGCAATCTTGTATTCACGCGGAGCGCGCCCTGTTCCATGGAAAAGACGTGGGAACTCCTTCACAATTGTTTCGGTGTTGTTCGTCGTCACGCAGTCAACAGCGCGCTGTACGATTCCTAGCTTCTCACTGGTTTCTAAGCCTAAGATAGCGCTGTGGTCCTTCTTTACCACAAAAAAACTTGCGCACGCCTCGCGGTCGCCAATCTTGATTGGCGCTGAAAACTTCCCAACATGCTTGATCATGTTGCCCCCATAGGATCTCAGAACGGCGCAACTGGGCATCAGACTGGTCATCTTGAACTTGCGAAATACTGAAAGTGGCAATACGTTTGCCTGCGATCCTGTGTCCACCTTAAAGGAGACGTACTTGCCGTCAATGCATGCGTTCACATGCCAGTCTCGTTCTCTGCTTGCGCTGCTGCTGGCGACATTCAGTACTTCGAAGTCGTCGTTTTGATGCTGTACTTCGTATACGCGCTCTTTCTCACTGCAACAACATGCGAAGTGATTTCGCCCATTACACGAGTAACAGACTTTGCCGTAAGCTGGACAGCGTCTAACGGCATGCCTTCGGTTGCAGCGGCTGCATTTTAGGTCGTGCCTGGACCCTGTAGGAGTGCTCTTGCTGGCAGTAACAGCGTTCATATCGAGTTCTTCCTTTGTTTTCTGCCAGAATTCGTTTTGGCGTGTTGATGTTTCAGCCGCCTTGCATAGGATGACAACCTTTTCCAAGGTCAGGTTTTTGTCCCTGAGCATCTTTTCTCGAAGCCTTGGCGAGTTTGTTCCAAAGACAATTTGGTCTCGTACCATATCGTCTGCCATAGTCCCAAAGTTGCAGTACTGCGCTTGTTTTTTCAACTCGCGTAGAAACTGCTCAAAAGGCTCCACCTCACCTTGACTACGAGAGCGGAAAACGTATCGCTCGTGGATTTCATTCTGTTGCTCCGTGCAGTATTCTTCGAACTTGGCAATCACGGTATTGTAGTCTTCCTTGTTCTCTTCTCCGCTGAACACAAAATTGTTGAAAACGTCCAAGGCTTCCTCCCCCGCCACGCTGAGGAGCAGGGCCGTCTTCGCCGCTTCGGACCTTGGATTGGCTTTGCATACCGTCGCTTGTAGAAAAAACTCGAACTGCTGACGAAACCGCTTCCAGTTCCTTCCGCCATCCGCTGTCAAGCGTAGCGGTTCAGGTTGCCTCAGGTGCTCCATGTCGTTGCTTCTCACGTTCGCCTATCCCAGGTACCATTCGCTTGAGCTGGTAGCCTTGCATCCCACTTCTGACACCATGTTTCGTTCTCGTGTGCAACGAAAGGACTGGACAGCTGGGTTGTCAAGAAGCGAAATCACCCACGCCTTTATTCTGCATCGTTATTTATAGACGAAGGTGGAAAGGGTTAGTAAAGTGAGGGGCGGGTATATGGCGGGCACGTGGCAATCGTGCATGTAGATAGCACATGCGCTCTCATCAGATATGATACACCTAGCATTGTTCGTTCCATCGCTCTTTGCGCGGTCCTTGTTCTCGAGCTTCTTTGTAAGTCTCCAGGTTTCTATCCTATATGATAGCACAGGTAAATGCATTGATTGTACACCTCTCTGTTCAGTGATAATGGTAAGCTTCTACTCACGATATTACAATGTCTACCGTATGCGCTCCAACTCAGTTTTATTTTTCTGTGAATTTTTCTCATGATCAAGGTCCCCTGTGAGTAAATGACCTAGGTACACGTACTCCTTCCCAGACTCTAGAGGCTGACTGAGGACCCTGAACTCTTATTCCCTTGCCCGGCTACTGATCATTTTCTTTCTCTTCTTCATATTAATCTCCAACTCAACTCTTATAATCTCTCTGTTCAAGTCCTCAATCATTTATTGTAACTCGCCCCCATTGCAGCTGAACAGGACAATGTCTTCCACAAATCTAAGGTTGCTGAGACAATCGGCGTTGATCCTTACTTCGAAGCCTTCCCAATTTAATAGCTTGAATACTTCTTCCGAGCATGCGGTGAATACCATTGCAGAGATTGTATCTCCATGTCTGACCCGTTTCTTTATAGGTATCTTCCTACTTGTGGAGAAGTAAGGCAGCTGTGCAATCCCTGTAGATACTTTTTAAGATATTTACGTAAGCGTCCTGTACTCCTTTCTTACGTAATCCCTCTATGACTGCTGGCATCTCTGCTAAATCATATGCGTTTTCGTAATCTATGAAAGCCATATGAAGAGGCCGATTGGACTAGGCAGATTTTAGGATTACCTTATTACATTAGCCAGCCCTTGGTTGACTGAAGTCCAGTGTTGCTCTTATTCTATTGGAGATTATCTTCGTGAATGTTTTATATAGTAATAGAAGTAAGCTAATGGGCCTATCATTTTTCAATTATTTAACGCCTCCCTTTTCGTGGATTAGTTTAATGTTGGCATTCTTCCAATTCTCCGGGACCCTTGAAGTCGATAGGCAGTTCGTTCGAAGTCCATAGGCAGTTCGGCCGCTAGATTTCAAGCATTATGTATCCACCACCTTTGATTAAATCAACTGGTCGTCCATCTTCTCCTGTCACTTTTCCCCGTTTCATGCCTTACAAGGCCCTTCTAAATTCATCGGTAGTTATAGGAGTCTCCGTAGCCTGTTCATTACAATGCGAATGGAGATGTCGTGGCTCCTATGGGTACTGTACAGGTCAGCATAGAATTCTTCCGCTATTGTTACTATATCTTCGAAATAGCTGACGACATTACTTTGCTTATCTTCCAATGCAACATCGCAGTGTCTGTATTCCAACAATATGAGAGACTGCAAGCAGCCCGAGTAAAAAAAGTAACGTCCACCTGTTAAAAACACGTTCAGGCAGCAAAATAAAACGAACGCCATGTGGACTGACGGGTAGGTCGATCTTTCAAGTTCTCTGTAGTATATTCCAAAATAATGTGGCATTAATACAATAAATGAAAACATGTTAATGGTCTCGGCTTTGTTGCACAGACAACGCCTGCTTCACCATGGCACATAAGTTCCTGTTTCTTCTAAACACTTTTTAAGAGGCAAGATTCACTATGCAAAATAGAAGTGAGGCGTGTAGACAGGACACAAGAGTAGAGAAGTGGACAACACGAACGCCGACTATCAACTGAAGGGAGCACTGAGGCGAAGAATGAGAGAAGACACAAAACTCATCTGTGCATGCTCAGGAATGGCAACACCACCTGTCAATCGGGTGCACGTGCTGGTCTACGTGAGAGATAACTGTTAAGGCACTTAATCTCTTCCTTATGTAAAGTAATCGAAGGCTGACTCACGCACGCACTTCCGCCATTATAGATATGCCATGCCTCTACCATAAGACGCGTATCTTCATTCTTATGCCTGTACAATATCGCTCATTCATCTAACTCTGGCGTGCAGTTACAATCTCGGCAATGTAGCAAAAGATTAGAAGGAGGAGGAGGAGGAGCAACATTTATTAAAAAGAAAGGACAAGCAGGTGTTTCTCTGCTTGTGCTGGAGGCGCCCTTAATCCAGGGCTCCTGCGGCTCTTGCTGTCTCCCGGGCCCGCCGCACCAGTTGCTGCTGGTTACGAGGGTCCGAACTAGTCAGCACGGCCTCCCACTGCTCGGGTGTGGGGTTGGGTATTTGCGGGGCCGCCTTCACGTTGGGGCACGCCCATGTGGTGTGATATAGGGAGGCGTATTCATTACAAAGGGGCCATTTGTATGAATATAGTGTAGGGTGTATTGCGCGTAGTCTGCTTAAATGGGGGTATGTGTTGGTTTGTAGTTGTCGCCATGTTACGGCATCTTCACGTGAGAGGGTCTTGTGTGGAGGCGGGTATTGTCGTCTGTTCAATCTGTGGTGTTGTAGTATGGCGTTGTATTGTAAAGGCACGGGCTCCATGGATGCGGCCGTATCCCTCTCTTGTGTCGCCCGGGAGGCATGAGCTCGGGCTACAGCGTGCGCACGCTGATTTCCACGGAGGGACTCGTGTCCTGGAGTCCACACTATTTCAAGGTCCGGGAAATGGGAGGCTTGTCTGAGGAGTCGGTGGGCGACTGAAGATATTCTGCCTATCGCGTAGCTGCGGCAAGCTGCCTGGGAGTTAGTAATATTTGTGACGTACTCGTTGGTTGGACTGGAGGTGATGGCCAAGGCGATGGCTGTCTCCGTCACTACGAGGGCGCTGGCAGTGCGGACTGTCATCGACACCACCTCTTGTAGGTTATAGTCGACAACGCTGGCCGTCGTGGCTGCTTTTTGGGGGTACTGCGCGGCATCTGTGTATAGTGTGGTGGGGAGACTGCCATATTTTGTCTGTAGAGTTTTTGCGCGAGCTTGACGACGATCGGCATGATGTTCCGGTGCATGCTTCTGGGGATAGGGGCTACCTTGATGTGTTCCCGGAAGTTGGGGGCCAAATGAATTGCTTGTTCGTGGCCTTTGCCGTGTGTGGGGTAGCCTAGGCGCGCTAGGACTGTTCTTCCTGTTGGTGTAGGGGCTAGTCGTTCTCGTTGGCTTGTGAGGTGGGTGTCTATAATTTCTCTTATATTATTATGGACTCCGAGAGCTTCAAGCTTGAGTGTCGCTGTTCCCGGTGGTAGGCCGAGCACTTGCTTGTAGGATTTCCGAAGAAGTACGTCTAATTGATCTAGTTCCTTGGGAGTGAGGGGCAAGTACGGGGCAGCGTAGACAATGCGGCTGATTATCAGGGCCTGGACGAGCTGTATAATGTCGTCTTCTTTCAGTCCGTATTGTTTGGTTGTGATACGGCTGACCATTCGCATGATTTGGAAGGTGGTCTGCTTGAGACGTTGGATGGTGTATGCGCCTCCGCCGTCCTGTTGTATGTGGAGTCCGATAATGCGGACGCGGTTTACTATGGGTATTTCTTTGTCGTCGAGTGTGAGTGTGATGTGGGGTAGTTCATTGAGTTTTCTTCGTGATTTCTGTCGAACGACTAATACTTCTGACTTCTCGGGGGAGCACCGGACACCACTTGTTTTTGCATATTGCTGGACGATGTCAGTCGCTTGTTGAAGGGCGTCTTGTTTCTCTCCTTCGGAACCAGTGGTGGTCCAGATAGTGATGTCATCGGCATATATTGCATGCCTGATTCCTGGTATTGCGTTGACTTCGTCAGGTAATTTCATCATAGCAATATTGAAAAGGGTGGGGGATAGAACAGCACCTTGTGGGGTTCCTTTGTTGCGAGTAGGTAACGTCGGGGTTCTGAGTGAGCCAATGCCTATTGTGGCCGTGCGGTTGCTTAGAAAGGCGCGTATATAATTGTAAGTATTACGACCACAGTTCGTGAGGCTTAGGTTTGTGAGGATGGTATGATGAGCCACATTGTCGAAAGCGCCTTTGAGATCGAGCGCTAAAATCGTTCCGGTGTTGTGCGGTGAGATGTGTTCAAGGACTTGTTCCTTCAGCTGAAGAAGGATGTCGTGGGTAGAAAGGTGGGGCCGGAATCCGAACATTGTTTCGGGAAAGCGGTCGCTAGATTCTAGGTAAGGTTGAAGCCGGTTCAGAATGACATGTTCCAGAAGCTTGCCTAGGAATGAAGTCAGTGAGATTGGTCTCATATTTTCTAAGATGGAGAGTTTGCCTGGCTTCGGAATGAGTATGATGTCCGCGTGCTTCCAGTCTGCTGGTAGCGTACCCGCTTCCCAGTGATGATTAAAGAGGTCAGTAAGAGATTGAATGGTGTCATCACCCAGATTGCGCAGGAGCTTGTTATTTATTTTGTCCTTGCGTGGGGTGGTGTTTCGTGTGAGTGCATGGAGTGCTTATTGCACCTCAGTGATAGTGATCGGCTTGTCGAGGTCGTAATTGTCACTCCCGCTGTAGGTTGGAGGTTGTCCTTGTGCGGGTTCGTAATCGCCTATGTACCGCGTCCGCAGCTCCTGTAGGATTTCGTCATCAGAACCCGGATGGTTGTGGAGGATACGTTGAATTGTTTGCTGGCTAATTGCCTTGCTTTGTGTGGGGTCAAGAAGATGGCGTAGCAGCGACCATGTTTTGGCCGTGCTAACATTACCCTGGAACTTGTTGCATAGTCGTCGCCAGTTGTGACGGGTGAGCTCTCCAGCATAACATTCCACGGTTGCCGTGAGTTTCGCTATACGTAGTTTCAATTTACGATTATGTTTTTGACGCTTCCATCTCCTAACAAGGCCTCGACGTGCTTCCCAGAGGTGAAGAAGGTGCGGGTCTACGGCCGGTATGTCTGTGGTGAGTGTGATCGGTTTTGAATGTCTGGCTACGTCTTGTTGGAGCTCTCGTACCCACTGCTCGAGATCCGTAATACCGGTTGAGGAGTCATCCGCTCGCTCTTTCCGAAAAGCTGTCCAATCTGGTCTTTTTTATCGGGTGGCGTGTATGCGTAACGTTCAATGTGGTGGCAATTATGCAGTGGTCACTGCCCAGAGTTTCCTCCGTGTTGTGCCAGGCAGCTTGCTGTACCCCTTAGTGAGGGTGAGGTCAGGGCATGTATCTCGGGAGACGCTGTTTCCTAGACGTGTGGGGTATGCGGTATCTGTGAGGATGGTGAGACGGTGCTGCTGTATGGTGTACTGGAGTGCAGTGCCTTTTGATGTGGCTGTCGTGTAGCCCCATGCCTGGTGAGCCGCGTTGAAGTCGCCTACAATCAGCAGACTATTATTTTTGGCTATGCCAATCGCTTTAGTCATCAATTAGTCGAACTTGGCCTGCTTCTGCTTGGGTGGGCTGTATATATTCAATATGAAAAGGCTCTTTCGGCCTCGTTGGAGCGGCAGGATCTCAATTAGGTTATGATCGACATCACTGCCATCTATTGTATGTTGTGTGGTTGTGAGCGTTTTAGCTGTAAGTGTGGCCACGTGGCTTTCAGGCGTGGTGGTATGTGTGTTGCAGACAGATTGAGTTGGGTGTGTGCCTGTTTCCTGTAGTGCGATTACGCTTGGTGTCGTTTTGGCGTTACTTATGTACTGTACAGTTTTACTGAATGTACAGTTTTACTGAATGTCGTATGGGTGTGGTTTATAAAATTCCCCTTAGCTGTGGCCAGTTCTACGTAGGGCAAATGGGACGGTGTATCAATCAGAGGCTAATAGAGCATAAAATGTTGTTAACCGGTGGATCGCCTTCTAATCTTTTCAACAGGAACGAAAACCCACTCATAATCTGGCAATATAAAAGATTAGAAGGCGATCCACCGGTTAACAACCATTTATGCTCTATTAGCCTCTGATTGATACACCGTCACGTTTGCCCTATGTAGAACTGGCCACAGCTAAGGGGAATTTTATAAACCACACCCATACGACATTCAGTGAAACTGTTGTTCTTATTGTGCTTCACCGGACAAATATCTGTTCGTTTTTTGCCTTTTAGCCGCTCCTTTTTGTTCTGTACGGCAGCGCATATCTTACCTAGCTCATTGGGAGCAGTGAAAGCCACATTAACATCATATCTACTAGCAACATTTTTAAGCCTGTGCGACACTGAATGAATATACGGAATAGCCACTACTCTTTTTTTGCTATTACTGCTTTCTGTAATCACGTCCGTCCCTCTCAAAATCGACTTCTTTAGGCGCTCAGCCACAGTGGCCACCGCTACACTAGGATAACCTGCTTCTAATAGGCGCCGGACATGCGCATTGAAACTGGCGCTCATTTTGTGCATGCAAGATCTTGTGGGGAAGACTTAAGGCACTACATGGCAATTCCGTTTTTTACTAATTTAGAATGCTTGGATTGAAAGTCTAGCAACGGCTTCGAAGATCTTGGGGAGTACTGCCAACAAACATGATTTTGTTCGAAGATCAAGGAAATGTCAAGAAACTGAATTACACGTCGCTGAGGAAATTCCTTGGTAAACTTTAATCCTCCCCCATAAAGTTTAAATTGCTCACTTACTGAGGTAGCAGCGGAATCTAATTCTTCCCTATTGCAGAATCAGAGGCTAATGGAGCATAAAAGGTCGTTAACCGGTGGATCGCCTTCTAATCTTTCGCTACATTGCCGAGATTGTAACAGCAAGCCGAGTTAGATGAATGCGCGATGTTGTACAGGCATAAGAATGAAGATACGCGTCTTATGGTAGAGGCATGGCATATCTATAATGGTGGAAGTGCGTGCGTGAGTCAGCCTTCGATTACTTTACATAAGGAAGAGATTAAGTGCCTTAACAGTTATCTCTCACGTAGACCAGCACGTGTACCCGATTGACACGTGGTGTTACCATTCGTGAGCATGCGCAGATGCGTTTTGTGTCTTCTTTCATTTTTCGCCTCAGTGCTCCCTTCAGCTGATAGTCGGCGTTCGTGTTGTCCACTTCTCTACTCTTGCGTCCTGTCTGCACGCCTCACTTCTATTTTGCATAATGAATCCTTACCAACTAGCTCAGCTATCTGTCGTTCTAAGGCAAGATTCAGGTGTGCAGCTTAAAGAAAGATGTCTCAGTGTTCGCAGGTATCTATATTCTTTTAAACCTTTTGAGCGTGTCTTGGCCATGCCCTTCCTCGAACATTAACCGATGCAATGGTACAGCGCACTCTGCAGAAAATGCTGGATTAGACGATTTCCTTTTTACTTTGGAAAGGTACTGAAACGAAAGACTTGCCCTGAGGAATCAATAGGACGCCACAACTTCAAGCAAGAACCGTGACATTGTGTGGCTAGCGCCAGTAGCAAAATCGACAAAAAGAGTCAGGCAAGGCAATCTGTTAGCATAGTTTTAAAAACAACACAGAAAAGAGGCGCTTTTGTCGCTTACCAATATGAAGCGTGATACAACTTGCTGAAGAAACCAATGGCACAACGAAAGAGGCTTAGCAGCTATTGTATTGCGCTGCTAAGCACGAGGTCGCAGGATGATTGCCGGACGCGGCGGCTGCATATTCGTGGGGGGGGGTGAAACGCAAGAACGCCCGTGTCCATTGCAGTGAAGGCACGTTAAAGATCCCGTGGTGGTCAAAATAATCCGGAGCACTCCATTACGGCGTGCCTCATAGTCGAATCGTCGTTTTGGCACGCAAAACCCTGCAATTCTACGAAATACGAAATTCAATACACGACGACAGACTTCCTTTGTGTACTCAATGAAAAAGAAATTTGGCCTAGATCTGCACTCTTATGCAGAGCTCCAGATAGGCGTGGCAAATATCCGGTGAAATGTGTCAGTTTGCCGACACAAAGGTAATGCATAATGCTTAAGAGTGCAGTAGCGCTTCTAGCTGCTCCCATTGGCTGATGCCACGCTCTTAAGTGCTTCGATTTATCTATAAATCAGGACCATCGTGAAACAATGCCAGTGAAGCTAGCAGTAAGATGTGAAAGGCACGAAAGAGAGAAAATAACAAAATCGTGGTGTCTTTCCCGTTGAGGACGGAGCAGTAACTATCCGTTAGCGTGAACGAAACGTTATTTAATAGTTGACCATTACAAACCGGCGTTGGCTGCACCACGAACAAAAGGAAGGCAACGCTACATAACAACCATGCCCGCGGTACCGGCAATTATCTCAGAGTGCTGGCCGGTAATTCTGGGTTGCCTTGGTCTCAACAGGGCACTCGCCTCGTGCACGCGCGCTTGCCGCGAAATCTAGAACCCTCCTGTGATTTATCTATGCGCAGGCTTGTGAAGCTATTGCCGCGCATGCCGACACATGCACACACTATAGCTGGATGGTTGGACGTTATGAGCGTCCCCTTTGGAACGGGGCGGTGGGTCACGCCACCAAGCTCTTGCTGTTATAATGTCCTACCTGGCGTAAAAAATAAAAAAAATGGCTGTGGCTTAGGTAAGGTTAAGCCCAGGATGCGAAGCATACTAGCCTTTATTTTAGTTGTTGAACCACTGTTTAGCTTGGTGAACTGCTGTTGCTTGGCTATATTTGGTTCGGCTAGACGAAGAAACAACTCATGCGTTACTCTGCTTCGCCTTGGACGCCCCGCATTGGACGCGGTGAGCGTCGAGCAACGCAGCGTTCGGCGCGGCAACGAAATGTGCGCCTGAGCAAGCGACGCACGCCTGAGCCTTAGAAACAGCTCGTTTCTAAGGCAACACCGCATTCACTAGAGGCGCTTTTGTATCGCTTGGAAGCATCGTACTCGTGGCTCAGTGGTAGCGTCTCCGTCTCACACTCCGGAGACCCTGGTTCGATTCCCACCCAGCCCATCTTGCAAGAGTTGAGCCAAAGCCACTTCTCCTCTGTCGTGACGTCACGGTGTCACGTGGTATTCAAGGCGACACCGCCGCGCCTGAGGAGCTGGGTTGAGCTCTCGTAATATGCTTCGCATAAAAAAACACTATGAACTCCCACAATCAAATTTTCTTATACCTATTGCAAACTGTGATTTTGTACGTCTCCGTTTTTTGTCGTTTCCTTACCTCCACCAAACCTCCAATCGCCTGTTACCAATCCCCATTACGGACGTGTTTTCCACTGCTCCCTCTGAACCCAAGGGCTTCAAGGATGCCAGTGTGGCCTAAGTCGACCGCTGGTGAGACGTCTTCACATTCTAATAAAACATTCTCTATAGTTTCCGTAGCTTTACCGCAGCAAGCACATGCTTCTTCTTCCTTCTTATATCTTGCTTTATAGGTGCGTGTTCTAAAGCATCCGGATCTCGCTTCGAAAAATAATTAGCTTTCCGTTGAGTTATAAATGTTTCCTTTCCTGCTTTCATTTATTCCTCTTAGGTAGTTACTCATTGCAGGTTTCATTTCCATTGCCGCCACCTATGAGATTATTTCAGCATCTCTGACTTTGCGCTTGGCGTTCATTGTTGCTGTGTTGCCAACCCTACAGGCCGCATGCTTGCTGGTAAGATTCCTAGTTATTTTCCTCCACTGTGGATCAATGTTTTTCCTCTAGAGATACCTCAACATTCTCCCAGCCCATTTACTTTCTTCCATATTCCTCAGTCGTTCTTCATACTCAATTTTATTGCGAGCTTCCCTCACTTCAAAACTAGTCCAGCCCATATCACCCTGCACAGCTTCATTTGTAGTCTTACCGTGAGCGCCCTATGCGAGGCCACCCAGTGAGTTTTGGTTCACATCGAGTCCTGATTGTACCCCTGATTTAAAGCGACTGGTCATGACAAGTCGGCAGCGTCACCTAGCGGCCGCTGCTGATTCACCTGCGCCAACTGAGTTTCTCTTAATCACGGCGATAATTGAGTACTGCTCTTTGTACCAGTACGTAGGGGACGTGTGTATGCAAATGTGAATTTCACAGTGGCAAAAATAATTTGCACGTACAAGTAAGTATGTTTGAGTGGGTAATAAAATTCAGTAAATGTCGCAGCATAAGGATATTGACACCTGCCTACGCCAAAGCGCTGTGCGATGCAGTGTGGTTTGTCGAATACGGCGGCGAATAGACGAAGAAAAAGGCTATCCGCTGCAACACATTAGTCACGCGTTCGAGAACTCATTTGGCCTTTGAAATACTTTTTAAGGTGCGGATATAGCCAGGTATGCGAAATATAGCCAACCCTTTTATATACCTTTCGTTGATTACGAGAAAGCGTTTGATTCAGTCGAAACCTCAGCAGTCATGCAGGCATTACGGAATCAGGGTGTAGACGAGCCGTATGCAAAAATACTGAAAGATAACTACAGCGACTCCACAGCCACCGTAGTCCTCCATAAAGAAAGCAGCAAAAGCCCAATAAAGAAGGGCGTCAGGCAGGGAGATAAAATCTTTCCTATGCTATCCACAGCGTCTTTACAGGAGGTACTCGGAGACCTGGATTGGGAAGAATTGGGGATAAGAGTTGATGGAGAATACCTTAGCAACTTGCGATTCGCTAATGATATTGCCTTACTTAGTAACTCTGGAGACCAACTGCAATGCATTCTCACTGACGTGGATAGGCATGCAGAAGCGTTCGTCTAAAAATTAATCTGCAGAAAAAGTAATGCTCAGCAGTCTCGGAAGAGAACAGCAGTTTACGATAGGTTCCGAGGCACTGGACGTGGTAAGGGATTACGTCTACTTAGGGCAGGTAGTGAGACTGGAATAATCATGAGAATGAAATAATCATTAGAATAAAAATGGAGTGGGGTGCGTTTGGCAGGTATTTTCTAATCATGAACTGTAGGTTGCCATTATCCCTCAAGAGAAAAGTGCATAACAGCTGTGTCTTACCAGTACTCACCTACAGTGCAGAAACCTGTAGGCTTACTAAAAGGGTTCTACTTAAATTGAGGACAACGCAAAGAGTTATTGAAAGAATAATGATGGGTGTAACGTTAAACGGGGGATAAGAAGAGAACAGATTGCTTGAGGGAACAAATGCGAGTTAATGACATTTTAGTTGAAATCAAGAAAAGGAATGGACATGTGCAGGCATGTAGTCAGGAGGGAAGATAACCGATGGTCAATAAGGGTTGCGGACTGGATTTCAAGAGAAGGGAAGCATAGCAGGGGGCGGCAGAAAGTTAGGTGGATGGATGAGATTAAAAAGATTGCAGGAACGTCATCATCATCATCATCAGACTGGTTACACCCATTGCAGAACAAAGGCCTCTCCCATACGTCTCCGACTACCCCGGTCGTGTGCTAATTGGGGTCATGTTGTCCCTGCAAACTCCTGAATAAGGTGTTCCAGGGACAACATGGCCACGATTAGCACCTGACCGGGGTAGTTTAAGAAGTATGGGAGAGGCCTATGCTCTGCAGTTGGCGTATCCAGGCTGATCATGATGATGCTTATAGCCCGGCGTTTCCAGCGTGCCACACTGCGGCCGGCGAAGTCGGATACGTTATACTGGCAACACCAGTATAATGTAAATTTTGCGGCCTGTATGGTTGAGCGCAGTGAACTTGGCCCGCAGCAACGCGGCGAACAGCTTCTGTGGCAGGGCGTTGTTATAATTGGGGGTTCAATCCCATCGCTCGTGATCCGTTGTCAAGACTGGAGTTGGGCATGAATTAGAAGGTAGCTGGCCCCTGCCGTCGTCCAACTTATCCACGCTGAGGACGTTGATGAAGGGAAGGAGTGCTTCTCATCGAGAACGAGGAATATGGGTTTATTTGCAGTATTTATATCAGTCTAACATGACTGTTTGAGAAAGTACATCAGTCTAACATGACTGCTTGAGAGAGAGTGTCCTGAGCAGCCGCACAACAGTGGTTTTTAAACACTCGGTCCTCTCCCGATGCCCAGATGACGGAAACGGTCATTTAAGCACCGTAGGCGAGTTGACCAGGCACCGTAGGGGAGACAAAGCAACGTAGGGGAGTTGACGAGGCACCGGAGCGGAGACGACCCGGCACCGTAGGGGCATTTTTCCCCGAACTGCAGCACGCCCGCCGGCCGCCCGTTGCCTGGCGTCTTGGTCAGCGCGTGGGAAGAGATGTCAGTAGGCGTTCCCGCGGCTCAGTAACAATAGTTGGTCCGCCGAGCCCGTTTAGCTACAATGGCGACTTCGTCAAACTCGGCTCCAGCGACGGAGAGTCGAGGACGCACGTATTGTTGTTCACACACAGTCGACTTAGTCACACCGGGGCTAGAGGTGTGCGGCGACGCTCCCGGAATGTTGCCTCCACAGTCGCAACTGGTTGGCAAAACTTGCACTGCTGCTGGCCGTTCTTAACAGCACCTCTCTGGCCCGGAAAATCTCGACTGTCTAGCGCTGACAACCGCTGGGCAGGAATGGTGGCCAGGGGGAGATGCCTTGTCTCGCAGCGACCACTTGTGTAATGATGTCACCGCCCCAAAAATCCAACAAGGACAGGCAACTGCAAAATGAACCCCACATCACGGCTCTGCGCCGAAAAGACATCCCTTGGCTCTCACTTTAGTCCCGCTAGGCTTAAAAAAAAACATAAGTGCAGAAACAAAAAAATGCTGCATTTCGCAATGCGAATTTCTGAAGCGATTTCGTGCTGAAAAATTTAGCAATCATGGAGGGAATCCTGCTAAATGAGAGGGGATCTTTTTAGCTTAATAAAATTAACACTAGTAACCCTAAAATTCAGGCGGCACCCTCAAACGCAGATTTCAAATTAGTATGCTCAAACCATCCGCATTGCTATGCAACTTTTCCTTCTTATATCTAACGGAGAAGTTGTACTCTTGGAGAGTGAGACTCCATCGGAGCAAGCGGCCATTTTCGTGTGACATTTGATTGAGCCACGTCAAAGGAGAGTGGTCGGTCTCGAAGATGAACTTCCCTCCGTACTAGTAACACGACAACTTCTGGCCGGCCCAAACCAAACAAGCGCATTCCTTCTCTGAAGCGCTGTAGGCTTCCTCTCTTACATTAAGTTTACGGCTGGCATAGAGGATAGGATGCTCCTCGTTATCGCCGCCGACCTGACTAAGTACCACGCCCATACCTCTGTCGCTTGCGTCACATTGAACTATGAATTCCTTTGTGTAGGCTGGCGCGCGAAGCACAGGACGAGAAACCAATAGCGTTTTCAAACTTTGGAAAGTGTTCTCTTTGTCCTTATCCCCATGTACGCTACTCCGTGCTCCCTTTCGGAGGGCGTCCGTTAATGGACTTGCCATTTGCGAGTAACTCGGAATGTACCGTTGATAGTATCCCACAAGTCCCAAAAATGAACGAAGGCCTGTTTTCGTGCGCGGTTGAGAAAATTCTCCAATCGTAGCTATTTTCAGCTCTTCCGGCCGTCTCGTGCCCTGGCCGACATGGCCCAGATAAGTAACCTGTGAAGAACCAAATCTACACTTTTCCGCTTTCATCGTTAAGCCGGCTTCCCTCAACCGTGAGAACACCTGTTTGAGGTGCGATACGTGTTGTTCCCAGCTGTCCGAAAAAATTGCTACATCATCCAGATGTGGCAAGGCTAATTCCTGCAAATCTTTTAGGACAATATTCATTAACTTAGAGAAGCTAAACGGCGCGTTCTTCAGCTCGAAGCTGAGTGCGAGAGCGCAAAAAGTGCCTACAGGTGAGATGAATGCGGCATAGCGGCTGGCACTTTCTGAAAGGGGAACTTGCCAGTACCCCCGCACGAGATCTATAGTTGAAATGTATTTAGCAGCGCTAACTCTTTCAATTCGTTCCTTAATGTTGGGTATCCGGTACAGATGATCTCTAGTAATGGCATTTAACTTCCTGTAGTCAACACACGGACAAGGGTCTTTGTTAGGGGATTCTACCAGCATTAGCGGTGACGTGTAGTTACTCTCAGCGGGCTCAATAACTCCCAAGTCTAGCATGCGCTGTATCTCTGCCTCCATAATTTCTCTGTCTTGGAGACACCCTGTAAGGCTTTGATCTTACGGGTTCGGTCGATGTCAGCTCTATTTCATGCGTTATTAGTACGGGTCTACCTGGCCGATCGCTGAATCTGTCAAGATATACCCTAACACCCCTTTTAGCTCATCTATCTGCTAGGGTCTTAGAGCGTTCGAGCTTACCGAGTGTTCTACTACTTCTTCTAGGCCGATTTCAGAGTTGGAGGTCGTCCTATACTCCTTAAACTTGGTACTAGTGCCATCCTGCTCTTTGATGGCATACTTAGCGACTCCGCTCTGCTCTACATACGGCTTCATCAAATTACAGTGATATATCCTCACTTCCTTCCTGCGACCGGGCATGTTCCGAGCATAGTTAGAATCTGAAAGTTTGTGCAGCACTTTAACGGGCCCGTCCCAGTGAACTTCAAGCTTCTTCTTCCTTGAAGGTTTGAGGTTCATTACCTGGTCTCCGGCGTTAAACGTACGAAGCCTCGCATTCTTGTCGTAATAGAATTTGACGCTCTTTTGAGCTACAGCCATTTTCTTTCCGAGTAGTTCTTGGGTTGCGCTTAGCCGTTCTAGCAAATTTAGCACGTATTCAGCCACTGTCGGACTCTCCCCTCTTTCCTCCCACATCTCTCCTAACATTCTCAATGCAGAATGGAGTGTCCCCCATACACTAGTTCTGCTGGCGAGAACCCCGTCGCTTCATGTGGAACCGTTCACAAATCAAACAAGGTTGCCGGCAGACAGGTCTCCCAGTCCTCCTTGTGCTCGTAAGAGAGCGCACGCAAAACTCGCTTAAGCACTGAATGCCACCTCTCTACACTGTTTGACCGAGGGTGATAGACAGAACTGTGTATTAACTTTACCCCGCACTTTTTCAAGAATGTGAAAGTCAGTGCGCTCGTGAATACTGACCCTTGATCTGCCTGAATTTCGGCTGGAAACCCAACTCGTGCAAACACTGTCAAAAGCGCGTCTACTACTTCGGTGGAGCTGAACTCTTTCAGAGGGATTGCTTCTGGAAACTTTGTAGCCGGACACAGCATGGTAAACAAGTACCTGTAGCCCGATTTCGTTTTTGGAAGAGGCCCTACCGTGTCTATTACAAGTCGTCTCAAAGGCTCCGTTATTAAAGGCACTACCTTTCGTGGGGCTTTCCATGTCACTCCTGGTTTACCTGAGCGCAGGCAGGCGTCGCATGATCTTACAAAGTGTTCTACGTCTTTGAAACAACCAGGCCAGTAGTATTCCATAAGCAATCTTTCCTTTGATTTGTTTATGCCTACATGGCCGGACCACCCATTTCCATGATAGAGACTCAAAAGGTCCTCCCTGTACTTAGCAGGTAGGACTAACTGATCTAAAATCCTACCATATAGACCTCTGTAGTGCCGATACAACAATCCTCCTCTCTCATGTATCGTCACGTTGCGCCTAGCAATGCCTTTTTTAACTGTGTCATGTAATTTAGCTAAGTTCTCATCATTCTTTTTCTCGGCTGCCAGTGACTCTCTATCCACACGTAAGAGCTGATCAAAGTTCTTCGAGGCCGGTGATAATAACGACCCTGTCTCGCTTGCGATTGCGTCAGCTTGCTCTTCCTGCAGGCTTGAACTTTGACACTCTAGTGCTACGCTCTCAGTGAACTGGTCATCTGGCAGGCTTTCCTCAACTGATTTGTTGTCCCTCGGGCCTAGCTCGGATTCGGGTACTGAAGTTACACCTTTTTCTGCTTCCGCTGGAGCAGCTTTTGCATTTTCAGCCGAAAGCGACGTGATTTTACGAGCTTGGCCGCGGGTCGATGCCTGTACTATGCCCTCTCCCAGTCTAAGCCCTTTGTCACGCAGTAACTGATTCGAACGATTCGAAAAGATGTAAGGGTACTGCAGTGACAAAAATTTGCAAACTGCAGCCTCAGTCTGTAGGTCCCCGAATGGTTCAAAAATTTGGCTTTGCCCATGGGCAGACATACGCTGTGTTCTCCTACAACCTGTTTGATCCATGCTACTTCTCCGGTGAAGTCATCTACCGTCGCGTAAGACGGATGGACAATGTCCATCGTGGCGGCACTGTCTCTTAGCACTCGGCATGGTTTGCCATTAACTTGCAGGTCGTGAAGATAGGGGCTTAAAAGTTCTATATTCTCGTCTTTTCCCTCTACGGAGGAGAAAACTACGCTAGGCTTCCCGCAGTTTACAGCTATATGTCCCAGTTTGTGGCATTTATAACAGCAGATCGGCCTAAAGGATTAGAATTTTCTTTTCTGTTCCTTTTGTGCGGTTTCCCCGTTAAGTTTCTCCTCGCTCTTTTCTGCGGGCTTTTCCTCCACGTCTACAGGCTTCGATCGTCTAGTCTGCGAACCCTTTTTGAATGGAAATGGTTTCCGTGGTCCATTTCGACCGTCTCAATTTCTGTCCTCGGCGTTCAACTTCCTACGGGTTGCGTACTCTTCGGCTAATTCAGCCGCTTTTTCCACAGTGTTTACATTCTCTCTGTCTTGCACCCACAGTTTCACAGCTTGGGGGATGGTTTTGTAAAACTGCTCTAGACACATGCATTCAATGATCATGTCTCTACTGTCGTACGCTTCCGTGCTTATTAGCCACTCGACTAGGTTGGCCTTTAAGCTCTATGCAAACTCCGGATATCCCTCGCTATGGTTATGCCTGTGCTCCTAAACCTTTGCCGAAAAGCTTCGGCTGAAAGGCGGTATTTCTTCAGGAGACTAGCCTTAACGTTTACATAATCATATGCATCCTGTGCACTGAGTCTGGTGATTACCTCTGCAGCCTCACACGGCAACATAGACAGCAACCGCTGTGGCCATGTACTCGGACCGAAGTTCATCTTCTCGGAAGTCCTTTCAAAATTGCTTAGGAACAAGCCTATGTCGGTCCCGAACTCAAATGGCTTTAATATCCTGTCCATGCGGCATGATTCTGCCTCACTTGATGGTCCCAGAGCCCCTTCACTTCCTTGAGACAACTCCAAACGTTTGCTTTCAAATTCAAGTTGCATTTTTCTTAACTCGCGATCTTTATCGCGTTCCTCTCTCTCTTTTTCAGAAGTTCAAACCCCATTTCAATTTCTTCCTCACTGGCCTGTTCGGAAATTAGCTGCAATAATTCCGACTTTAGCATTTCCTTGCGTACGTCTAGGCCCAGTCCCCGCAGGGGCGTCTGCGTCAGCAGGCGTTTGGTGTGTTGCGACACCACGTACCAGAGCACACGAGGGTTGGACCCTCCCGCGTGTAGCCGTGCGCGGCTTAGCAGTGTCTGGGGAAAAGGGGATCCTGGAGGTTGAGCCGATGCTGGGTGTTTGGACCTTTTAAGGCCCCCCGGCGGAGGCAACACATCTCTTCGGCCTCGGCTTCACATAGACGGCACCCCCGGACTGACCCACCCGGGGGAAATCGGTAGTCGCCTCTTCCTGTCCCTCTCTTCTCAAACCTTCGTCTTTATCTCTCACTTTAAATCTTTCCTGTCTTCTTCTCTCTTCCATTTACTTCCTTTCTCCTTGGCGGCAAGGGTTAACCTTGTGTGGATATCCTACCTTGGGTACACCATATTGGGTTATAGTGATGGCGTACGGCTGGCGTCGTGCAGGCTTGTACACAAGCTCTGCCGCGTCCCCCCGTTAGGCTCCATGGTGGGCGGTCGGCGCTGTTGCCGAACACACACACTTTCCTATGACAGTTCAAATTTCTGTTGTCCATGATCGGCGTCTGAAAAGATGCCGCACCGAAGTACCATTTCAATTCTCCTTTCGAAGCAACGCTCCATCTTTCCCCAAATACTATGTAGTCCACAGTGAAAGCAACACGCCTGTTAAAAAACTATCTGCATTCCTGGTAGCCAAATGCCTGAAAGATAAAATCGGACAGACATACAAAGCCTCCAAAATGTCTACCGGGGACCTCCTCCTAGAACTGAATAACAAAGATCAAGCAGGTAAGCTGTCTGAACTTACCAGTATTGGCGAGGCGACAGTGACTGTTTCAGCCCACAGAACACTTAATACAAGCAGGGGAGTAATATCTGAAGAAGACTTTATTGGTTTAAGCAATGAGGAACTGCTGGAAGGTTTCCAGGAACAAAATGTCACCAAAGTACAAAGAATAGTAATCCGCAGAAACGACCAAGAAATCCCCACCAAACATGTTATACTCACCTTCGGAACAAGCGTAATGCCTATTTCACTCGATGCAGGTTATGTTAAAGTCAATGTAAGACCATATATCCCTAACCCCAGACGATGTTTCAAGTGTCAAAGGTTTGTACACGCTTCACATGCATGCCGAGGACAAACAACTTGTGCTAAATGCAGCTCCAACGAACACCAATCTGAGAATTGCACCTCTTCCCCACATTGTGTTAACTGCAAGGGAGATCACCCAGCTTATTCACGGTCCTGCCCTTGCTGGAAAAAAGAAAAAGAAGTCATTGCTCTAACTGTAAAAGAAAAAATTTCGTTCTTTGAAGCCCGAAAGCGGCTATCGTATCTTCCGCGAAGAAGTTATGCCGAAGTGACGCAGGCGGGGGCAGCGTCACAGAGGCCTCCGGAGTCCTCTGAGCCCACGCGCAGTGGTGCCGCAGTTATTCCTCCCGCCCCCGTGGTGGAAGCAGTCAGCACTGCTCCACCCTCTTCGACGGCCCTGCAGACACCAGTCCCGCAGGGCCCTAAGATCAAGCGAACCCCAAGGCCCGAGACACGTGTCTCGGCGCCTAACTCTCGATCCTCCAGCGCCTCAGAGAGAGCGATGGAGGTAGACGCAAAAACACCGGTATCAGTGACACCGAAGGACAAGCGCTCCCTTGAGCGCGGTAAGAGGGACAAAATCCCAATAACCACTCAGAATAAGAAAGCGATAACCTAAAGGTTATCGCTCATTTGTATAAGCCTTTTAAAATCCATGTCACCTAACATCTCACCTCTTATTTTTTCCGTAATGCCATTTCTTACCTTTCATTTTTAATATGGCTTTTATTATCCATTGGAATTGTAGAGGTCTCATACACAATCTAGGTGACATTAAAGACATCATCAACAGCTTTTCACCGGTTGCAGTATGTCCCCAGGAAACAAACCTCGGTCCAAAAAATAATGAAATTCTCAAAGGTTTCACCGTTGTCCGAAGGGACCGCGAATGTTCCAGCCGATTGTCAGGTGGAGTGGCTATAGTCGTGCAGGGCGGCACTCCTACCCGAAATGTCCAATTGAAAACATCTTTAGAGGCCGTAGCTGTTACCATTCTATCTTTCGAAACCATCACCATTTGTTCACTGTACATTCCACCTCACACACATTTTACTACTAAAGACTTAGAAAATCTAACAGATCAGTTACCGGAGCCATTTGTCTTAGTAGGTGATTTTATTGCTCATTGTACTCTTTGGGGCAGTGTCAAAACTGACCAAAGGGGGAAACTCATTGAAGATTTCATCCTGTCGAGTAATATTTGTCTTTTAAACTCAGGTGTGCCAACTTACTTCTCAACGACTTCCCGCACATTTAGTTGTTTAGATTTAGCTTTTTGTTCGCCCTCTCTTTTTACTGATTTTAAATGGGAAGCTCTCGACACCTCATATGGTAGCGATCACTTACCCGCACTCATCAAACTCCTACCATCACCACAAACCTTAGTAACTAGACCACGCCGATGGAAAATACAGCTCGCAAACTGGCAGGTTTTTATGGGAAACGCGAAAGTGGAAAATGTCTTTTCGTCAGAACTCAGTATTGAACTTAATAAGAAAATCACTGAAGTCATAATCACAGCGGCAGAAAAGGCGATACCGCAGTCATCCGGTATTGTGCGCAAAAAACTAAACCCTTGGTGGACAAACGAATGTACTGAAGCCAAGAAAGAACAAAATAAGGCCTGGGGAATCCTACGGAGGTACCCCACTTATAACAATCTTCTAAATTTCAAACAGGCCAAAGCGAAAGTACGATTTATTCGAAGAAATGCAGAGAAATTATCATGGCAAAAATACATCTTCCATCAATAGCACAGTCACATCAAAACGAATGTAGGACCAGGTGAGGAAATTTAGAGGAGAATACTCATCATACACAATACCGCTGCTTACATGTCCAGACACACAAACAACACTACAGGATCAGGCCAACTTATTAGGTGAACACTTCTATAACATATCCAGCTCACCAAACTATTCAAATTCATGTTTAAAATATAAATAATCAGCTGAGAAAGAGAGACTGCCTACCACTGGGGCTTCAGTTGAAATGTACAATAACCCCCTCCCAATACATGAATTGAACAGAGTTCTCTCTGCCGGTAAAAAAACGGCAACAGGTCTTGACCGTGTGCACTACACAATGCTGGCACACCTATCCCAAGCATCGGTAAGGGCACTTCATAAATTTTTCAATAAGATATGGGAGTCTGGGGTAATGCCCACAGATTGGAAAAAAGCTGTAGTAGTGCCTTTTCTAAAACCTAGTAAACCCGCAACATCCCCTAGCAACTATAGACCCATTGCACTAACAAGTTGTCTAGCAAAATCCTATGAGAGCATTATCAACATAAGACTCACATTCCTCCTTGAAACAAGAAGCTTAATAGACAAACACCAGTGCGGATACAAAAAGGGCTACTCCACCACTGACCATCTCGTGCGACTAGAGCATCAAATACGTGATGCGTTTCTTCACAAGCAATACTGCCTTGCTGTTTTCTTTGACTTTGAAAAGGCGTATGATACCACATGGCGATATGGAATTTTGAGAGACCTGGCTGACATGGGAATTCGCGGAAGAATGCTAAATTGTCTATGCGATTTCATGTCAAATCCAACATTTCAAGTACGTCTTGGCACAATACTCGCGCGCATTCACACAAGAAAATGGCGTTCCACAAGGTTGCATTTTTAGCACGACGCTCTTCATAGTCAAAATGAACTCTGTAAACAAGGTCATTCCACCATCAGTTATGCACTCAATATATGTCGATGATTTGCAAATAGCTTGCCGCGCCTCAAACCTACCCACCTGCGAACGACAACTACAAATAACAATAAATAATCTTACACAATGGGCTGATAAAAATGGTTTCCGGTTCTCAACACACAAAACTGTTACAGTTCTCTTTTCGCAGAAGCGAGGGTTACACTGCACTCCAGGTCTCACTTTACATGGTACAACGCTGCCAGTCAAAGAACACTATAAATTTCTAGGCGTAACGTTTGACACTAAACTGAACTTCCTGTCCCACATTAACGCAACTAAAATTAAAGCAAATAAAGCGCTAAATATCCTCAAGGTTTTATCCCGTGAGATATCACTGGGGATCTGACCGAACATGCCTATATATCGGTCGTATATATCGGTCCCTTGTACGTAGCATCCTCGACTACGGCAGTGTAGTTTATGGGGCAGCTCGGCAGTCCTACATTAAGCGACTTGATCCAGTTCATAATCTAGGCCTACGACTGGCAAGTAGTGCTTACAGGACATCGCCTATACAAAGTTTATGCATTGACTCTAATGAGCCTTCATTACAGCACCGCAGAGCACAACTTACACTTTGCTATGTATTAAGAATTCGGTCATCACCACATCATATATGCTACAGCATCGTAACACAGTGCCAATCACGAATACACTACACAACTAAACCAAACATGATTCGGCCACTCATCTTAAGACACGAACAATATTGTCAGACCTATGATGTTCCTCCCGAAGCTCTGCAGGTTGCCGAAAGCCACCAAGATTGCCCCCGTGGTGCAATTTTACACAGCTGTGTGACTGGACGTTAACACATATAAAAAAAGACATTCCACAAGAACATACAATACAAGAGTTCCGAGCTATCCAAGAAAAATGTAAAAATTACACGGAATTTTACACTGACGGCTCTAAAACACAAGAATACGTAGGTGTCGGGATCGTAAAAAAAAATTCGGAAAATAGCATTCACATAAATAATTTTTCTTCAGTTTTTACCGCCGAAGTTTATGCGATATAGATGGCAGTTAAGAAAATTACTTCCGACAAGCAGAAGAATGCTATTATTTATACCGGCTCCTTAAGTGCCCTAAGAGCCCTTAACCTAAACTCCGCGTCTGAAACCCTGCTTGGCGATATATTAAACATAGTATTTAACAAGAAATACGAAGGAACCATACGATTCTGCTGGGTCCCAAGCCATGTTGGGATACCAGGGAATGAAGCTGCAGATAGAAGCGCATCCATGGCAGCGCACACAAACATAACACACTTAACACTTCCATACAAAGATAGTATCAGAACGGTTCGTAAGGACCTAGCATCAAAATGGCAACAAGAATGACACTCGTGCGTAAATAACACGTTACATATAACTAAACCCCTGCTTCGCGAGTGGAAATCATGCACTCACCACGAACGGTTCTATGAGGTAATGTTATGTCGACTTCGAATTGGACACACGCATCTAACACACAATTTTTTACTTCGAAACGAAAGTCCACCAACATGCGAGAAATGTCACGAAACGCTCACAGTAACCCACATCATTATATCATGCCCACACACTGAAACACAGAGGCGGAAACATTTCAAAACTTTTTATCACTTACATATACCTCTGCACCCTGCCTTAATATTGGGCGATGATCCACTAGTGCCATCCACTAACTTGTTCCAGTTTTTAGGTGAAACTGATTACCTACATCGACTTTAAGAAAACACAGTCATTGCTACCTTAACATTGGATCTTATACTGTCCTGTGACTGGCGCAGCATGGCCTTAGTCGCTTTTGCGCCATTAAACCCGAATTAACTAACATCTAGGCCCAGTTCCTCACCAACAATCAACAACTCGTCTCTCAGCAGTGTCCTTAACTCCATGACTGCTGCTTTACTGCCTTGATCCTGCTCGCTAAATCTAGCTAGGAAAACGCAACCTAGCTAACACGCAACAATCCAGCTTCCCTACTGTTCTAAACAAAACAACCACAAAATGAAGCCTAGAGAATCAAAGCAAGAACCAACCACTCGCCGCAGTCACAGCACCACGTCGCAAAGTCCATCTCACCGCTGTCGGCCAGCTGTTATGGTTGTGGGTTCAATCCCATCGCTCGTGATCCGTTGTCAAGATTGTAGTCGGACATGAAATAGAAGGTAGCTGGCCCCTGCCGTCGTGCAACTTATCCACGCTGAGGGCATTGATGAAGGGAAGGACTGCTTCTCATCGAGAACGAGGAATATGGGTTTATTTACAGTATTTACATCAGTCTTTATATATATGACTGAGCAGCCGCACAACAGCGGTTTTTTAACACTCGGTCCTTTCCCGATACCCAGGTGACGGAAGCGGCCCTCTAAGCACCGTAATCGAGTTGACCAGGCACCGTAGGGGAGACGAAGCAACATAGGGGCGTTGACGAGGCACCGTACGGGAGACGACCCGGCACCGTAGGGGCATTTTTTCCCCGAACTGCAGCGCGCCCGCCGGCCGCCTATTGTCTGGCGTCTTTGTAGGCGCGTGGGAAGGGGTGTCAGTAGACGTTCCCGCCGCTCAGTAACAATAGTTGGTCCGCCGAGCCCGTTTAGTTACAATGGCGACATCGGCAAACTCGGCTCCAGCGACGGGGAGCCGAGGACGTGGAAGTCCTCGGCCCCCCGTCGACTTGTCGACGACTTGTCGGAGGAAGTCGGAGGAAGTCGGAGGAAGTCGACTTGTCGACTTAGTCGACAAGTCGACTTAGTCACGCCGGGGCTAGAGGTGTGCGGCGACGCTCCCGGAATGTTGCCTCCACAGTCGCAACTGGTTGGCAAAACTTGCACTGCAGCTGGCCGTTCTTAACAACATGCGCACACGTTCGCGATGACCGAGGGATTTCTGCTTGGCGAGCACGCAAATTCAGCTCGTTCTCTTCAGTGCTGGTAGCTCAGCTTACTGCCAGCCAGTCAAGGCAGCATGTCATGCATGCACTCGGGTAACAGTGTACTAGCAAATTCGGCAGATCGCACCAGTGCGCACCGCGGCCCCTAATGCACCGTTTCATGAAATCACCATCGCCCCGGTGCGCGTTCGTGCGGTTTGCCGAATTCGCCACAAGATACATAAACGTTAAGTGGGGACACTTCTCGGCTTGCTTGCGAAACGTGATCGACCTGATAAAGTAGCAATGGCGCGAGTACGTCGGCTCGCTGACGGCAGCGGATACCTGTCAGCGGCACGACGCAACTTCACTTAGAACGCGCACGAGAGCTTACGCGGACAAGGAATGCGCGCGGAAGAACGGCGCCCGCACGCGGCATCGCGTCGCCGTGCCTGCTCCGTCGAAGAGGAACGCTGGCGTCCCTTGGGGAGACGGGCGCGCTTCACATGCGCTCCGCAAACTTTGTCCCCTACTTCCGAATCAACCCATCCCACCCATTTAAATTTAGTGTCATCAGCCTCCACTTCTCGTCCGGAGTAGGCCAATTTCAATTTTTGCCAGCTTGGACCACCACATCAAGAAGCAAGACCAACTCTTTCCTGACCACGCTGCGCAAGAGCCTAACCCCCTTATTCTTAAACACGCCTTCACTCAACTCTTCTCGACTCAGCCAAGTCGAGGTGACGGGGCTTCCTTCACTCAAGGCGCCGTTGCGTTTCATGAACACTACTCCCCATTTCCTCCGCCGCAGACGCCTTGAACATACGCCCTTGACTCGAGTGCAGTGCACCGACTGAGAAAAGCGTCTGCTACCGAGACCATTCCTAAATGTGCTTATCAAGACTACAATTATTTAAGAGGAAGCTTTAGCTCTGGCCCAACTCCGACGCGGCCTATTCAAATACATGTAAAACGCAAAAGTGTTTTTGTGAGAAAATCCCTGGACCAATTGTAATGATGAAATGTGTTGCATTTCACAGAGAAAGTTAAATTCTAATGACTGTTGGGAGCGGAATGACGATTTATGGCTCTTTGGGGATATGGATATGGATTTGGGGATATTGTGAAAAAGTTATATTGTGATATTGTGTGTGTCTTGTGGCAGCAGCGGCAGCGCAGCCAACACGTTGTCTTAAGCTGTCCTGCATTTTTTTACAGTTGCTGCTGCTCTTGTGCGGGCAACGTGGCTTTGCTGGGATCGACGTAAGCAACTGTGTGGAATCTAATCGTCAAGATCAAGCTACATGTGACAGTTGTCTTCACCAAGTCCTGCGTCACGGCCCAAGCAGCTGAAGCGCCACCATCCGCTACATAAGAAGTGGTCGCCAAGTGCTTCCTCGTCTTGTGGCAACAGCGGCAGCGCAGCCAACACGCTGTCTTAAACTGTCCTGCAATTTCTTACAGTTGCTGCTGCTCTTGTGCTGGGAATGTGGCTTTGCTGGGATCGACGTAAGCGCCTGTCTGGAATCTAATCGTCAAGATGAAGCTACCTCTGACAGTTGTCTTCACCAAGTCCTGCGTCACGGCCCAAGCAGCTGAAGCGCCACCATCCGCTACATAAGAAGTGGTCGCCAACGCTTCCTCGTCTTGTGGCAGCAGCGGCAGCGCAGCCAACACGCTGTCTTAAACTGCCCTGCAAATTTTTACAGTTGCTGCTGCTCTTGTGCGGGCAACGTGGCTTTACTGGGATCGACGTAAGCACCTGTGTGGAATCTAATCGTCAAGATCAAGCTACATGTGACAGTTGTCTTCACCAAGTCCTGCGTCACGGCCCAAGCAGCTGAAGCGCCACCATCCGCTACATAAGAAGTGGTCGCCAAGTGCTTCCTCGTCTTGTGGCAGCAGCGGCAGCGCAGCCTACAAGCTGTCTTAAACTGTCCTGCAATTTTTTACACTTGCTGCTGCTCTTGTGCTGGGAACGTGGCTTTGCTCGGATCGACGTAAGCGCCTGTCTGGAATCTAATCTTCGAGATGAAGCGACCTGTGACAGTTGTCTTCAGCAAGTCCTGCGTCACGGCCCAAGCAGCTGAAGCGCCACCATCCGCTACATAAGAAGTGGTCGCCAAGCGCTTCTTCGTCTTGTGGCAGCAGCGGCAGCGCAGCCAACACGCTGTCTTAAACTGTCCTGCAATTTTTTACAGTTGCTGCTGCTCTTGTGCTGGGAACGTGGCTTTGCTCGGATCGACGTAAGCGCCTGTCTGGAATCTAATCGTCGAGATGAAGCTACCTGTGACAGTTGTCTTCACCAAGTCCTGCGTCACGGCCCAAGCAGCTGAAGCGCCACCATCCGCTACATAACAAGTGGTCGCCAACGCTTCCTCGTCTTGTGGCAGCAGCGGCAGCGCAGCCTACAAGCTGTCTTAAACTGTCCTGCAATTTTTTACAGTTGCTGCTGCTCTTGTGCTGGGAACGTGGCTTTGCTCGGATCGACGTAAGCGCCTGTCTGGAATCTAATCGTCGAGATGAAGCTACCTGTGACAGTTGTCTTCACGAAGTCCTGCGACACGGCCCAAGCAGCTGAAGCGCCACCATCCGTTACATAAGAAGTGGTCGCCAACGCTTCCTCGTCTTGTGGCAGCAGCGGCAGCGCAGCCTACAAGCTGTCTTAAACTGTCCTGCAATTTTTTACAGTTGCTGCTGCTCTTGTGCTGGGAACGTGGCTTTGCTCGGATCGACGTAAGCGCCTGTCTGGAATCTACTCGTCGAGATGAAGCTACCTGTGACAGTTGTCTTCACCAAGTCCTGCGACACGGCCCAAGCAGCTGAAGCGCCACCATCCGTTACATAAGAAGTGGTCGCCAACGCTTCCTCGTCTTGTGGCAGCAGCGGCAGCGCAGCCAACAAGCTGTCTTAAACTGCCCTGCAATTTCTTACATTTGCTGCTGCTCTTGTGCTGGGAACGTGGCCTTGCTCGGATCGACGTAAGCGCCTGTCTGGAATCTAATCGTCGAGATGAAGCTACCTGTGACAATTGTCTTCACCAAGTCCTGCGTCACGGCCCAAGCTGCTGAAGCGCCACCATCCGCTACATAAGAAGTGGTCGCCAACGCTTCCTCGTCTTGTGGCAGCAGCGGCAGCGCAGCCAACAAGCCGTCTTAAACTGTCCTGCAATTTTTTACAGTTGCTGCTGCTCTTGCGCTGGGAACGTGGCTTTGCTCGGATCGACGTAAACGCCTGTCTGGAATCTAATCGTCGAGATGAAGCTACCTGTGACAGTTGTCTTCACCAAGTCCTGCGTCACGGCCCAAGAAGCTGAAGCGCCACCATCCGCTACATAAGAAGTGGTCGCCAAGCGCTTCTTCGTCTTGTGGCAGCAGCGGCAGCGCAGCCAACACGCTGTCTTAAACTGTCCTGCGATTTTTTACAGCTTTGTGTAGTTTTTCTTTTTCTAGCTGTAATATCCAATCAATTTTCGTATTCTCGCTTCTTCTGCTGCTGCCTAGTTTTTTGCACCACATTGAAAATCTTGGTTGCGTTGCTTTTCGTCCATGCCACCGTGCCTGTTAACTGTCTCAGTTATAAGTGCCTTAGAAGATGAAACTTGCGCAAAATGTGATGTTGATATTGAAGCTCATGCTCATTTCATGACATGTTGCATCTGCAGTAATATTTGCCATCTTGGTGAATGCTCGGGAATCGCCGAAGCGACTTTCAAATCAAAGGGGGAAGAGTATAAGAAAGCCTGGAGGTGTCAACATTGCCGCAAGAGCAAAGCAAATGCACCCTGCATGAATAGTAATATGGAACCCGCTGCAGCTTCTCAGCATCAACCGCAAGCTTGATGAATTATTACCCCTAAAGAAAACGGTGGACGGCATTGAGGCTTCATCGCAGTTAATGTCAAACATACATGACGAAATACTTGCTCAAGTCTCCAAGCATGATGCAAATTAAGAGCATGAATTCCAGGCTTTCCAACCTTGAAAACTCCGGTGCCAACGACGAGGTACGAAAGTTGTCTGTTGCATTGAATGAGCTGGAATACCAAAGCAGGAAACTGAACATTGAAATTCATGGCCTCAAAGTGCATGTAGATGAGTCCCTAATCAACAAAATAAACGTGCTTGCGTCAATGTTAGAACTTGATCCCCTGACCAGTCAATCTGCTCTTGCCGTGCACAGGCTTCCTTCTAACCCTGATAAGATTCCCGGTGTTATCATACGCTTTGCACAATAATCAGTAAGGGATCAATGGCTGAACAAACGTAAAGTACTGCCAACAGTAGAAAAAAGCTATTCAAGTTGGAAAACCTAACTGCCCATAACAGGGCGTTCTTGAAGACCGCTAAAGACTGGGCAAGTGCTAATGGTTTCAGTTTCGCTTGGCACCGTCACGGAAAAGTGTTTGTAAGGAAAAACGAAGGCAGTCATGCCCACACGATCACCTGTGCTGCCGACCTTGATGAACTGGAATCGGAAAACGTGTTTGATAGATAATTGTCTTTCTGCTGCCATGTCTTTCACAGGCTTGTTACCTCCATCAGATTTTGTTAAGTATATTGGAAATTTTCATAGTCGGGTGACTACATGTTTTCACCTAAACTGCCAGTCTGCTAGAAATAAATAAGATGAACTTGATTTTTTCTTTGAAAGCCTCAAATTTCAGTTTGATTTCATAATGCTCTCTGAGACGTGGTATGACCAACACTCTACCCCATAGTGCCTTCTGAGCTATCAATGTTTTACTAGTTCTAGAACCACTTCGCGGGGAGGTGGTGTTAGCATGCTTGTCCAAGGTAATCTATCTGTAAATTGC
This sequence comes from Dermacentor albipictus, assembly GCF_038994185.2. NCBI lineage: Eukaryota > Metazoa > Arthropoda > Arachnida > Ixodida > Ixodidae > Dermacentor > Dermacentor albipictus. The sequence continues at coordinate 5,915,426 of NC_091822.1, read as the reverse complement.
ATTGATCAATTTTGCCTCTTGACGGAAGACTGTGAAGTCTTTCTGTGCTGCATGCACAAACAACCACAACGTTGGAAGCTCCATTTGGCCGACTGGGCGCTGTTTCAAGAAAATGCCAGCTTAGAAAAAATAGATCTAGATAATTTAGGTGTAGATGAACCTAATGAAACTGTCACAAACTACATTATTTCTGCCGCGCTCCTGGCCATGCCTAAATCTTCTGGAGTGGTGAAACAAAATCAAAAAACCTGGTATACAAAAGAATGTAGATTAGCAAAAAAGAAACAGAACAAAGCATGGGGAAACTTTCGAACGTACCCCACGCAGAAAAATCTCATAGACTTCAGAAAGGCAAGAGCACAAGCCCGATATATCCGTCGTAGAACCGAAAATACTTCGTGGCAAAATTACGTGACTTCCATAAATAGCTCAACCACATCAAAAGAAATGTGGGAGAAGGTACGAAAGCTAGATGGTATACCCCCCTTTCACACTTCCCCTTCTAACAGCCCCTGGTAAACAGACAAACATCGAAGAACAGGCAGACATTTTAGGTGAATATTTTTCAGCAGTTACCAGCTCATCAAACTACACAGAATCATTTCTTACGTACAAAAACACAGCCGAGAAACAAAGACTCCCTACAAGTGGATATACAAATGAACCATATAATAAATTATTCACAGTTCATGAAATCAACACAGTCTTGTCCGCTGGTAAACAGACTGCACCCTGCCCTGAGAGAATACGCTATCAAATGCTGTCCCACCTCTCTGAACCTGCCGTAGAGGCACTCTTAAGTTTTTTTAATAAGGTGTGGACATCGGGTAAACTACCCGAAGCCTGGAAGGCCATCATCGTTCCATATTTTAAGGCCGAAAAACCACCAACCTCTCCCAGTAGTTACAGGACCATAGCGCTCACCAGCTGCCTCGCAAAATCCTTTGAGAGTATCGTGAATATGAGATTAACCTTCGTGCTAGATGTCAGTGAGCTTCTCGATGCCCATCAGTGCGGTTTCAAAAAGGCATGCTCCACAACAGACCTCCTGGTTCGTCTTGAAAATATTGTCCGTGAAGCCTTTATACACAAACAACAATGTCTCGCTGTCTTTTTCGATTTAGAGAAAGTTTACGACACAACCTGGAGGTATGGAATTCTTCACGATTTGGCTGAACTTGGCATTCGTGGCATGATGCTGAACTGCCTAAAAGACTTCCTGTCAAACCGTTCATTCTATGTACGCCTCGGTTCAACCCTGTCGAGAAATTTCATTCAAGAAAATGGAGTGCCCCAAGGGAGTGTTTTAAGCACGACCCTCTTTGTTGTTAAAATGAATTCAATCAGTAAAATAATCCCAAGGTCAATTATGTATTCAATCTATGTCGACGATCTTCAGATAGCTTGCACATCCTCAAACATAACAACATGCGAAAGACAAGTGCAGTTAACAATAAATAAACTTTCAACGTGCGCTGACCGAAATGCTTTCCGGTTCTCCCCACAGAAAACAGTGGCCATGCTTTTTTCACTCAAACGTGGCCTAGACAGGTCCTAGACTATACCTGAACGAAGCGGAATTGCCGGTAAAAAGTGAACAGAAATTTCTGGGCATAACTTTTGACAGAAAACTGACCTTCTTGCCGCACATAAAGAACCTGAAGAAGGAAACGTCCCAATCATAAAACATATTAAAGGTGCTTTCACATAAACGCTGGGGGGCTGATAGGACCTGCCTTTTACACATCTACCGCAGTATAGTTCGCTCTTGCCTCGATTACGGGTGCATAGTATACAACTCAGCTCGACCTTCCTACCTGAAGCAATTAGATCCAGTTCATAACTCAGGTCTGCGCCTTGCAAGTGGGGCATACAGGACATCACCCATAAACAGCCTACATGTCGAATGTAACGAACCAGCCCTCGCAGATAGAAGAGCCATGCTCACATGTGCATATGTCCTAAAAACCCGTTCACTACCAAAACATCTCTGCTACTCCATAGTTACGAAGTGCCCGTCTAAGCAGCTTTTTAACAACAAACCGAATGCGACGAGATCCCTTATTCTCAGATTTGAAGAAATTTGCCAGGAATTAGGTATTCTAGACACACTGTCCGATGTTGCCCAGAGAACCGAACCACTACCACCTTGGCACACCTTTCCCAGTGTAGGTGACTACACACTGACACAATTTCATAAAAAGCAAACTCCACGTGAACATCTAATCCAAGAATTTTTGGCGCTAGACAAAAAGTACAAAGAACACAGAGCATTTTATACTGACGGTTCTAAAACATCACTTTACGTCGGAAGTGCTGTAGTGCAAGATAAATGGGAAAAGGTAGTCAGGTTGCCCCAGTGCGCGCCAATTTTCACAGCCGAATGTCATGCCATTTCGGTGGCTGTATCAAAAATAGTCGAGATGAACATTCAAAACAGCATTATCTACACGGACTCGCTAAGTGCAATCAAAGCACTGAAAGCCAGAAACGTAAGGGAACATTTAATAGGAAATATAATCCATACCTTAATAACCGCTCAAATACAAGGACATGAAATTAAGCTTTGTTGGATACCTAGCCATCAAGGAATTAGAGGCAACGAGAGAGCTGACGCGTGCGCCGCTCAAGCCTGCCATAAGGATGTCAGTACTGTAAATATACCCTATGCAGATTGCATGAAGTTAGTAAAAAACAAGCTTAAAGAAAAATGGCAGCGTACATGGAATAACGAAGAAAATAACAAACTACATTTAATGAAACCTATTCTAGGAAAATGGAGATCATGCAGGCATCAGGAACGTTCTATAGAAGTAATTTTATGCCACCTGCGCATCGGACACACACACCTCACATAACTTTCTACTGACAAAACAAGAAAAACCCTTATGTGAGAAATGTGGAGATGAACTCACTGTAAATCACATTTTATTCCCGTGCACACAACTCGAACGGCTAACAAAAAAAAACATTTTACTGTATTTTACAATGAACGCATTCCCTTCCATCCCAATCTACTTTTAGGAGATAACCCACTAGTAGAAACTTCATCTGTTTTTAGTTGCCGAGGAAGGCGTCGTCATCTTCGTCATCTTGCGGCGGCGAGTCAATGGGGGCGCGTGATAGGCAATCGGCATCAGAGTGTTTTCGTCCGGACTTATAGGTTACAGTGATATCATATTCTTGCAGTCTTAGGCTCCACCGCGCCAGCCGTCCTGAAGGGTCCTTTAAGTTAGCTAGCCAACACAATGCGTGATGGTCACTGACGACTTTGAATGGCCTGCCATAGAGCTAAGGGCGGAATTTAGCTGTAGCCCAAATGATGGCGAGGCATTCCTTTTCAGTCGTAGAATAGTTGCTTTCCGCTTTTGACAGCGACCGGCTAGCATACGATATCACCCTTTCAAGTCCTTCTTTCCTCTGGACTAAAACGGCACCGAGGCCTAGGCTACTGGCGTCAGTGTGGATTTCGGTATCGGCGTGCTCGTCGAAGTGTGCAAGTACCGGCGGCGACTGCATGCGTCGTTTGAGTTCTTGAAATGCCTTGGCCTGCGGCGTTTCCCATTTGAACGCGACATCACATTTAGTTAGGTGTGTCAGCGGCTCAGCGATACGTGAAAAGTCCTTGACAAATCGCCTGTAGTAGGCACACATGCCAAGAAATCTACGCACTGCCTTCTTGTCGATGGGCTGCGGGAACTTTGCAATGGCAGCTGTGTTCTGTGGGTTGGGGCGAACTCCTGACTTGCTGATGACGTGGCCTAGGAACAGAAGCTCATCGTAAGCGAAGCGTCACTTTTCTGGCTTCAGAGTGAGCCCTGATGACTTGATGGCCTCTAGTATTGTCGCAAGCCGCCTAAGGTGATCGCCGAAATTTTCGGCGAAGACGACGACGTCATCCAAAAAAACAAGACCACTTACAATTCCACTTACAATTACACTTACAATTCCCTTGGAGCAGGAAGTTTTGCAAAACAAGACAAACGGAGGTTACATTAACGAGACTACGTTGTCGAGTCCCATCTCTAAATTTTTACATGCACCGATCTGGTCTGGCAATATCCCCATTGTGCCATTTTTGCAATGCATTAGAGACGATTGAGCACTACCTACTGGAATGCCGGCGTTTCTCCTCCACGAGGAAAATGACATTAGAAATTACAGTGCGACAGCTTGGTCTACCATTGAACACTCCGGTACTGCTGTCTTTCGGAGCGTCTGTGCTTGGGCACTCACACAGGAATGTTTGCTTCGCCTTAGAAAAATTTCTTATTGAATCAAACCGATTTCATTGATGACCATATTATTTTATTCATTCCTCCTCTATTGCCTCATTGATATATTCAAGATACTTTTTTTTCTCCTCTACGTAGCATGACAATCTACTGAACCATTTCGATTTTCCCTCGCCTAAATTCATGTAACAAAATTTTAGATTTTTACCTCCTTTTCTGAACACATAAGCAAAGTCTGCCCGACTCTTGGCCAATCCCCGCGAGTGGGTAAGCGCCAAACTCATCCAGGACATCATCATCATCATCATCAACAAGACAGGTCTGCCACGCTGCTCCATCTGGCATGCCCACGTCGGCTTAGAAAGCCGAATACAACTCGCTCGACGTCATAAGCAATACGCTGCCTTAGTGACGCTCGATATCGCTAAAGCATACGACACTGTGGAGCACACTATATTGATCAATCGGTTAACTTCCTGTGGTGTTCCTGGGTATATAGTAGCGTGGATTCGGTCATTCTTAGGTGAAAGAGAATTCTATTGCTACGAAAGCGGCGTTTCTTCTTCTAGACACAAACAAACGAGAGGCGTACAGCAAGGCTCAGTTCTTTCCCCGGTACTTTTTAATATTCTCATGAGCACACTACCTTGTCATCAAGAAATAACTACTTATGTTTATGCAGACGATATTGCGTTTTTTGCATCTGCAAACGACATCCACACGCTATACCAACGACTGCAAACTTACCTTTATGATCTGGAGAGGTGGTTAGATGCTAGTAACTTCACCCTCAATGCCAGCAAATGTGCTGTTCTCGTATTTCCGATACGTGACAGTGCACATTTCATTGTCTTACCACCTTCAAGACATACCACAGGTGGAATCTGTTAAATACCTCGGAATTATTTATAACGCCTCTCTCAACTGTCGCTCACACATAGCTCATTTGACTGGGAAAGGTACCCGTGCAATTGGCATATTGCGTAGGCTGAGCAGTCGTCGAATAGGATTGAGAAGAGATACACTCCTAATGATATATCGTATGTACGTTCGCCCTGTATTAGAATTTGGTTGCGTGCTCTCCTCTGGAGCTCCAGCCTACATGTCCCGTACTCTAATCCTCTTAGAAAGAGAAGCATTACGTCTGTGTTTAGGTCTTCCTAAATTTGTTGCAAATTCTATTCTTTATCTAGAATCCCGTGTTCCGCCACTTTCGTGCAGGTTCCGGCTTTTGACGGTGCAGACGTTCTTAAGGATTTACGAATCATCACTGCGTCATCCCCAAATAATCTTTATTTCAAAACCTGCGTTGTTTTTCGGTGACATCTGGCCGCGACTACATAACCCGCAAATTATATTCGTGCAAAAATTACTGGACTCTTTGGGCGTGCGCATATGCGATGTTCTTCCTATTAGCGACAGAGCTGTTGCCACGGATATTCAATTTGATGACATCTTTCCTAGTAATGCAAAATTACTTCCACACCGTATTCTAGACGGTATATTACAAGATCACCTGAAAAACCTTCAAACAAACGTTGTAATTGCTGCAGATGCTTCACAATGTGAAGAAAAGTCAGGTGTAGGAATATTTTGCCCGATTCTCGATTGGACATTTTCTCTTCGGCTGCCAGATTTCATACCGATATTTTTAGCCGAATTCGTGGCCGTGGTGCTGGCATTACGCAAATTAGGACCATCAATTACGTCAGCCGTGAATAGTTACTGATTCTTTATCATTGAGCTCATCCCTTACTGCTTCTAGTGAGTCTCGCGTGATGAGGACATTTCAATCATTGGTACCTGGTTACTTGAGAAGCGTGCGTTTGATTTGGGTGCCTGGCCATAAAGGACTAATCATTAATGAAATTGCAGACTCTCTAGCCAAGGCATGGACAAGTGGCCCGATTCTTCCTTGCTGCCCTTTGACTGCTTATGTTACTGCAGCTAGATTTCGCAGGAGTATCATTATACAGTCAGTATCAGGCTCCGCAATTACTAACTCTGTGGATTACGGACATCTCCTGCACCCTTGGAACAGAGATTTTTGCCGAACACGGAAAATTGAAGTGTCCATCACGAAGCTGCGCTGCCGTATACCTGCATTGAACTTCTACCTCCACAGGTCTGGTCTGGTCCCCTCACCGTTATGCTCAATCCATCATTTCTTGTTGTCTTGCAGACGTTTTTCTATTATAAGAAAACGACTACTCGAAATCCCGCTTCGCTCTATTGGTCTGACTTTATCAGTGCCTGTTATCCTATCTTTTGGAGCCTCCATTGTTGGGTTCAGCAACAGAAATGTTTGCTTGGCGATCCAAAATTACCTCATTGAAACTAATCGATTTCCATGTTAGATTGATCGTTCTCCCTCCCAACCATAGCTTTCTTTTATTTCTTATCTTTTATTAATTATTATTGTTATTATTATTATTATCTGATACCCGGTTTTCATCTGATTATTTCCTTTTTTCCCCAAACACAAAACGTTTACTTTTAAACTCACACGCCCAAATTGTTAACTCCCTTGTTATCATAATTATTTTAGGCTCCTAATTAAACCGCCCGATTCTTGGCCAATCCCCCCCACTGTGGGTATGTGCCACGGCCACTCAGGACAACAACAACAACAACACTTCAGTGCTGCTAATACCGTGTCCATGACGCGCTGGAATGTTGCAGGCGCCGAGCAGAGTCCGAATGGCATGACCTTGAACTCGTAGAGGCCATCTGGCGTGATGAAGGCGGTCTTTTTGCGATCTCTCTCGTCGACTTCTATTTGACAGTAGCCAGACTTGAGATCCATCGACGAGAAGTATCTTGCGTTGCAGAGCCGATCTAATGCGTCGTCTATCCGTCGTAGGGGGTATACATACTTCTTTGTGATTTTGTTCAGTCGACGCTAATCGACGCAGAAACGTAAGGTGCCGTCCTTTTTCTTCACCAAGACAACAGGGGATGCCCACGGGCTTTTCGACGGCTGGATGATGTCGCGCAGCATTTCGTCGACTTGTTGTCTTATAGCTTCACGTTCTCGCGGCGAAATTCGGTAAGGGCTCTGGCGGAGTGGGCGAGCGCTCTCCTGGGTTATTATGCGATGCTTGGCGACTGGTGTTTGTCGAATCCTTGATGACGTCGAAAAGCAGCCTTTGTATCGTTGGAGCAGACTTTGGAGCTGCTGTTGCTTAATCACGGAGAGACTTGGATTAATGTCGTAGTCTGGTTCGGGAACCATGGTCGTCGGGGTAGATGCGGCGGAATCCGAGAGTACAAACGCATTACTGGTTTCCAGAATTTCCTCGATGTACGCGATCGTCGTGCCCTTGTTGATGTGCTTGAACTCCTGGCTTAAGTTTGTCAGCAACACTTCAGTTTTCCCTCCATGCAGTCGAGCGATTCCTCTTGCGACGTAAATTTCACGGTCTAGCAGTAGACGTTGGTCACCCTCGATGACGCCTTCTACGTCGGCAGGCGTTTTGGTGCCTACGGATATGACAATGCTGGAGCGAGGCGGGATGCTGACTTGACTTTCGAGCACACTTAAGGCATGGTGACTACTAGAGCTCTCCGGCCGTATCGCTCGATCTTCCGACAGCGTTATGGACTTCGACTTCAGGTCAATGATTGCGCCTTGTTGGTTCAGGAAGTCCATGCCGAGAATGACGTTGCGCTGTTGGAGGATAACGAAGGTGGCAGGGTAAGTCGGGTCATGAACGGTAATTCTTGCCGTGCAGATTCCAGTTGGCGTAATGAGGTGTCCTCCAGCGGTGCGAATTTGGGGACCCTCCCATGCAGTCTTAACCTTCTTCAACTGGGCGGCGATGTGTCCACTCATTACGGAGTAATCAGCCCCTGTGTCGACTAAGGCAGTGACTGCATGGCCGTCGAGAAGCACGTCGAGGTCGGTGGTTCTTTGTCTGGCGTTGCAGTTGGGTCTTGGCGTCGGATCACGGCTGCGCCTTGTTGAACTGAAGCTGAAACGTCGCGTCGTCAAGTCGTCTTTCATCGGTGTAGTCTTGGCTTCCCGAATTCTTCGGGACGGCGGCGTGTCGTCATTAGGTCGTCGAGATGGCTTCTTCGTCGTCTTCGTCAGCGGCAGAGGATCTTCGTCAGTTCGACGAACAGCAACCGCACCTCCATCGGTTGCTTCTTTTAGTTTTCCGGATATGGGCTCGCAGAGCGGCCCCGGGCTGGGCCGGTGCATGGTCGGCGCTGCGGCGACAGGAAGCGGCCTGGTGACGGTGAACGGGACGGTCGTCGAGGGCTCCATTGAGTAGCGGCGAGGTAGTCGGCGATGTCACGTGGGCGCTCTCCAAGCTGTGGACGAACCCTCTCAGTCCCAAGTCGCGGTATGGGCATCAACGATACACATGGCCGGCTTCTCCGCAGCGATAGCAGAGCGGGCGGTGGTCGGGGGCTCGCCAAATGTCTGTCTTTCTCGGGTAGCTGGGCTGGGCGACGGGTGGGCGTGCTGGCGGCGGTGGCGCTGGTCAACGGAATTGCGGCGTTGCAGGGCCCTGGCATGGTCGCTGAGGGGGACCTTGACGGCGTACGACGGCGGCATAGGTCATCGCTTCGGGCTGGGGTTGCGGTAATTGAGGTTGCACCTCCGGAACTCCAAGCGACCGCTGAACCTTATCTCTGACGATGTCAGCGATCGAGGCCACTTGAGGCTGCGACGACGGGAAGATCTGAAGCTCCTCTCGTACGACTGCCCTGATAGCCTCGCGCAGGTCGTCGGAGGCCAGTGATTGAACTCAGGCATAGTTTGTAGAGTTGGTGCGGCGGTCGAATTGCCGGTTTCGCATCTCGAGTGTTTTCTCGATGCTAGTGGCCTCGTGAAGAAACTAGTCGACGGTCTTCGGTGGGTTTCTTACCATACCGGCGAAAAGTTCCTCCTTTACACCACGCATTAGTAGCCGGACTTTCTTTTCCTCCGACATTTCCGGGTCGGCGTGGCAGAATAGGCGGCTCATTTCTTCTGTAAAAATCACGGTGGTCTCGTTAGGCAGCTGCACTCGGGTTTCTAGTAGTGCTTGGGCTCGTTCTCGGCGTACGACGCTTGTGAATGTTAGCAGGAAGCCACTTCGGAAAAGGTCCCAGGTCGTTAAGGTGGCTTCTCTGTTCTCGAACCACGTCCTGGCAGCGTCTTCCAATGCGAAGTAGACATGTCGCAGTTTGTCGTCGCTGTTCCAGCTGTTAAATGCAGCGACCCTCTCGTACATCTCGAGCCAGGTTTCCGGGTCCTCGAATGTTGAACCGCGGAACGTGGGGGGCTCCCTGGGCTGCTGCAGCACGACGGGGGATGCTGGGGCTGCCATTGGGGTGGACTTGGTGGCAATCTTCCTGCTCGTCTCAGGTAGAAGTCCGTGCTTTGGGGGCAGTCCTTGCAGTCAGCGGCTAGCAGGCTGGTCTTGGGTGACGGTGGTTTTTTCCTCGGGCTTCAGGCTTGGATCGCGGCTTTGCGGGGGCGTTCGGTACATCAACGCACAAGCACCTCCACCGGATGTCACGTGGTCGTGACGTCAAGGAACACAGTAGCAATACTGTGAACGACAAAACTAACTTTTATTGGGCGAACCTGCGCCCACAAAACAGGCTACACTTATAGCACAACGATAGCGGCGAACACGCTCGGCGATCGTCGAAAATCTGATCAGCGGGTCAAGCGCGTCGGCTTTTATAGAGCAGTCGTCGAATGTTCCAGACTAATCGTTCGGACCCGCGTGCCTTCCACAAAGCTCTACACCATTCGCGTCAGGTAACGAAATCAGATAAATAAGGTTCGGCGACAACAGACATCGGATAGAAGCATCGATAACTTTCCAGAAACTTCGGATACATGCAGGCGCGTCCCACGCTGTGCGATTGCATTTGTTAGGCGGCGAAACGTGGTTGCCCGATATAGATAAGTACACGTGTCAATATACATATGTCTGATCAGAAAGTTGTGGTGGTGTGCTGCAGGCCAAGGCAGTGAAAGAAAGCCGTTTCGCCATTGTTCTACCTTTGTCCCAAAACCAGGCACCGCAACCGAGGCGACTTCACTTGGCTTTGACATCTTCAAGTTCGCTTTCCCGAGCACAAAATACTCAGTCGAGGTGAGCTCAATGCACATTACCCACATTGTGGATGCAAAGACGTACGGCCAAGAGGATGCCACCTTGACGAAGCAGACACCACAGAGCTCAAATTAACAAATGACACCAACTATCCCCACTGCCAGACCCTCCATTAAAACCAGAAGGGCAGTACGCATACCTAGCATCGGCAACTGGGGCCTTCATCCAGAGTGTCAGTGCTACTCTGCCCCAAGAGGCCGTGACCATTATCCATTATTCCACATTCAATTAAACATCCAATTAAGCCACATTCACAAAATCAGGGTTTCAGGCTGGGACCATTTCCATAATGCACTTGAGTCTGCAGAATGTGAAGGTGTTGAGGAATCGCTGGCAACACGCATCCTTCACACACTGCAAAGAGCGACATGCAAACTAGAACTTACTGCGGCAACATCCAGCCCTGACAAGCACCTGCTGCAACATTGGGGTGAGCAAGCCAAGCTGCATATTGCATACTCAAATTGAGCCGCTTGCAACAAACCCTCATCATTGTTCTTCACAAGACTGAGCAGGCAAGATGTCATGCTAAGAAACTTGCCAGAGGCTAGTGGATAGCACACACTAGTCTCTGCGCGTCATTTGAATGTATAGGTCTCAGTAAGATGCGACACATTCTCGGCTATAACAGGATGAACCAAATACTGTAATACTATTGAAAACATGCTGCTCGATCTTCAGTGCACATCTCAGCAATTTGAGGAACAAGCTACAGATGCTTTCCCCGACCGCCCACAGTGGCTGACCATCACCAGAGTTGTACGCACCCCAATGACCACTTGCGAAGGACGCAATGGAAAGTCTCTTTACGATGGTGGAACCTGTTGTTGCTCTCGAACATATCAACACTTGAAGCGCATGTGGGAAAGATGGAGTCATTTTGCAGATGTTGAGGAATCTTGCCGAAACGAGGAAGCAAGCACTAGTGCTTGTAATCAATGAAATCTGGAATACTGGAATTCCCCACAGAGTGAATACACTTGGTCATGATGCCACTACCGAAACTAGGCAAGAAACCTAACACCATAACCATCCTTTGATCAGTCTCACTCACATTGACAGTGTGCCAATTGACTGAAGAAATGTGCGTCGCGAGGCTGAATCACCATATGGGAAAGACAAGACTATTTCCACCTGTGCCAGATTGGTTTCTGGCTGAAGGTTGACACGTGTGACAATAGCCTCTTTCTGCATCAAAGCATCGCCAAACCAGCCGCCTCGGAGGAAAGATATATGGGTTCATGGGCACAGTCGAACGAAGAATGTTGAGCACAGTCTGCAATGAGGACGTACTGGTGGCCTTTCATGAAGCCTGCCCAGGCTTTAGGGTTTCCAATATTGCCAAAGCCTCTTATGCAACCAAATGTTTGAAATATGAAGTTACAGTAAACAGACTTTTACCAACTGCACAGGTGGAAATGCAGGTAAAACCCGGACCAGCACACTTGGTTGCAGGAGTGATTCGCTGATGAGGTAAGATGGTGACCTAACAGTTGATGATAAGGTATACCGAATGCAAGTATGTGCAGTATGTACATGTACTATTAGGGCGAAACAGATGAATTTTCTCCAAAGCAATATGAAAAGCTAATTTTTTTCAGGATGCCACTCACATGCTTTAGGCAAGTGTGGACAGGATTATATAAAGCTGGATAGGCAAAATGACACAACTTGATACAGCTGTTAAACATAATATTCTTCCTGGGCTAAATTCTGGCTCCTTGAACTCATTCAAGATCACTAACTGTAGCACCAAAATAGTGGACCACTACCAGAACAAAGCATGTAGTGTGCCTATCTCAATTCTTGCGCTTATCCCAGCCTTCTTTTTTACAGCAATACCTGCTATGGGCTAACTCCCCTGGTTGTTCTGATGTCTACTGGTGTTGTCACTGGAATTCCCAAATTTCTTTCTACAATATTGCAAATATTGTTTTCATTGTGCTGTGAGGTTTCAAACATACGATCAAAAGGTTGGCAGTTCACAATTCTATATTTAAACCACTCTGCTGAAGGTAAAGTCATGGTGAATACTGACCCTGGAGAGCGCAATCAAGCCAACAGGTGCCACGATTGGCTACCACCTGCTCAATGTCTGCATATTGTATGTAGAGTTGGTGTCCACGCTTTCAAGTTCTGACACATCACCTTCCCACTTGTGAAGGCAGTCCTATGTTAATTTTTCTTCTTACATGTAATGACAGTGATTGGGTGCATCAGCATCATTATTCTTCTTCTAGTGCTTGGCTTCTCAGATTTACTGGCTGGGTCTGTTGGTATCTTGTTTTCCTCAAGCACAGCGCAAGACCTAGCAATGGGTAGCCTAAATATAGATTTGAGAAAACCAAAACAAATTCAGCAGTAAGCTAAAGGGTTGTTTTGCTGGAGACCAGTGGCCAAGTCCGGTGGCCAAGTCCTCTGTCTTCGCTATGGAGATCCAGGTCGCCGGCCAGGATATTTCGCCAGATGAAGTGACCGCCCAGTCTGGCTGGGTCACTGCACGATCCCGCCGCTCAAAACGCGGCACGGACAACTTGACCCCGGCCGATGAATCATCTCAAGCCCCAAGTAGCCGGCCCCACTCTCGGGCGAGGCAGCCCGTTAAAGCTCAAGTTTTGAAGGCGGGCCGCATGCCGCCGCTTCCGACGGAGGACATCAAGATTGTCATCCGCCCCAAGGGCGCCCTTCATACAGCCAAGATCGGCAGTCCCGTGGTAACCACCGCCATTCTCCGAGCAGCGAACCTCACGGACGAGGAAAGCTCAGAAGACACTGTCTGCCCGAATACGCAACAAAACATCGTTGTCGTCAGTACACCTCGCCCGGACCATGCAGACCGGTACGCTCGCATCCGCTCTATCCATGTGAACGGCGTCAACCACGAGGTCAATGCATACGAAACCGCAGCTGAGCACACGACGAAGGGGGTCATCCGTGGGATCCCACTCACGGAGACTCCCCAGCAGATCCACAACAAAATTGTCACTGCCCGAAACCCGACAGCCTTGGCAGACAAGCGCATCGCTTCAACTACAACAGTGATCATCGCTTTTGACGGACTGGATGTGCCTTATCAGGTCCGCTACGGTTCCACGTTACTCCCATGTTCGCTATATCGGAAGCAAATTGACATTTGTTACCAGTGTGGTCGCCTCGGGCACCATATGGACGTTTGTCCCTACCCAAATAACAAGATATGCCGGGGCTGCGGTGTCCGCAACCCCCCCGCCGACCATAACTGTAACCCTAAGTGCTCGCTCTTGGTGGTCCCCATCTCACCGCGGACAAAAGCTGTGCCACTCGATATAAAACCCCGTACGTCATCCGCAAGCGTATCGGAGAACGACGAACAACCAGCCAGGCCACCTCTAAACAAGCCGGCCCCTCCACCCTCAGCACCAGAACCAGGCCACGCTCCCGCACACCGTCAAGGGGGAGCCGTTCCCGCTCCAGAACTCCATCTCGATCCAGGCAACAACGCTCAAGATCCCGGTCTGCATCGGCTTCACGCATCACATCTACCAACAACAGCAAGGTGAGCTTCGCAGACGCTCTCATGGGCACCTCGCGAGAGGGTCGTAAGATCGACGACACACAAGTCACCTACCCTCCTCTTTCACCAGAAAGCCCAGAAATAGCTCAGCTTAAGCGCGAGAACGCCATCCTACGCGATCTCCTAACTAAACTCTCGCAGGAGGTTAGAGACCTCAAACAGTCCCAAACACCAGCTCCTACACCTATCGCACAGAACGTCCCTGCCCCTAGTCAGGAGGCCCCCTCGACTCCCGCCCCCAAGAAGAGAGCCCTGCAAGATGGAGCCACGGGCCAGGTCCGCTCTGAAGTTAAAGACATGCTCATCTCACTTCAAAGAACTATTAGCACTTTCCAACATGCACTGGACTCAATCCAGCAAGCCTTCATTGGTATTGTCCAACGCATGACCAACCTGGAAACTCATATTCTCACGCCTCCTAGCCATGCCGCCCCCGTCTGCGACCCTTCCGGGACGCCGATGGCGACATCCACCATCTCCCATCATGGCTCACACTAATCAAGACGCCCTCATTTGGCAGTGGAACTGCCGAGGCGTTCATCATAAACAACCAGTACTCAATCAATATCTACGCCAACATACCCGCCGCCCGGATGCTATCCTACTTCAAGAAACCAACAACGCCCCGACCACGCTCCCAGGTTATCAAACCTTTCATACCACCCACCCTCTTCGCCGGGTCTCCACCTTAGTACGGCGTCGTATTCCTGTTATTGAACATGATCTCAATAGTCCTCACATCGAACATCTATTCCTCGAATTAATTCCCAATCGTAAACGGAAAGAATGCATCTTCCTTCTGAACATTTACAATAGCCCCAAGGATAAATCAAGGTATCGCTTCCTCACCCTCTTTAAGAAGGCTCTTCACGTAGCCGGAGCACACCCCCTACTCATCGGCGGTGATTTCAACCTCGCCCATACAGGCTGGGGCTACGTTCACACGGAAGCTGTAGCTCGCAACCTCTGGCAAGATTACCACGACTTAGGCCTTACGCTCATCACGGATCCCTCATTTCCTACACGCCTCGGTACTTCCACTACCCGGGACTCTACCCCCGACCTCACCTTCATCAAACATATCAACAATGCACACTGGACCAATACCCAGCAAGATCTGGGCAGCGACCATTATATCCTTGCTCTCTCTTTACCCCAACTCGCTGCCGCCCCTGCCCCCACTAAAGAATTCACCATTACCGACTGAAATGTTTTCGAAAAATACGCATAGGTTCTACCTCAGCAGAAGGCATTACCGACATTAACACCTGGATGCAAGCGCTACGCACTGATGTTCAAACGGCCACTCGGGTGGTACCTACAGATGCCTCAGTTGAACGCATGGATAGCCGCCTCGCCCATCTTCTGGAGGCTAAAGCCTCCATCCTAGCTCGATGGAAGGGGCAGCACCTAAACCGTCGCCTCAGAAGTAAGATCTCCAAACTGAACATAGCCATCGAGGAGCATTGTCAAATCCTCAGCCGGCAACAATGGACTGAGCTGTGTAACACGGTGGATGGACAACTTCATCGCCCTTCCTCGTGGAAACTCCTCAAACATCTGCTTGATAATACCACCACCCGCACCACCCAACAGGATCGGCTGCAGAAGCTCCTTTATACGGAGACCCTTAAGCAAGGTCCACAACAGGTGCTTGACTACCTCTGCAACAGATATATCTCCAGGGGACAAGTCAGTCCACACAGCAATTACATCGGTAGCCCCAACCCTACACTAGACGCCGATTTCAGCGTATCTGAAATACATGCGCTCTACGCAAGCTTAACGGTCGTTCTGCTCCAGGGCCAGACGGGGTCACTAACAAAAGCCTTCGCAATCTCGATGACGAGTCCGTGTCCCATCTGACTGACTACATCAACGATTGCTGGCGCAGTGGTGCCCTTCCAGCCGCCTGGAAGACTGCCAACGTTATCCTAATCCCAAAGCCTGGCAAACCATCTAGCTTCAATAACTTAAGGCCCATCTATCTCCCTCACTTCATGCGTAGGCAAGGTGATGGAACACGCCTTCTTAGCACGCCTCAACAGTCACCTCGAGGACAACTCTCTCTATCCCGACACCATCATTGGATTTCGCCCTCACCTTTCTACTCAAGACGCTATGTTGCAGCTAAACATCAAGTGCTAAACGATCGTTCCCGTAACATGAAAGCCATTCTCGGACTCGACCTCACTCAAGCCTTTGATAACATTTCCCATGCAGCTATCCTTGACCAGGTCTCCAACCTCCAGCTGGGAGAGCGAGCCTACAATTACATCCGTGACTTTCTCTCCAATCGCACGGCTACCCTCTCGGCCGGGGAATTACGATCAGACCAGCTTCCCCTTGGCAGCAAAGGCACCCCGCAAGGTTCAGTTATCTCTCCCATGCTCTTTAACTTAGTCATGATTGGCCTTGCCAAGCAACTACAGCAAGTCGACAATATCAACCATACCATCTACGCCGACGACATCACCATCTGGTCGTACCGAGGCAGTGATGGTCAAGTGGAATCAGCCCTCCAAACGGCGATTGACACGGTTGAAGCCTACCTCCAAGGGACTGGACTGCGCTGTTCGCCGGCTAAATCGGAGCTTCTGCTATACAAGCCCATTCAGCGGGGTCGCCCTCCCAAACACCAATCTGATCACCGACCCTGTGACGCCATCACCCTACGCCTTCAAGATGGCAGTCCTATCCCACACGTCCCTAGTATCCGGGTTCTCGGTCTCACCATCTCTACCAACGGCTCCAACGCCTTGGCTCTCAACAAGATCTGTGCCCAAACTCAAAACACCCTACGACTTCTTAAACGTATATCTAACCGACGAGGAGGACTCAAAAAAGAAAGCCTTCTCCGACTCGTCCAATCCTTTGTCATATGCCACATTATCTACGTTGCTGCGTACCTCAACTGGTACCGGGCTGAGCAGAACAAGCTCGACACCCTCATACGAGGGGTCTACAAGCAAGCACTTGGGCTCCCGCATTGCACCAGCTCTGAACTCTTCAACCAACTGGGAGTTCACAACAACCTTTCCGAACTCATTGAAGCCCAACAACGCTCTCAGCTTGAACGGCTCACCCATACTGAAACGGGGCGCTTTATTCTGTCCACGCTTGGCTTCACCTACCAGCAGCAACAGGGCCCCAAACAACCGATCCCTACCGACATCCGTAGCTGCATCTACATAGACCCTATCCCTAGAAATATGCACCCTGAATATAACAGGGCCCGGCGCCAAGCTCGGGCCGGAGCTATCATAAAAGCCCTTGCCAACGTACCTGGCGTCACATTTGTTGATGCAGCCCAATACTCCCATGGCACACGATTTGTTGCCGTCGCCACACGCGATGGAGCCCTACACCATGCCTGCAGCGTCACTACCCCCACTGCAGAGACGGCTGAAGAAGTGGCCATCGCCCTGGCCACTTTAGATCCCACCTGTCACACCATAGTGTGTGACTCTCGCTCAGCCGTTACTAACTTCAGCAAAGGGCGTATTTCTCCCCAAGCTCTTCGCATCCTCTGCCAGGCACCACACTCTAAAGACAGCATAATATCCCTAACATGGCTCCCGGCCCATGCGGGCCCTGTCCACCCACACCTCCGCAATCTCAACGAGGTCACCCACTCCATTGCGCGAGGCCTAGCCAACCGCGCCGGAGTCACTGGAGATGAGTTGGACACCAGGGACAGTCTGACAACTTATAACGATCTCGTTAAGGCCTTTTACCTGAGTCGCCGAATCTTCCCCCCGCCTCACGCAAACTTCAGCCGGGCGCAGGCTACCACCCTGCGTCTACTACAAACAAACACGTACCCTTCACCCGCCCGCCTCCACCTTATATTTCCGGACGTCTACACTACCCCCAACTGCCGGTGTTGTGGAATTCACCCGGCTACGCTTCCGCATATGCTATGGGAGTGCCCAGCATAGTACGCACAGACTAACACCACGACTCTCTCGTCGAGGTTGCATGAGGCTCTGCGGAGCTCCACCCTCGACGACCAAACCTGGGCGACCCAGCACGCCCGCGAGGCGGCGGCGAGGCAAGCCCTCGACGTCCCTTCGTGGGAGGCGTAGGCCCGGCCATCATAAAGTGCTGGTTCCACAATAAAAGTTTATTCCTCCTCCTCAACTTCAACACTGCGAGGCACAACTCCCACAAATAAATACGACTCATACTTAATTTACTTCCTTAAAGAAGATTACTGACTTGCATTGGCAAGTGTTCACTTCAACAAAAACAGCATTAAGCAAGCTTCCTATGCATATTTCACCAGCTACTGCAACATTGTTCCGCATTACAAGTGAAACTGCAATTTTCTTTATGTCACAACTTGCCCAATTTCATGTTTTGCAGTAGGATGTTAGCAGTGTTATTAAGGCACTTAAGTACTCATTGATAGTAATAGAGAAAAAAATAAAAGTAAGAAAGCAGTGGCTTTTTATGCATAGACTGGCTACACCTGGTGCTCTCATGGTCATCTGATCCCTATCTGCTAAACTATTCTAAACAAGAAAAGCTTCTACACAATTATTGTGGAAAGCCAGACCACAACTAAACCAGAGGCATCCTTGGTAAGCAACGTATATTTATTTGGTAACATTTTCTGCGGCCCTGCTATTGGGCTTTCCTTCCTTTTCAGCTGTGCAGGTTCATTAAGAAGTGATGAGACAGTTTGACAGTTTAAATCATTCAAAGACTTAGCGAAACTGTTCTCGGGTTGTTTTTTCTTGGTTTAATACTCTGCACATTGCATTTTAAGGCATGTTTTGATGTTTGTTTCTTTTTTATGTGTAGGGCATGTTAGCACTTTTTACACCATGTCAAGTATGTGGTGCAATAGAGTTCATGGATGGAGTCTTGCCCTTTCATTCTGTAAAATATCATGTCGGTTTTTTGTGTCCAAGGCTGTTTTACATTTGAGTGTGATTGTAGCATTCTGCTAAGTTTTGCCTCTGTCACCCAACCTTGAAAGCTTACTACCCACTGCTGGTAGCATGACGCATGTAAAAATTTTTTTTTCAATAAAAGGAAGTCTGTCACTTATCCTGTGCACTGGTTGTCTTTGTCTTTTTGAATTGCAATTTGTTGCGTATATTTGCTCTGTTACATTTCAGATTAGGAATGGCTATCATGGTTGACATCGTTTAACCATATTGCACACAATGTGGATGATATGTACTAGGAATATATGGCCACCATTAACATAATAAATAGAAGTTAATAATTCAAGAATAGTGCCTTTGCATGGTGGTGCAGCCATGAATTGTGGCTATAAGGTACCAGCGGTGCAGGTAGCATTGCTTCAGCAGAATATATTTCAACTCTAATACTTTCAAACATCATTGCTTTTATCTGCATTTGTATAGCGCCAGTTCCTGTGAACAACACACATCTGGTGGAAGAGTGGCTCGCACCTGCAGTTTGCGCCAATGAATAGCCTATATTCTGCCCGTTTCCATGTTATTAGCATATTATTAAAGGCAGTAGTTCTTATAGTAGCCTGTCTGCCCAGTGTAGAAGTCATTGCGGGGTGTTAGGATCTCGTACACATCTTCAGCTCTGCAAGGGACACAGCATCTGGCACATAGTTTGTCACAGGCCATGTTTCAGGGCTAGTTGAGTTTACTCGCAAAGGGAGAACTAAGCTTGTTGAAATCAAAGTAAACCGCCTGTACACTCAGTGGCCTTCTTCATTTCATGTGACATATGGTTATAGTGATGACCCTTGCTTTATGCACTTCTTGTCCGGCAGCAGTATTTTGCTTTTGAAACACTCAGGATAACTTTCAGCAAGCTGGACAGGAATAACAGTGAAGAACCAGCAGATATTAATTGTCGAACTTATCATGCGAAGCTTCATACAGTATGATGAGGGCGTAAATAAATGAGGTGTTCAAGTCCTTGCAGCACGTCATGAGTTTGGAGCAACATGACGTATAGCACTGTTTTTATCGCATGCTCTAGGTTCAGCAGGTGTGGCCATGGTTGAAGTGCAGCGCAAGGTCAGGAAAACAGATATCTATGAGTAGCACCTTGGTAAAGGAGACGCTGGGAAAACTAGTGGGAAGCCTGGTGAACATCTGGTTGACCCAGCTGCTGGCTTCACCAGGCAAAGTATGATAAAGAGAAGGAAGTCAACACATCAGAAGGTTTTTACATATAAGCACTGTGCTAAGGTTCTCGGGCAGGTCTCTGTGATAACACGCCAACAAGCCTTAGTGTGCAAGCTATGCATGACCAACTACATATGCCTTCTGCTCGGACAAAGAACTGCTCATTGTAACTAACAAGGATGGAGTGGACAAAAAAACAGCCGCTCCATTAATCTGGTCTGACTGGTATCAACAATGTTTTGTAAGTGTGCATCGCTATACTCCCCAATGCCTTCTTGGGTGACATCACGAAGGACCAGCTTGCGGCAAGGGGTAATAGACATCTCTACAAGCTAAACATGCACGCATACATGGAGAGCACATTGCATCTATAAAGTTGGCACTTCACAGGGGCACTGGAGAAGGAATAGATTATTGACAGGGGGCAAAGACAAGCTTCTCTGCTACTAAATACCCAGCACTGTTGCCATGTAACGACCTCTGAAACAATCCCTCTCAAAGAGGAAATTATCTTTGTGTATCCGTAAAGAGGGCACACAGGCAAAGCCCATTCAGAAATTCTGCCAGCTTCAAAAGGCCCACTTTGCACATCCTGAATGCTTCTTTCTTAGACATTGCTGGGTGCAAGCATTCTAGTGTCCAAAAGTTGTCATTGAGAGCACTGTTGGTTTGGTGGCAATACAGTTTAGAAGCGATTGCAACAAACCTTCCTTCCTAGTTGGTCTGGAGGCTCACAGTGCTCAGGAAGAACACCATGAGACAAGCAAGGTGACTGGATGCCTCCAAGCCCTTGTTCGTTTATCACACTCTTCTGTTAGCAACAACCAAGAGACCTGAAACCAACAAGCTCAAGTTCGGAACTCATGTCGTTACTGTGGAGGATCCATAATAAAAAGCACAAAAACAGAAAACTCAAGGGAAAGGACAAAGCACCATACTTAGTACTGCTGCAGCCCACCCCCTTCTTTCATTTTGTCTGGTCGTGCTACATTTTTTTACAATAGATAGGCATGAACTTCTCCTGTGCACAGCTTACTGCAGAGAGCATAGGTGATGTTCCCAATCAGTGTCCGGTTTTTATATACACTATGTGCTGGCTTAAAGAGGCTCGAAACACTGCAATGGAAGCCTCTAGTGGAAAAGGTGCCTGGAAGAAGAAAAAAAAGAAGCTGTGCTGCAACCATCTTGGCAACATTTTGTCCCCTTAATAAAACTTGTGCTTCCACATCAACTTCAGCCCTCCAGTCTAAAGTACCAGCGCACTTATGAACGAATCCATTCTCAAAAGCATGTGCGATCCAGCCTGGGCATGAATCCGCATTGTGCTCCTGCATTGAAGGTGAATAACGCGTTCCATAATGTCAAATGTGTTTTAGTGGATTTCCCTGCAACTTGAATTTGTAATGTACAAAGAATCGTCAATGAAGCTTACTACGAGCACAGATGCGCTTGCAAATTATATCACAATTGAATATAATGAGCACAGTGTAAACCTATGTGCACTCCCACTCTTAGTGTGCTTTGCTGCACGATTCTTATTTCCACCCATGTATTGCGGTGTAGCAAGCTACAAAAGAAACGTTGCATAACTGGACCTTTTAAGATTACCTTTCTCGCAACACACCAATGTTTCGCGGTGATACATAAGCAATGTACTGCGGTGAAGCATACTAAAAGTGGAATGGGGCCACTAGCTGTCACTGGATATAAGACTCGCGCACTCGCCACTTCTCAGGTCGCCTAAGTGGTCATACTATGCTGGGTGATAGCGGCCCCCTTCCACTTTTAGTATGCTTCACCGCGTAACTAAAGTGTACTGCGGCGAAGAAGCAGCGCATTCGTATTGAGTGAATAAACAAATGATTTTTACAACAGCAAAGAAATAAACGCACACCATGCATCAGTCTACCACACGGAAGAGCGTCGCAACAAACGGTAGCTGATTCACACAGGCCGTGTAGCCCACTTGTTAGTCATGAAGGATATTATGTGCAATTCAAAATTTCAGACACACAGAAATATGTTTGCGTTCATACTCCTTGCGTAATAAAACTGCCAGAATTTCCACAATAGAAAGTAGTCTACAACACACAAACGTAAAGAACACAGAGATATGCCTCGTTTTCAACTTGGTCGTCATGCAAATGACATCTAGCTAGGAAAAACGTGAACTTTAAGACGCACGCTTTTTGGGCTCAGGAGCCGGAGCGCCCTATGCATTGCAGCGAGGCGGCGAGTGCGGACGGGACGCGGATTTCGGTAGTGGCGCTGTAGTCACGTGGGCTGGCTCCCTCCGCTGCTTCGCCATAGAATAAAGGGCTTCGCGCGCTCGTTCGTGCCGGCTTGATTCGCGACGTTGACTGTTTTTTGGTATTTCAACCTACGGTCTGTTTCGCGCGCAGTCGGCCGAACAAGGTGAGAAGTAGGAAGGTCGAAACGTCAACGGCAACGACATTGCTTCGCTCCCGGCTGTGCAACAGGATATAAGTGGAAAAAAGAAAAGCAGCCGTCGTTGTTCACCACACCGAAAGATGAATAAGGACGGCGAATTTGGGAACGCAACTTGCCCCGCCAAGACAAGAAACTCGACGAAACATGCGCGGTTTGTGTGCGAAACATGCTAAAAGAGTAGGTGGATTTTTAAGCGATTCAACTGCAGATGGCCTAAGGGTGACGATATCCAGCACATTATCACTGCTGTATTATCGTGTCAGCTCGAGATTTAGGTTTGTTATGACATCCAGGTTAAGCGAGGATTCGCTGGAAAACGTTTTCGGTATAGTCAGGCAATCATGTGGGTTTAATGACCATCCAACACTAACGCAGTTTCTAATTGTCGTTAATTGCCTATCCTTTTATAACCTTGTGAAAATAGTACGCTCAGGCAATGTTGACCTTAATGGAGCTAGTGGAGAAATGAGTTCTCTCCTGAGCGCGCAAGATGCTCCAGCTCAATAAGCCAGGGCTGCTGCAATCGACCATCTCATTGAGGAAGGAAACCTGGCTTCAGCCGAGCACATGCTTCGTAGTATTCCTGCATGCTGAGCACAGAGAGTTGGTGGAGCAGAAAAGCAACGACCGTCTAATACATTACATGGCAGGGTATGTTGCTCGAAAGCTTCTGAAGTGTTATGACTGCATGCCTTGCAAGGCCTTTCTTTTGGAAACCTCCAATACGGAAAGCAGAAAGTCTGAGTTCACTGTGACATGCGACAAGGGAGGGTTGTTATATCCTTCGCTGGAGCTTTTCAGGGCAGTGAAGAAGTTGGAGGACATCTTCACTGTGTTCTTCAGCCGAGAGAAACTCTGCAGTGACAGCATAGTGGATGTAATGTTGCTAGTGAAGGAGAACTTCGGCTATGCCTTAGGCTGCAGCCAGCACTCAGATGCGCTCACAACAGGGTTGACCAAGTTCTATGTGCTGACCAGGCTGCACTCTAATATACAAGGGATCAACCAAACGCGACAGGAATGGCGTAAAAAGAAATTGCACGCGAAGATAAGCCGTTCCTCATAGTGCCTCTCTCGTTGCAGCCATGCACTTTGAGAAAGGAGTAGCTGCCCATCTTTTCTACCAATAAAGCGAAATAAAGAGAAATCGTGGTGGCCAAAAACAATTTGGCCACCACGAGTTCTCTTTATTTTGCTGTGTTGTGAAATTTCGCTATCCTTGGTAATCATTACGGTCGCATAATAGTGGCATCACCATAGGATTAACTCTCTAGCTTTCAGTGGATATATGCTTTCGTAAACAAAATCGCACTCAAAGGAATGAAACCTCATCATATCTGGCCTCTGTTCCGAATGTGTTAGTACACGCGCCGCAATTGTTTGGCTCACTTCAACTTGTGAATGCGATTGGGTACTGACCTGTATAAAAACTGTTAATGCCAAATGAATTAAGCAATTTACCAGCATTCACTATTTACCTCTTCTACGGTGTTCACGAGCTTTTAGTTTAGAAATCAGTCGCATCGTCGTGCGGCCGTTAGTCTGCACTCGTTAGGTCGGCTTTATTTTCACACAAGCTTGGAGAACGTCCGCCTTTCCACCTTTCTCTGCGCCTTGTCTTAATCATTTCAGGGGAAGTTTTCAGAAAACATGCTACGGAGCTGCGCGCTTTCTTTTTTCGGTGCGACACCAAGCGCACACGGCTTTCTCTACGTTTAAAATGCTTAGAGTTTCGCGTTCCATACAGCCCATGCTCTATTGGCACCACCTGGTGGCATCGACGTGAGATGCCACACCCATGGGCTCTCCGTGATCCCACTACCCCCTTCTAGTTCACTATACCGAGGACAGGACGTCAAAGACGATTCATTACCATTTCTACTCGAGCGAGCATTACCGCGACTTTCCAACCTTTCAATGAAATTGCAGCTCATTTTTCCTGATAGAGGCACAAATTCCCTGAGTTTTTCCAGACTACTCAAAATCCCTGAGAATTCCCGGTTTTCCCGGCTGGTAGACACCCTGAAGTATATTGGCCACAATTGAAGGCCTAATTTGGGCACCTAATGTGGCTAGCGAAGTAATATCGAAGAAAACGTGGGATGCTTGGTCCACAGAGAACCATATGCACGCTGCTTGTTATCCTACACTGGCGAGGCAAAAAACTCCGGAAAGGTTGCGATAACATCGAAGTGAAGGTAATGCCCTCAAGCGAACGTGTTGCAATCCGTCGAGTCCCCACAGTAGCGGCGGTGAGCGACCTTTGCTTCTTTTTTTGGTCTGCTAGCCAGAAACCGTCCAAAACTCAGTGAGGCCAAATTCACTCAGCCAGAGAAAAACGAACGCACACCGAAGTGCGCCACGTGGTTATCAGGGCAATACGAGAAAAACGCATGCGCTCTGGCTGGTTCAGCAGCCCACGGGAAGCAAGAACAAAAAAGAAAAAGGAGAGACTCAATGTGTCCTTGCAAATAGAAGTGCAAGTAGAAAAATAAATAACAACGTAGTTACCTTTGCTGGCTTTAGTGTCTTGATATGTGGATGCTTTGGTGCAGGTGAAAAAACTGTTGATATTCTTTTCAGTGAGATGACGGCACAAATGAACCATCACACCGCTTCGTCTCATCGGACCTCGCAGCGTGCTTTGTCAACTTGTAGGATAGTGAGTTGATTTGGCTCGTCTCGTTGTATGGTCCGATGTATGACTTTAGAAAAGTCAATGCACCTTTGGAGTCAAATGTTCATAAGTACATCAAACCCACAGAGATCTGGAATTGAAAATCGGAAATGTCAACGCACCAAACAACTTCGGAAATGTCAACGCACCTTTCACATCAAAAGTTTATGTGATCTTTATACCCATAAAGTTTCAGAATTCAAGTCCCTGTTATCCATAGACTCCGCGGCCTCCGCGAGATGCCGCAACGACACCGCTCTCCATCAATACACACTTCAAACTTTGTGCTCGGATGGGGTTCTTTGCGTTGTGTCACTCCAGGCGCATGAGCGTTGCCACGAAATCCTACCCAAGTTCACAATCTTCGCGCCGAAATGTCTTTTAGAGCATGAAAAACACATTCTAGATTAAATGCAGAATGATTTCCGGCGACGGGGGTTGTTTTGGTCGGCGGAGCATGACAGCATGGGAAAATTTCGGGGAGGGGCTGAAGGCCCATAAGACCCCCCCCCCCCGCCCCTGCTGTAGGCCACAGGCAAACGGGAGAAGTCCCACCCATCAATAAATAAAAAAACAGCAGCACAGTGTTTGCATGGCAGTTTTGACTTTTTGAAGTCAAAGCATGTGCAGCTTGGAGTGATAAAATTCACCTCATGAAAGACTGTTACTGAGAGAATGAATGAGAAAGGTTCCTCCACTGCAAACTTCCACGTCTTTGGGCCTGTAATCAGACACTCGTGCGAGCCGTTCCATGATATGCCTTGTTATAACAGGGTGCATCCCATAGAGGAACTTAGGCACAGCACAATAATGAAGGTCGTACGTGGACGAAAAACTTAAGGAACTGCATCTCTTTTTGTGGAAAAACATTTTCTGCCGAAACTCTCAAAAGCCCTTGCAGGCTACGATAACCACAATTTCCAGCTAAGTAGGCCTTGAGTTCCTTATTTTTTTTATTCTGTTGTGTTGTTTTGTGCTAAAAGGGAGGTCCATCCTATGCATCTTTACCCACATTTCTTTTACTGAGAGCCACTTCCTGCTTATATAGGCTTGTAACTTCTCGTTTTCTTTTCATTGTGGCGACTGCTTCAAGGCTTCCAATGCTTTCGTTAGGTCATCCCCATTCGCACTGGCTGCTACTTGTCTGAGCACAAAGTCGACATCTTCACCTTCATTTTCTTTTTTGGAGAGCCACCTGTACCAAGCCTTTCTTTATGAAAGTCGCACAGGGCTGGCCAACTGTTCGGGAAGGCAGCAGAAAGTGCGCTGATCTCTGCCGTGCTATATTCCACCATCCAAAGCATAGGACTCAGACTTGGGTTCCACGCCTTAAAGGGCCCCTCACCAGACCCCATAGAAAGTTTTGGTTATATGCTGGAAGTTGTTACGTGTTCTCTAGGGAGCGTTCTGCCACCAAATTTTTCAAATCGGCTCATTAATAGCCGAGATAGACATACTTCAGTGCCGCAAACCCATGATTTCAGCAGGCTGCCTCCACTGCCAAACAAGTCGCTCTCTCCTCTCGCCCCGTCTAGCCTACGCAAGCGAAATGCCTTCCCTGCGTTCTCCCATACCGGACCTCGAGGATCGCATGACGCATACGTCACAGGCCCCGCTCTTCATTTTTTTCTTCTCAATTTTTTTTCGGCGCTTCGCACTTCCGCTGACGACGTTGCCCGCGAGCTGTTGTCTCGTTCGCACACCGCACGGTGCGAAGTAAAACAAAAAACACGTAGACATTCCGTTTGTGTTTTACTATTTCTCTAAACTTCAATTCGTCAATTCAAGCAACAGATCGCAGAGATAACAGATGTCTTGAATAATTCTCGCTCGGAAGTCACGTGTCACCACGAGCGACGTCACACTGCGGACACGATTACGTCGCCATCCGGCTTGGAGCGTGGCGGCCGCGAGTGAAGAAGGAAACGGCGTTCGGATTGACATGTCAGATCTTTTCGCGGCGCGTAGTGGCGTGATACTTTGCTCGCAGACACGATTGTTATCGCACAATGTATGCTCTGCGCTTGTCAGCTCAAAATGGCCAGACCTGGTGAGTGGCCCTTTAAAGATGTTTAGTGCCTCTTCGATGCAGTGAGCTGTTTCAAATCGTACAATGAAAGCACCTGCAATAGCATAGGAACTTGCTGTTTTCAACACTATCAGGAAGAGTGGAAGGGCATAATCCGTTGTTTCGTAAGTAGCATCAAGACATGCCACATGGTCACTATACTTCAGTATTAACTCCTTCATGAACTCAGTTTGAACGCGAAGCAGCAGTGTCTGCTTGCATTGCTGTGCACAGCTTCCAAAGCATCACAATCATGTAATTCTGCCTGTGGTTCCATTTGGCCTTCTGAATCATTTTCCACCGACTTGATGTGATAGGGTCGAAAGAAAGAATTTGTTCCTGGTGCTTTATTATTTTGCTCTTTCAGTTGTGCCACATACTCTGCCACATTCTCTTGATCAACTGAACTAAACCTCTCCTTGTGAAGTGCCTTCTGGATATGAGTTTTTGTCTTTCGTCGTAGGGTAAAAAATCTCTGCATGTGGTCAGGGTCTGCTTGTTCGAGAACAGAACTTCTCGGACAAAAAAACCTCAGACAGCTTTCAACGGTTCTTGCAGATGTCACACCTTGTACGAGATCGCACATTTTTTTGGACACTTCTGCATTTGTTGGTTGTGCGTAGCCTGCACAGTGAGCATCAACGTCATGGTCGGAGTGGCTTTCTCTGTCGGACATGCAGATATAGAAGCGATGCTGGCACCGCACAGGTTTGCCACTAGCTGCTTCTTGCAGTGCCAACCTCAGTCGGTGCATCACTTCTTTTGAAGCTGTTTCAAAACGAAGGCAATAGATATATGGAAAAACAGGAAAATACCATAAGAGTAAAGGAGAAAAGAAACGAAGCCATAATGAAGCACAGAGCGCTATGGGGATACAATAGGTACGAGGTCCTCCGAGGTATGTGGAAAGGTGTAATGGTTCCAGGACATACTTTTGGAAATGCGGTTGTTTGCTTTAAATCAGGGGTACAATCAGGACTCGGCAGGAACTAAAGGTCAGTGGGTCGCCTCGCATTGGGCGCTCACGGGAAGACTACAAATGAAGCTGTGCAAGGTGATATGGGCTGGAATAGTTTTGAAGTGAGGAAAGCTCGCAGTAAAATTGAGTATGAAGAACGGCTGAGGAATATGGAAGAAAGTAAATGGGCTGGGAGAGTGTTCAGGTATCTGTACAGGAAAAACATTGATTCACAGTGGAGGAAAAGAACTAGGAAGCTTACCAGCAAGTATGCGGCCTGTAGGGTGGACAACACAACAACAAAGGTCAAGCGGAAAGTCAGAGACGCTGAATTAATCTCATGGGTGGCGGTAATGGAAAAGAAACCTGCCATGAGTAACTACTTAAGAGGAAAAAACGAAATCAGGAAAGAAACCATTTATGATAACTCAAAGGGAAGCTCATTACTTTTCGAAGCGAGATCAGGATGCCTTAAAACACGCACCTATAAAGCGAGATATAAGAAGGAAGAAGAAGCATGTGCTTGCTGTGGTAAAGCTAGGGAAACTACGGAGCATGTTTTATTAGAATGTGAAGACGTCTACCCAGCGGTCGATTTAGGCACCACTGGCCTCCTTGAAGCCCTTGGGTTCAGCGAGAGCAGTGGAAAAATAAACATGTCTGCAATAGGCATTAGTAAGAGGTGATTGGAGAATTGGTGGAAGAAAAGTAGGAAAACGACAAAAGACGGAGACGTACAAAAGCACAGTTCGCAATAAGGGATCAGAAAATTTGGGCGTGGTAGTTCATAGTGTTTTTTTTTCATTGTTTAACATAGGTAGGACATTCGGCCGTATAATAGCAAGAGCTTGGTGGCACAACCCACCGCTCCGTTCCAAAGGGGACGCTCATAACATCCATCTATCCATCCAGAGGCATACAAAGACAGAATTCCGAGTAATGCTTCAAAAAGTTTGGTGCTGGGAATTCTTGGTGCCTGTGGGTTTCCTCACTATAGGTAGATTAGGCAAAATAAGAACAAGAGCCTGGTGGTGCAATCAAACACCCCATTTCAAAGGGGACGTTCACAGTATTCAGCCATCCGTCCATCAATCCATCCATCCATTGAATTTTCAACTACAGAGGTCTGGACTAGTTGCCTCCTCGTTGTGTTTATTTTGCGAAAAGGAAACCTAATTTTAGGGTTTTATGTGCCAAAGCAACGATGTGATTATAGACGAGAAAACCATGGCCAGGCGGCGCTACTGCGCCTCCTGACAGCGCCCCTATGCGGAAACGTCAAGCAGCGCGGTCGCGTCGTGGCGCAGTCTCCGCTTTGTTTACATTGTGCCGTCCGCGCTTTTCTTCGCTGCTCGTTCTCACGGCGCTCCACTTTCGGCGGCGGCAGATCGCCTGCTTGCGCAACAACGATGCAAAGATTGCCGTGCGGTTTCAAGAAGGTTGCCGACGCCGACAGCTTTTTTCCTGACGGCAACCTCACGATAGGGGAGCGTCTGCGTCCGAACGTGTACGGCGTTGAACAAATTGTGGACGGTGATGTGAGATTGAAAGCCAAGTGCATGTCACAGGTGTCCGACAAGATCGTATACGACGTCGAGTTAGAGGTACGCACCATGTTCAGAAATTTAGCCACTTTTATTTCAATTACAACATAAGTCACACTGGCAGCAGGAACTTCTGTTGTCATACTACTCGATGACTGCAGATCCATTGGGCTGCTTCTTGACGGTTCGTCACTTCACAAAGGCATGTTCTGGAGTCTGTTTCACACGTGTCTTGCTGCTGCTCAAGAGCTGTGTCACTGCAGTACGAAAGCACATGTCCCGGTGGCGCTGACTGCTGAGAAGACTGTTGTGATTGCCATTGGTCTGTTTAGCGCCGCTTCCATCTGCATCGCATATAAATGAAACAGTATGTGTGCCTATTTGTTGTGGGGATTAAATTATTCCCAATAATATGTTTGCAAAGGTAACGTTCCTGTGATTGTGTGCATATATTATTGTACAAGAGTGGCACCACTACAAGTTATGATACTTGCACACTTAGATACTTAGAAAGCCTGGGCAAACAAAAAACATAACGCGCACGTCTCGAGCGGCTGCTTTCCGATCTGCCGCCTCCCGACGCACGCGACGACGGCGGCTTGCATTAAAGACGGTCTGCTACCACACAAAAGTAGCGCGCGGCCCCTTTCGTTACCTGCACAACGAGTAATTTAAGTTGCAGCATTTGGAAAAGGGAAATAATTCTCTAGAGCTCGTCCATGCCGATCGCGAGGGAAGGCACAGTGCAATCAAATAAATTCGGGGGTTCTAAGTGCCAAAACCATGCCAAAACCACGAAATCATTATGAGGCCCGGTATAATGGGGAGTGTCAGGAATAATTTTAACCTCTGGGGGTTCTTCAACGTGCACAAAAATCAAAGCACAGGGTAACAAGGGCGTTCTTGCATTTTGCCCCTATCGAAATGCGGCCGCCGTGACTGGGAATCGAGCACGCGTCGTAGAGCTTAGCGGCGCAATACGCATGCATTTACCGCTAACAAACGGCGGATGCCACCACAATTCAACAACGCGACACGACTAAACAAACGGCCGTGCACTAAAAACAGGCATATGATTATTCCGCTTTCAAGATATTACGCGCGAATGCGAAAGTATGAAACTTACTTGACTCGGCGCACTGCAGTTATCCATGCTTGTCGTCTGTCCTCGTACCACTTCCCCGGAAATCTGTAAAACTTCACGGGCGGCGTACGACCTTTCGTGTTTTCGAGGCTGCTGAGGCAATCAACAACACATCAATATTGCGTGCCACCTTTCATGGCTGATAAGGTCGCACTCGGCATCGCAAAAACCACGCGCACGAGCGCTCCCGCCGTACAGAACACGGGCGCGTGCTAGCGCAGCGACGACCCTCGAAACTTCCATCGGTCCGCTAGGGGAGCATGCGGCGCTGGTGCCGCGCGGGCAAACTTTAGGTTGCCTCGTCTATTGACCTTTGCTCAGCGATCCCATGGTGACGTGTCCGTTGCTTGCCTCAACTGCGTCCGCGTTTACAATGCAAGCGCGTGACGCCTGTGTTGCGTAGCAAACCTTCGTTTCGAAGGATATCGTAGACGGTGACGTGGTTGACAACACAAAGGTTTGGCCGCAGCTTTAGAGGATGTGTAAGTTCTTTCAGAGCTCATTACGCCTTGCCCAAACGGTGCGAGCAGCGTATACGGTGTTTTTACTAAAAGCAGGGCTAGAAATGCATTCCAAGCTGTTAATACTTTCCGCTTATGAACTAGAGCAGGGTCAGTGCATTTTACTTTACCTTCTTTTTTGGCAAACATTTTGATTCTCACTCAGTAAGGTTCCTCAATGTGACCACTATCTGATTGTTCATTACCATCATAATCGCTCATGGGTGTGCTCAGTTGTGACAACTTTGTTCTTGTTGCGCACAAGGTTAGAAATATAAATGTTCTGTACATAGTGTTAGCTTGTAGCAGAGACGTATTATGGCTAGTCCCTCGCTTACTCACTAGACAGTTACGAAACGTTCAGCTTCGAACGTTCATGTGCTGTCGGCGTAGTCGCCGTCAGTCATGGTCGGGCGCATTGATTCAAATGTGCGCCTACTCACACTTATTATTGGTACGTTGGTGATATAGTGGGCATAAGTTCGCATGCGAATCGAGATCGATGTGTGCAGATGATGTGCGAGAAGCTTACTATGCCAGAAATGGCACTACTTCCTTCTGTAATAAACAGTACTAATTCTTGAGTGCCGATGTTTCTGGACCATGTCCTTTTGAGGTTCGCAGTACAGTCTTGGCAGATGAGTTATCTCTTTTTTTTATCCTCGAGGAAAGCCGTGCATTGCGAAGGGCTGGCAACAGAGACAATCCTTATGTAGCAGCGGCCACAGATTGATTCCATTCCTTGTTTGAGTCATTTTTTTTTTTTTGCAGCTAACAACCGCAGACGCCTTCTCTCTATCATTCCACGTTTTGCAGCATGAATTGAGCACAGTGCGATAGCGAACCCCGACTTGCATTTTCGACAGCTGATTGCACAGTTACAGGGCAGAAGCAGTAATGGTTTCGTATTCGTGTGCATCTGCTGAGGGAACGTGCGGCGTGCCGCTGGAAGCGTAATGTTGTTCCTGTAGAGCAAACTTCTCCGCAAAAATGGTTAATAAAGCATGCCATAGTGAGGGATTTCGGATTAGTTCTCTCCTCCTGGGGTTCTTCAACGTGTGCATTGAATTTACGGTAGGCAAGTGCTTTTGCATTCAACAATAATTAGAATGCGGCCACCGCGGCTGGTATCGAACCTGTGACCTCCTGCTCACTATGTTTTCTGTGGCGAGATTGAAAAAAAAAGTTGTCAGTTACTTTAGTATACGCTAAAGAGGACGAAGGCGGAAGCCTGCCCAATCATGAGGCATTCAGTACTTGACATTTTCATTCTAATGTGTTGTTACTTCCTATTGTTTACTTCCACCAAAGGTTGTGAGTTCAAGTGCCTTAATTAACTCTGTCTCAATTAACTTTGCCTTAACACCAGAGGTTGTGCATTCGACTCCAACCAAAGGCCTGGTTCAAGTGCCTTAATTAACTTTGCTTTAACACCAAAGGTTGTGGGTTCGACTCCCACCCAAGGCCGTGGGTTCAACTCTCGACCTTCCCAATGTTAAATGGAATCCAACTTGGAGATATAGCTGGTTCACACATATCTCCAGGTGGGTTCGACTCCCACCAAACCTCGTGGGTCCAAGTGCCTTAATTCACTTTGCCTTAATCAACACCACAGGTCATGCTGACACTTCTTCGCTTCGGCTTCATGCTTTCTTATAAAGAAAGTGATGGCCTTATTCACCCTAATTAACACCTAAGGTCGTGGGTTCAACTCCCACCAAAGGTCAAGAGTTCGACTCACTACGAATTAAGGCACCATAACGCCGGACATTCGATTTTCCAACCCATGAGCCCTCTGAAGGTTTTTGCCTTAATAGACATTTTCCCGTCAACGGTTTTCTGTTATAAAAAAAGGATTATCATGAGGCTCCACTCCACAAGTACGGGCCTGATTTTATATGTGTCTGTAATCTTGTCTTTCGGAGCCTCAGTATTAGGTCTCGCCAGAGAAATGTTTGCATGCTTTTGCTAATCTTAAAGGTATAATTAACCTTAAGCCTTAGGAACACTTATTCTGTTCAAACATTGAGAACAAAAGGCATATGATGATGATGGTGAATCCACAATTATTGGCACAAACCCACCTACATCATCATCATCAGCCTGGTAACGCCCACTGCAGGGCAGAGGCCTCTCCCATACATCTCCAACAACCCCGGTCATGTACTAATTGTGGCCATGTCGTCCCTGCAAACTTCTTAATCTCATCCGCCCACCTAACTTTCTGCCGCCCTCTGCTACGCTTCCCTTCCCTTGGAATCCATTCCGTAACCCTTAATGACCATCGGTTATCTTCCCTCCTCATTACATGTCCTGCCCATGCCCATTTCTTTTTCTTGATTTCAACTAAGATGTCATTCACTCGCGTTTGTTCCCTCACCCAACCTGCTCTTTTCTTATCCCTTAACGTTACACCTATCATTCTTCTTTCCATAGTTCGTTGTGTCGTCCTCAATTTGAGTAGAACCCTTTTCGTACGCCTCCAGGTATCTGCGCCGTAGGTGAGTACTGGTAAGACACAGCTATTATATACTTTTCTCTTGAGGGATAATGGCAACCTGCTGTTCATGACCTGAGAATGCCTGCCAAACGCACCCCAGCACATTCTTATTCTTCTGATTATTTCCGTCTCATGATCCGGATCCGCCGTCACTATCTGCCCTAAGTAGATGTATTACCTTACGACTTCCAGTGCATCGCTGCCTATTGTAAATTGCTGTTCTCTTCCGAGACTGTTAAGCATTACTTTAGTTTTCTGCAGAATAATTTTTAGACCCACTCTTCTGCATTGTCTCTCCAGGTCAGTGAGCATGCATTGCAATTGGTCCCCTGAGTTACTAAGCAAGGCAATATCATCAGCGAATCGCAAGTTACTAAGGTATTCTCCATTAACTTTCATCCCCATTTCTTCCCAATCCAGGTCTCTGAATACCTCCTGTAAACACGCTGTGAATAGCATTGGAGATATCGTATCTCCCTGCCTGACGCCTTTCTTTATTGGGATTTTGTTGCTTGCTTTATGGAGGACTATGGTGGCTGTGGAGCCGCTATAGATATCTTTCAGTATTTTTACATATGGCTCATCTACACCCTGATTCCGT
This sequence comes from Dermacentor albipictus, assembly GCF_038994185.2. Lineage (NCBI taxonomy): Eukaryota > Metazoa > Arthropoda > Arachnida > Ixodida > Ixodidae > Dermacentor > Dermacentor albipictus. Next base: position 5,880,945 of record NC_091822.1, on the reverse strand, counting down.
AATGCCTCGATGACTGCTGAGGTTTCGACTGAATCAAACGCTTTCTCGTAATCAATGAAAGCTATATATAAGGGTTGGTTATATTCTGCACATTTCTCTATCACTTGATTGATAGTGTGAATATGGTCTATTGTTGAGTAGCCTTTACGGAATCCTGCCTGGTCCTTTGGTTGAGAGAAGTCTAAAGTGTTCCTGATTCTATTTGCGATTACCTTAGTAAATAGTTTGTAGGCAACGGACAGTAAGCTGATCGGTCTATAATTTTTCAAGTCTTTGGCGTCCCCTTTCTTATGGATTAGGATTATGTTAGCGTTCTTCCAAGATTCCGGTACGCTCGAGGTCATGAGGCATTGCGTATACAGGGTGGCCAGTTCCTCTAGAACAATCTGTCCACCATCCATCAACAAATCTGCTGTTACCTGATCCTCCCCAGCTACCTTCCCCCTTTGCATATCTCCCAAGGCTTTCTTTACTTCTTCCGGCGTTACCTTTGGGATTTCGAATAACTCTAGACTATTCTCTCTTCCATTATCGTCGTGGGTGCCACTGGTACTGTATAAATCTCTATAGAACTCCTCAGCCACTTGAAATATCTCATCCATATTAGTAATGATATTGCCGGCTTTGTCTCTTAACGCATACATCTGATTCTTGCCAATTCCTAGTTTTTTCTTCACTGCTTTTAGGCTTCCTCCGTTCCTGAGAGCATTCTCAATTCTATCCATATTATACTTCCTTATGTCAGCTGTCTTACTCTTGTTGATTAACTTCGAAAGTTCTGCCAGTTCTGTTCTAGCTGTAGGGTTAGATGCTTTCATACATTGGCGTTTCTTGATCAGATCTTTCGTCTCCTGCGATAGTTTTCTGGTATCCTGCCTAACGGAGTTACCACCGACTTCCATTGCACATTCCTAAATGATGCCCACAAGACTGTCGTTCATTGCTTCAACACTAAGGTCCTCTTCTCGAGTTAAAGCCGAATACCTGTTCTGTAGCTTGATCTGGAATTCTTCTATTTTCCCTCTTACCGCTAACTCATTAATCGGCTTCTTATGTACCAGTTTCTTCCGTTCCCTCCTCAGATCTAGGCTAATTCGGGTTCTTACCATCCTGTGGTCACTGCAGCGCACCTTGCCGAGCACGTCCACATCTTGTATGATGCCAGGGTTAGCGCAGAGTATGAATGAAGTCTATTTCATTTCTAGTCTCGCCGTTAGGGCTCCTGCACGTCCACTTTCGGCTATCCCGCTTGCTGAAGAAGGTATTCATTATTCTCATATTATTCTGTTCCGCAAACTCTACTAATAACTCTCCCCTGCTATTCCTAATGCCTATGCCACATTCCCCCACTGCCTTGTCTCCAGCCTGCTTCTTACCTACCTTGGCATTAAAGTCGCCCATTAGTATAGTGTATTTAGTTTTCACTCTACCCATCGCCGATTCCACGTCTTCATAGAAGCTTTCGACTTCCTGGTCATCATGACTGGATGTAGGGGCGTAGACCTGTGGGTGCGTAGACCTATGGGTGCAGCGATGGCGTAGAGGTAGAACACCCGCCTCGCGTGCAAGAGGTCCGTGGTTCGAATCCCGGTGCCGGCAATTTTCCACGGGATTAAAAAAAAAGAATCCGCGTGTTGATAAAATTGCACAAACAGGCCTGGAGTGTGGCCTGATCCCGGTGACCAGAACCGGTAACACACTCCCTCACCAGAGCAGGATTGGCCACCCTGGTGCAGTACTTGGCCACAACCTCCCATATGAACACAACAAACCCACATACATCCAGGCACAAATATCAATGACGACATAGAAGACAGGGTGAACTTGCGAGTGGAAACCTACTTCCTTGATGAAAAAGCTGAAAATTCCTTCCAGCAACTTGGCTCACGAATATGAATCCCACAGCATGCACTGCATTGAAGAACAGGAGATGAATTTCAGCACCTGGAATCAGCTTTTTATGCGAAGCATATTAACGTAGGTTTCGGGCCTTCGCGCGACGCCCGGCGGTGGCCACCATGGACCCTGAAGTGGGGTCACGTGACATGACGTCACACAGGCTGCAGATGGGGCCGCATATCGCGCTATCGGTCGCCTCCCGGCGGTGGCCACCATTGACCTTCAAGTAGGTCACGTGACATGAAGTCACGTGATGACGTCACACCGGCTGCAGATGGGGCCTTATATCGCGCCGTCGGTCGCCTCCCGGCGGTGGCCACCATTGACCCTGAAGTGAGATCACATGATGTGACGTCACGTGATGACGTCACACCGGCTGCAGATGGGGCCTCATATCGCGCCGTCGGACGTCGCCCGGCGGAGGCCTCCACGCTTCGGTTCGCGCCGTCGTGATCACGTGATATGTGACGTCACGCCAGGGATGAAGCGGTGCGCGCCCACCGTCGCGTCAGTCTCTGTGCCCGCAGCCGCGCCAGCGTCTTTGCGCCGGGCGTGTATGCGGTCAAGATGCCTCCAAACGCTAAGGATACGCTAAGATTAAGCCCAGTGGATGCTTCGCATCCACTGGGCTTAACCTAGATAAGTTTCCAATTTTTATATTTTGCAGTCAATCTAAAATAGTTTAAAAGAAAGGTATGCGTTATATTACGATAGCAACTATGTGGACACTCCAAGCGCATTTCCACCGTTGGCGTGAGGTTCTGTATAAGTCCAAAGGCGATAACACTGTCGCCTTACGCTGCATGAAAAAGCTGAAAATTCCTTCCAGCAACTTGGCTCACGAATATGAAGCCGAATGAAGCCGTGCGAGGGGAGCCGACTCTCTCGCCCACGCAAAGAAGACGAAAGCAGGCAGGAAGCCCAGAACCAGCTGTCAGAGGTTTGGACATCTGGCAAAATAGTGTCGTGGGACACATTGATGTAGAATTTGCCCCGAGAACCATGAGCATGCTGAATGCAAGTCTGTGAGACAGCCTAAATGTGCAATTGTGCGGGTAATCACGTGGCTTCTTTCTCAGGATGTCCACAGAACGAGGCAGCATCCATACTACGCAAACATTAATTAATTCATGGGAAGCAACCACAACACAAGGAGCCCCTTCCGAATCTTGATGCAGTGAGCCGAGCGAATAATGGCCAGTTTACAGCAACTGAACAAAAATTAAAAGAACTATTGTATTCATCGGCGTTAAAGCAGCAAGCTGTGCAAGGGTCTCAGAGACAGTGGAGTCATCATTCTGGCATGGCCACTGGAGGCCACACATCACAACATTAGCGGCCTAACCTAGGTCAACCTCAGCGATCTTCTCAGAACACCCCTCAACGATCACCGCAGACAGCAACTGGAACATCGGCTTTCCAGGATAACACCGCACCACTCAGTGTTGGGCAGATGATCCTACCCATGCTGTTCGCTGCAGTTCGAGCAATTGTCACAGCTCTACCTCAGGCGAACAAGCTTCTGGAGGTAAAGGCACTGCTGTCTATGCAGCCATTAATGAGCCAGCTGTTCACGGATGGCGATCCTGAGTAGTGCTTGCAAAAGTGTCGCAATATTTCCGTGGAATGCTAATAGCCTTCCATCAAAATCTGCTGCTTTTTGCAAGTTCGTTGCACATTACAGCTTCCTTGTGCTGTGCGCACAAGCGGCTGGAGTATGCGATGACTTCCGTCTTGCCAATTACATAATATATGAATCCTCTCGTCCAGCTGGAAGCAGTACAACAATGCTCTGCATTCGAAAAAATTTGCCCTCTCACCTCACTCAATCAAGAAGTTCAGATTTTCCTGAATATGTAGGCTGCAAAGTATATCTCACAAAACTATGTTTACCTATGTTGTATATCTCACAAAACTATACCTACAAGGATTGAGACGTATTACGATTGATAATTTGGTAAATATTTTTAGCAACACAGGATCAAACATTACCACATGTGGGGACTTTAACGCACACAACGTAACACGGGGGAGTAATCATTGTGATGCCCATGGGAATTCCTTCAATGTGCCGCAGAAAGATGCAATTTGTCAGTATTGAATGATGGACCTGTTACATTTATGAGGGATTATCGCTACGCCAGTTGCACAGACATAACACTGCTCTAATGATCTTGTTACTGACACTGGGTGGACAACAGATGCAGAAACATATGGAAGCGATCACTTCCCAATTCTTATATCACATCCACATTTAAAAAGTAGTGCGAAATGGAGATAAGGAGAGTTAACAAACTGGCAGCTCTTTCATCAGCACTTGTCCAGTCGAGTGGATTGTGAAGCTGACGTAGAAAAACTCACATCAGCAATACAAGAAACAATGAAAATGTGTACGAAACAAGTGCCCCTTCCTTACGAGTATACATCAGTTGATGGAGAATGTGAACATTTGAGAACTGTAAGACGAAGAGCAGAAAGAGCTTGTCACCAGAGTGGAAAAATAGAAGCATATAGAAATTCGCAGCAAATCCACTCACTCATGCGGAGACAACTACAAAAATTAGGGAAAGAAGATGGAGTAAACTTTGACACCAGTTCCACGAGTATGGATGACTATTCGTGCATTAAGCGACCCTGCTGTTCAAACACAACCATTTCATGCTCTTGCAATAGCCAAGGATACTTCAGAATTAGTGACTGCTGAAGAATTCTGCAAAGTTATAACTAGAACAAGCGTATCTATTACTAGTGCTGAGCTTCAATGTTTGGTTGAAATGACAAAACAAAAAGTTCTTGCGTGTATTCATTCGCAGAATGTAGAATTCGACTACGAATTCTCTATGATGGAGCTGAAATGTGCGCTTGCGTCTTGTAAGACAAAGACTGCTGCAGGTACAGACTTCATTAGATATGGTATGTTGCAAAATATGGGAGCTAATGGTCGATTGGCGCTTTTGGAATTACTCAATGACTTGTGGAAAAATGAGTGTCCCAGACTCTTGGAAAACGGCACATGTGATACCTATATAGAAGCCTGGAAAAACACCTCTTTCTCTTGAACCTTTCCATCCAGTAAGTTTGACAAGCTGTTTATGCAAGGTGATGGAGAAAATGAGCACTTCTGGATCACACGACAGGATTTCGAAGGCGGCGATGATGTCACATTAGCTGTTTTTTTTAGACATTAAACGAGCCTTTGACACAGTCAGCCATGCTCATATACTATGTGGCCTGCTAGAACTGGGAGTCTCTGGAAGGGCACTACAGTGGATATCCAACTTCTCGAATGGCAGGTCAATATTCATTCAAACAAGCAAAACAAAAAGTTCCTCTCATAACATTACTCAAGGAGTCCCACAAGGCAGTGTCTTAAGTCTGTTTCTCTTTAAGGGTGGATTTACCGTGGGGATTTCCACCTGCACTACACTACTCTATATGTGCAGATGATGTTTGTATTCAAGCCTCTGGTTCAAGTACCAGCCTTGTTCAATCGACTTTGCAGGAAGGCCTAAACATTGTGGACAAATTCTTAAAGAGGAATGCGACTGTCTTACAGTAAGACGGCTGTGTTGCCTTGCACCAGAGCACACCGAAAGGACTTTCAGCTATGCCTTGAGGGACAACCTTTAGACATAATGAAACAACACAAATTTCTGGGGGTTATACTAGACAGGCAACTTTCTTGGAATTCTCATATTAAGACCCTGGAAGAACAAATAAACTCGTTAATAAATGTTCTTCGCTGCGTAGCAGGCACGACATGGGGAGGGTCGGTTTCATCCTTACTAAGAGTACATAATCCACTTATAAAGCAAAAGATAGCATATTCTTCACCTGTTCTGCATGGAATCTCCCGTTCATCTGAAGAGAGACTCTAACGATTAATATCTAGAAGCCTAAGAGTATGCTTAGGCATTCCTTGAGCAACCTCAAGTTCCTGAGTAATTGCAGAGGCATGTCACCCTCCATATTCTATTATGAGGACGGTTGAAACCTGTCGACATTACTTTTGCGTTTCAGTGCAGCACAAAAGACACCCACTACCAAGTGCACTAACTGAGAGAGACAGGGCGAACATCAATTCGGCGATTAAGGTGCACAAAGCTCTACTACGCGCTGCCTGAATGACAGGCTGCGCGAACATAGTTACAATGCCAAGAATTGTATCACAGCTGGGGGGTTTCTTGCGCAGCACTGCAAAACGTGTGGCTGCGAACCTGTCTTAGAGGAGTGCGTCATTCTTGGTCGCAGTCGTAATCAGCTCACAAGAGAAATCATCGAAGCAAAGGCTATCATTGGTCTGGGCCATGCATGTGTAAGCTCACCTTCATTATCATTATCAAACAATGAATTGGCGTATCTCCGACTGCAGCCACAGGCTGTCTGAATATGTTACCACTTGGTTACTATCGGTTTTGCTGCTTCATTTCTTTGTTATCTCCTGATGTCATATGGTTTGCCGAGTGTATAAGTAGTCTTGTGTCACGAAATAAACTGTCAGTTGGAAGTTAGCGCTCACTCTGTTTTCCGTTTCCTTTGATTACCCCTACCTCCTTCCTTTTTTGCTCTTCCGAGCTGCGCTACAAGCCTAAAACAGTCATCTACTACCACATCACAAATTTTGGTTCTCAGATATGTTTTGGACTCCATGGCGACTCGTAGCTCCAAAAATTGAACTTTCGGTTGAGGGAATTATTTGCAAACGAGATATCTTTATGCTAGCAGCACAACATCTGGCGTTACACCAAATATACTTTTGATACCCTGGCTATATTCAAGTGTATACAGATGGTTCTTGCCAAAGAAATTCTTTACCATTCCAGAATGGAACCAATAATATATAATAATAATATTTGGGGTTTTACGTGCCAAAACCACTTGCTGATTATGAGGCATGCCGTAGTGGAGGACTCCAGAAATTTTGACCACCTGGGGTTCTTTAACGTGCACCTAAATCTAAGCACATGGGTGTTTTCGCATTTCGCCCCCATCGAAATGCGGCCGCCGTGGCCGGGATTCGATCCCGCGACCTCGTGCTCAGCAGCCCAACACCATAGCCACTGAGCAACCACGGCGGGTGGAATGGAACCAAATACAAATGTTTAAGCTATCTCACATGACGTCGTTAACAACAACAGAGCTTCTTGCAATATTGTCTTTGTTACACTGCATAAATTCAATGAACATAAGGGAACAATGGGTCATCCTTTGTGACTCACAGGCAGCTTTGTTTTCACTTCATAGTGACATCAGCAATTTACAAAACATGGCATTAGTTAACGAGATACTTAAGAAACTGACAAAAGCAAGTGAAGGAAATCCCACATTAATGTTCCAATGGATACCTGGCCACTGCAATATCCCTGGGAATGTTGCAGGAGATAAGGCAGCTGGACAAGCACTTGTCAATAACACCACACATGGTCTCCCTCTAACGCAAGGCCAATTGCGGCGCACACTAAGACAGATATCAGTCCGAGGTTGTAAAGTGACATGGTTTGATCAGAACTTGACATTTTCAGATTCATTTCATATTGACCCATCACTTCAGTTTAAAATCCCATCCACATTAAATATAATCAGAGCCTTTGAAACACTCATTCACCATCTGCAGCTCGGTATTGCAAACACCAAACACTTTCTACATAAAATTTCAAGAACAGGGTGGGATGCACTTGTGGCCATGCTGATGAAGATGTACAGCACCTTCTGCTGAGAATGTCCGTGACACAACACACAGAAACAAGGCTTAGCACTTGATTTAGTGGCATTAGATATTTATTTTTATTTATTTATTTCTTTGTAAAATACCTTACAAGGCCCCTACATGGGGATTGAGTAAGGGGGGCATACAATCAAGTACATACAATCTATTAACAACAATAACAGATGATAACAGCAGCCAAGTGCACAGCCTAAAAGTCAGAGAAACATATTAGCTACATAAAGCTGCATATGATTACAATAAAAAGGAACAATATAAGTTTGTAACAAACATATAACAATGCAAGAAAACGTTAGAATAAAAATAACACAGAACAGTGAGCGTGATATTAATAGTTAACATTGGTTAACATGGTTTAAGCGAGTTCAGTGAGTGCTTGAATTTTTCGCGGTCAGTTTCAACCTCACAGGCCCTTCAACCTCGGGAAAATCTTGGGTCCTTGGCCAACATACTCATTGCAAAGACGAGCGTTACTGGCCCTTCAAAGATTTCTAGAAGCAAGCAACATTCTCAGAAAGTATTGAGTAGAGTGTTTAACCCTTTCGGCCCTGGCGGTGTCAATTGACACCACACGAAAAATGGTACCACCACGCAAAGAAAACAAAACAAGAACTTGCAACTTTTTGCTCGAAGTGAAGTCCGGGCCCACCTACTGCCATCGACATCAGTATCGTCGCGTTTTCTCGAACGCTGAATTCACGACAAAGAAGAAGCAGCGTCAACATCATGGCGAGCACGGAGCCGGGTGAGTTCCGACTTTCTGCAACTGTAGCTACGTAATTTCTTTGGATTATGTGCCCAGTTTTTTGTATGTTGTGCCTTAGTAGCACATTAATGAGAAGGCGTCTGAGTAATTTTATTTGCACGTGCAGCTTTTTCGCAGTGGCATGCTTTTGTCATGTACGATTTTGACACCGTCAGGGCTCAACGGTTGCAAGTGGCGGTGCGCGAGTCGATTGTGGCGCCTGTTTTAGAGGCGCGATATCTGAATGAACGCTGACGCGGTATGTCAATTAGCCTGTTTCTTTTTGTTTGCAGGTGCAGGTATACCTGTGACTTCGTTTTATTCGTGCCACCGAGCCCGTTCCACACGGCTACAGGCAACAACGGACGCGCTGTTCGAGGAGCTCGACAACGGCAACTTGTCCGATGTAGACGGCGAATTTGATGACTCGGATGACGAGGGTGTGCAGCATTGTGCTTCTGATGGACCTCGAATGGAGAGCGACAGTGAAAGCTCCGATGACGAGAGTGCACTGGACACATCTGGCGGCTGGAGACGAAAATCGTTCAAGGCACCAGACTCAACATACACAGGTGATGTCCACGAAGGATCGGAACTCGGAGAGTTGTTGTCACCCTATGAGTATTTCAAAGCCTATGTGCCCAATAGTGTATTTCTGGAGCTGGCTGAAAAAACGAACCAGTACTCGGTTTTTCACGAAGGCACCTCTGTCAACACAAGCGAGGCAGAGATAAGGCTAGTCGCACTACATCTCACAATGGGTGTTCTCCACTTCCCGAGACTCAGACTTTATTGGAAGCCGAACATGAAGTGCGATCTCGTGGCGTCTGCAGGAATGTCGCGCAACCGTTTCGAAAAGCTGCGCAATAACCTGCACATTGTAGATGTGAATCACCCTGACTCTACCGACCGTCTCTGGAAAGTGAGGCCACTGCTTGATGTTTTCCAAAGCAAGTGTAAATCACTCGTAGCAGAGGAACGCCTTTGCATAGATGAGCAGATGGTGCCCTTCAAAGGACGCCTTGATATAAAACAGTATGTCAAAGGAAAGCCGCACCCATGGGGCATCAAAATATTTATGCTCTGTGGCGAATCTGGCCTTGTATATGACTTTCTACCCTATCAGGGGTCCACAACAAAGATCGAAGACGACGTCAAACAGCGCTATGGTGTTACAGGCGCAATAGTTTTGCATTTATCTGACAGAATTCCATCTGGTGTGGGACACAAACTTTTTTTCGACAACTATTTCACGTCCCTGCCACTGCTCCGTGAAATGTTGCGTAAAAAAATATTTGCTGCCGGCACTGTAAGATCGAACAGGTGTGAAAAGTGCCCTTTGAGGACTGAAAAAGAACTGAAAAAAAGTGGCCGCGGTTCTTCAGAGTGCGTTGTGAGCGCTGATGGAAATATAGCGATAACAAGGTGGATGGACAATAGGATTGTGACCCTTGCATCCAATTTTATTGCTATTGAGGAGGAAGACAGCGTTCGTCGTTGGAACAAGGCGGAAAAGCGTTTTGTAGACGTGAAGCGACCAGCTGTCATTAACGCATACAACCGCAGCATGGGTGGGGTCGATAAAGTAGACTTCCTGATTTCTCTTTATCGAACTACCATTCGCTCGCGAAAGTGGACCTTGAGAATGACATTTCATTTTATGAACCTCGCAGTGGTCAACGCATGGCTTGAATACAGGCGTGACGCCGACAAACAGAGCATCCTTAAGCAGCTTGATCTCCTTGACTTCACTCTAAGAGTCATTGAGGCACTGTCAGCTGCTGGGCCGAAACCTGTGACACCCAAGAGGGGAAGGCCTTCACTCTCACCATTGCAGGCTTCAAAGCACCCAAGAATGGCAGAAAACAGACCTGTCCAGGATGTAAGGTTTGATCAGCTGGGACATTTGCCACTTCACGATGACACGAGGGAAAGAAGGTGCAAGATGGAAGGCTGCGCAGGAAGAACCCGCATAATGTGCGAGAAATGCAAGGTTCACTTGTGCCTAACAAAGTCGCGAAATTGCTTCAGGGCTTTCCATATGCGTGTATAACATCTCTTTGATCACTCTGACGATTTTGAATTGCCCTATGTCCTTTTGAATAAAGCTGTCACATATTTCACTTTGCAACCATTGAGCCCTGATGTACGGTTTTGACACCATGTTTGTAACTCCGTAAGTACAGGCGTTATGAAGCTGAAATTTTGGGGTGATGTTATTTATGTCCTAAACAATAAAAAAAATTCATTGAAAAAAATCTGCGAAGAAAATGAAAAAATCAGGGCTGAAAGGGTTAAATGTGATAATGCATTCTATGTTTTTCTTTTAACCGACTTTGGCCAATCCAATGCCTGGCTTTTTGTAACTTCATAAGAATTTAATCCGTGATTTCTTATGTGCCCTTATTTTAGACTAGCTAAGTGACCGGACTTTGTGTTTACTTTAGTGCACATATGTGACTGGACTTTGTGTTGCTGTGTTTCGGAATTGACTTTCAATTTTAGTGTCGCATTAGCCTACTTACGTGACTGGACTTTGTGTTTTTATGATTTGGAGTTGACTTTCATTTAGGGTGTGACATTAGTGACTTATGTTACAAGAATTTGTGTTATGATTTCACTATTTTTGTTATGAGTTTTTTTTTAATCCCTATGTGAAAAGGAGTAGCCGGCGCCAATTAAAGGCGACATCTCCTAAATACCATATAATAACAAAAAAAATAGGTTGTAACACTCAGCCAGTACTTTTTCCACGTTTGTAGATTTATTGCATGATGCCTTTCTATATAGACATTTTTTCCTGTTCAGTAGAGATTTTGGAAAACGATGGGTTGTTGGAAATAAGATTTAACAATTATTGTTGGAATGTATTTATTTTTTAAGTTGAGAAGCACATTCTTGAACTACCAGTTAGTATTTATGATTCGAGTCAGATACCAGTGTTCAAAACTGTCAAGAAAAATTGCAAGCTCAAGGTTTATAGCATCAAAATTTCTTCTCTTGTTGTCACAATTAGTTGATTCATAAGTGATCGCTCTTTGATTGGTAGTGAAATACAGATGTGCAGGATATTATGGTCACTAATACCTAGTAACTTGTCGATTCTGGTAATGTCATGAGGATTGAATGTTAATAAAACGAGGAGTGAATGTTAATAAAACGTCCAGGATATTTTCACCTCCACTAAGGTGTGTTACCACTTGCAGCAGATTGAAGTTGTGCTAGGTCGAGGAATTGTTGTGCCTTGTTAGACAGTGAACTGTTCAGGACTGAGAGCAAGGTCCAGTTGATGCCAGGGTAATTAAAATCACCGAAGAGGTAGATTGGTGCATTGGGAAACTGCATTTTAATTCTGGTTAGGCTGTTGGAAAGGTTATCACAAAAGGACAGTTGTCTATAGGAGGACTGATAGCAGATACCAAAGACCACTTTCAACGATCTGCTGCGTACACAGACAAATGAAAGTTTGAGGTGATTGGGTCATTGTCATGGAAGATAAGTAAAGATGACAATGTGCTTCTTACAGCAATGAGGTACCCTCCTCCTCTCCTACCACTCCTGTCATGGCGATGCAAGATGAAGTTTTCATAAGTGAGGAAAACCTCGTGGTATGCAATATCTGGATTCAAACCCGTTTTCAGTTAGCATAATAATGTCGGCATTGGTGTCTTCGATGAGGTTGCTAATCTGATCACGCTTGTGTATTATGCTGCTAATGTTGGTAAAAGCAATGTTAAAGAGCTTGAACGATGAAGTTCGGCAGCATGCAAAATTGAAGATTCTCATGGTTGGTGATCATGGCTCATGATTGAACACTTTTGTTGAACTGCATTTATTCTGTTGTTTTCCTGTTTCAAACGGCCATACCATTGTTTACACTACATTATTCCTAATTATGCACTTTCGTTTGCACCTGTTTTATGTATTCATTTGTATTGCATAGCTTGCCCGCTCCCCTCTATAATGCCGTAAGGCCCGAAGAGTACAATAAATGAAATGGTGGCCATCATGCCACTTGTTTACGACGTGAAAAAAAAAACTCCAGCTGGCTGTTGAAATTTGCCTTGTGGAACAACAAAACTCTTTCGACTTTGACAAAGTTTTCAACTGTAAGAACATTTTAGACAATGTAAAATGCATAATTAATTAAGACAGTGCAGCTACAGAAGAGCATCCATGCAAAATTTGATTCTTGAAAACGAGCTGAAGGGTCAAGAAAAGCTTGCAAAAATAGCCATTTTTGATAACTAATACTGAAAGTTTTTTTTAAATGCGGCCATAACAGTTTGCCAGAAGGGACACAAGACCCTTTAGAAGGCAGCATTTCTTTCAATAGATGAAGCGCCAATAGTGACGGCACACTAGGAAGGAACAAAGAAGGCAGCACCTGCATTGCCTGCTTTGGCGCTGTTTAAAGGCTGCTAACAAGACAACAATGCAATTACCAGCCCCGTGGCTTTGCCAAGATTGCTTTTATACTACTCATTTATGACAAATTTAGGCAAAGCAAAATTTCTTTGCAGTTGGCCTTTAAACTAGGCTTTTTATGCAGTTTATCATTTCATTTCAGCAGGCCTTAAAGCTTGTGCATGCCTACATAACAATTCACAAAACAGTGACATCAGGCATATAAACAACTGAGGCAACTTTATATGTCCGTTCCAAGCACTCAAACAACAAAACAGGTGCCGAGGTATGTACAGCATACGACATGTCCCACGGTATGAATCCACGATCTAGCCACTGCACTGTTCATCCACATGCACCGAGATGATGTGCTGGCCGGGGACCATTGCCAGACCAAGGATGCGTGGTTCCACAGTGCTGCCGCTGCTGTCTGCATGGAATAATAACGTGGAGTACTCATGAGCATATCACAAGTAGGCCAGTGATGCGTGTGCAAAGGAGTATTCAATATCCAACAGCGAGTGAATTGCTAGATGATCCTCAAGTAGCATAACCCTGTGCCGAGTGGACATAAATGAAGAATAAACATGCAGCACCAAGGGCTTAAAAGGAAGATTTACCTCGGGTACTCCTATCTAAATACATGTAAAAGGAGAATTCGTTTTTCTCAGCAACCACTGCACCAAACTTGACGAGGTTTGTTGCATTTAAAAGAAAAAAAATTTCTAGTGATTGTTGGCTTCGAATTTTTTATTTAGATCATATTTTTTACTGACAATTGGCAAAAGCTGCAAACTTTCAGAAAACGAAACTAATAAGTTTACAACTCTGTCACTCGGCAAAGAAAAATGATACCACAATTTTGTGAATTGCATCTAATAATACATCTAAAGTGGACAAAGTGGATATGTAATACCTGCGCCACACGGGCGAGGTTAATGCCATTAAAAGTTTAACACCCTAAGTTTTTTAATGTCATTATATTTCGATCACTGCTACACGTGCATACTTAATGGCATTAAGCGTTGTGATGGCAATAGCTGCAGTGAAGTGGTTAAGTTTGCTTGCCAATTGTAATACAAAAAAAACAGTTATCGAGGGAGCAGATATTTAATAAATGGCGTGAGAAACATTAATCGGCATATTGCATGTAGTTTACTTCAGGAATGTCATTGTTGCACCCAGCCGTAAACTGTTCGAAGCCCAAGCTAGCTAGACGGCCAATCCATAGCATAGCCAAAGCATTGAAATTGGAAAAGATAGTGCTCACAGCTTCAAAGCTCTCAAACAGCGATCCTGAAGAATTTGACCGTGTGCTCCAGTTTGTTCTGGCATATGTGCTTCTTCGAGTCAAGCATCGTCGTGAAATTCGAAGGCTTCAGTACGAGGCTAACAAGGCAAGGAGCCGCCACCGTGCAATAGAACAGCTTCTGCTGCCTAACGCGCTCACGATTAGTGCTCTTGCCCAGAGTAGCGGCAAGATCACCTGCTGATCTCTACGAAAATAAAGAGCTCCTTTTAGAAAAATGAAGATTATATTAGTTGTTTCTATCTACAAGTTTGCGTATTATCGTGAGAATAAGGTCACTATGCTGACCGCAGGGACATTGTAAACGAGAGTAGGCATTCGGCGGCCAAGTGAGCTGTAATAATTGTAAGAACGCACTACGCCACGAGAAAGCGCAATTTTTTAAAGAAATTGAAGAATATATTAATTGTTATTCACTAAGAATCCGTTTAGCCTTGTCAGAATGTGCAGACATGGGGATCAAGAGTACGCATTTGACGGCAAAGTGAGTTACGAGAACGCACTGCGTCGCGAATGGCATTAAGCGTTAATGCCATTAGGCATGTTCGTGTGGCACCCGCGAATGACATTAAAGTTTAAGGCATTAGCCAGTTAATGTCATTTTCTGTGCCCGTGTGGCAGGGGTATAACAGATGAATGTCAAAACATTTAGGAATACAGCTTTTGCTGAACCCTTGTACACAATGTAATAAATTAACGTAAGATGTAAATATACACATCAAATTAGTCTGCTTTGAGTGATCTAAATGGATGCCGTTTACAGAACCACGATATCTGTTCTTGATGGTGAGCTATTAAAGGGACGCTGAAACGATTTTGACGATTTTCTACAAACGTGCTGAGTCGACAGAGTAGGTCCTTCTGATCAATAATTGACACATCTAAGTGCTCCGCGTAGAGCGTGTAATTTATTATAAGGTTTTAAAAATGCACATCGCTGCCAATCACAGCACACTGGTCAGCGGAATTTTAAGCCGCCCCTACCCGTATGACGGAAATCGCCCATATGGCGTCAGTGGGGCGAACTATCCCATTGGCTGACCAGGGCGCGTGATCGATAATTTTTCCAATTTTATGGTAAACAAATGATGGTTGTAATAGTTGGAATGTTAGTTAATTTGCTTTTATAAAAATAAAGTAACATAAAGAGAATGCACAAGAACAATTTTTCAGTACACTTTATCACTTCCGGCACACAGCAAGTGTCGTCTACTTGTGTTACAACATGCTCCGTCTTTGACGAGAGCTCCGCAGTCAGTGTCGGTCGATCTTTTCGCGAGCGCTATGATTCGACTTTGTTGCGTTGTGGACTGCAAACGTAGCGACTGGCAATATGTAAAGCTGTGACATCGTGTCCTTCTGCAAGCTAGTAGACAAGCAGACTGGCTGCAGCACATTGGACAGCCACTATCCGATGGGCACCAGGATTTGCGCGATTGCGGCCATCACATTACAATGGAAGATTGCTAACGCAAAAGCGTTTCGCGAGTCTGGTATTAGGGTAAAGGCAAGCGCAAGGGGACAGGGCCTGGCCGTGTCCCCTTGCAAATGTGAATGGTCTGCACGGTGCAGATACCTGGTGGCATAGAGCTCAACCACACACAGTAGCAGTAACAAAATGTATTCTTCTTTGCCGCTAGTGTAAATTTTTCACGGGAGTGTAATCACTAACACATTGTTTTTGTAAACGTTTAAAATATTTTACACTTGGTTAGAACAATATTGGCTCTTTCTTTGGCTGGTTAAGCTCTGCACCAACGAGTGGCTGGATTGTGGAGGCCGATCAGACAGCTCACGTACGTCTATGCTAAAGTTCCTTCATCAGCTTGAGTTTATGCCTTCACCGTTCCATTGAAACGTTCTGCTAGTGTGTGATTACTGGAATACCAGACACGTTCGGCGCTACGACAGAATGCTTGCAACACATGCTGCTTCGATAGCTCTCGCTTGGGGTTGACAGCCAAGCGGCTAGCGGAGAGGTTTCGCGCGAGCGGGGGCGGGCTCCAAAACAACCGCAAGTGGACGATGTGACGCCGCATCGTGACGCAGAACCAGTGAAGGCGGAGCCTAGCCCCGATCGCTCGGCAAACGAGTTGAGGAGGAAAAGCATGGCCAGGGAGGAGGGTAACTTGTAATCACTTGTAGCTCCATTAATGTGTAACGCTTCACTTAAATTGTGGTGCAAAAGTTGTACTTAAGCTATACCCTACGCGTCTACAAATTTTGTCCGAACCGTTTCAGGGGCCCTTTAATTTGTAAACTTCATGCTTCCATTTTTTTTAACTGTCAAATTTTTGAAAACTCTTCCAACAGAATTCAAACCTTAAATCGAAATTCTGCTTTCAACAGTCACTAGAATTTAACTTGCTCACTTAAATGCAACGAATTTCATTAAGATCAGTCTAGGGGTTACCTCAGAAAAGCGTTTTTGCATTTTACATGTATTTGAATAGGCCACATCAGATTTGCGCCCGAGCTAAAGCTTCCTCTTGATCTTGCAATTGACAAAAGTTTTACCGATGTCAGTCTGACAACTAATCCGTCAAAGACAGCAAAGCTGTACACGCAAGTTCTCGCACCCTTTGGAATTGCTAGGCATCTGTTTGCTGGCTCACAGTCTCACTCGTGGCTGGCTGTTCTAAGTGACGACTCCCACACAGGCTGCATTGCAGTGCCGTGGCATCGACCTTCACCGCTGCAGCCATACTAACTCCTAGCTGACCTCCGACATGGAGCAGGTGTAACGAGATGTGAGATGTTGCATTGCAGTTACATTTCGTATCGACGACTCTGTTGCACAGCATGCAACATAGACCGGTTTGGCCTATGTAAACTCTTTTGCATGTGAGAGGGTCATCCTGTCCTGTCGATGTATTAATGACCGCCTGCGTGAGCACCACTCCTCCCTAGGGTCCGATAACGGTGCAAACTTGCCTCGCCATTGCAATGAGTGTGGTTGTTACCCTTTGTTCAGCAATGTAACGATTCTTCATAGGGGAAAGGGCAAAGAAGAGCAAGAAATCCTGGAAGCATACATCAGTTTATTAGGTGGCGGCTGCATTAGTAAAACTTCGGTGCGCTTACTTGAAATAGAATTTGCCTGTTTAGATCGGTTACGATAAATGCAATAACTTGACTTTGCATGCTTTACGATTTGTGATGCTGTTGTTGTGCATGCTCTGTTGGCCTTGCTGGGACTACGCCGTTTCTAATAAAGCTCAGTTGATAGTCCAGTTGTTGTGGTGTGAACCTCACTTCTTGTACTTTGTGTTTTGTGACTTGTTTCAACCCTTCTGCGTAAGATTTTGCAGGCTGGTTTTTTAGAGGGTGCTGCCAAATACAGCATTTACAGTGGTGAACTAGTGCCACTGCTTCATTTAACTAGTTATTCCTTTTACAGACTCAGTTATTCCTTTTACAGACTCATCGACTCAGTGCGTCTTGTGTTCGTGAACCAGAGCAGCCATCCGTTAGAAGCTAACAATTTGCAATGTGCTCCTACAATCCTTTGTTATAGTAATTATTATATTAGTAAATATGTACCTCTACCCAGTTTTAATATTTATCAATTTCTCTATGTTAACTCCCATTAGCTGCACAATGCACTGTAAGGATAATGCACATGTGTTCACTTCGTGTTAGCAGTCCACGCATTGGCTCCTAGCTTGTGCACCAGATATTTCTTGTGAAAGAGCTTCCTCAAACCATAGTGCAGGATTGTTTACCAGTGTGAATAGCAAAGCTCATCATACCAACTTGTCATTTGAGTATTTGTAGAACACTAGCTTTGCTAAGATACATCCTAAATCACAGTACAGAACAGTAAGCCACTACGTAAGTTGTGTTTGTAGAAGAATAGAAGGCGATCGACCGGTTAACAACCTTTTATGCTTCATTAGCCTCTGATTGATACACCATCCCGTTTGCCCTATGTATAACTGGCCACAGCTAAGGGGAATTTTATAAACCACACCCATACGACATTCAGTAAAACTGTTGTTCTTATTGTGCTTCACAGGACAAATATCTGTTCGTTTTTTGCCTTTTACCCGCTCCTTCTTATTCTGTACGGCAGCGCATATCTTACCTAGCTTATTGGGAGCAGTGAAAGCAACATTAACATCATATCTACTAGCAACATTTTTAAGCCTGTGCGACACTGAATGAATCTATGGAATAGCCACTACTCTTTTTTTGCTACTACTGCTTTCTGTAATCACGTCTGTCCCTCTCGAAACCGATTTCTTTAGGCACTCAGGCACAGTAGCCACCGCTACACTAAGATAACCTGCTTCTAATAGGCGCCGGACCTGCGTATTAAAACTGGTGCTCATTTTGTGCATGCAAGACCTTGTGAGGGAAGACTTAAGGCACGACATGGCAATTCCGTTTTTTACTAATTTAGAATGCTTGGATTGAAAGTTCAGCAATGGCTTCGAAGATCTTAGGGAGTACTGCCAACAAACATGATTTTGTTCGAAGATCAAGGAAATGTCAAGAAATTGAATTACCGTATTTACACGATTGTAAGTCGACCCCTTTTTTTAAATTTGAAAGTCTGAAGTTGGGGGGTCGACTTACAATCGAAACCAAAACATGGCGCCGCCAATAAAAACGATGCCAACGGGAGCTACAATGTAGTTACAATTTTATGTTTCCTCTATGGCCCTACCCGTATCTTTTCACTATCCCGCGTGTTTGTTCGCTTTTCGGAAGGGTTTTTCAACATTTTTTAGAGTTTTACAGTGCATGCAACAATGATGGGTGAGGGGGTGTCGATAGTTGATGGAAGCGCCACTGTTCCCATTTGCGGCGGCACGCTCAGAACGGCGATGCTTGCGGGGAGCATCGGTAGTTCATGGATGAGCAGACAGCGCTTGCAGGTTTCTCTTTTCTGTTTAAAGGCTAGACGCGTTCCACTTGACTGCCGGCTACGTGCTACTTCTATGCTTCCCCAGTAGTCATGAGTGCTCCAGGCCCACTAATCGTTCGGGACTCGTTCACAGCAGCGTTCAAGAGGGCTGCCATCATTTACGCTGAAGAAACAAATCACTGCGCAGCGGGCCGCAATTTCGATGTTTCTAAACGGGTGGTGCGAGAGTGGCGACTGCAGCGAAGCGAAATTTTCACCTGTGACGGCAAGTGAGAAATTTCCCACGTGCCGAAGTCTGGACGCTTTCCGGAGCTGTATGCTAAGCTCGCGGCGTACGTCGCTGAAATGCGTGATCGGTCCCTGCCAGTGAAGTGCGACGTGGTCAAGAAACAAGCCCGGACCTTCGTCTTAATTTTAAGGTTCTGCTCCGCCGTGAGTACAACGAGTGGCTGGCGGCAGAAGACTGCGAAATTACGCCAACCGGACCTGTCAAAAGAGCCTCCCTGAAGGCTGCGTGTGGTTAGGTGCATTTGGCGTGGGCTGCTGTTCTGCAAGATGTTTGCCAAATTTGAAATTTCGCTGGACCACGACGCGCTGTGGGACCGCAGCAACGATGACGATGGCAGCACTAGTGAAGACGAGTAGTCCAGTGACCATGTCAGCTACTAATAAATTTTCGTTATCGAATGCGCCCTCGGGTATGCACTCTTATTTTTTTTTTCGGTCACGCGATATGGGGGGATCGACTTACATTCGAGTCGACTTACAATCGTGTAAATACGGTACGCGTCGCTGAGGAAATGCCTTGGTAAACTTTAATGCTCCCCCATAAAGTTTAAATTGCTCACTTACTGAGGTAGTAATGGAATCTAATTCTTCCCTATTGCAAAAAATCAGGTAATCATCAACGTAACGAAATATCTTGATAACGCTATCATTTTCTTTGTTGAACTTCTTTGCCGAGCACATGATTGTCAACACTGTCGGTTGCAATAGACCGTACTTCTTCCCCAAGTCACACACTTTTTATCATCCTTGTAGGTCTCAGGATACTGCACTAAATTTCCAAATCTATAACAGTGCGCTTCCTTTTCACTGGCAACATGGTGCATTGCCGATCGATGATCAGTGGGTGGCTCCGCCATCTTCTGTTTCGGCGGCGAGTCTAATAAGGTGTAGAAACCATGTGGCCAGGAACTGCTTCAATGCAACCAACAAAGACGAGCATGAGCGACTTAATCCATTGGCAGAACTGCACAGAATGAGGGACCAGCAAGTAATCTGGAAGCAGCGCAGTTGGCACGGTCCATTCATGTTTCAGAGGGTGGCAGAGCACAGAGCTATGGGTGCAGCCTATTTGAGTTCGGAAGGGTGGAAGGGTGATGGGAAAGAGGTGTGCGAGGCTGGCAATGCAGAGAAGGCTGAAAACAGGTTCTATTGTATGAGCGTGCGGTGGCCGTTGGGGTGGCAAGCGAGGGTGCAGTGGCTTGAATTTGCCGCAGAACGGACACCTAGCAGCCAGACTTCATCATTATAACCGATAAAGGGGCATGGAGGCATTGTAGTAAGTGGGTTATATCACCAAAGAAAACATATAAAAGTTGACGGTGCAGCAGCTTCTCACAATTACAACCGATATATTGTTATATATTGCTATATTACAACCTATATAAGTGGGGCCATCTGTACTTGCAATATGTAAAAATTCAGGCAGGCATGAAATACCACGTAAGGCATTCTTTTGGAGTGAAACTAAGTTACCTAACGATCTCTTAGTACTATTTGACCAAATGAGGTGATACTATCGAAGGTGAGACACAAATAGTATGTTATGAATCATAAGTTTAAGCGGTATTGGTAGTAATCTCTGGAATCTGCGCAACATACCTAAAGCTTTACCAAATTTATGTTGTAAGTAACCGGCGTGGTGGTCCTACAGCATCGGTTAATGAAAGACAACACCCAACTGTTTTAGCAGTAGAGAAAAGTTATATTTTCGTGTCATCGAGCCGAATTGTGCCAAGCCGAATTTATAAGTTCCTCTTTCTTAGTTCCTGAAAAGAATAAACTCATATCATCTACGTAAATAACACAGTTAATCAAATTATCAATATGCACGATGTAATTTATACGAATGATAAATAGAAGTGGCCCTAATATGCTACCTCAAGGCACACCTTGCTTAATAACTTTTACTGGAGATAATTTTCTATTTAGAATTGATACTCATTGCTTTACATCGGTTATGTAACTTCTAATTAAGCCTAAAACGATTCCGTGTACGGTAACAATTTTATTTTTTAATAGTCTTCCCTCGTTAATTCTGTCGAAAGCTTTTGAGATATCGAGGAATACTCCCAATGTTACTTTATTTCCCTCTATGTGAACTATAGGCAAATAACTTCTATTTTGATAACTAACATGGTTTCAGCAAAGGGTCGTCTTGTGACACTCAACTACTAGAATTCATGTCTGAATTACACTCTAGCATGAATAACAAGCACATTAACTGCATCTTTCTTCACTATGCAAAAGCTTTTGACAGAGTAGCTTACTCCCACCTAATAGCTAAACCACCTTTAGACTTGACTCTTTAACTTTAACTTAGCTTCATAATTTTCTGCTTGATGAGCAGCAGTTTACTGCTGTAAATAATTTCAAATCCTCTCTATTATACGTAAAATTGGGCGTACCCCAAGGCTGTGCACTCGATCTTCTCCTTTTCTGATTTATAGATTTTCCAGTAACATATCTTCCAGTATATGACTCTCCAGGGATATTGTTTAATTTACAAAACTATTTAAAGAACAGGCTAGACAATAATTTAGCTTTGCAAAAAGACCTTTACCTGGTACAAGAGTGCTGTAATGATTGGCAAATTACATGAAACACATCTAAGTGCTGCATAATTTCTTTCAGCTGTAAAGTAATGACTGAATTCCGGGCAAAAGCGATGTACAGTGCGAAGGACAAGGACTGCGGAGATGACATACACTGCGCTGACTTCCAACAATATTTTATTGCATTGCCACATCATGTGTATATATACAAGAGGGGGCATATGCAGAAAATGAAAGGCAGTCACAAGATTCATCCTAAAACTTTTTGTGTGCAAACAAACAGGGACGAAGAATAGGGGCAACCCAAGCGCTCGTCCTTGTGTTGCCCCTATTCTTCGTCCCTGTTTGTTTGCGCACAAAAAGTTTTAAGATGAATTTGTTCCAACTAGGCTGACTCGTAGTTATGCAGTCACAAGGGGTGTTCTAACAGCAAGTCACTGTACTAAGAACATGGTCACTTGAAAGAAAAGAAAATGAACATTACTACTTCTATTGTTGAGATACATGACTTCCCTAGGGGTCAGCACGATAGAGGGGGCACTAACACACACACTACCCAGTTTTCTGATGAAATAAGCTTCTATAATTTCCCGCGTGAGCTGTGTCTCACTAAAACTTCTGTATCTTCAAAGAGGGGCACACAGCCGCAGTCCCAGCAATGGATGCCCAAGTGGCCTTGAACAGTGTCATGGACGTTGTTATAGTGCTCTCTTAAATGATTGTTTAGGCACCTGCCTGTCTGTCTAACATATTTACTGCTGCAAAACAGGCGAATCTGGTAAACCACATTCATTGCACATGTCACAAAATGTTTTGTGTGCCCGACAGAGAAACAACTCTGACGTGATTTAGGTACCTTTACACGTTACACATAAAGGTCAAAACAAAATACAACATACACTATACTGATGGGCGACTTCAATGCCAGGATAGGCAAGAAGCAGGCTGGAGACAAGTCAGTGGGGGAATATGGCATAAGTTCTAGGCATAGCGGGGGAGAGTTATTAGTAGTTTGCAGAACAGAATAATATGCGGATAATGAATACCTTCTTCCGCAAGCGGGATAGCCAAAGGTGGACGTGGAGGAGCCAGAACAGTGAGACTAGTAATGAAACAGACTTTATACTCTGCGCTAACCCTGGCATCATACAAGATGTGGACGTGCTCGACAAGGTGCGCTGCAGTGACCATAGCATGGTAAGAGCTCGAATTAGCCTAGACTTGAGGAGGGAACGGAAGAAACTGGTACATAAGAAGCGGATCAATGAGTTAGCAGTAAGAGGGAAAATAGAGGAATTCCGTATCAAGCTACAGAACAGGTATTCGGCTTTAACTCAGGAAGAGGACCTTGGTGTTGAAGCAATGAACAACAATCTTGTGGGCATCATTTAAGGAGTGTGCAACAGAAGTTGGTGGTAACTCCGTTAGACAGGACACCAGTAAGCTATCGCAGGAGATGAAAGATCTGATCAAGAAACGCCAATGTATGAAAGCCTTTAACCCTACAGCTAGAACAGAACTGGCAGAACTTTCGAAGATAATCAACAAGAGTAAGACAGCTGACATAAGGAAGTATATGTATAGAATTGAACATGCTCTCAGGAACGGATGAAGCCTAAAGGCAGTGAAGAAGAAACTAGGAAAAGGCAATAATCAGATGTATGCGTTAATAGACAAAGCCGGCAATATCATTACTAATATGGATGAGATATTTCAAGTGGCTGAGGAGTTCTATAGAGATCTATACAGTACCAGTGGCACCCACGACGATAATGAAAGAGAGAATAGTTGACAGGAATTTGAAATCCCACAAGTAACGCTGGAAGAAGTAATGAAAGCCTTGGGAGCTATGCAAAGGTAGCTGGGGAGGATCAGGTAACAGCAGATTTGTTGAAGGATGGTGGGCGGATTGTTCTAGAAAAACTGGCCACCCTGTATACGCAATGCCTCATGACCTCGTGCGTATCGGAATCTTGGAAGAATGCTAACATAATCCTAATCCATACAAAAGGGGACGCCAAAGACTTGAAAAATTATAGACCGATCAGCTTACTGTCTGTTGCCTACAAAGTATTTACTAAGGTAATCACAAATAGAATCAGGAACACCTTAGACTTTTGTCAACCAAAGGACCAGGTAGGATTTCGTAAAGGCTACTCAACAATAGACCATATTCACACTATCAATCAGGTGATAGAGAAATGTGCACAATATAATCAACTCTTATATATAGCTTTCATTGATTACGAGAAAGCATTTGATTCAGTCGAAACCTCAGCAGTCATGCAGGCATTAAGGAATTAGGGTGTAGACGAGCTGTATGGCTCCACAGCCACTGTAGTTTTCCATAAAGAAAGCAACAAAATCCCAATAAAGAAGAGCGTCAGGCAGGAAGATACGATCTCTCAAATGCTATTCACAGCGTGTTTACAGGAGGTATTCAGAGACCTGGATTGGGAAGAATTGGGGATAAGAGGTAATGGAGAAAACCTTAGTAACTTGTGATTCGGTGACGATATTGCCTTGCTTAGTAAGTCAGGGGACCAATTGCAATGCATGCTCACTGACCTGGAGAGGCAAAGCAGAAGGGTGGGTCTAAAAACTAATCTGCAGAAAACTAAAGTAATGTTTAACAGTATCAGAAGAGAACAGCAGTTTACGATAGGTAGCGAGGCACTTGAAGTGGTAAGGCAATGCATCTATTTAGGACAGGTAGTGACCGCAGATCCGGATCATGAGACTGGAATAATCAGAATAAGAATGGGCTGGGGTGCATTTGGCAGGCATTCTCAGATCATGAACAGCAGGTTGCCATTATCGCTCAAGAGAAAAGTGTATAACAGCTGTGTCTTACCAGTGCTCACGTACAGGGCAGAAATCTGGAGGCTTACGAAAAGGGTTCTGCTTAAACTGAGGACGACGCAACAAGCTATGGAAAGAAGAATGATGGGTGTAACATTAAGGGATAAGAGCAGATTTGGTGAGGGAACAAACGTGAGTTAATGACATCTTAGTTGAAATCAAGAAAAAGAAGTGGGCATGGGCAGGTCACGTAATGAGGAGGGAAGATAACCGATGGTCATTAAGGGTTACGGACTGGATTCCAAGGGAAGGGAAGCGTAGCAGCGGGAGGCAGAAAGTTAGGTGGGCGGATGAGATTAAGAAGTTTGCAGAGAAGTATGGGAGAGGCCTTTTCCCTGCAGTGGGCGTAACCAGGCTGATGATGATGACACATTTACAGAGCCTTGCCAGCTTTTCCGGGGCTGACAAAATGACTGTGATTCCTGTACGCTGCCCAACCTTCTTTAGCCTATGTGAGACATTATGCACATACGGTAGCACTGCAAAACTTATAACTTTGGGTGTAGAAATAGTATAGTTCATTTCTTTTTTCAAGTGATCATGTTCTTAGTGGAGTTACTTGCTGTCAGAACAGCCCCTGTGACTGCCTTTCACGTTCTGTGCATGCCCCCTCTTGTATACTATATACACGATGTGGCAACACAATAGAATATTGTTGGAAGTCAGCGCAGTGTATGTCGTTCTCTCACAGTCCTTGTCCTTTGCGCTCCAAATTGTTTTTATCATGGATTACCAACTTGCCCAAGCAACCACCCTAATCTTGTGGTTTTACATGCCAAAGCAACGATTTGATCATAAGGCATGCCGTAGTGAGGTACTCTACATTAATTTTGACCACCTGGTGATCTTTATTTAACATGCCCCCAATGCACGGCACATAGGTATTTTTGCATTTTACCCTCATCGAAATATGGCCACCACGGCTGGGATTCGATCCTGCGACCTGATGCTTAGCAGCGCAACCCCAAAGCCGCTAAGCCACCACAGCGGGTTCAGCCGTAAAAGGTCCTTCTTTAAAAGCATGGCACTTTGGGCGAGTCGGTATGTCATGACTTTTTTAGGCTTGTAGAGCAGCTCAGAACGAGCAAAAAAGGAAGGTAGAAGGGGTAATGAATAGGAACGGAGAACAGGGTGAACGCTAAAAGAAAGCCTTGCCCCCCTTGACGTTACCCACGAGCTTCCACAGAATGACGCGATCCGCCTTTTGGATCTGTGCATAGCTTGTTCCGATATTCACACGCGTTGGTACTATGAACCTCGTGCCAACAAACCACTTCTGTTTCATTCTGCTAATTCTAAGTTGGTCATGAGAGGCATTGCTAACCTTTGCCTAAATAATGCTTTGCAAAAATTGTGCCATCACACCATTTTGTCTAGCTTTGCTTCTTAGTGCGAATGGCTTTCACAGGCTAGTTATCCCGTGTCCTCACAAGTGTCAGTAGCTGAACGGATTCTAAGATAGTTTAGAAAAGACAAGCGGCACGAAGATAATCCTACAACTACTCGGGGTAAGACAAGCATTATCCCGTATATCCACACCGTCACGCATAATCTGAAGCAAATCGCCAAACAAGTGAATATTCGTGTTTTCCGCCCCTAACAAGCTTATGAGCATTTGCAAGAATAAGGAGGCGCCTCCTCCTAGCTGTGATAATAATAATAAAGAGAAGTTTGTTAATTGCACACATTGTGTTGTTTATTGTTTTCTACTCAAGTGCAGAAAATGTTATGTCGGTCAGACTGGCCAATGTCTGAATGACAGGCTGCGTGAACATTGTTACAATGCTAAGAATTGTATTACAGCTGGGGGGTTTCTTGCGCAGCACTGCAAAATGTGTGGTTGCGAACCTGTCTTAGAGGAATGCGTCATTCTAGGTCATAGTCATAATCAGCTCACAAGAGAAATCATTGAAGCAAAAGCTATCGTAGGCCTTGGCATGTGTAAGCTCACCTTCATTATCGTTATCACACAATGAATTGGCGTATCTCGGACTGCTGCCACAGGCTGCCTGAATGTTTTTTCACATGGTTCCTTTTGCTTTTATTGCTTAGTTTTGTGTTGTTGTCTCTTCATGTCACATGGTTTGCTGAGTGTATAAGTATAGCCTTATGAGTCCCAAAATAAACCATCAGTTGGAAGTTAGCGCTCGTCCTGTTCTCCGTTCCTATTCATTACCCCTTCCACCTTCCTTTTTTGCTCGTTCTGAGCTGCGCTACAAGCCTAAAAAAGCCCGTCTTTAAGTTTGCTTACATTATTTCTGCCGCTGTAATTCCCAGGGAATCTATTACAAATATCTTGTCATTCATCACTGCTCCAATATTTCTTGGTCCACTCATGTTGAGAAGATATGTGCTAAAGGTAATACCGTAAAACTCTAGGATTTCTACATCGGCCTCTGGGTCAATCTACACCTGCCAATCGACAACTGGCCTGCCAAAGCTTTGTTTGTCCACAACTTGAATATGCTTCTTGTCTTGAACTTGTCTTGTCAACTTGAATCATCTTGTCTCCTCATCAACTGTATTCAGTAGATAAGTTAAAGTCCATCCAAAATCATGCTGCCCGTTTTATAACAAGCTATTACAACTGCCAATCTACCATTAGTCAAATTAAATACCATGTTATGTTTACTAACTTGGATTCCCGGCATTCTATTGCTATTCTGACTGGGATACATAGCGCAAAAAATGACACAGGGACAAGCAGAACACAGGACGAGCGCTCGTCTTGTGTTCTGCTTGTCCCTGTGTCATTTTTTGCACTATGTATCCCAGTCTGAATGTATCCCACCAACACGGCCAAACTTCTTCCCTGCTAATATTGCTATTCTGTTCTTTTTCTAACAAATACCGTATTTACTCGCATAATGATCGCACTTTTTTGTCAGAAAAATTGACGCAAATTCAGGGGTGCGATCATTACGCAGGTTAAATTTCCCGCGAAAAAGAAAAATTTTTTTTTCGTCCCGCATTTGCTGCGGGATTGCGGGAGCAGGACACCAAAACAAAAATGGCGGCCGGCGGAGCAAGCCGAACACGATTTTTTTTTCTTCTCGCGAGTACATTACGAGCATTGAAACAGTTTCTTCCGTATCAGTGATGAATAATATTGTTAATATCGGCGAGTTTGCGGCAATAACGTAGCCATGTCCACTTTGAGGCGACAGAAACAGGTGGGCGCACTTAGCTGCCAGTGACATAGAAATGCATGGCCGACGTGCTGCAGAAACTGCGGCATCTGTCTTCACTACTATCCTAATACGACACGTTTCCGCTAAGGGTGGGCGAATATCTTAGCTGTGTTAGAAGCGTTGGCGTATGAATAGGGTGCACTTTTAACGTATCAGAGTAAACGTGGCTACTATCATTGCCGCGCGCGATTTGTTGCGTGCTCTCGACTGCAGATGAAAAGAATCGAAATGTTATTGTTTTTGTTGACATCAACCATTATAAAGCAACCCATAATAAAGGCAAGCTTGGTTGTACCTCTTTTTGTCATGGAAGTGCGGAAAGTGATGAAAGTAATGAAATCAGGCATCTACTTAAGAATGTTTGGTGCGTGCAGGCCGCTTGGCGTGTCTTGAGTCGTTCGTGTAGCATTCGACAGATGGTAAGCGCGATCATTATTAGCTAGACTTAGCACACGACATATCCCTGCGGCAAGTTCGAGGTGCGATCATTACACGGGACATAAAAAAAATCGAATTTTGACGACAAAATTTAGGGGTGCGATCATTACGCGAGCGCGATCATTGTGCGAGTAAATACGGTACATTTACAACTTGTGATCCACTCATCTCTCGCTTGAAATACCTTCGTGTACATCTGGTCAACTCCATAGTAATCTCAGGTTCAGGTGCATTTTTGGTCGCACACAGTCTGTCAACAAATCAACAATGCCACGCGCCATAGCACTATGAAATATTCTACCAAATGATAAAGCATCAATAAATGGTCCTGTTAAATTTCGCAAACAATTGCAACTTCATGTGTAATTTTTATTTTGTACAGCAATGCTTACTTCCACTTCATTTGTTCTGCACTTGCATATACTTTCCTTCTTTTTTTTTCGATGTATAATTTGTTTCTTTGCTCGTGTGAATGATTTTGCACATCCTGTACTTTTACATGTTGTTTGTTCTTTTTTAGGGGGGGGGGGAATTCATTGTTAATTATTTTGCAATTGCCCCCCCTTTCCTTCTCAATGCTCCTTTGGGGCCTGTAGGGTTGCATAAATGAATGAAAGAATGAATGAACAGATGAATGAGTAAATAAATAAATTTGTGTGTGGGCATCCTTCTGCTTCTCCTGTTGCATCAACACAACATGTTAACATATATGCACTTTGTTCTTTATCCTGATTCATTTGAGTCAGTGTAGAGAACTACACGATCTCTATCCCTATATGGTGCCAAAGGTTTGCTCATCTTTATTTGTGCAGCATGCAACCTCTCAAATTAAGATACTACACTCAAAACCAATAAATACTAAAAATATTACAAAATATACTAAAAATTTGTACGTTACTGAACATGTTTGTTTATTAAAGAATCACTGCCAAAATGATATAAGCCACTGCAAAATATAAATTTTTATTAACCTTTTGAGGGTCGATTTCTTTTGCCACATGCAGCTGCCCAGGGTCGCTATTTTTATTGCAGATTCCAATTCTTCTTAGGTACTTATTTCGAAAAAAATTTTAATGTGATTTTTCTAGGGTGACCATAAAGCGAGAGAAAAAAATTTTGCGTTGGTATACGTTGGTGATGCCGCGAAAACTTGGTCACATTCAAGTTGCATGCCCTTCGTATTGGACACTGCATGCCAAACAGCAGTGTTGTTCAGCAACAACAGGCAGCGATCTTCGTGGCACGAGTAACCGGTTGGACTCAGCTCGCATGCGCCATGCGCACGAAGTATCACGAGGGTAGAAAGAAGAAGACGGTTCGACACCAGTTTGAGAATGCGACTGCCAGGGATTCCTCGCGACCGCAGCGACTTTAAGTTGTACCGACTTTAAGCAGTACCAGGGGTAGCTGTTGCAGTCGGTGACTTGCTCGATGAACCGGAACAACGTAGGTTTTGTATTTGCGGTCTGGGCTTGGATCATGACTTGTCAGGGGCGTGCGGTACATGAACGAACCAGCACTTCCACCAGATATCACGTGGTAGTGATGGTTAAGAAGGCAGCCAAACTGCGATTAAGGAAACTAGCGTTTTATTGGGCGATCTTGTGCCCTCAAGAACAGGCTACACTCAAAGAACAACGATAGCGGCGAACACACTCGGCGATCGTCGAAAATCTCATCAGTGGGTCAAGCACGTCGGCTTTTATACATCAGTCGTGGAATGTTCCAGAGTAATCGCTATGACCCGCATGCCTTCCATAAAGTTCTACACTATTCGTGTCGCGCATATATGCAATCAGATTACACAAGGTTTCGTGACAGACATCAGATGGAACCATTGATAACATTCTAGAAACTTCCTATACATGCAGGCACGTCCTGCGCTGTGCGATAACATTTTTTAGGCGGTGAACATGGTCACCCGATAAAGATAGGCAAGTACACGTGTCAATATTCTCTGGCTGTATATTGACCTTGTCTAATTCCTAATGTTATTTGACCTTGTTATCCAAGTAAATGTTTTGCTTCATGTTTGCCATGTCTACACAACCCATGTACCTAAAAAACACAACTGTTGCAGCTTGTAACACCCAACACAAATGTGGCTGCCATTCACACTTCATGCAAACACCCTTGTGGTTTTTTCATAAAAAGACTTATGCCATTGTGTGAGGGCTGCTTTTGAGTGATCGATCAGATTAGCTTCCATCTGCCTAAAACAGAATTTCACATGAAAGGATAGAAAATCTAGTGTAAACACTGCCATTCTTTTCACAGCCAAATATTTTTTTGTCAACGTCAAGTAATGTGACTAGTGCAGGTAAAAAAAAAGAGGGAAGGAAAGTTAGACAGGTCGGGCCAGTACATTTCATATACTTTATAGGGGTGAGGCTGTACGTGTGTCTAGTATGTGTGTGCAGCAAGTTCTTGTATAAGCAAATATTGGATACAGCTTTGCACATGATCCATGCAGCTACAGTCATGTGGCAATGAGTGTGCTACAAAAGCTGAGTAAAATCGTTTATCAGTGAGACAACGTGCATAAAGAATACGCAGTATAAGCATGAAAATATTTTGTAGATTGAAAGAAGTTGAGTGTTTCTTTTTTTGCACTCTTTCAGCGTGCACTTATGCTCAACAAGCTCAGAAAAAGCTAGCATATATACATTTGTCAACTTCACTGCAATAGAATCATAGCTCTATCTGTCATTGCTCAGATGTCAGTGTGTTTTGTCGTTGCAGCAAGCAATGGTCCCACCATTGTAATTTTACAAAATCAATGTTACTAATATGACTTTGCCAAAGAGCGTGTGCTTCTCATTTACTCTAAATGAAACATGCAGCGGTGGCGTAGAGGTAGAACACCCGCCTCACGTGCAAGAGGTCCGTGGTTCGAATCCCGGTGCCGGCAATTTTCCACCGGACTAAAAAAAAAAAAAATCCGCGTGTTGATAAAATTGCACAAACAGGCCTGGAGTGTGGCCTGATCCCGGTGACCAGAACCGGTAACGCACTCCCTCACCAGAGCAGGATTGGCCACCCTGGTGCAGTACTTGGCCACAACCTCCTATATGAACACAACAATCAAACCCCGGCCCTCAGTCCCCAGCAGCTGCGCAGCAACTGACCACGGCGGCGGTCAGACCTGCGACGCAGCAGAGGGTGCTAAGAATCACTGGCTCCGGACAGGCCGCCATTGGAATATGAACCTGGCAACGTTTAACGCTAGAACGTTATCTAGTGAAGCGAGTCTAGCAGTGCTATTGCAGGAATTAGAGGGCAGTAAATGGGATATAATAGGGCTCAGTGAAGTTAGGAGGCCAAAAGAAGCATATACAGTGCTAAAAAGCGGGCACGTCCTGTGCTACCAGGGCTTAGCGGAGAGAAGAGAACTAGGAGTCGGATTCCTGATTAATAAGAATATAGCTGGTAACATACAGGAATTCTATAGCATTAACGAGAGGGTGGCAGGTCTTGTTGTGAAACTTAATAAGAGGTACAAAATGAAGATTGTACAGGTCTACGCCCCTACATCCAGTCATGATGACCAGGAAGTCGAAAGCTTCTATGAAGACGTGGAATCGGCGATGGGTAGAGTGAAAACCAAATACACTATACTAATGGGCGACTTTAATGCCAAGGTAGGCAAGAAGCAGGCTGGAGACAAAGCAGTGGGGGAATATGGCATAGGCACTAGGAATAGAAGGGGAGAGTTATTAGTCGAGTTTGCGGAACAGAATAATATGAGGATAATGAATACCTTCTTCCGCAAGTGGAGGAGCCCGAACGGCGAGGCTAGAAATGAAATAGACTTCACACTCTGCGCTAACCCTGGCATCATACAAGATGTGGACGTGCTCGGCAAGGTGCGCAGCAGTGACCACAGGATGGTAAGAACTCGAATTAGCCTAGACCTGAGAAGGGAACGGAACAAACTGGTACATAAGAAGCCGATCAATGAGTTAGCGGTAAGAGGGAAAATAGAGGAATTCCAGATCAAGCTACAGAACAGGTACTCGGCTTTAACTCAGGAAGAGGACCTTAGTGTTGAAGAAAAGGGCGAGTAGTCGACCGAAATGTGGAAATACACTGCACGCACCATGATATGCCACCTATGTGCAAGGTTTGTACATAACCAGTCTAGACGCTTAGCCCAAAGATTTGTGCAGTGTACCTGGTGATCCTATTTGGCAGAATTTGGTACAGCGGACAGGGACGGTGCTATGTGCATCTACCCTGCTTATTTTTGTTCATTTCATTGTCTTGAATTTGGCAGCCTTGATGCCATAAGGTAACCTATGAGGGTTTATTGTGCCTTTTCTTTGCATACGTGATACCTGCACTTGAAAGGATGATTTGCCTCTGCCGCCATGACTGAGTGGTGCTGGCTAACACTCCCAGGGCTGTATCTAGTATCTACACACAAATACACAACAAAGAAGAGGGTAGGATGGCTGCCACGGTAGCTCACTACGTAGAGAATCGCACATGTAATGCAGGAGATGTAGGTTTAGTTTCCCATTGTGACAAACTGTCTCTCTTCCAACTTTCATTTCAGTTTTCTTCATTTCAATGAAAAAGAAATGGTCAAATTCCTCCATGGTTTCCCTGGCCTCATTGTATGTTGGCTTCAATGAACCGAGCCACTCCCTTCTCACCTGGCTGCAAGTACTCCGAGCAGGATCCAAGGATGATGTTCTGGTCACGGTCAGTGCAGAGGAAGCTGCCTACCAGGGTGCGGCCATCACTCATCTCCACCCGCAGGCTTTGGTTGAGCCACCGGCGTAGCCGCGCTCGACGTTCCTCCCCCGCGGCCATGCTGCCCCCCCGGCCTTGTCGGTGGCCCTGCATCAGCACAAGCCGATGGAAACAACATTAGAAGCCAAGCAAAGTATAATCAAAGGGTGTGCTCCTATTCTGACCAGCATTGAAGACAGTCTACAATGGCAGGTCGGAAAACAATTCTGTCTGAGTTATGTAACAAGCGTGGAGGCTTGGGCCAACTGGTTATTCATAATTCATATTGTGTACACTATAAAGGACAAGGGCTAAGAGAGACGACACTCCAAGTATGATAGAAGGCATTTGGAACCCATGTCGTGTCAAGAAAAAAAAATATTAATTCTACACTTTAGAGTTAAGTATGTGCAAACTGAAGGAAAATTCAATGTGGCTTACCATTATTGCAAAAGTAACTAAGAAAAAACACAGGAAAAGCTTGGTTACACTTTCTTCTGCACAAAGTAACTTTTACAAAGCCTTTTTTTTTTTCGGGCAGGCTTGCCATCCTGGTTGCACAGCAAAAATAAGCCTGCATTTTTTACTTTGACGCTGGCCCCTGTAGGCTGTCTCTTTCACCGACTTTGTCGAACTATCCATAGGTGCTTATTTAGCCATCTACAGCGGGTATTAGACTACAGCCATAATTGATGGTGTCATATGTAGCATAGCCCACAACTTGGCTATGAGCATAGGACGTTGACCACAGCACAGCACACTCGCGAGTGCAATGACTCGTACTCGCTTCACACTAGTATCACAGGTGAGAGATTGAGCGTTAATGATCGACAAAGGTTCTGAGTGGACACGAGTATGACTGGGAATGAGTGCCGGTTAATGTGAGCATGAGTAAAACTTAGTGACAATGATGTTGAGTAGACGTGAGTATGAATGTGAGTTGCAGGCGTTATCTGGTTATCGCTTCTGCCACAGTGGCAGTACCTGAAAAACCTTCAGCTGATTAATTCACCTCATCTTACAAAACTTACCATTAAAAACAGTGATCTAACAATTATATGCTGCAAGCAAAATTCTTCCAATTCATTATTCTCTGACAAATGCTCTCATGGTGTGGAATGTCAGCAAGTGTGTATGTGAATTCTGGCAAGTGGGAGTTGATGTAAGTACAAGCATGAGTGGGTGCTGGCAAGAGTGAATGGAAATGAGTATGAATGTGTTGCCGAGTTGGCACAAGCAGGAGTGCAAGTGAGTGCACAGCCTGTGAGAATATTGGTGAACGAGTGTAAGTATCAGCTTATTTCGCTGGCCTGTGGCTATGAGGCATGCTGTAGTGAGAGCACACAGATTGAAAAGATGCTTTACCTTGGAAGCTCCTATTTAAATACATCTGAACACAGAATTATTTTGAATAAAGGGAAAATGAGACATCCCCCTTTATTCATTACTGCTCTCCACCTTGCGGGTTTCCGCAGAACTACTACGTCACAGAATTATTTTGGTATGTATTCACTAAGCCAATTTAATGAGGCTCGTAGCATTAAAAAAAAATTCATGCAGAAACACCTCTGGGAGTTGCCTAACAATGTGTAAGCATTGTGCTACTTGCTCGTCTCCACACAGCCCAGTGTCATTATGAATGTACTGAAACTTGACCCGGTGAGTACAAATGACACCACTGCGGCAACACGATGTGGTACGAACGGTGCCACAAAGAGCATTGATGACACAAGCAAAGTACTGCAGGGGGCAGTGCCAGTTGCGCTGATTAAATTCCGATCATTATGAGCTGTTATAGCTCTTCAGTGTCTTATCCATCTGTGTTGAACCATTGTGAACCATGATAAAACGTACTCAGACGGGGCACCGCCACGTGGGCCGTACCTTGAAAGCGATCTGCAATGCCAGCAAAGAGTGCCGACTGCTGACAGCTTTACGCGCTGTGTTCTCACTGCTTACTTAGCTTTAGAGACACGCAGGCCCACATCCTGAAAGCGATCTGTGAACGTGGCTGAATGCGGCATGTGCTGACAGCTCCGTGACCACTGCATTCTCGTCGCTTCGTTGGGGTTGAAGCGAGAGGCAGAACGAAGGTGAATTCGCTTGCTGCTGTGGGTTGTTACCTTGAAAGCGCCCGTCTTATGGGATGGACGGACGAACCGTTTTCTCGTAGGGTAAGCACAGAAATGCTTACGCATTTAAAAAACTTAAAATATACCATCTGCAGGGGCAGATTTCTATTTCTGCGACTGAATTTCTTTTTAATCGTAAACTGTCACTGTAAGTTGAAAAATACAAGAAAAGGGACATCAAGCTTACAACACTAATCTGGCAATAAAAACCATATCCTAAATCTGTAAACAGCATCCATTAAAACATCCAAAGAAACTAAGACTGACGTACCTTATTTCGAAACAACTCTAATTTGTGAATGGAAGTGTGCTAAAATTCACATAGAAAATGTAACAATTTTGTGTAAGTTGAGAGCTAGCACATGATATTTTTCTATTTTAGGTTATCTAACAGGTGTATTTGAGATTATTCTGATATAGGACTCTGGTGCAGAGTTACAAAGCTGTAAACTCCTGTGCTAACTTCTTTAAATTTTACTGATCTTCAGCCATTTTTCCCTAAAACTTTAAAACCTGAAATCAAACTTGTGGTTCCACCAGTTGGTAAAACAGCTTTCTTCACTAAAATGCAATAAATTTTGTTCACATATACTAGGGCACAACTTCCTATGGCAATAAAGGGAGAGCTACAGGCAAAGCGCACACAAGTAAGAGTGTTCCTGGAAACAGTCCCACATTTTTATCCACACTAGCTTAAGTTGGGGAAGAGAAAACGTAACAGTCCTATATTTAAAACAGTAAAATAAGATGAAATGCACGACGCAGTGTAAACTTTGACTTACTTTTCTGCTTTTCTCTTCTGTGTTCAAGCGAATGTGAAACTGTCACACTGGGAGCCACACTGATTCAGTATCTGTTCCAGAAACAAAAAGTGTTGTTAGATGCTGCCGGACTACTTCATGTAGGGAAACATGCGCTTTCCCTTCATTGCCACAGAAAGTTGCCCACGAGTATAGATTCAGCATCATCTTCAGCCTATGTCTCACATCCACTGCAGGACGAAGGCCTCTCCCTGCTGTCTCCTGTCTTGCGCTAGCTGATTTCAACTTGTGCCCGCAAATCTCTTAATTTCATCACCCCATTGAGTTTTCTGCCATCCTCGACTGTGCTTTCCTTCTCTTGGCACCCATTCTGCAACCCTAATGGTCCACCGGTTATCTACCGTATGGATGACATGGCCTGCCCAGCTCCATTTTTTTCTTTTAATGTCAACCAGAATACCGGCTGTCCCCGTTTGTTCTCTGATCCACACTGCCGTCTTCCTGTCTCTTAATGTTACATGTAACATTTTTCACTTCATCACTCTTTGCACTGTCCATAGCTTGTTCTCCAGCTTCTTTGTTAACTTCCAAGTTTCTGCCCCATATGTTAGCACCAGTCAAATGCAATGACTGTGCACATTTCTATTCAACGACAGTGGTAAGCGCCCAGTCAGGATTTGGTAATGCCTACCATATGCACTCCAACCCATTTCTATTCTTCTGTAAATTTCCTTGTCGTGATCACGGCGCCCTGTGAGCAATTGACCTAGATAAACATATTCCTGTACATACTCTAGAGGCCGACTAGCAGTCCTGAATTCTGGTTTTCTTGCCAGGCTATTGTACATTATCTTTGCCTTCTGCATTTCAATCTTCAACCCAACTCTTACAATTTCTCGATTAAGGTCCTCAGTCATTTGTTCATTCCTCCCCAGTGTTGCTGAACACGACAATAGAGAGTTTTAGCTTGTCTGGTACTCTGGCTAACGCAGGCGGACTGGGCGTTTTACCGGAGGGGCGTAGGCGTAAACCTAAGGGGCCAAACTGGTGCAGCCACCTGGTGGCGCAGAGCTCAACTAGACAAACACAGAGCTAATACGCAGTAACCAAGTGTATTCTTTTTTGTTGTTGGTCTAAATTTTCACAGAGGCATAATTGTGTGCCGATTCGCCTCTGCCCCACGAGGTGACAGCACCTGTCAAGTCGCTCACATTTATGCCCCCCGCCTGCCTGGTAAAATGCCCAATCTGCCTACATTTACCAGATCGCCGGACAAGCTAAAACACTCTAATGTCCCCTCCAAACTGAAGGTTGCCAAGATATTCAGTGATGATCCTCACTCCTAAGCCTTAAGAGACTAATAGCTTGAATACTTCTAAGCACGCAGTGAATAGCATTGGAGAGATTGTCTCTCCCTACCTGATCCTTTTATTAATACCGTTTGGACTTGTAAGGGACGTACCCCTAAGTTGGCAGCCCAATATTTAGAAGAAAAAAAATCCATCAGAAGCAATCGTGTTTGGTGACGTGTTGCAGTGCACGTGCGTTGGTGAATTTCCACCCGCTGCACACTTCCACGCACTCCTACTGGATGGCAAGAGCTGCGTGTTGACCTCTGATGCAATGGTATACTTGGGGATCTGGAATGTTCAGTAGTTGCCGGCTGCGCTGACACCATTTAAAAGATTTGGTCCCATTCGGCACTTCATCAAAATTATGAAAAATAAGTGCGGCCCTTACATGAGTCTGTATGGTAGGTAACCTACTTTTCTTGTGGAATCCTTGTACAGTCAAATCTCGATATAAAGAATCACACGGGACAACCGAAAATCTTTCGTTATTTTGAAATATCGTTGTAATGAAAAACTTGCGGTTATATGCCAGTAGACAAGCCTAGTAATCAAAATGATGTACCTTGGCAGTAGATGCATGTGCAGACAAGCATACTCTCAAATAAATATGTTTCAATCATTTCAAAGCTGCTTTTTTCTAAGAAATCAGTGATTTTCTTTGGCACATGCAGCATGCAAGACTGGTTAGAAATGCATCTATGTCTTCCTCCTTGCGCAATACCTCATCAGGTATGTCATTGCACCAAGCAATGAAAGTGTGGACTTTGTTCATGTGTACTCACACATCAATGTTTGACACGATCTCGCCTTCTGTGTTCCGAAGGAAGACGACCCACAGTCGTCTTCCCTCGGGTCGCCATCATCACAGGAGACATCATGAAAGCAGTTAACAATCCCTTCGGTTGTCAGGACCACCGCCGTTAGTGCTATGCTGTCGCTCTCCACATAGTCATCAAAGGAAGAGACGGCGGGCAGCAGCTCCACAACCTCCATCCACAGGTCCCCTGTGTTGCTGTCGGTCGCCTCCAGGTCATCTTCAAGCTGCACAGGCGCTTTGACAAGCCCTGCTTTTCGCCATCAGTTGCTAATGGCAGACACCTTCAAGGTCCACCAAGCTCCTGTGAGCATTTCCGCTGCCTGACGAATATTGATTGCAGTCGGTTGGTTTAGACGGAGGGTGATAATCAACCGCTGCACAAGATGCTTACGAAATTCTGATTTCACACTCTTTATAATGCCTTGGTGTAGGTGTTGCAGCAAGGATGTGTTGTTTGGCGGCAGAAACTCCAAGTAAATGTGCGTCAAGCGAACATTCACAATGTGAGCAGAGCAGTTGTCGACAACCAGTAGAATTCTTTGGTCATCCCTCCTCATTTGGTCGTAGAATTCGTAAGCCACTCGGAAAACAGTTGTCTGGTCATCCAGGCTCGTTTGTTGGCGCGGTAGTTGTACGATAACAACATGACGTTTTTCATGCAACGAGGCTTCGCGTACTTGCCGATGACGAGCAGTTTAGTTTTCTTCATGCCTGTTGCATTGCAGCAGAGCGGGACAGCCATGCGAAGATGAGACTTCTTCCCTCCTTTGCACTGCCACCCTTTGAAGTGCATCGTCCGGTCTGGAAGGAGCTGATAAAAAAACATGCGGTCTCATCCACATTGAAAATATCCTCTTCAGAGTACGATTCAGCCACCTCTAGAAAACGATCATTGCACCAGGAATCCGCGCCTTCTCTGTCAGCAGCCTTTTCCTTGCCCGACACTACCTGCCAAGTTATTGCATTCCTTTGGTGTAAAGCGAAAAAGCCAATCTACACTGGCATCGAACACAGTTATTTGAATTGCATTGGCAAATTCGCTGGCTTTTTGTTGGAGCATTAGGCCAGACATAGGAACGTTTTGCAGTCTGGCATCTTTAAACCACATAAGAACAGCTTGGTCCACATTTTTGAAAGTTTCCCAGTCGCAGCCATTTCCTCATAGGAGAGAGTTGCGACACCTAGTGAAGCTTGACAATCTTATCTCAGTCTTTCAAAATGGTCACATCGGTCGATGGGGCAGTGCGACGCTGTCTGCACACATAGATTCGCTTTTTTCTCTGCATCAATTTCCTGCAATACGTCCAATTTGTCCTGCAGCAAAAACTATTTTCGCTTCTTCTTGGCGCCTTCGCTAGCTGCATTCATCGTTGGAACTTGCGTGAACATCGCCAAACCTTGCCCTCATGGTTTCTGTTTGACGCGAGAGTTGCGGCGCAGTTACTTTTAGCCAAATTCGTGATACTGATGTTCCTTGGTTATGAAGGGGAAAATAAACTATGCACGTCATTCTGAAATATGCGCTGTACTGAAATTTGTAGTTCTGAAATATTTTTACACTGAAATTATAAGCAATCTGGAGGGACTTTTTTAAATATTTGTGAATTTGAGAAATTCGTTAATGTGGGGTTCATAGTAACAAGATTTGACTAGATATTTCCTAAGACATTTACAGCGCAGCTGTATATGGCTAGCCAATTCGTCTGCCTGTCCACCTGTCTGTCGCCTGTACGCTGAAAACTCCTCGGGCACAACCCCATGCGCATGTGCAAAAAAGAGAGAGAGATGTGTGCGTTTGGCTGGACCAGT
Organism: Dermacentor albipictus; assembly: GCF_038994185.2. Classification (NCBI taxonomy): domain Eukaryota; kingdom Metazoa; phylum Arthropoda; class Arachnida; order Ixodida; family Ixodidae; genus Dermacentor; species Dermacentor albipictus. The sequence goes on along the minus strand of NC_091822.1, from coordinate 5,841,048 downwards.
AGTATGGTCGTTGCTCTCCATCGCAGCCAAGCACACGTGCAGCTCCTTCTCTCTGGCTCCGAATCGGGAGGCCACGCATCCTACATACTCCTGAGGAACAGTAGCTTTTGATCAGCAATGCCGCGAGCAGAACCAAGAACGAGCTCGTTGACGCCATGCCAATGCTGCAGCCTGGGCACAATAACAGGCTCGTGCAGCCGAGCGCAAGCACCAACTGCGTACCGAGGATCCAGCAGCCTACCAAGCCCTCGTTTAATGAACCGTCGCGATTAACCCGGTGATGAACACTGGGGCTGCACGTTTCAGCTTCACTGTTTAACTATCTGTAAGGATTACTTGGGAGGTTATTTTTTTCATGTATGCCTCCTGTACTTCTCGATTACACAATGTCTCTATGACTGCTGGTGTCTCTACTGAAACAAATGCCTTTTCATAATCTATGAAAGCCATATAGAGAGGTTGATTGCACTCTGCAGATTTCTTGATTACCTTACTGATGACATGGATGTGATCCATTGTAGAATATCTCTTGCCGAATCCAGCCTGTCCTATTGGTTTATTGAAGTCAAGTATTTCCCTGGCTCTACTGGAAATTGGTGAATATTTTATATTATACTAAAAGTAAGCTAATGGGCTTATATTCCTCATTTCTTTAACGTCTCCCTTCTTAGGGATAAATATATTGTTGGCATTCTTCCAGCTCTTGTACAACTGAAGTTGTGAGGCATTGCATATAAAAAGCCGCAAACTTTTCAAGCATGTTATCTCCTCCATCTTTGAATAAATTTACTGTTATTCCATCTTCTCCTGTTGTTTATCCCCAGGTCACGTCTTGCAAGGCCCTTCTAACTTGACTGCTAGTTATAGAAGGGGTCTCTGTGTCCTGTTAATCACTACATCGAATGAAGGCAGCATGGCTGCTCTAGGTACTGTAGAGGTAAATATAGAATTCTTCTGCTGCTTTTACTACAGATTATAGTATAGATTATGAGATGCATAATGCGAGCATTTTTGCGTTTCATGTCTATTCTGACCACCTGAGAATAAGCGCCCAGTGCTCAATACATGCGCATTTTTACATTCCACACCTACCAGAATGGAGCAGCTGAAGCTGGCAATCGAACTTGTGCCATCGGCAGAACACTGCAGCTTCTGGTCATTGCAAGGCTGCACTTGAGTATGCTGATGTTGCGTGGAATCCACACGCCAGAAAACACATAAGATTTTAAAAATTCAGCTACAATCAACATGGAATATCTGCAATTACTATGAATGTCATGCCACAAGTTGTGTTAATAAAATTTGGATAGCTACACATAGAAATGATGACCAATGAAAAAGAAACTCAGCAGAGAACAACGTATGCTGGGAAAACTGAAGCTATTATTTGTAAGTCTTGCTCCAATCTTTTTGTGCTTTTTTTTGTCCCTGTGGCTTCGTGACTGCTTTATTTTCACTTGCAAACTTCTCCATGTGGGGATTTTTCTGTCAGGACGAAATGGGCTGATCCCAAATCTTGAATGGGAAGAAAGTAAGTACAAAGGCTCGAGTTGGTCTGCCCGATAAGTTTGCCTGAATCGGGATTTGACCTGACAGTCTAGAAAACAAGCAGCAAGAGTCCTTTGTCACAAAAGCATGCATAATACCAGATCCATGCTTCTTCCCACTGATTTACACCATGATAGGCGGCAACTGGTCAAGTAACTGTCTGATTAATATATTAATGCTTTAATCACGCTTAATTCTTGTACTTCAAATAATTGGTTCATGTGATGTGAGCAAACTCACTCAAGTTTCAGCACCGACGTCCCCACTTCGCTAGCTCAGTGGCAAAAAAGGGAATGACCGACTGAACTAGAAATTTCAAAGACAGCTTTTATAATTTTCTTAGGTCAAAAGCCAGTTCTGCGTGCTACAATATGAGCTGGACTAGAAAAAAATTGTCTCTACAGCCAGCGCATAATTGTTGAACAAAGGGCCAATGTCTTGCTAAGGCTAGGGCGTTCTACGATGAGACTGGAAGAGAATATTAAACTGCTACCTGAGCTTGCTTTGCTTGGTAAACCCTGGTTTACAAAACTGTTGTACAGACTAACACAGAAAAGGCAGAGATGCTATGGCAATTTTCAAGAATACCTACAGAAGAGAATAGAAGAAAATTACAGGACATAACACGTGAAGTGAAAGTTGCTACTCATAATGCAAAGGATTGTTATTCCGGCTTTATGTACTTAAGATTAAAACGAAATCCCAAAGCATGTTAGAAGCATGTTAAAAGAAATGGTAAGGACAAGGTAGCTGTTCCATTGTTGGTCGTTGGCGGTAACATGGTACAAGACGACACTGCCAAGGCCGAAACAATACACAGCTTTGCAGAAGCCCTTAATTGTCGCAAACAAGTTGATGTTATCGCTCTGGATTTATCAAGGGCATTCGATAGGGTTAGCCATAGCAAGCTACTTGAAAAGCTTTACGGGTATAATGTAAATTCAAAAATTATTAAATGGATTCAGGCTTACTTACACAAGAGACAACAGTTTGTTGAAATAGATGGCAAGTGCTCCTCTTTCCTTCCTGTACCATCAGGTGTACCACAGGGCTCGGTCTTGGGTCCAATTTTGTTCCTACTGTATATTAATGATATCGCAACTGATGTACATTCTATGATTGAAGTGCGGTTGTTTGCCGATGACTGCCTCTTGTTTTGCCGCATTAAGAGTGTTTCTGATCAAGAACGGCTAAATGATGCTTTATGTTGAATTTATAACTGGTGTGAAAAATGGCATATGCAAATCAATTTTGATAAATCTGTTTGCATGACAGTTACGAATAAGAAAACTCCATTGATGTTTTTGTACGGTGTAAATAATAATGTAATTAAGTGTTCCACAAAGCTGAAATATCTTGGCATAACAATCACTAGTAACCTCAACTGGAATGAACACGTCGAAAGCATATGTGGATCAGCCCAGCGCAAGCTTGGTTTGTTGCAGCGTAAACTGAGAGATGCTGCACCAGATATTAAACTTAAGGCATGCACTACCATTGTTAGACCAAATTTAGAGTATGCTTATATAATTTGGGACCCTCATCAACAATACATAACAGATAAATTAGAGCACATTCAATGAATGGTGGTTAGGTTTATTTTTTCTGATTATGACAAAACGCACTCGGTAACCTCCATGCTCGCCAGGGCTAGTCTCACTACGTTGGCTGTGCACAGGAAAATCGCGCGCCTTAAGTTTTTATATCAACTCTATCACAATAAGCTGAACCTGAATTCCAGTTTGCATTTGAAGCCTCCTGGAAGAGTTTCACCACAAACTAACCACAATTACACTATAATGCCTTATGTGCCAAGAGTTGATGTCTTTAAGCACTCTTTCATTGTCAAGACAATTGTTGAGTGGAATAACTTGAATTCTTGTGTGTTTCCGAGCAATAGCACGGCTGACTCTTTTGAAGAAAACTTGACTGCGTTCTTTGCGTGAACTTTGTGCTCTGTATTCCCACCCTGTAACAGCCCGGCAGGGCTCACAGTATTAGAAATAAATAAATAAATAAATACTTCTGCTCTGTCTTCACCCCAGTGGTCAGAACTGATGGGAAGACACAGGACCCTCGAAGCAAAATAGGCGAGATGGATAACATTAACTTTTCCGCATGATGTATTAAGGTGTTCTTGCTGGAATTAAATGCGTCAAAGGCCTGTGGCCCTGACGACTTGCCAAACAGACTTCTCCAGCTCTGTGCAATATCAGTCTCGCCATATTTAAAGATAATGTATGACAAATCTCTAGAACAGTCCTGTCTTCCGGACGAGTGGAAAGTTGGGAGCGTTGTGCTGATCTATAAGTCGGGCACACGCAGTGAAGTAGCGAATTACCGGCCAGTGTCCTTGACATGAGTTTCTTGCAAGATTTTAGAGCATATTTTGTATACTACAGCTGTAGCGCATTTAATGAACATTATCTGTTTAATCCAGCCTAGCAAAGGTTTCGGAAAGGCCTTTCCTGTGTTACACAATTAACAGAATTTACACACGACATGGCAGAATCTCTCGATCATCGACTCTCGGTAGACTTCTTTCTTGGACTTCCAGAAGCCATTTGACACTGTACCTTATGCTTCCTTAATTGAAAAACTTGGAGCTTATAATATACATCCGCAGGTTATTGGATAAGATCATATCTCGCATCACAAAATCAGTTTGTCATTGTCAACGGGGCTCAATCCCCGATCGCAAGTGTCACGTCCAGTGTACCTCAAGGATCTGTATTGGGTTCACTGTTATTTCTATTATGCATAAATGATATAACTGATGGTATCCAGCCTCAGATGTGCTTATTCGCCAATGATTGTGTGATATACAGGGGAGTAAAATGCGTTGATGATGTGGCTGTTCAACAAGATCTAGACAAAATCAACAAGTGGTGTGTAAAGTGGCATATGAAGTGAAATGAAAAAAGAACTGTGTACATGACATTTACCTGAAAAAGGTATCCACACATGAGCAGTTATAATCTGAACAGCATACCTTTAAAACAAGTATCAGATAACAAATACCTAGGTGTTTATTTTACATCTTCGCTAAGGAAGCAGAGACAGGTTGATTACGTTGCAGGCAAAGCTGGGAACGTGTTGGGCTTTTTGCGTCGGAATGCCAGAACTTTCCCTATACCTACTAAAGAATTATTGCACAAAACCAATAGACCACTTCTTGAACATGCCTGCACAGTCTGGGACCCTCCAGCAAAGCGAGACAATGGTAAATTGGAAAAAATTTGGCTGCCCGGTTTGTGTCAGGCAATTACCGCAGGACTATTGGGGCAGAAAGTATAAAAGAAACACTGAATTGGAAGCATTTAGATAATTGTAGACGTAAGTTGTGATTGAAATTGTTTCATGCTGTTTACCATGGTCGTGTCGGGATTGAAAATACAAAATATTTGCTTGCACGTCACTATGTCTCAGACAGAGCTGATCATATGTTCAAGGTGCAGGAAATCGCATGCAAGGCTGATTTATTTCGATTCTTTCTTTCCTAGGACAATCCACGAATGGAACCAATTGCCGTCAAACATTGCCTCTGTTATGTCTAATGATGTTTTCTTTTCTATGTTAGCATAACCGCGTTTAAGTTTGTTCCAATGACATGTGTAGTTTGTGACTGATTGTGATTAGTGTTTATTTTTATTAGCTGTGTGACTGACACTGCATGTATAAGTTTATCTTTTTTGTGTATACCCTCCCCCACTGTAATGCCTGTTAAGGCGCTATGGGTAATAAAGTAAAAAAAAAAGTATGTCTACTCACTGAGAGTGTTGCTGATGTCACATATCCTTCTGACTGCCAAGTTATTTTTCCGACTGTTGCACAGTTCCTACCAGGTTTTTCAAGCTACATAGAAGCTAGGTATATTTTTTGTTGTGGTTTTCTCTTATTTCCCTATTCGTGAACAGTTCATTAATTCCTTTGTCTGTAATAGTCCTGACGGACAGACATGCCACATTGGTCATGGTCACGATTGCCCTATCAATACTCGGCCCTGGGCATTTTTTTCTCTCTCTTGTCTCTTTCTCTCTCTTTTCTTTCATTTCATGCTACATGGCAACTGGCCCTCTGTCATTGGCTTCTTTGGATTCCCAATTCATCAAGCATTACTCTTCACCTGTCAAAGTGCAGCACACTAGTTCGTCATGGCTCCATGAAATTTCACGAGTGACAGAGCACTGCAGCACTTGTTCCACCTGCATTCAGTAATTTAACTTGCACAGTTTTTGTGTTCTTAGATGACCTCTCCATAGATGGCACAACAGCTACGCAATGTTATCTTTTTTGCACGAGGTGCTCCACTGAAAACACAAAACGAGTATATTAGGGAGTAACAGGGGCTGTGTGAGGGCGGATGATTGAACTATCTCGAAAGTGGCAGTCAGAAGGTTAAAGGTAACTGCTGTCGATTTGTAGCATAGTTTACTTATTTCTTTCCTGCAATGATGACTTTTTACATAAGTAAATCTGATTAATCAATTGACTAGTCAATGCAAAGGTTCTGACTAATCAGGTAATTTTCATAATGATGTCCAGTCCTAATTTACATACTCCTATGGATAATATATAAGTGCGATACACAGTTGAAAAACTGTGCACTTCTCTCAGGCCTGTAGTCTGATTTCTACTGCTACGTTGAAAGATTGTGATTGATATTGTTTTGAGTTCTTACTTTGCGTTTCTGAAAAGAAACAAGCACATTTGTTGCACTAATTTTGTTCATTTCCTTGGAACCACCTCGTAATCTGATTGCAGTGCTAAAATGCTGACCACAAATAACAAGAATACCAATCTGAACTCTCACAAGAACAGTGAAAAAGTAAACCAAGCATTGCAGGAAGTGAAACAATTAATAGTTCCTGCAAAATGACTAAGCCCACACAGCTCTCTCTGTCTGGCACTGAAACAATAACAACAGGTGAAAGAGTGAAGGATTAGGAAAAGAAATGCACCCACAACAAAATTCATGTGTAGTGATGTGCGAAAACTGTGTTGGAAATACACTGTACGAGAGCCAATAGCTGGAATACCTTGCACAGTTGTGTATCCTAATAATTGAGCTCTGTATTTAAGGGAATGATAACATGAAAAGGAAAACAACATAAATACCGGTAGAACCCATCTTATGATGGATTTCAACGTTAATGCGATTAGCATTGAAGCAATGTGGCGACAAACCGTATTGCCGCCGCCGCAGTTTGTCGTGTATGAGGCATGGAGGCAGCCAAGCTCCCCCCTCGCACTTCATCGAAGTGTGGCCCACACCCGGTGGCACATATTAAGTGACCCACACTGCCATCAAAGGAGCTGCACATATCGAGTTACCCAAGTTGCCGTGCAAGGAATGTGGTTACCTACCAGAAAATATGTGAAGCACCCTATGAATGCTAATGGCACTAAACTCAAAACAAGTGTTCATTATGTCAATGTTTCGGCCAGAGCCTGGCCTTTCTCAAGACCATATAACAAAATGTATCGGAAAGGGATTTCATTTTCATACCATTTTCCATGGGTAGAAAAAAGTGACAAGACAAGGTAGAGGGAGCATTCACGCCAAAACTCATTGAAGAGTAGGAAGGCTGAGGAAAGAAGGATGCATTGTCGGAGACACACCAGGTGCACAGAGCACGGTGCTCAATAAAATGCGTGGGTGAAAGGCCAGTTGTCGATATTCAGATGGGCTGCTGTGGTTGATTGTGGCAAGATGTTTCTGAAGCTGAGGACAAAGGTACGCCACGGTTAGTTTAACAAGTGTGCAATTTTGTTTACGAGAGCCACGGGTTAGTCTAAGAAGACCAACATGCACCAAAACAGGTCTCAACATATTGTATGTTTTTCATTTTATAACCACAACGGACACTTGCGAAACATACACAACAGTGAATATGGCTAATCAGTGGGGGAGTGCTATTCTGTAAGTGTCCACCTAGTGGACTGTCTATTTTGGCCATTGCTGATTGGGTGGAGCTGAACTAGCGAGAAAGAAACTGACTGTAGGTGCCGGTGTCCTTTTTGCTGGTCCAGCCAGTCAGCACTTCAAAAGAAGTCGTCCACTAGGTCATCACTTCCTATATTCTTTTCAATGCCAGCCAGGTGTGGCTTATCCAACCGTTCACCACCCTCTCCTATCACCTTTCCTATTCTCCCCCGTCAGCTAGCATTCGCACCTGCTTTATGGTCATGGAGAGTACCACCTGGGTGGCGCCTCATGACGGAAGTTGGAAGACGACTGACAGACACGTGATAACCTGACAGATGCAGGGACTACTGTCTACCGCTTCCCTACAGCAAAGGCAGTGGCACGCAGCACCCATGACGCAAGCAGTCGTGCACCGTCTGGGTAGCACCATATCGCAGCAATTCACTGACTAAGGCGCACCGCACCAATGGCTCACACTCGCTGGCATTGAAAAAATAGAGGAGGCAATGACTAGGCAGACATTTAAATACCCACCGCCATAGTTTTGATGAAAGGAAATAATTGTCATCCTAGTCAGAATTTTCCTTCAACTGTGTAGCTTTGTGCTACTTGGGTGCAGGCACGTACCCAGGGCCCCCCCCCCCCCCCCGCCAACATTAAGCAGCATACGCCCCCCCCCCCCCGCCCACACTACCAATTCTCACACACATTTCTAAAGCACTGACAAATCAATCTATTCGGCAGTCGACATTTTGATGTCTTTTACAGCGAGACCTGTATATGGCTAACCTTACATAATTTTTTCGTAATCCATCAACAGAAAAAGTCATGATGTGGGCAAATCCTGGTGATAGTGCAAAAAGAGTCCAAGATCAATGGCAAATACCCCTGTGGACTCGGGAACCTGTAATGCACCCTTCAAAATTTTCGGGATGGACCCACTCATGCTGAGCGCTCAACGCCTGCTTCACCTCCGCCGCGGGCGGCCCTGGCATTGCACTACCGTCGGGCCCACCCACGGCGGAGGTGAAGCAGGCATCTAGCGCTCCCTTTGCTTTTCATTTGAGAGCTTTGACTGCCGTCAGCTCTCACTGCCATTCCATCTTCACAGAGTGGTATGGTTGTCAATTTTTTCACTCCTTTTGGATGGCGATAGTTATCGGCATCGCCTGGGACTTGAAGGCCAGTTTTCTTATTGCTTCGGTGCCCGCCCGATTAACTCGAGATGAGTTCAGTTGTCATCATCTATTCAAGGATCAAACGCATCGCTGTTGCTTTGTTGATTCAACCTTCTTTGTTTAGACTGATCCAGGGACCAGGAAAGGGATTCGGTTCGTAGTCAGCTGGTCTGTATGCTCGAGGAACGAGTTGCGGCTGGAGAAAACGCCAGTTGAGTTAAACTTTTTCTTTTGCTTCATTATTTCGTCGCGGCGATGGCAGATCCTCGGAAGTATATACCCACGATATGGGTTAGATAATGTGTAAAATAAGATAATGCCAAACTGTGTCCGTCATCAGACCCTGCAATAACTGGTAAAACTATAAATATGATGGTCACCCGTTACCTCATCTGGCTTTTCCCTAATTGTACAGCACCTTTCGTGCAAAATTGGCAACTGGAAAGAAGTGTCTCAAAGAGTTGAGAAATTAAGTGATCTACTAAGAGCCAAGGCAACAGCTAAACAGGAAGGAAAACTGAAAATTAACAAATTTAACTGTTTGTGAAAATATTTATGGACCAACATCTCCTTATTGAAAAAGGAAGTAGAGAAAAGGCCGCCAGAAGTGGAGACTAATTCCGTGCGTCTTGAATCACGCTTCTACAGTTATCAGTGACGTAGCCACTTCTCTGCTGTGCTAGTGTGAGTGTTTTTCCAACCTTCCGCGGTGGGCACAGCACGTCTAGAACTGCAGCGTCCTGCATACGACGCGGTTGCACGGTACTGGTGACCATGCATCGTTACGCAACTTCCCAAATAGCAACATGGGTTGGTTTTGGCACTTAAATTGGTAGAGCAGTAAACGAGGGATCCAAAAGAACTCTGATTGTTCCGCAAACATATATATTTCTCTATAATTCTTCCGGGGCTAATTCAAGAAACGCTACTGGAAATTTTCATTTTTTACTTTTGCTTGTTTACTTGTTTTTGGCAGCGGTTCTTCCTGCCCTTCTGCCATGCGCAAGTCTATTTGACATGCTACCTTGTTTGCCAAGTAAAGAAGTGGCATATCTCACAGGTGTACCTGTGAGGTACACCTTATTTCAATTCTATTTTGCGGATTTATGCGTCTTTATGGCGAATGGTGGGCATTATTCACATTTGTACTCGTAAAGCTACCCCCTCATTTGCATAGGAAGTTACCTTTGGTTGGGCCCCCCGCGAAAAAATATCCTGGGTACATGCCTGCTTGGGTGGGTGACAATTTCTTCATTTACCAGCAATTCTTGTGTTTGACAACAATCAAGAGAAACAATACCCAGCAAATCAATTATGTATGTCGCATGCATACCTTGCCAAAGGAACCTTTACACATTTATTTTCTTAAGCGTCAATGGTGATTGTTTGTGCGTATGTAGTTCTGGTCTGTCCTAGGAATAATTCAGAAAATTTACTTTTACCCACTGCTTAATGTACAGCAACACATTTAAAAGAAAAGCTGCAGTCATGCTGCACAGCTCAGTTTTACTTTTTTGCTCATTTACAGGTTGCACCATAATACCTGTGACATACTTTGATAGATAATTGCCCCTCTGACTTTTTAACATTTCTCCACATCATTTTGTCAAACATTGTTTCAGTCTTTCTGCAGAATTTCAACCATGCTTAATACTGGTTTGTTTAATTTTTCTGAAGATGGCATGCCCTGGACCACATCAAACAGCATCATTGAGTGAAGCCGGACACTCAACTTCTGAGGTCATCAAAGTTCTAAAAAATTCACGGCAAGATTGTCCAATAGGCTTTCAAACGTGGCACTGTTAAGGGCATAAGCTGCCCTGTCTCTGTGGTCACTTCTCACCTTAAAGATATTGTAAGGAAGAGAATCGGATGCCAGCCACGGAGAACCATCAGAAGGCTGGCCTTGGAGCTGTATGTGTTGGACACAACAATGAGAAGAGTGGCGCAAAGGGACCTCAAAGTGTTCCACGACAAGTTTCAAAGACACGAACTGATGGAGGTGCAGAGAAAGGGAAGATGGGAAAAATCCTGGCTGCTGTTGGCACAAGCCATGAATCGGCAACGCTTGGCAAATGTCTTCACCGATTAGAAAATTTTCATGTCACAATCTTCGGAACTCCCGTAGGCTTGTTCCAACATCAGAGCTTGCTGATGCAGCCAGCTGGACAGCTTTTCTGAACTCCCATGTGGTGTCTGTAATTGTTTAAGCTGGGGTAATGACCACTGGTCCCATTCATCTTGTTTTTATGACAAAAGGCACAGAGATCAGCACTCATACATACTTTAACAATATTCCAGAGCCTCATTCGCTGCCCTCATCCCTATCCAACAATCGAAGAGCCAGTCAACTCCACAGCAGTGGTGGTGTGCTCTCTCACCCTACTTCATTCCAGCTGAAGAGTGGCTGGCAAGCTATCATGAACTCAATGGACTGCAGGCTATTTTTTAAATGGAGGCCCGCACCTTTCAGCACACCAGCATGGTGGGCCTGGAAGCATAGCTGGAGTGAGCATGGAGAAAAGTTCTCCTGAGGATACTTTAGGGGGCCACGACTGAAGCATACCCAGAATGTGTAAAGGTCACAAGGCCAAGAGTGTAGACATTCAAAAAAAGATTTCGTGTTGCATTCATATATCGGGTAAAACGTCCTACAATATATTTCCTGACATACTTTTATTCTCAACTAAAACATTAGGCATAAACCGTGCAACAATATTTATGGTGCACTCTGTACGTACTACAATGAAAAAGTCAAATGTGCACAGAGCAAATTAAACTAGAACATAAAAATAAGCTTGTGGTTGAAACAGGATGACATGACAGAATTAGTAATTGGTTATAATCTACACCCACCATGTGGGTACCCACACTAAAGAAGCGAAAACTAACGGGGACTTAATTACCTCCTTCAACCACAGTGCTCTTCGTCTCTCCCCTCCCTCCCCCCCCTTTTTATTTCTATTTTACTTGGCTCTTCACGTTTTTGTCGTTCAGGTTGACAAACCGAGTCCACGGATATATAAATGCACGTATGCCCACAAGGCACGGTACGGTGTCTTCTGCTTGCGTACGATGGCAACAATGGCAACATTAATCACGACAATGCATCGTAAAAACCGTGGTAAAAACAACCGGAAGCGCTGAAGACATCTATATAGTTGCGTGCATGTTACAGACCGGTCACGCTGCCGTCACGATCGATCCGCCCGCGCAGTTCCTCTGCTGGTGTCAAGAGTCAGCTACAACGACCGATGCTCACATAATATTGTGATGAGATCGTGTGACAAGAAAATGACACGCACAGCGGGAAATTGTGCACGCAACTAATTGGATAGCGCGCTACAATCCGCACTAGTGCACATAATTCATAGCGGTTTAGAGAAACATGAGCACAGCTTTAGTTGCAGAAATTGCACGACAAGCAAACACAACGACTCAGTTGCGCGAGATTTATAGCTATATGAAAACAAGATGCCAAAGAAACGCAAACACACCACGATGAACCGCGTTCTCGATCCTACACGTAGTGCGAAAGCAGTCCGCTCTGGACAAGGGAATTTCTCAGGAAGCTATCGTGGCACATACCTCGCACTACGTATGGGCCAGGTCACGACTGTTCCACCGATTGAAGAAACTCAAGGATATGATCTATTTCTTCTGTTGCGGGATTCTCACATTGCACGATTTTGACAGAATGCGTACGCTACTTGATCATGTCGGTTTCCACTGCAGAGCGTAGTCTTACCATGTCTTACTCTCGCAAATGTCGTGTGTAAAGCATAATATGTCGTGGTGTTTTAGATATATAATAACAGTTGTAAAAAATAAAACAAAAGATGCAATACAAAGTCAAAATGAATAAAAAACGATGCTATAAAGCGAACTTATGTTGAAAACTTTTTATGTTTTAAATGCAGTTATTAAAGCTGCCCTGCCGTGGCGGCCCGTTGGTCTAGGGGTATGATTCTCGCTTTGGGTGCGAGAGGTCCCGGGTTCAAATCCCGGACGGGCCCTTTTATTTTTTTCTACGTTTTCAACGCGAATAGTGCTACTGCGGCGATTTGAAAAAACGTTTGTCTTTAAGCTGCACACAAACACGCTACCCGTAAACACATGGTTAGACGAAAAAGGAATATATGTGCCATGGACAGTAACCTGCTTACTTTGTAAAAAGCCAGAGACCATTGAACACGTTTTCATCGATTGCTGGGATCCAATATTTCATTGGGATGTCTTACAACGTGCACTTAAAAAAGAACTACCGATTACACCTCTTGGTATTCGATATTTGCCAACCGATAACGAAGGAGGAGTTCCGTACGACAGTCTGTGGAAAACGAGAATGGCAGTGAGACACTCGGATGTCGATACCCGTCCGGCGAGAATACACTTCATCGAAAGTGTCGCGTATATTCGGGAAATATATCGTGCCCAGAGTGAGCCTCCCGAGTGGGTGGCTATTCTTGATGAACTGATCAAGCTGAAGCGATTTTAATATATAATGTTAGCCAAAGTGTGGTTGGCATGTTTTAGCATTTGAATGTGTTCTTGGTTTGTGCTGCAAACAGGCAATAAAGAAAAAAAAACTAGTACAACGCAGACCTACATGTTTTCTGATGTGCTCAATCACGTACGGAATTTTCGTGCGTTAAATCGAAAAAGCTTGTCTTATGCATAACTTTTACCTAGCACTCCTCGTGCAAAAAATAAAGATTTCTGGGATTAAGGTGCGAGCACCACGATTTCACCACGAGCACCGCCACCATGATAAGGCACGCCGTAGTAGCGGGACTCCAGTTAGTTGTGACCATCGCGTGCACTTAAACCTAAATGCAAGGGCGCGTTTTCGCCTCTATCGAACTGGCGGCCTCGGGGATATCGCTGTTTAGCTGTGCTCTCCGAACAGGTGGAGCGCCTTTCGCAAGTGGACCACGTATGGCAAACTGCCTTGTAACTAGCCGGATTTAGCGGACAGTTTAATTTCAATATATGGACTTGAAATACCACTACTGTGTAAACTGCCTCTGGCGAATAATTTGTACTAAACCTCAGATGCTTGTATGCATTCAATGCATATGTACGCATATTATGTGTGAAAAATCATGTGTAACTGTGTTGGTGTTCTTGTTGTCTATTTAGTTGCAGAAGGTTTCTGTGAGCACGTGTTATTATGTACAGTCGTGATGAAAAATTTGGGGACCACGACACCAGCAAAAAATTAAAATATATTCAAGCACATCTCCGCGGCCTGGAATTGGTTTGTTACATTGTATTGTTCAAACATGCACGCATACGCGCGCTCTAGCTATTGATTTCAGTTGGAATGCCCAGGCTGCAAAAAAAAAAAGAAAAAAATCTTTGGTTCCCCAACTTTTGATTACGACTGTGCAAGTTAGGCAGACGAAAGCTATAATTCTGCTTTTTTTTTAACGCATGAAAAGATCATTCGCGTTTCAGTTAAGCGCGGAACGCTGTTCATTACAGGCATCAAGGTTTGTGATATAAAAAAGAAGATAACACACATGGGATCGTCAGGGATTTGAACTCGGGATCACTCGCCCGCAATGCGAGAATAATTTGCTCAGTCAATCAATCAATCAGTCAATCAATCAATAAACCAGTTTGCTCATGAAACCCATGTTTGAACAAACGGAAATATTGTATAAAAATATGCATCAAATTAACCGCGAGATTGTAGAAGCCTACTTCATGCATGTGAACTCAGGCGCATGCGTCAGCCAGACTTCTATCACTCTGCACAATAAAGAAACTGATTTCTTGAATGGCAAGATAGGCTAACACCGTTGTAAACATCACTTTACATGTGTTTACATTTTGTGCATATTATAGTCCGTTGCTTGAAACAATAAACCAGTTGTTAGTCTGCGCACGTGTTGCGTACTTCCTCTCGTCCGGGTGGCGCTGCCCACCCATGGGAACATGGAGAATCATACCCCTAGACCAAAGCTTTTTTTATTTTTTCTGTTGCGTATTTTGTACTACTATATCAAACAACAAATGACATTTGAGAAACAAGATAAATTAGTAAGTTTTCAGCACCAAGTGTCAGCCTTACAGTGCCGATTATCTTAGAATGCTTTGAGTGCAGTGAAGGGTTCCACCCTTGACAGCCATGCAGGTACACAATCTTGTGCTTTCTGAATTTCTACAAATCTCGACATGCATTCTCGAGAAAGCATTCATGCAGGCCGAGCTTCCGGATTGCAGTAATACCCCGCCATATGGGCGCGCCATGGACAGTAAAGGCCAATTAGCATAATAAGGTCAAATGGTAGTCCATCATTGTTTTCTATAGATAAATACTAATACCCTGTGGATCTAAAAGAAAGTCTTTTTTGATAGTCGTCTTAAGTACATCCCAAAAGAAGACACCCACCCAACAATCTAGAAATACATGATCTATAGTTTCTGGTTTCTTGAAGATCAAGCAATGTGACCCCCCAGGGTAAGAAAAAAACCACGATCTAAAAAGGTTTTGACAGTCACCGTACCCATGTGAAGCTCAAAAAAGAACTTGATCCCTGGCGTTACTTGCATTCTTTTCACCCGCTTAAGCACGTCTTGCCCTTGGCCTCCACTGTATATGGCCCTGTACATTGGCACAGGGAGACCTACAACGCATACATCTTTGTACAGAGTCTTACGTTGCACTGAAAAAAGGTACTCATTTGAAAATCTTATGGACTGGAACCGTACACCTAAAATAACTTCTTTGAGAGATCCACAAACAGTACTGCTCATATTCTCTGTACAGACTACATAGCCAGGTAACGCGCTTCTTAACCTCACTTGGCACACCGTGCGCAAGAAAGGACCGCTTAAGTCGCGGAAAAATAAAAACCGGTTTATGACCTGTCGTATAAAGAGGTGCATCATTCCCAAACCTCCATCTTTAACTCGTCTGAACAAATTCGTTCGACTGCATCGCTCCCAATTCGAAGCCCACACAAATACTGCAAAGACTCAGTGCAACGTCATTATATTTACCCTTAAACAATGCAATACCTGCATTACATACTAGACGTCCTGCCCAGGTCATTCGGGGAAGCACATACTGTATTAATACCAAAAACCGATGAGACAGAAAAGTTAAAATTGGTTTCCTCATATACAGGTCTATATCACTAATTAATTGTGATTATAATATCTTGATGAAAGTGCTAACAAGGCAGCTACAGAAAGTAATTAAGGAATTGGTTGGTCCTCAGCAAACATGTGGCATTATGGGGCGTTCGATTGTGACTAATATGCATAAGATGCAGTGCATGATGGAGTGCTGCAGCATTATGCAAGCAGGGGTAGCAATTCTACAGCTCGATCTTGAGAAAGCATTTGATTGTGTACCTAATGGTATTTTGCTTGCCATTCTAGACCACATTAATGTCAGATCCATCATTAGAGATGGAGTAGCTTTGGCATACCTGAACAGCACTATGTGCTTAATTGTCAACAAGTCAGTGGGGGCCCCCGTTAACCTTAAGCGTTCTGTACGCTAAGGCTGCCCCCTGAGTTCCCTTTTGTTCAGTATATATATATATATATATATATATATATATATATATATATATATATAGAAACAATGTGCCTAGCGATCATTGGAAACAGCAGTATTCACGGGTTCAGATTAAATGCATTGGAAATTAAAATTCCGGCGTATGCGGATGACGTCGCAGTTTGTTGTATAGATAAAGAGAGTGCAGCTGCAGCTCTTGCTATAGTGAAGGGTCTCGGCGAGGTAACTGGAAGCCTAGTAAACCGGGAAAAGTGCCTTGGCTTCTGGCATGGAGAATGGCTTACTACCCCGGTCACTTTCGCCAATGTCAGGTGGCTTACGACACCCGTTACATACATGGGTACAGTGAACTAGAAGCAATTCAGTGCAACGAGCGGAGGATGCTGCGCCTTGCGGCGCGTGTCACCCGCAGTGGCACCCGAAGCGGTGGCGCTGCCGTCGACCACTCTTGAGTAGGGGCGCAAATTTTGAAATCTTGGTAGGAGTAGTAAACGCGTGAGTAAACGTACCGGCTTTGTCTAGGTCTGGCGGCTCCCCCGTTAGGCCTAGGTGGTAGGAGGGACCTAGTTGATAGGCTTGTTTAATTCTTTCAGCTAGCTCGGGTACAGTGAACTAGAAGCAATTCAGTGCAACGAGCGGAGGATGCTGCGCCTTGCGGCGCGTGTCACCCGCAGTGGCACCCGAAGCGGTGGCGCTGCCGTCGACCACTCTTGAGTAGGGGCGCAAATTTTGAAATGATAATTCTTTTTGTTTGGGATAGCGGTCGAGGTCGGCTTTGCGTGAGGGATTTGGCGAACTTGCTCGTTGGGCCTAGGGACGTAGGCCTAGCGATGAAATCGAAGAACGTGAAGGCCGAGCAAGTGCAGTGCGGCGAGTGCCTGCGATGGTGCTTCCTCGACGAGACTGAATTCCAGAACTTAGCAGACGCGGAGGGGTCTAGTTTGTGGGGAGCACACGCGCCCATCTTCCCCCGCGCCGTCGCGTCGAGCGCCGGCATAGACCGGGGAGAGGCGCACTGTGCCCTCTCCCGATTCTCCATCGCTCTCGCGACGCGCGCGCGCCCTTCCACCCCCACTCGCGGGCGGGTAGCTTACGGGCGAGGAGGACATTCCCCTCGCCCAGGTAAAAAGGTACAAAACAGCGCGACCGGGAGAGACTCGCTCTCTCTGAGGCCGGACCCCTAACCTGCCGGAGTGGAGTACGTGCTGCGACCCGTGAGTGACCACGTTGCCTGACTATCCCGGGCAACGAGGCCAGCCTATTTATTACTATTACAGAGAGGACATCCCTCTGCGAGTGTTCGATATTGCTAGTAGCAATAAACGTTGTTACCGTTGACACCGCTGGTTGCCTTATTTGTCCGAACCCGGCGTAGCCGCGATTCCCGCGCTACGGGTTGGGAGTACCACGAAGCGACTGCGTGGGGCTAGATCCGGAGCTCGCCTTCAGCCCTAGCCGCACGCAGAGTGGAACCCCCACAAGTTTCACGTGCAGGTCGTGCGAGGGCGTCAGGGAAGCCGTCCAAAAACTGGAAGGGAATTGGGCGGCTAAGTTCGAAGAGCTTAAGGCAAACCTGAGGGAGGAGCAGGAGAAGCGGGTAGCACTGCAGGCTAAAGTTGAAAATTTCGTCAAGATGGAGGCGGCCCAGGCCGCGCAGTTAGTAAGGACTGTTGCCGAGCTTGACGAAGAGAAAGGAAGGAGCGCCGAACTGAAAAAGCGGCTCGACGCACTTGAGGCGCGGGCAGCGGAGAATGTCGGGTCAGGACACCAAAGCGGTGGCAAAGACTCAGAAAGTAGGGTAGACCCTACAGGCGAAGTAGGAGGCAGGGAGCCCCAGCAAGCGGTCGCCAGCTCGCCGCCGGTGAATCGGCGTAGCTATAGTGAAGCAGCGCAATACGCCCCGAGTGAGGCGACGCTGCAGCCACAGGAAGCTGGAAAGAGTGGCACCTACCTTGAGGCCACGCGGAAAAAGCAGGAGCCCAGGGGACAATGCCCTTTGTCGAGTCAGAATCACGCGGAAAAGGATGCAGGGAGAGGTAGGAGAGAGTGGAAGGGTGATTATTGCTGGCGACTCAAACATGGCTGGGTGCTCAAAAGCAATTGTGGAGAGGGTGAAAGGCGACAAAAGAGTGGCGGTGGGCACATTTCCAGGGCGGACACTGAGTGCGGTCATGGAGCGAGCAAAAGAAAAGCTCACGGAAAATGCCCACGTACGCAACCTTGTCGTAGTAGCAGGTGGGCTAAATGACGTCCTAAACAGGAAAGGGCCAGGACTAGCCCAGCGCTTGGCGAAGGGGGTGGACGATTTGCGCGAGCTATCCCCTCAAGTGCAGATCGTGGTGTGCACGGTGCCGGAGGTGCCTGTGCGTGACAGTCACGTACAAAGAGCCGTAATGGCTGCCAATGAGGAAATATGGAAAATGAGCCGAGAGAAGGGCTTCGAGGTTGTCGAAGTAAACAGGGAAGTGAGAAATTGTGGTGGTTTTAAACGAGATGGGATCCACTTCAATTAGCACGAGAAGTGGGCTGGCGACTTGGGGGTCGCGCTGTTGCTTTTTTAGGGGGCCCGCGGGCGCTCAGGAGGTCAGAGTAGGTAGTAATGAAGAAGGTCCCCTAGGGGAACATCAGAAGAGCATTGCCGTCGATAACAGAAAAAGGAGGAAAGCAAGAACAAGAGCTCGCCATGCAATAGGCTACATAAACATGCAGGGCGGCAGAAGAAAGGAAAAGTGGGCAGAGATTGAGGAGCAGTTACATAGAGAACAAATAGGGGTGTATGCGGTTACAGAAACGCACCTTAGAGACTCAGAAGAGCCGCCAGTTATTGAGAATTATGTATGGGAAGGGTGCAACAGAACTAAGTCGGAAAGAAAGGGAGGGGGAGTCGGAATGCTCGTCCATCAGGGAGCCAAATGGAAAAGAGTAAATTCACAATGTCAAGAGCATCTTCGGTTATCAGGTACAATGAGTGGGAAAGAAACTTGGCTGGGAGTTACGTATTTGTGGACCGGAAAAAATTGCACAGAGAAGAATAAAGAGTTAGTGGAATGCATAAGCGCTGATATTAAGGGTTTCGGGAATGATGCTGAGATTGTCCTATTAGGTGACATGAATGCCCACATACAGGATTTAGATGGCTATACCGACAATAACGGGAAGTCAATGCTAGACCTTTGCGAGCAACATAACCTCGTAATCGTGAATACAGGGCCTAAGTGTGAAGGACAGATCACGTGGGAAGTGGGAAACCGGCAATCGACCATTGATTACTGTCTGATGACAGAAGGAATTCATGATAAGTTGAGAGAAATGGTCATCGATGAGGAAGGGTTTAGCAGCACAGGGAGTGACCATAAACGCATCATTTTGAAAATGGGATATGTAGTTGGGAAAGAGAGCAAGGAAAGCACAATGGCCAGTCCATATTTGAACGCGGAACAAATAGCAAATATAGTCACCAGAGTTGAAGAAGAACTTGGCAAGTGGCCAAGTAAGGAGTGGGAATATGGTGAGATTCTAAGAGTAATAACGACAGAAATACGGAAAGAGAAACATGTTCGATGGAAAGGAAAAAAGAAACCGAAAAGCTGGTGGAACAAGGAGATACGAGAAGCGATCGTCGAACGACAGAAAGCATCTCGAGAGCACAGGCAGGCAAAGAAGGCGCAGTTGCCACAGGATTAAATAACCAGTAAATGGGAAATATACCGGGAGAAAAAGTCTATGGTTCAAATACTGGTGCAAGCAAAATTAAAAGGGGAAAGTGAACGTTGGTTGTCAGAAATACGTGAGAAAAAGAAGGCCGCACCCAGAATATTTTGGAATCACATAAAATTATTAGGCAGGAAGTCAGCAACAATACAGCAACATATCCTAGACGAAGATGAAAACAGTCTGGAAGGAGAAGCGGCAATAAATTACATCCGAAACGCAACAGCCGAATCCTTCCAAGGCAATGACGAGGTTGTACTTGATGAAAAAAAGAGCATGAAACAGACCCAAGTGGAAAAGGAGCTGGTGCTGACAAATTTAAACTGGAAGAAAGCGGAAGAGAAAATTCCTAAGCGCACAGCGACAGGGCTAGACGAGGTTCCCGTTAGGTTGACCAAAACTGGACCAAAAAGTAAGGCAGCTCTGGTGAAAACAGTGGAAAAAACTTTAAGAGATAGACGAATACCAGACAGTTGGTGACAAAGTAGAATGAATTTAATTTATAAAGGTAAGGGGGAGAAAGACAGAATTCACTCGTATAGACCGTTGACCATTACATCGGTAATATACAGGCTAGCAATGCAGGCTATCAAATTAAAGCTTCAAGCATGGGCAGAGAATAATGACATTTTGGGAGAGCTTCAGAATGGCTTTAGAATAGGTAGGCGTTTGGATGATAACTTGTTTGTTCTTACTCAGTGTATCGAAATATCAAAAGCAGAAAGCAGACCGTTGTATGTGGCCTTTTTGGACATTACAGGAGCATACGACAACGTAGACCGCAACATTTTGTGGGATATTCTGGAAGGGGAAGGCTTAGGTAACAATTTTCTACAGCTTTTGAGAGAGATTTACCTAGAAAATACCGTTTGCGTTGAATGGGAAGGGATGAGAAGCGCGGAGAAAGTTCAAATCAACAAGGGACTGAGGCAGGGGTGCCCTTTATCCCCGCTGCTGTTTATGATGTACATGGTGAGGATGAAGAGGGCGCTAGAAGGAAGTAATATCGGGTTTAATCTCTCATACAAACAGGCAGGTGCAGTAATAGAGCAGCAACTCCCAGGTTTATTTTATGCGGACGACATTGTATTGCTCGCTAACAAGCAAAGTGATTTGCAACGTCTGGCTAATATCTGTGGACAGGAAGGCAACAATTTAGGTTTGAAATTTAGTGTTAGAAAATCAGGTGTTATGGTATTCAATGAAAACAGTGAACAGACAGTGGAGATACAGGGCCAAGAAATACCTCGGGTAACAGAATATAAATACCTTGGTATATGGATAAACGAAGGCAATGGATATATGGAAACACAGGAAAAAACCATAACAGTCAAGGGGAAGAGAAATGCAGCGATAATGAAGCACTGAGCGCTATGGGGATACAATAGGTACGAGGTCCTCAGAGGTATGTGGAAAGGGGTAATGGTTCCAGGACTTACTTTTGGAAATGCGGTTGTTTGCTTTAAATCAGGGGTACAATCAGGGCTCGACGGAAACCAAAGGTCAGTGGGTCGCCTCGCATTGGGCGCTCACGGGAAGACCACAAATGAAGCTGTGCAGGGTGATATGGGCTGGACTAGTTTTGAAGTGAGGGAAACTCGCAGCAAAATTGAGTATGAAGAACGGCTGAGAAATATGGAAGAAAGTAAATGGGCTGGGAGAGTGTTCAGGTACCTGTACAGGCAAAGCATTGATTCACAGTGGAGGAAAAGAACTAGGAAGCTTACCAGCAAGTATGCGGCCTGTGGGGTGGGCAACACAGCAACAAAGAAGGTCAAGCGGAAAGTCAGAGAGGCTGAAATAATCTCATGGGTGGCGGCAATGGAAAAAAAAACCTGCCATGAGTAACTACTTAAGAGGAAAAAACGAAATCAGGAAAGAAACCATTTATGATAACTCAAAGGGAAGCTCATTACTTTTCGAAGCGAGATCGCGATGCCTTAGAACACGCACCTATAAAGCGAGATATAAGAAGGAAGAAGAAGCATGTGCTTGTTGCGGTAAAGCTAGGGAAACGACGGAGCATACTTTATTAGAATGTGAAGACATCTACCCAGCGGTCGATTTAGGCACCACTGGCCTCCTTGAAGCCCTTGGGTTCAGCGGGAGCAGTGGTAAAGCAAACAGGTCCGCAATAGACATTAGTAAGAGGCGATTGGAGGATTGGTGGAAGAAAAGTAGGGAAACGACAAAAGACGGAGACGTACAAAAACACAGTTCGCAATAGGGGATCAGCAAATTTGGACGTGGTAGTTCATAGTGTTTTTTTTTCTTTTCCTTTTTCATTGGTTAACCTAGGTAGGATATTAGGCAGCATAGTAGCAAGAGCTTGGTGGCGCAACCCACCGCCCCGTTCCAAAGGGGACGCTCATAACATCCATCCATCCTTGAAGGCGACAGGTCTGGGCACGCAGTTGACGCATGACCATTGCATTCCAGCGGTGTGTTTTGGTGGTGGCTTTTTGCTCTGTGCGGTTGTGCGTCGCAAGCGTTCTCTTGTGAATGCGGCCACTTGCATCAATGAGTGCAAAGCAACGTCTCAACCATTGCTACGCCCCAGGGTGTAGCACAGGATACGCCCGAACTAACAGTGCGAAGAAGCTATCGTTATTCAAGGCGCCTGCAGACCCGGAACGGAGGTGCACGTGGGAGAGAAACCTACATAGAGCCGACAAGCCGCTAACCACAGACTGCGCGGTATGTGAGTGGCATTTTGAGCAGCGCTTCATTGTTCGGGACTATGTGCACCGTATAAATGGGGAGGAAGTTCGCATCCCACGCGGTACGCCTATGCTTACTCCGGACGCAGTCCCCACAATTTTGCCAAATCTGCCAGCTCACCTGAGCAAGCAGCCTACTCCCAAGAGGAACGAAAGAAAAAGGAAGGGCGATGACGAAGTCCCACCACGAAAAAAGGCACGAGGGCAGCTTGCAGAGACGACAGAGGTTGACGAACCTACGGGTGCGACGGTTGACAACGAAGTCTGTGTGGCCGCGACTGTCGCTGCGGTGATGAAAATAATAGTGCCTGGGAAGCGCTGGATGCTACATGAACTTCACGACGCAGACGGAGTAAGTTTTACTTCATGTTCCCTCGACTCGCTCTCAGGTGAGGTGAATGTGGAAAAGGCCGTGTTCTTCACTGCAAACAGTGCCGGTGCTATGAACTCGAAGACGTTCGTGCTCGGTAAGCAGGTGGCTGGCGCGTCAGTGCCAACTATTCAAGATGCTATAACCACTCTGCTGGAAGCGCATGATATGCATCTCTGCAAAGGCGCAGCGTCACGGAATGAAAGCTGCCTAACTACCAGCTTAACAATGAGATTGCAAGGCCAAATTAGGCGCGAGGCAAGAGCAGCTTATAGTACTAACTGCCTAGCCAAGACAACAAAAGAAGGAACGGCTTGCGTCGTGTGCAAGTATCTAAGAAAAGCCCTTGTTAGGCGGCAGTGGCGTCTCGAAAGGCGTCAAGGTCAAAACCAAAGTTGCAATAATGCTAGCTCGCGGTGGCACGGCAGTGTTTTGAAGAAGCTGCAAGCATGTACCCGTAAAAACAAGCGGCTTTTATCGAAGGTAGACAAGCTCGCCTTGGACCTCAAGAAAATCAAAAGCGAATGTGTTGCAACAGCTGAAGATGTACTTGCTGAAAAGTTAAGCTTTTTGTCACCAAAGCAGCAGCTCGCTGTCAGGCAGTGCTTCGAGGCATAAAGAAGGAAGAGTCCGCGGGGCATCAAGTACGACAAAGAATGGATCCTCGAATGCATCTTGCTCAAAATGAGAAGCCCAAAGCTGTATCAATATATGCGGAGGCAGAACATTTTGGTACTCCCAAGTGAAACAACCCTGCGTAAATACATTGCTCAGTACAGAAACGGCTACGGGTTCAATGAGAAAATGCTGAGTGTGTTGGAAAAGAAGGTTGCCCACCTGGATGTGTTCCACCGACATGGTGGAATAGTCGTGGATGAAATGAAGCTAGCTGAACATTTGTCAGTGACCACAGGAGCGAAGATTGAAGGTTTTGTGGACCTGGGCCCGTACACACCCGAAAAAGAAAAAACATTGCCATGCAATCATGGCCTCGTAGTGATGTTTGTGCCACTGGTTGGCAGCTGGACTCAGGTTATTGGTGTTTTCGGAAGCAACGAGAGTATGAGAGGGGACCTGTTGGCCAAAATTGTGCTTGAGTCCACAATTTTAGCAGAAAGGGCTGGCCTGTTTGTGAACTTCGTAACTTGCGATGCAGCGGCCTGGAACAGGAAAGTGTGGCGCATCTTTAACATTCGACCATCTTTGAAGGAAGTGGTCTGCAAGAAGCCCCATCCTGTTGAGAGCAGTCGGTTCTTACATTTTCTCTCTGATTTTCCTCACCTAGTAAAAAACGTGCGAAACAGGCTTCTCACCACGACTTTTGACACCCCTGATGGTGCAGTTTCAATGCAGTTTTCAAGAGAAGCTCTCAAACTGGATAGCAATGCTGTCACTATGAAAGCAATGCCTGGAATAACCAGCGTTCACGTATTCCCCAACAATTTCGAAAAAATTCGGGCAAGTTATGCATTCCAGTTGTTTGGGCATGGTCCTTTGAGGGCATTCTTTCTTTACCGTACTCAGTTGGAAAGGAGCTGTGGTAAAATTGAAGCGACAGAGAAGTTCTTCATGAGAATGAAGTCACTGATTGCTGTGATGACTGCAAGGTACACAGCCGAAGCTCTCCGACTCCATTCTGCAGGTGAAGAAACCATTAAGGAAATGCTCTGTTTCCTGGACGTCTGGGAGCGCCATGCTGATAAGAAGACATTTCTGAGCGAGTCCACTGCAGAAGGCTTAAGAGTTACTCTAACAAGTACTCTTGAGCTTCTTCGCTATTTGCATCACCAAGTTGGCTTTAGCTACTTGTTGACAACCCGGCTGAGCCAGGATAAAGTGGAAAACTTTTTTGGAATCGTTAGACTCATCTGGCTGCAACTCACACCCAATGCCACAGCAGTTTCTGCCAACTGTTAACTGTCTCTCTTTTTATAACTTGGCGCACAGTGTTGCAGGCGGGAATGCAGAGGGAGATGTCATCAGTTCTCTTCTTAATTCTTGATGTTGGGGACCGGGAAGAAACTTCAAAGCAACAGCTGATTGAACAGATGAAGCTTTGCACAGAAAATAAGCGGTACCTTCAAGATCACATGGCAGTGAAGCAGTGGAACACGAGTACCATGTTCAGAGGAGCGACTCAAGGCTTATATATTACATTTCCGGATACGTGGCCAAAAAGTGTGTGCTGCCCACCAAATGCTGTGCGTGTAATGACAGCCTCTTACTTCCAATAGAAGAAGGGCGCCGCTTGCATGCTGCAGAATTTGTGCGCCATAACGACGAAGGAGGTTTACTCTACCCCTCGGTGGAACTGTTCCGCTTTATAACAAGGCTTGAAGACATTTTCACTAATTGCTTTAGTGCACAAAAAGTTCATCGGGAAAGCGTAATGGACATCCTGCATATGATTCATTGCGCCGCTCCCTTGAAGGTGGGATGCAGAGATCATGCAGAAAGCCTGACTCCTCGCATAGTCA
This sequence comes from Dermacentor albipictus, assembly GCF_038994185.2. Classification (NCBI taxonomy): domain Eukaryota; kingdom Metazoa; phylum Arthropoda; class Arachnida; order Ixodida; family Ixodidae; genus Dermacentor; species Dermacentor albipictus. The sequence continues at coordinate 5,815,578 of NC_091822.1, read as the reverse complement.
GCTTTTATGTCACCACACGGCTCCATTTTTTTATCAAAGACTTGAATAAAGCACATATGCTGTCAAAAAGAAAGGCAGCACAGCACTTGAAGCTAAGCAGACTGACTTAGCCCAATTTCTAAGCTGCTTGTTAAGTCCAATAAAGCTCTCGGGATTATTCTTGCGCTATTACAGAGCGCCTGCAATAAAATCGTATGGGACAGAGAAAGCAGTTTCGAAGTCGTTCTCCCTTCTTTTTGTCTGCACGTCAGATTTCGTCTTGTGCAACACGTACTTTAAAAATGAAGTGCTTTCTCAGGTAAATATTAAATCAGCCTTAATTTGACGGATATCTGTGCATGTGCACCCTAGCAGACACTGTAAACAAGGTGTCTTTTGCGATCGCGAACATCATGCGAATATTTGGTCCCGCAAATGACAATGGCTTCGCAAAATTTAGTACTCGCAAATTATTACGGTATTGCCATCTAGTCCGAGTTGACGACTAAGCGTGAAAAAAGAAATTGCAGCGCATCGACTGTCCTTCGTCTGCTACTCGCTTTGCTCAGTAAGACACGCCCAAAATCTTACGGCCACCTCAAACACCTCTACGCACATAAAGTACCCAAAAAATAATTGCAAACCCAAGCTGAATTGCGTTAAAACAGCGGCTGTACATAACCAAACAGGCTTTCTATTTTTGTGTGCCACGTACGCTTCAGAGGGGAAACAGGACGAGCTTTCAAGAGCGGTCGATTGCAGCGCCGCCGCTGCAGGTGCCACCGCGCGCGTCAGCGGAGAGGCGCGGTCTTGCCACTGGAAAGTATTCTAGTACACTGTAACATGGGCACGTTGCAAGTGCTAGGCGGCGCCCTGTGGATGGATGGACGGATGTTATGAGCGTCCCCTTTGGAACGAGGCGGTGGGTTGCGCCACCAAGCTCTTGCTACTATACTGCCTAATATTCTACCTAGGTTAAACAATGAAAAAAGACACACAAAAAACCCTATGAACTACCACGCCCAAATTTTCTGATCCCCTATTGCGAACTGTGCTTTTGTACGTCTCCGTATTTTGTCGTTTCCCTACTTTTCTTCCACCAATCCTCCAGTCGCCTCTTACTAATGTCTATTGCGGACATGTTTGCTTTACCACTGCTCCCTCTGAACCCAAGGGCTTCAAGGAGGCCAGTGGTGCCTAAATCGACCGCTGGGTAGACGTCTTCACATTCTAATAAAACATGCTCCATAGTTTCCCTAGCTTTACCACAGCAAGCACATGCTTCTTCTTCCTTCTTATATCTGGCTTTATAGGTGCGTGTTCTAAGGCATCCTGATCTCGCTTCGAAAAGTAATGAGCTTCCCTTTGAGTTATCATAAATGGTTTCTTTCCTGATTTCGTTTTTTCCTCTTAAGTAGTGACTCATGGCAGGTTTCTTTTTCATTGCCGCCACCCATGAGATTAATTCAGCTTCTCTGACTTTCCGCTTGACCTTTGTTGTTGTGTTGTCCACCCTACAGGCCGCATACTTGCTGGTAAGCTTTCTAGTTCTTTTCCTCCACTGTGAATCAATGTTTTTCCTGTACAGAACACTCCCCCAGCCCATTTACTTTCTTCCATATTCCTCAGCCGTTCTTCATACTCAATTTTACTGCGAGTTTCCCTCACTTCAAAACTAGTCCAGCCCATATCACCCTGCAGAGCTTCATTTGTAGTCTTCCCGTGAGCGCCCAATCCGAGGCGACCCACTGACCTTTGGTTCCCGTCAAGTGCTGATTGTACCCCTGATTTATAGCAAACAACCGCATTTCCTGTCTTTCCGACCCCTAGCGCCATCTGATGAATAGTTGCGCGAATGTGGTAGGATTACTCACGGCGTCAGCAGCCCGCGCTGCGTGTTTGGCCACAGAACACCTATACAAAATTAGAGAAGGGAAACTGTACCTTCCACACTGCTACGGAAATAAGCGTAGCGGTGGCGTCGTGAGCTAAAGTATGCGACCACAGGTGGCGCTGTACAACAGGAAACCTAGTTTGGGCAGTTGGTTTGGATTTTGTGGCGAATGGATGTGCTTTTCGGGGCTCCGTGGCGACGAGGAAATCATAAGTTTTTGTGCATGCTTTGAGCTTGCTTCTGTTTTTATTTGCTGTTTTTTTGCAAATAGTAATTGGGGTTTTTTCCGTTTCTTTCCTTTTCTTTATTTGTCTCTCGTATTTCGGGTGCGCTTGCTTCTGTTCTTATTTGCTGTTTTTTGCATTTAAATAGTAATTGGGGGTTTTTCCCTTTCCTTCCTTTTTTTATTTGTCTCTCGTATTTCGGGTGCGCGGGTGTGCTTCGTCTACGTTTGTTTTGCAGGATGATGAGAGCGTCCTTTCGTGCCACGTGTTCCAACATGTGCAGCCTAGTGGGACGTTGAGTGTTTGTAGTCTTTAAGTAGTAGCTTGTAAGTGGCAAGAGAAATAGCTATTAGTGGTTTTACTGTGCGTGTTTGGTAGAAAAGTGAGAGCGTGACGGCGTGGTTGAGCGCGTCATACCTTTGGTCTCCGCAGCATTGATTGTTTTTGAAACAGTGGTGAGAGTTGCTTTGCGGCATTTTGAGGATATGGATCCTGTGCGTATCGGTTTGTTCTAGAAGGCACATGCTCTGCATTGATATAGTATTATAGTATTTGCAAAAAGCCGTGCAATAAATGGCGAGAAAGCCGGTAAAGCAGGCGGTACGGGGGGCGACCCTCAAGGCAGATGATGAGACGGGTGAGGATCGAGAAGGCGTCGAATCAACCGACACACAATGTGATGTCGATACTAGGATGCAGAAAATGGAGAGTTTCCAGGAAGAGCTTCTCAAACAGGTGCAAGAGCTCAAAAATGAGCTAAACATGGAGCGTGAGGCACGGAAGGTAGTTGAAAAGAGACTGGAAGCAGCCGAGGAAAAGCTGAACAGGGTCGCCATTGTGACCGAGAATGTGCGTGACAATGGAACGCAGACCCCCGACGCGACAGGCGCGGGAGGGTCAGAGAAATACGCGGAACGCAGGCAGCGTGATGATGGATTAGCTGGAAAGAGCAGCAGCTACCTTGAGGCCGCTACGCGGAAAAAGCAGGAGCCGAGGGGACAATGCCCCTTGTCGAGCCCGAATCAACGGAAAATGACAAAGGGAAGCAGGGAGAGGTAGGAGAGAGTGAAAGAGTGATTATTGCAGGCGATTCAAACCTGGCTGGGTGCTCAAAAGCAATTGTGGAGAGGGTGAAAGGCGACAAAAGAGTGGCGGTAGGGACATTTCCAGGGCGCACACTGGGTTCTGTCATGGAGCGAGCAAAAGAAAAGCTCGCGGAAAATGCCCACGTGCGCAACCTCGTCATAGTAGCAGGTGGGCTAAATGACGTCCTAAACAGGAAAGGGCCAGGACTAGCCCAGCGCTTGGCGAAGGGGTGGACGACTTGCGTGACCTATCCCCTCAGGTGCAGATCGTGGTGTGCACGGTGCCGGAGGTGCCTGTGCGTGACAGTCACGTACAAAGAGCCGTAGTGGCTGCTAATGAGGCAATATGGAAAATGAGCAGAGAGAAAGGCTTCGAGGTTGTCGAAGTAAACAGGGAAGTGAGAAGTTGCGGTGGTTTTAAACGAGACGAGATCCACTTCAATTACAGGTTAGCACGAGAAGTGGGCTGGCGACTTGGTGGTCGCGCTGTTGCATTTTTAGGGGGACCGCGGGCGCTCAGGAGGTCAGAGTAGATAGTAATGAAGAAGGTCCCCTAGGGGAACATCAGAAGAGCATCGCCGTCGATAATAGAAAAAGGAGGAAAACAAGAAAAAGAGCTCGCCATGCAATAGGTTACATAAACATGCAGGGCGGCAGAAGAAAGGAAAAGTGGGCAGAGATTGAGGAGCAGTTACACAGAGAAAAAATAGGGGTGTATGCGGTTACACAAACGCACCTTAGAGACTCAGAAGAGCCACCAGTTATTGACAATTATGTTTGGGAAGGGTGCAACAGAAATAAGTCGGAAAGAAAGGGAGGGGGAGTCAGAACGCTCATCCATCAGGGAGCCAAATGAAAAAGAGTAAATTCACAATGTCAAGAGCATCTTTGGTTATCAGGTACAATAAGTGGGAAAGAAACTTGCCTGGGCGTTACGTATTTGTGGACCGGAAAAAATTGCACAGAGAAAAATAAAGAGTTCGTTGAATGCATAAGCGCTGATATTAAGGGTTTCGGGAGTGGTGCTGAAATTGTCCTGTTAGGTGACATGAATGCCCACATACAGGATTTAGATGGTTATACCGACAATAACGGGAAGTCAATGCTGGACCTTTTTGAGCAAAATAACCTCGTGATCGTGAATACAGGGCCTAAGTGTGAAGGACAGATCACGTGGGAAGTGGGAAACCGGCAATCGACCATTGATTACTGTCTGATGACAGAAGGAATTCATGATAAGTTGAGAGAAATGGTCATCGATGAGGAAGGGTTTAACAGCATAGGGAGTGACCATAAACGCATCATATTGAAAATGGGATATGTAGTTGGGAAAGAGAGCAAGGAGAGCAAAATGGCCAGTCCAAATTTGAACGCTGAACAAATAGCAAATACAGTCACTAGAGTTGAGGAAGAACTTAGCAAATGGCCAAGTAAAGAGTGGGAATACGGTGAGCCTATAAGTGTAATAAAGACAGAATTACGGAAAGAGAACCAACATGTTCGTTGGAACGGAAAAAAGAAACCGAAAAGCTGGTGGAACAAGGAGATACGAGAAGCGATCGCCGAACGACAGAAAGCATCTCGAGAGCACAGGCAGGCAAAGAAGGCGCAGTTGCCACAGGATGAAGTAACTAGTAAATGGGAAATATACCGGGAGAAAAAGTCTATAGTTCAAATACTGGTGCAAGCAAAATTAAAAGGTGAAAGTGAACGTTGGTTGTCAGAAAAATGTGAGAAACAGAAGGCCGCACCTGGAATATTTTGGAACCACATAAAAGTATTAGGCAGGTAGTCAACAACAATACACCAACATATCCTAGAGGAAGATGAAAACAGACTCGAAGGAGAAGCGGCAGTATAAAACATCCGAAAAGCAACAGCCGAATCTTTCCAAGGCAATGACGAGGTTATATTTGTTGAAAAAAAGAGCATGAAAGAGACCCAAGGGGAAAAGCAGCTGGTGCTAACAAATTTAAACTGGAAGAAAGCGGAAGAGAAAATTCCTAAGCGTACAGCCACAGGGCTAGACGAGGTTCCCATTAGGCTGATAAATGAACTAGGGCCAAAAAGTAAGGAAGCTCTGGTGAAAGCAGTGGAAAGAACTTTAAAAGATAGACGAATACCAGAAAGCTGGCGACAAAGCAGAATGAATTTGATTTATAAAGGAAAGGGGGAGAAAGACAGAATTCACTCGTATAGACCGTTGACCATTACATTGGTAATATACAGGCTAGCAATGTAGGCAATCAAATTAAAGCTTCAACATGGACAAGAATAATGGCATTTTGGGAGAGCTTCAGAATGGTTTCAGAATAGGTAGGCGTTTGGATGACAACTTGTTTGTTCTTACTCAGTATATTGAAATATCAAAAGCAGAAAGCAGACCATTGTATGTGGCCTTTTTAGAGATTACAGGAGCCTACGACAACGTGGACCGCAACATATTGTGGGATATCCTGGAAGGGGAAGGCATCGGCAACGATTGAATACAGCTTTTGAGAGAGATTTACCTAGAAAATACCGTTTGCGTTGAATGGGAAGGGATGAGGAGGGAGGAGAAAGCTCATATCAACAAGGGACTGAGGCAGGGGTGCCCTTTATCCCCGCTGTTGTTTATGATGTACATGGTGTGGATGGAGAGGGCGCTAGAAGGAAGTAATATGCGCTTTAATCTTTCGTACAAACAGGCGGGTACAGTGATAGAGCAGCAACTCCCAGGTTTATTTTATGCGGACGACATTGTGTTGCTAGCTAACAAGCAAAGTGATTTGCAACGTCTGGCTAATATCTGTGGACAGGAAGGCAACAATCTAGGCTTGAAGTTTAGTGTTAGAAAATCAGGTGTTATGGTATTCAATGAAAACAGTGAACAGACAGTGGAGATACAGGGCCAAGAAATACCTCGGGTAACTGAATATAAATACCTTGGTACATGGTTAAACGAAGGCAATGGATATATGGAAACACAGGAAAAAACCATAACAGTAAAGGGGAAGGGAAATGCAGCCATAATGAAGCACAGAGCGCTATGGGGATACAATAGGTACGAGGTCCTCCGAGGTATGTGGAAAAGTGTAATGGTTCCAGGACTTACTTTTGGAAATGCGGTTCTTTGCTATAAATCAGGGTTACAATCAGGACTCGACGGGAACCAAAGGTCAATGGGTCGCCTCGCATTGGGCGCTCACGGGAAGACTACAAATGAAGCTGTACAGGGTGATATGGGCTGGACTAGTTTTGAAGTGAGGGAAGCTTGCAGTAAAATTGAGTATGAAGAACGGCTGAGGAATATGGAAGAAATTAAATGGGCTGGGAGAGTGTTCAGGTATCTGTACAGGAAAAACATTGATTCACAGTGGAGGAAAAGATCTAGGAAGCTTACCAGCAAGTATGCGGCCTGTAGGGTGGACAACACCGCAACAAAGGTCAAGCGGAAAGTCGGAGAAGCTGAATTAATCTCATGGGTGGCGGCAATAGAAAAGAAACCTGCCATGAGTAACTACTTAAGAGGAAAAAACGAAATTAGGAAAGAAACCATTTATGATAACTCAAAGGGAAGCTCATTACTTTTCGAAGCGAGATCAGGATGCCTTAGAACACGCACCTATAAAGCGAGATATAAGAAGGAAGAAGAAGCATGTGCTTGCTGTGGTAAAGCTAGGGAAACTACGGAGCATGTTTTATTAGAATGTGAAGACGTCTACCCAGCGGTCGATTTAGGCCCCACTGGCCTCCTTGAATCCCTTGGGTTCAGAGGGAGCAGTGGTAAAGCAAACATGTCCGCAATAGACATTGGTAAGAGGCGACTGGAGGATTGGTGGAAGAAAAGTAGGGAAACGTCAAAGGGCGGAGACGTACAAAAGCACAGTTCGCAATAGGGGATCAGAAAATTTGGGCGTGGTAGTTCATAGTGTTTTTTTTTTTTTCATTGTTTAACCTAGGTTGAATATTAGGCAGTATAATAGCAAGAGCTTGGTGGCGCAACCCACCGCCCCGTTCCAAAGGGGACGCTCATAACATGCATCCATCCATCCGGAAACGGGGTTTTGCACAGTTTACCAGGTGTTCTGTGGCTTTACTGGGTTTCTAGCTGCTGCGCCTCGATCATGCTCCCGCCAGTTTAGTTGCCGTGTAGCGAACATAGTGACTACATATTTATGTAGGCGCTACGTTTGCCACACATCCACCAAACTGGCGAGAGCCCGATCGAGGCGCAGCAGAATACATGTAGCGCTGAGTCATATCGAGTTAAGGCACACTCTGAACTGACATTTAAGCATCCCGAGCGGTTTTTCGTTTATTACGCCGCCGTTACCCTAAGTTAAATTGTGCCGCCGCGCTCCAGCTGTTGCATTTCGTGTAGGGCTACTGACAGAATGCGGTTTCCAGGTGGCACGATGGCCTCGACTGGAATAAACGCACACGACACCAAAGATTGAGTAAGCCTGAAAATATTTTATTTGCATTTTACAAGTACAACAAAAAGCACACGTCTACGCATCCACACAAACGCGGTTACATAGTCAAGAACATAGTCAAGAAATGGCTCATTAATAAGGGTAGCACAAACGCACAAGAAAGAAGACCTAAGCTACAACACGTACGGTTGGCTGCTAAGTATAATAATTTCCCTGTCACCGCGTGTCACTTTTATACAGCATCTTTACAGCAGAACCAGGCCGGGTAGTTTGGCGAAAAGAACGCAACAGCTTATACGGCCGTCAGCTGCCTCTTCCTTACGGGTCTCATAATTATCCTAATCTCCGCATCAACGTCGTGCAAGTCCGCATACAGGTATCTGTATCTGAACCATATGTGCCAGCTTAATACACGTGTAGTGAAATAATGATAACCACTGCGTCTTATCAAACGTATTGGTTTTGCAAATGCGCATTAAAGCTGACGGAACGACATACTGTAAGTGAAGCACAAGAGAACAAGGACAAAAGGAGGATACAACTCTTGAAGAAATGAAGAATTAGTAGGCATACAGCAAACAAGCGATGACGGAGAACACACAATGATGCATCGGGTGTTCTGTGACATCGGTTTGCGTACTTTAGGTGTTATGGAGATCAACGGCAGAAAAACGTACCTTCAAGCGTACTCCCTCAACCTCCGCCGCATTCATTATGATAATCAACGCCTACACAAAATGAGGCACTATTCTTAAATTTGCCAAGAGCAGACCTTTTTACAGCAAGTCTATGTAATGACTCGCAGACGAAACCAGCATGCTTTCGAAAATGTTTTACCGCGGTAGTATTCGAACGCCAACGGCCAGGAAACACATCGATACCAATGGGCTGTCGGCTGTCGGTGCAAAAACACAAAAGCACAAAAACCTTGACGCTATGAATAAAAAGCAGCTTCAACAATCAAATTAAAAAAAAAACAACTGCCTATTTGCCTGAGGTAAAAAATCACCCTTAGACACCTCGATTGTTCATGTCAATGGTTTGTGTAAATTAAAAAATTGAGCATGTTTAGCGCCCCTAGGAGAGAAAGCACAAATTAAAGTATTCGACCAAATTACAGTAGCTCCACTTGCGCGCTTACGCTGAAATGCTCCTCGATTGGTTTTTCGCCCTTTGTGGCCATTTGTTGAACTTGAGAGTGTGCGGGGCCTGGTTTGGCGTCCTGTCAAACGGTAGCGATGGCGCGAAACAGCGTGCCGATATTAATTTTAACCGGGTTTCGGGAAAAACAAGATCTTGACAGCTTTTTTCGTGAAAAGAATTTAGAGAAAGGAAGTCGTCTATTTGAAGTGGGGCACGTCTACGACGTGAGGGAAGTGTTGAACTCGCACTAATCGGAAGTGACTGCTATGTTTATTCCGCAAACGAAAAATAATGCACCAGCGAGATGCATGAAGCTCAGCGTAACTTACTTCGTTATCTACGGTGTGGACGCATGGAATTGTAGGCCAAATTGATTCTTGAAGATTGGCGACAGCAGACAAATCGTAGCGGGGAGCTGCGATTGCCGTGCTGGCATCACTGGGAAGTGCAAGGACGCCGCGGTAGTTTCCCTGTGCATACAGGCCGGCAAATACGAATCCAAAACATCTCATCCAAGAACGTGGGGCGTACGAACGACTCGTAAGACCTACCAGAGGTATTCTAACGTTGCTCTCCCCAAACACAAAAAAGGGGATGAAGTTACCAGTTGTGTTACACTACGCTGGGAAAATATTTTCGCCCAAGTTACTGGAAGTGCGATACTGTTATGTTGCGATTTTTCAGTGCGTGCAAAGGTGGTTCCAATAAACCACGTCAAAAATTTTGGTGATCTCATCTGCCCCTTCATTGATATGCTGGGCGCAGAAGGGTGTATGCCAGCTCAGCCGTCTGCAACCCCTCCTCAAATCTCTCAGCAAGCCCTAGCGCTGTTTGAATGGGAGAGGGTTGGGAAAGAGTTCCACAGCTTTACTGCGGTACAGTGTAGGAACAAACTACTTTGATGCATATCCTGGTACGCACTGCAGGTAGTGGCGTAGCAAAGGGGGGGAAGGGGCGTGGGCTCCGGGTTCCAGGGTGCAGTGGGGGGGGCGGTGTCGAATACGTCTGGAGACACACGGAAATTGTTGATATCCTCGTTTTCCTCCAATAAACCCGAAGGAGGGGGGGCGGGGGGGGGGGGCGTGCAGAAGACCTATGGGCCCCGGGTGCCAGACGACCTAGCTACGCCACTGACTGTAGGTGTTCGTTGCTGCCATCATTGTTGTAAAAGCAAAGAATTCAGCGTTATAACGCACTTGGCATAACGCCGGAACATAAAACAGCTTATGCCGTCGGACGAGCGCTATCCAGTGTTGACGCCGTTCTGCTTCATACGGTCAACTTGGAAACCTGTAAAACTTTGTTCCTCGTGAGTTGGTGTACGTGCTGTTGCAGCCCACTACTCAATAGCTCGGATTGCACTTCGGCATTGCTCAGAAAAGGCAACAGCTACGCGCGAAACAGTGCACATACAGGCTTTCCGAACGCAAGCGGGCCGGTCGTATCCTGCCGGTTTCGCGCTCGCCGCCGCGAGGGGCGCCCTAGTAGGCGCGGGAACTACGTACGCAATCTGCCTATTCGCAACTCCAGCAATTCATGCGACACCTAGCGGCAGTAGGGAGAAACGAAATACGGAGGTCCAGTCGCCGTGTGTGCCGTAGAGGCTGCTGTCGCGGACGGAAGAATGAAGCGGCTAGCAAAGAAAAAGCGAACGGCCAAGCAGTTCTGCTGTGTTCCTCGGTGCGTGCCAGCGAGATGGAAGGACAGCGATATTTCCGTTCACGCACTTCCCTCCGAGTGGAAAGGCTGAAGCCGCAGAACCAGGTGGATCGCTAACCTCCGCATCGGCAAGGCTGTGACGCTTACAGTGACTGTTTGCTCACGGCATTTTGCACGGGATAATTTCTCCTTACCAGGTGAGATACTATTGTGAACTTCTGAACTCGACCCTAATGCATGACCATTGTGCGTGGCCATTATACATGTCGCTGTGTCACCTTGTGTAAACACGTTTCGCATTGCGGGCACTGGCGATTGGGCTATGCATTATTTGCTGCATATGTTAGCCGCAACGCGAAATTCGAGCACAGGTTCGAGACCTGCACAGCGGTTTCTCAGAGGAACGTCTCTTCTGCACTCGTTAACCACATTGGCTGTAATTAGAGCTCATGTTCGACGCTTCACAGCGGTTTCTGCGAGCAACGTCACCTCTGCGCTCGTTGGCTACACCCGGCTGTAACTCGGGAGGCTTTTGATGCCCAGCACGTCTCGCGCAACTTATATGGGCGTCGGAGATTCAAATGTTTACGAATGATGTACTAGCAAGTTCGGGAAGTGTTGAGTGTAAACGTGCCACGTATGTGGCATGCTAAAGCGGAATAAATATCATGCGTGGTGCGGATGAACTTGCAGCACAGGCGCACTGCACGCGGGCACTTCCCAGCGCGACTGATTACGGATTTGCCACTTGCACTTGAGAATCTCCGACGTGCTCAAGAGTGGCCATATGACACTGGTATTTCGCACCGACGGCGAGCCTATCACGTTCATTGCAGAAGTTTGCCACTTACGCGACAGCCACATGTCAATTTTACACGCGCTTGCTAGTTTCGAGGAAAATTCACGGCGTCCGCCGTCTACTGACGTGTCGCATATGTATGTGCAGTATTAGTACCTAAGCTAGCTTTATCTGTGTTATTAAATCATTCCCAAGTCAGTGGCAAAACTACTCCGGTCATGTGGTGGTGTTTGCACCTGTGTACTTTGCGTTATGGGCAGCTTTCAACTACCTTTTGCAGATGCTACATTCGGTGTACAACGTTGCATAGCCTTGCACACTCAAACCGTGCTTCATTTCCTTGCAAATGTTTTTTTATAAATATTGTGGGCTTGTTTCTGAGGTAAATAGAAAAAAATTCTGGGTGCAGCCCATATTGAGGCACAATAAAGCATAAACAATTCATTTATTTTTTCAGATGTAGCATGTCAAAGACAGCGGCTGAAAAAAATGCAGTACCAACTGAAAACCTGCCAAGGACGTCATGTTATGATGAGAACAAGGATGCTCATATGAAAGAGCTTTCACTGGCAAGACTTCGCCGACGTGTATATCGGTCAGTCAGAGTAAGTTAATTTGACTACATGGTGCAGCACTTATATGCTTATGGTACATACACCATGTCTACAAGCATGCAATAGATGTCAACACCTTTTAATGCATTACAGAATGAATCAAGCAAAGAAACTGTTGCCTCCTCATTAGAAGCAAAGGTGTTGCCCCATGCACCTGTCAGCACGACCACCATGGTAAATTGGCTGCCTGCAACTTGTGCACACATTGCTTCACCACTAATTCCTTGGGATTAAACTCTGACATTGCAGGACGATCTCCCATCCCCTGACCGCAACAGCATGGACCAAATAAGTGACAAAGGAAATATGGTAATTTATTTTTGTATATGTATGTGTTGTGGTAGCTGTCTTTACCTAGACGGTGGCATGCTTTCTGGATTTACATCGTAAAAGCATTGTAGCACGTGGTGTGTGATGGGTGCACATTAATTGCAACTTGTGCACACATTGCTTAACCACTGGTTTCTTGAACTGAACTCTGTCTGACATTGCAGGACGATTTCCCATCCCCTAACAGCATGGACCAAAGCCTTGCAAACACCATAAGGGACAAGCACATAGCAAATATGGCAATTTATTTTTTCTATATATTTGTGATGTGGTAGCTGTCTTTACCTAGCCGGCAGCATGTTTTCTGGATTAACTTCGTGAAAGGATTGTGGTGTGTGATGGGTGCAAATTAACTGATGCAAAAAGCCTGGCTTTCCTACTTCCAACATTGAATCTAATACATTGACGTGCATTATTGGAATGACAAAAAGAAGCTGCATTTCGCGTCAGATATGTCAGACATTACAACTCTTGCTTTTGTTTTGTGACAGGAATGTGCTTGCCAACCTGGCCTCCGGACATTAATGGCAGAGTACTCAAGAGAAGAAAAAGACGTGGCAAATTTCTTACTAGAAATGGCTTCAGGGACAAGGCTTACAGAAAGCAAGGCTGCCCAAGTGACATCGGGTACTTTTCCACAGAAGTTTGTGAACACGATAAATAGTAGCAACGTAAATACATTCACAGGCCTGCCATCATTCGATGTTCTGAATGCTCGTGTGACGTGCTACACAAAAATTCATCCACTTTCAGGATGGCACCAGTTATGTGTAAAAACAATTGCATTGACATTGGTGAAATTGAAGCATATTTCCACTGCATTCTTGAGTCACCTTTTTAACTGTTCTCTAACTACATGTAGCAACATAATTGCAGAGACTGCTCAGTTGATGTGTGAAATTTTAAAAGTAACTGTGGCTGTGCCACCAAAAGATGAATTCCAGTGGCACGTTTGCATATTTGGCATTAGGTGATTCACCTGAAGTCGTGCCATGGCTGGCGATATTGCAAGTAGCCTGTATTGTATAGAGGCATTTGTGCGTGTGACCTTGGCTCCATCAAAGCGTGGCGGCCTTGAGAGTAAGTGCGGTCTTCTGTTTGGAAATCCAGCATTTTTTATGCCACTCAGCCACTTCATACTTTTCAGACACGGTCGTTGCCATGTGATCTACATGCTGCACTTGTTTGCATTGGCCAAACCTGCAGACTTCAACACACTTTTTGTAAATTAGCAATGCACATTCTTTTGCAACTTCTATTCTTCATTGAAGTGCTGATTTACACTACGCATTCTGATGCAAGTTTTCATCTTATGGTATTCCGAGTTATTTGCAGTTCACTTATGATCTGTGTGCATAGAGTTGTGGTTATTCTTCAATGGCTGTTTGTTGTCCCTTTCCTTACTTGTATTTTTTCACAAAATAAACCACATGCACTCAATATTTTGTTCACTGTACTTGCCTCATACGTTTTACTCAAGCCCATTTTTGTTGCACTTTTTAACATATGAGGGTATATCTGGCCAAACAGAACATGAGAAGTAACATGGAACAGTGTCAAACCTGCATACGATGAGTATTTAAAAAGTTTGGCCACCAGAGTTGAGTACTCTGAAAGAATGGTTTGATTCAAATGACCCCAGCTGGTATATGTACCATAATTTATGCTTCTTCCCAGTTTGTTGAATACAGTGCAAATGGCTGTCCTGGGAAGCATAACTAAACCACTGGTAATACAACATGGGGAGACACTTGTGCAGACTTAACATCAGTGAATGATAATTATTGACCTCCAGAGAGCATATAGAGCTGTCCTTACTATCAACATATCAATAAATGGAAAGTAAGTGACATAAAAGTTTAACATGCACTTAAAGCACTTAACAAACACTTAAAGGGGCACTGAAACACTTCCGACTGATCATAGTTACCTCACTACAAAAGGACACCGCCTGCTGCAAAAATTTTTCGAATCATTGAACTGTAAGCGGAATTAGTAGTTATTGCACTGATGCATTGCTTTCTCCTTTCGCCTCAGCTAGTGTGCTGGAAGCTACACGGTGCATGGCAAGGTAGCAAGGTCCTGGTCAAGTTTTTTTTTTTACACATTGCTACTTGTGGTTCAGGCATGTGTGGCACTCTCTAAACGCGAGATGGACGTCTGGAGCTACATCACTTACAGAGACCAATAAATACACACGGCTGTCTGATCGTCTGCGAACAGAGCTTGTGGTGGTCGTGGTATCTATATTATGTGGCATGCCAGTTTCAGGGCCCCTTTAAGAAGGGCACTAACAAAGACAACAAAAGCTGGCTTCATGAGTTCTGCCTGAGTCGCCACTGATATCACGCAGTTGCTCGAGCACAAATTGTGAAACAATAACGTATGAGCCATAGGAAACGAACAGTCATGTCGGCAAAAAAAAAGAAAAAAAGCAGGATATGTATTGTGATAGGTAAGCCCAAGCGCCACAGCACAAGGTGAAGCTAAGTTGCAGTTCGGCACATAATAGGATCTCTTCTGCTTACAACGGTGCACGCACATGAACATTTCACTTTACTACGATCTTTGCAATATGAACAGCATTGAAACGCAATGTAGAGATGAAACATTAAAGGGACTGACAACTACACCAAATGTTCCAGGATAAGGTGCCAGGAGAAACAGCCGAGATGTGCTTGCACTTTTGCGACAATCCAGCAGTGCACGAACACTTTGCCTCCACGATCGATGGGTCCCGGAATGCGTCGGCGATTCTCACCACAATCTCGTGCGGGTCCGCTGTCAGGCCGGAGGTTTGCACACACGCGCGACCACTTCTACTTAATTACTCTTTGTACCACTGGTACCGACTAAAATGAGGTGCTCGGCGTCCACTACCCGTTCTCCCCCCACAAAACAGCGCGAATTACCATCGCAGTGCAACAAACTTAAAGTTTTCACCAAGGAAAGCGTACGCGGGGACCTCCGTACAGCCGCCATACTGCACAGTGTAGCCAGACCGGGTCAGGCTTCGCAGCGCCCCCTAATGTTGATTTGAGTTGCGAATAGGCGTCCCACTGGAATATTACAAAAATAATGATGAGTATTGGCAAGATCAAACAAGAGAATTACAGATAAAAGCGAACAAGTGGAAAGGTGGACATCTCTCAATGTTTGCAAGAGCTACAGTTTGCAACCCCTAGACCAAATCGTCTTTTTTTTTTCTTTATTTCCTGCTTGGCTACAAGCCTCCAAAGAGCACGTGCGGACCTCTTAATGCAGCCGTGAGCCCATCGCAGTTTATATACAGTTGTCTGAGCGGAACAAATCGTAAATTTCACGAGTCGTTCATTTGATGGATTGCCAGCCGTTTGCGCGCAAGCAGTAAGAGTGGGCGTGAGCAGTGGCGTAGCTAGGTCGTCTGGCATCCGGGGCCCATAGGTTTTCTGTCACCCTCCCCCCCCCCCCTGGCTGTAGTAGAGGAAGGCGAGGATATTGACACGTGTACTTATCTTTATCGGGCAACCACGTTTCGCCGCTTAACAACTGTAATCGCAGAGCGAGGCACGCGCCTGCATGTATCCGACGTTTGTGGAAAGTTATCGACGCTTCTATCCGCGTGTCTGGTGTCACCGAACCTTGTGTTATCAGATTTCATCGCGGGACACAAATGGTGTAGAACTTTGTGGAAGACACGCGGGTCCCATCAGTTAATCTGGAACGTTCGACGACTGATCTATAAAAGCCGACGCGCTTGACCCGCTGCTCAGTTTTTCCGACGATCGCCGACCGTGTCCGCCGCTATCGTTGTGCTATAAGTGTAGCCTGTTTTTGTGGGCACAGGTTCGCCCAATAAAAGCCAGTTTTGTATTCCACCGTATTGCTTCTTTCTTCACCGTCACTACCACGTGACATCTGGTGGAGGTGCTTTTCGTCCATGTACAGGACGCCCCCGACAAGCCGTGATCCCAGCCCAGACCGCAAACAGAACACCAACGTAGTCCCGGACCACCGAGCAAGCCGCCGTCTTCAACAGCTGCCCCCGGAGCACGGACTTCTACCTGAGAAGACCAAAAAGATTGTGGCCAAGGCAACCGCAATGGCAGCCCCAGCGTCCCCTATCGTCCTGCAGCAGCCCAGGGAACCAGCGACGTTCCGCGGTTCCACATTTGAGGACCCTGAAACCTGGCTGGAAACGTATGAGAGGGTCGCTACGTTTAACAACTGGGCAAGCGACGACAAGCTGCGGCATGTCTATTTCGCACTGGAAGACGCCGCCAGGACCTGGTTCGAGAATCGGGAAGCCACCTTAACGACGTGGGACCTGTTCCGAAGCGGCTTCTTACAAACGTTTACAAGCGTCGTACGAAAAGAGCGAGCTACTACTACTAGAAACCAGAGTGCAGCTGCCAAACGAGAAGATCGCGATCTTCACAGAGGAGATGGCCCGTCTTTTCCGGCATGCCGATCCAGAAATGCCAGAGGAGAAAAAAGTCCGCTTCCTGATGCGGGGTGTCAAGCAAGAACTTTTCGCAGGACTTATCCGTAACCCGCCGAAGACCGTAGCTGAGTTTTCTGCAGAGGCATCGACGATCGAGAAAACTCTGGAGATGCGCACCCGGCAATATAACCGCCAGGGGCTCACGCCACAGTACGCCATCCAAGGACTGGATTCCGGCGACCTTCAGGAGACCATCAGGGCCATTGTGCGCGAAGAACTGCGCAAGATCCTGCCTTCGTCGCAGCCCCAAGTGGCTTCCATCGCCGACATCGTCAAAGATGAGGTTCAGCGGTCGCTTGGAGTCCCGGAGGTGCAACCCCAATTACCGCAACCACAGCCCGAAGCGATGACCTACGCCGCCGTCGTACGCCGTCAAGGTCCCCCTCCGCGACCACGCCAGGGTCCTGCAACGACGCAATTCCGTCGTCCGCCGCCGCCGCCGCCAACGCGCCCACCCGTCGCCCAGCGCACCTACCCGAGGAAGACCGACGTTTGGCGCGCTCCTGACCACCGCCCGCTCTGCTACCACTGCGGGGAAGCGGGTCACGTCTACCGACGATGTCCATATCGGGAAATGGGACTGCGAGGTTTCGCCGTCAACGCGCCGCGTCCACAGCTTGGAGAGCGCCCACGTTACATCGCCGACTACCTCGCCGCTACTCAATGGAGCCCTCGACGACCATCCCGTTCGCCGTCACCAGGCCGCTACCTGTCGCCGCAGCGCCGACCATACACTGGCCCAGCTCGGGGCCGGTCAGCGAGCCCATATCCGGAAAACTAAAAGCAGCAACCGATGGAGGTGCGGTTGCTGTCCGTCGAACTGTCGAAGATCCTCCGCCGCCGACGAAGACGCCGAAGAAACTACCTCGACGATATAACGACACGCTGCCGTCCCGACGAAGTCTGGAAGTAAAGAATACGACGACGAAAGACAACCTGACGACGCGACGTTCCAGCTTCAGCTTAACACGACGCAGCCGCGATCCGACGCCAAGACCCAACTGCAACGCCAGACAAAGAACCACCGACCTCGACGTACTACTCGACGGCCACGCAGTTACCGCCTTAGTCGACACAGGGGCTGATTACTCCGTCATGAGTGGACACATCGCCGCCCAGTTGAATAAGGTTAAGACTGCATGGGAAGGCCCTCAAATTCGAACCGCTGGAGGACACCTCATTACGCCGTCTGGAATCTGCACGGCAAGAATTACCATTCATGACCGGACTTACCCTGCCACCTTCGTTATCCTGCAACAGTGTTCACGAGACGTCATTCTCGGCATGGACTTCCTGAACCAACACGGCGCCATCATCGACCTGAAGTCGCAGTCAATAACGCTGTCGGAAGATCAAGCGATACTATCGGAGCGCCCTTGTAGCCACCACGCCTTGAGTGTGCTCGAAGATCAAGTCAGCATCCCGCCTCGCTCCAGCATCGTTATTTCGGTCGGCACCGAAACACCCTCTGACGTAGAAGGCGTCATTGAAGGCGACCAACGTCTACTACTCGACCGTGAAATTTGCGTCGCAAGAGGGATCGCTCGACTGCACGGAGGAAACACGAAAGTGTTGCTGACAAACTTCAGCCAGGAGTTCAAGCACATCAACAAAGGCACGACGATCGCATTCATCGAGGAAATACAGGAAACCAGCGATGCCTTTGTCCTCTCGGATTCTGTTGCATCTACCCCGACGACCGCAGTTCCCGAGCCAGACTTCAACATAAATCCAAGTCTCCCCGTGATTAAGCAGCAACAGCTCAGAAGTCAGCTTCGACGATACAAAGACTGCTTTTCGACATCATCAAGGATTCGACAAACACCAGTCGCAAAGCATCGCATAATCACCAAAGAGAGCGCTCGACCACTACGCCAGAGCCCTTACCGAGTTTCGACGCGAGAACGCGAAGCTATAAGACAAGTCGACGAAATGCTGCGCGACGACATCATCCAGCCGTCGAAAAGCCCGTGGGTGTCTCCAGTTGTTTTAGTGAAGAAAAAGGACGGAACCCTACGTTTCTGCGTCGATTATCGTCGACTGAACAAAATCACGAAGAAAGACGTATACCCCCTCCCACGGATAGACGACGCATTAGATCGGCTCTGCAATGCTAAATACTTCTCATCGATGGACCTCAAGTCTGGCTACTGGCAAATAGAAGTCGACGAAAGAGATCGCGAAAAGACCGCCTTCATCACGCCAGACGGCCTCGATGAATTCAAGGTTATGCCATTTGGACTGTGCTCGGCGCCTGCAACGTTCCAGCGCGTGATGGACACGGTTTTAGCAGGATTGAAGTGGCAGACCTTTCTTGTTTACTTGGATGACGTCGTCGTCTTCGCCGGAAATTTCGACGATCACCTTAAGCGGCTTGCGACAGTATTAGAGGCCATAAAGTCATCAGGGCTCACCCTGAAGCCGGAAAAGTGTCGCTTCGCTTACGATGAGCTTCTATTCCTAGGCCATGTCATCAGCAAATCTGGAGTACGCCCCGACCCGCAGAAGACAGCTGCCATCGCAAAGTTCCCGCAGCCAATCGACAAGAAGGCAGTGCGCAGATTCCTTGGCATGTGTGCCTACTATAGGCGCTTTGTCAAGGACTTTTCGCGCATCGCGGAGCCGCTAACACATCTAACGAAATCTGATGTCGAGTTCAATTGGGAAACGCCGCAGGCCGACGCATTTCAAGTACTCAAACGACGCATGCAGTCGCCGCCGGTACTTGCACACTTCGACGAGGACGCCGATACTGAAATCCACACTGACGCCAGTAGCCTAGGCCTCGGTGCCGTCCTAGTCCAGAGGAAAGAAGGACTTGAACGGGTGATATCGTATGCTAGCCGGTCGCTGTCAAAAGCGGAAAGCAATTATTCTACGACTGAAAAGGAATGCCTCGCCATCATTTGGGCTACAGCTAAATTCCGCCCTTAACTCTATGGCAGGCCATTCAAAGTCGTCAGCGACCACCACGCGTTGTGTTGGCTAGCTAACTTAAAGGACCCTTCAGGACGGCTGGCGCGATGGAGCCTCAGACTACAAGAATATGACGTAACGGTAATATACAAGTCCGGAAGAAAACACTCCGACGCCGACTGCTTATCACGCGCCCCAATCGATCCCCCGCCGCAAGACGACGTGGACGACGACGCCTTCCTTGGGATAATAAGCGCGGAAGACTTCACTAAACAGCAACGAGCAGACCCGGAGCTAAAAGGCCTCGTCGAGTATTTGAAAGGGAACACTGAGGTTGTCCCTAGGGCATTTAAGCGCGTGTTGTCTTCGTTCACGCTACGAAACAACCTGCTCGTGAAGAAAAACTTCTCACCAGTCCACGCCAGCTACCTTCTTGTGGTGCC
Source organism: Dermacentor albipictus (assembly GCF_038994185.2). NCBI lineage: Eukaryota > Metazoa > Arthropoda > Arachnida > Ixodida > Ixodidae > Dermacentor > Dermacentor albipictus. The sequence continues at coordinate 5,795,591 of NC_091822.1, read as the reverse complement.
GTCAGCGCTCCGTCCAGAAATACTGCACGCCCTACACGACGATCCAACCGCTGGGCACCTCGGATTCTCCCGGACGCTGTCGAGGATACAGGAAAAGTATTACTGGCCGCATCTGACCGCCGACGTCGCCCGTTACGTCAAGACATGCAGAGACTGTCAACGACGCAAGACACCACCGACAAGGCCAGCAGGATTACTACAGCCGATCGAACCTCCTCGTCGACCATTTCAGCAGATTGGGATGGTTTTGTTGGGGCCGTTTCCGATGTCAACATCCAGGAGTAAGTGGATCATCGTGGCGATGGACTATCTCACCCGCTTTGCTGAAACCAAAACTCTACCGAAAGGCAGCGCAGCCGAAGTGGCGAAATTTTTCGTCGAGAACATCCTGCTGCGACATGGTGCCCCAGAAGTCCTCATCACGGACAGAGGAACGGCTTTTACAGCAGAGCTCACCCAAGCCATTCTGCAGTACAGCCAGACGAGCCACAGGAGGACAACTACCTACCATCTGCAGACGAATGGTCTCACGGAGCCCCTGAACAAGACCCTCGCCGACATGCTAGCAATGTACGTCGACGTCGAGCACAAGACGTGGGACGCGGTCCTGCCGTATGTCACCTTCGCTACAACACGGCGGTGCAAGAAACAACACAGATCACGCCATTCAAGTTGGTTTACGGCAGGAACCCGACGACGACGCTCGACGCCATGCTGCCGCACGTCACTGACGAGGAGAATCTTGACGTCGCTTCCTATCTCCAGCGCGCCGAAGAAGCCCAACAGCTCGCCCGCCTACGGATCAAGACCCAGCAGCGTACCGACAGCCGACACTACAACCTCCGACGACGCTTCGTCGAGTACCAGCCCGGCGACCGTGTTTGGGTATGGACCCCGATACGCCGGCGAGGACTCAGTGAGAAGCTGCTGCGACGCTATTTCGGACCCTACAAGGTCATCCGACGTATTGGTGCACTAGAGTATGAGGTCGTGCCAGACGGCATTTCGCACTCACAGCGGCGCCGCGCACGATCTGAAGTGGTCCACGTGGTGCACCTTAAACCATTTTACGAACGCTGATGAACTTCCTTAGTTTGTTGTTTTCTTTGCTACGAGTGCTTTTCTTTGTTACTTTCCTTTGTTTGCAGCATCGGGCCGATGCTTTTTAAGAGGGGGGTAATGACACGTGTACTTATCTTTATCGGGCAACCACGTTTCGCCGCTTAACAACTGTAATCGCAGAGCGAGGTACGCGCCTGCATGTATCCGACGTTTCTGGAAAGTTATCGACGCTTCTATCCGCGTGTCTGGTGTCACTGAACCTTGTGTTATCAGATTTCATCGCGTGACACGAATGGTGTAGAACTTTGTGGAAGACACGCGGGTCCCATCAGTTAATCTGGAACATTCGACGACTGATCTATAAAAGCCGACGCGCTTGACCCGCTGATCAGTTTTTCCGACGATCGCCGACCGTGTTCGCCGCTATCGTTGTGCTATAAGTGTAGCCTGTTTTTGTGGGCACAGGTTCGCCCAATAAAAGCTAGTTTTGTATTCCACCGTATTGCTTCTTTCTTCACCGTCACTACCACGTGACAATATCAACAAGTTCCGGGTGTCTTCAGACGTATATGACACCCCCCCACTAGCCCCTTGCACCCGGGGCCCACGGCCTCCCGCCTCCCCCCCCCCCCCCCCATTGCTACGCCACTGGGCGTGAGGAGAAAAAATATGGGGGCTTTTGCTCCTTGAATATATGACTGCCCAGGCACTACGGTGGAGGTTACTTAGGGCGTGTTGTATTCATTTATGCCTTAGACATGATGGTGGTGGTGGTGGCAATAAACTTTATTGCACGGGGGAAGGGGAGGTGGCTGAGGGATCGGGCTCAAGTAAGGCCTGGGCCTGCTTCGCTTTCTCCGCCCAGTCCAGCAGTTCAAGCTGTTGGTCGACGTCCCCGGACCTGAGCCAGGCTGTCCAGTCAGTCTCGCTGCTGACCGGGGGATGAGAAAACGGGAGCGAGGTGCATTCCCACATTAGAGACCTTTAGCGTGTCCGCTATTTCGGCGAATCGGCGTGGTTCGGGCGGATTGACGCATGGTCGGTGGCGTACATGTGAGCGGCCGGAGCACCGCAGCCGCCTGGTGGTGTAAAGCTCAACCAGACAAATACTGAGCTAAAATTACAGTAACCTACTATATTCTGCTTCGCTGCTGGTGCAAGTTTTCAGCAGCGGCTTAATTGTGAACAGGATTACGCCGCTGTCGAAAATTTACACCAGCAGCTAAGAAGAATATAGTAATTGGCTCTGTGTTTATATGGTTGAGCTTTGCACCACCAGCTGGCACCACCAATCTGGCCGCTCCCGTTTACGCCCCCGCTCATCCTAACTAAACTAAACGCGAAAATCGCTAAAAGCAACAACCTTGCTGCTCAAAATGAGACGCTTCGATCAATGCGCACCAGTCTGGAAAGAAATACTTTTCACACGTCAGCGCGTCAGCAGTGGGCACGTCAGCTGGCCTCCCGTCCGGATCATGCTAAACCCGCTGCTGCTTTTTTCGCCAGATTTTGCTCCTACAGACGACGGGAGCAACCGCTATTGATGAGGATTCTGCATGGCTAGCCCTTCGCGCAGCCATAGACAGCGCTTGCGCACCAGATACGCCCGCACATCGGCTCACCTGGATGCAACCGCCTTCATGTTTTTCGGCGCCTGCCTTTATAAGAAGATCGTCACTGAGAGATCACTTCAGTGGGCACGTCAGCTGGCCTCCCGTCCGGATCATGCTAAACCCGCTGCTGCTTTTTTCGCAGATTTTGCTCCTACAGACGACGGGAGCAACCGCTATTGACGAAGATTCTTCATGGCTAGCCCTTCGCGCAGCCATAGACAGCGCTTGCGCACCAGATACGCCCGCACATCGGCTCACGTGGATGCAACCGCCTTCATGTTCTTCGGCGCCTGCCTTTATAAGAAGACCGTCACTGAGCGATCACTTCAGTGGGCACGTCAGCTGGCCTCCCGTCCGGATCATGCTAAACCCGCTGCTGCTTTTTTGGCAGGTCAGTAACACTTGTTCTACGACTAAAACGAGTAATCGTTGCTTAGTCCAGCTGACGTGCCCCCATAGTGTTTTATGCTTTTGTTTGTACGTGCAAAAAATTTCATTTCACTGCTCATGTTGTGTGGTGACATCGAACCCAACCCAGGCCCCACTACGGAACAGTTGCTAAAACAGCTTATTGATGGTCAAAAGAGCATTCATCAAAGATTCGACAACATCGAAGCTAAACTAAAGGAGGTCGAGGCGTCTGTGGCAATAGCGAGGGTAGTGGGGGCGAAAGTTTGTTGCCTAGAGAAAGCTATACAAGACTTGGAGAGAAAACTAGTGGATGTAGAAGACAGAAGCCGCCGAAATAATCTTATTCTCTTTGGCATCCCTGAGTGTACCTAAGAAACAACGGCATCCCTGACAGATACCGTGGTTAATAATAATAATAATATTTGGGGTTTTACGTGCCAAAACCACTTTCTGATTATGAGGCACGCCGTAGTGGAGGACTCCGGAAATTTTGACCACCTGGGGTTCTTTAACGTGCACCTAAATCTAAGCACACGGGTGTTTTCGCATTTCGCCCCCATCGAAATGCGGCCGCCGTGGCCGGGATTCGATCCCGCGACCTCGTGCTCAGCAGCCCAACACCATAGCCACTGAGCAACCACGGCGGGTAGATACCATGGTTACTGACTTATTAATGAACACGCTCGGTGTTCAGGTATCCTCGGTTGAGCGAATACATAGGTTTGGCAGGGAAAGGTTGAACAAACCACGACCAATAATATTGAAACTAATTGACTACCGAGAAAAAGTAAACGTGTTGAGAAACTGCTCCAAGCTAAAGGGAAAGGGGATATCCATATCGGAAGACTTTTCTGCTACCACTAGGTCAATTAGGAAGAAACTTTGGGGTAGCACGGCTGAAATTAGGAAAGAGGGTGGCAAAGTAAAACTCGTCTACAACAGAATTAAAATTGGCAATGATATGTTTCAATGGCACTGTTCCAAAATGGAAAGAGTACGCGTTTTCGGGGAAGCACCCACTCACGACCAGACGCCATGACCCGCGAATCCCACAACATTCTGTTGCCTTGATATAAATGCTAGAAGCATAGTTAACAAAAGGGCTGACCTTGAAAGTCTCATTATTGCACACAAACCACACTTTACAGTTATCACCGAGACATGGTTACATCAAGACATCGCCGATTTCGAGATTACACCTACTGGCTACGGCATTTACAGAAAAGACCGAGATTCCAGAGGCGGTGGTGTTGCAATAATTTTCGATGAGTCATTAACTGTGTCTCGCTTGCCTGATATTGCAGGAATTGAATGCGTTATCTTGAAGGCCAACTTGCACAATTCGTGTTTAATTATCGGAGCCTTTTATCGCCCTCCAACCGCTGGAGGCAATTTCTTTGAAGGCCTAAACGAGTGGTTGTGTGGGCACAGGAATCGCTCGAATTACATTTTGTTGGCCGGCGACTTTAATGTCCCAGATGTTAACTGGTCAGATGAATTTCCTGAGGCACTTTCACCAACGGCCGAACACCCTGTCGACATCGTTCTGCTTCACGATCTGTCACAATTGGTCAAGCTGCCTACGCGAGTTCAGAGCGGATGTTCATCCACTTTAGATTTGTTCCTCGCCAATTCAAAAACTCTCTCTCGCGATCCAATTATCAGCATTTTTGATGGAATATCTGACCATAAAACAATGTGCCTGACAATGAAACTTAATCCTGTCTTCAAAGAAAAGCGTGAAGAAAGACTTGTTCCTGTGTTTGCACGCGCCAGCGATACAGATATTTTAGATGCCCTGGCCAATTCCTTTTCCAATTTCGTTTCTGAGTATCAAAACAACGCCTCTGTAAACACTTTGTGGAAACGCTTCAAAAATCTCGTTACTTCTTGCATAAACAACTTTGTTCCGACAAAACGCTACATGAAACGTCCTAACACCTGGATGACGCGTGAGGTTGTTCGTCTAAAGCGCAGGGTTAAAAAGGCTCGAAAAAAGCATCAGCTACGCCCTTCATCGTCTACCGTTGATATGCTGTCTCGGCTCCGCGTAACCTTGAAAGACTCCATTAAAAAGGCGAAAGACCACTATCAAACAATTCGCTTAAAAGGGTTTCTTGCTTCCTCGCCGCAGAAGTTCTGGCGTTACCTATCTACCAGGAAAAAAACACCCATCAGCCTTCTTTTGCAAGGGATAACTGTGACTGATCAGGCGCGAATCGCTGATGCGTTCAATGATTATTTTTGCTCGGTTTTTACCAGTGACGACAACATCGTTCCATGCTTCCCTGGTTTCGACGACAAACCACCTATTGACGATGTTCATATAAGCGAAGTGGGCGTCTTTTCGCTCTTGCTTAACTTGGATATCAAAAAGTCACCTGGTATTGATGGTATTCCTACTGTTTTTCTCTACCGATACGCTGAATGGTGCTCTAAATACCTATGCCTCATATTTAGAACATCGCTCGCCAGCGCTGAACTACCCCACGATTGGAAACAAGCCATCATTACTCCCATTCCAAAGGCAGACGACAAGTCACTTGTGTCATCGTATAGGCCCATTTCCTTGCTCTATATTTGTGCTAAAACACTTGAGCATATCATGTCCAAACACCTATAGACATTCCTTGAACAAAACTACATAATTGACAACCGTCAGCATGGCTTTCGCCGGGGTGTGTCTACCACTACTCAGCTACTCGAAACTATTCATGACCTTACGTTGGCCATCGACAAGTCCAGTCAAATTGATATCATATTTTTAGACTTCGAGAAAGCTTTTGACCGCGTGTCTCATTCTAAACTGCTCTCAAAATTAAGACCAACACTCAAGAATGATTCGTTACTTGCATGGTTTGCAGCCTACTTATCCCACAGGTCCCAGGCAGTCACCGTTGGCCACGCAACTTCTAAACCCGCCCCTGTGCAATCTGGAATCCCTCAGGGCTCTGTACTAGGACCCTTATTGTTCTTGATTTTTATAAATGATTTGATTAGGGATCTTCCTGTAGTGGCACGGCTTTTCGCAGATGACTGCATTATTTATAAAGAAATCCGCACTCCGGCAGATCAGGAATTGTTAAACAATGCGTTAAATTGCGTACAGACATGGTGTTTGACGTGGCAAATGAGTATTAACATCAAGAAAACAGTGGCAATGCAGGTAACACGTAAGGTTCAATCTTTCAAGTTTACTTACGTCCTCAATGGCACCAGTCTATCTGAAGTATCGAGTTACAAGTACCTAGGACTATTAATTAATCATGATCTTCGTTGGAATAATCACGTTACTTACATAACCAGGAAAGCTATGAAACGCTTAGGATATTTACGCAGATCTCTAGGTACATCAACGACAGAAGTTAAACTCTTGGCCTACAAAACTTATGTAAGACCGATCCTCGAATACGCCGCAGTAGTGTGGGACCCCCATACAAAAACTAACATTCACAAACTCGAGAAAGTACAGAGGAAATCGGTCAGATTTATTGATAACTCCTATAGTTGGACAACATCCCCTACAGCCCTCTTACAGACAGCCAATTTGGAGAGCTTGGAGGCAAGGCGGTATCGTGATAGACTAAAACTCTTCTATTTACTGTATCATGATAAATTAGGAATAGATAAGAATTTATACTTTCAACCATTACAGCGACGGCAAACTCGATCGTTTCACTCCAGGAAAGTCTGTGAATATTTTGCCAAAACGAATGCTTTCAAATACTCGTTCTTTCCGCGTACAATCCGTAATTGGAACGACCTGCCCGCTGAGGTGGTCGAAAGCCCCCCTATTTCGTCTTTCATGTGCGCGCTTGACCAATTGCGATAAGTAATTGCATTGTTTATCAAGCATCTTTTGTTCATGCGTTTTTTATGTGCGTTCGTTCTGAGTTGTAACATCGAATACTCTTTGTTATGCGCAGTGCCGAGTGCTGTCATGCGCGACGTTTGGATGCTGTTTATGAGGAAATTTTTTTTGTATTGTTTCACTTGTATTCTTTCTTGCTTTATATATGTGAGCTGTGATATCGAATGCTCACTTTGTTATGCGCAGTCCCAAGTGCTGTTACGCGCAATGTTAGCATGGTGCTGATAAGCAATTTTTGTACCAATGTATTCCTTTAGTCTATATTGTTTCATGTATACGCACTCCTGCCCAAGGCCTGACACTCAGGCCGGCAGTATGTATCAAATAAATAAAAAATGTGCTCGATTTCGACAAGTGACTTGTTCTGTCCAAACAATACTCAAGAAGGGCCAACCTAGAAATACACTAGTCGTCAAAAGTGACAGCGAATCTGTGGTTGACATAGTCTCAAAGATAGGAAATGCAATCAGTGAGTCATTTCAAGAATGTGACATTGAATCCTGTCATAGGGAACCAACACGAAAGGCAGATAAGTCGATCAAATATTATAGTTCAGTTCTGGTCTCGAGTCAAACGTGATACTGTCCTCCATAAAACCAAGAAGATGAAGCTGAAAAACGCTGACATTGGACTGGAAAATTCTGATCCTGTATACGTCAATGAGTACCTCTGCCCAACACAAAAAAAAAACAACTGCATGCTTGCTTTCGCTGTTAAAAAAATTTTTTTGAGCATCACTGGAAGTCTGTGTGGTCACAGAATGAAAAGGTTTTCATTAGGTAATCCGATGATTAGTCGAAAAGGCTAGCGCGAATAACAGGGACACAGGCAGAGAAGACAACAGAACGCTGGTAGATTCATTAGCGGGGGGGGGGGGGGGGGGCGGCCATTTGGCCAATCATTGTAAGCGGTGCGGTTGCGTGCCTGCGTTTGATACCACGTGTGTGCTTGGTAGGGGAGGCATAAGGTGGGGGCGCGAGATTTGTGAGGCATATCACATTGACAGGGAAGGTGATAACTGTGCCAGCAGGGCTTCACTTGCCTTGTCCAAAAAAGAAAAAAAATGTACTTACAGAATAGTTGGCCACATTTTGATTAGATTGTGCTTGTACTGTTTTAACCCTGAGTGTGCATGCACCACCGAAATGTATATATGTGCCTTCTCTCGCAGTAAAACCTCAGTTGATGTTTAGTGCTCGTCCTGTTGTCTTCTCTGTCTGTTTCCCTGTTATAACGCGCTAGCCTTTTCGATTAATGATGACACACCAACTAGCCCAGCTTTCTGCCTTGATTTCTCGCACATCGGGCCCTGTGCTTTCTTCTTTTATGTGTCGAGATCTCTGTTACTTATGTGAACTTAATAGTAGTAACTACCTATCGGGCAAGAGTGCTATCCTTCACCCTGAAGAATGGACTGGTACCGCCTGATGCATGTGCAAGCCTTGTTCCATCCCTGTCAATTAAGCGTCCATGCGACATTAGTAGGTTAGTAGTATGTTTATTTGGCCATATTATATACAATATGCCCTCGAGGTGAGGCTAAAGGAGGTAGACCAAGCATACCTCCTGACAAAGGCCTACACCCCGATCACACATCATGGAAACGGGGGCCGAATGGACAAAGGAAAAAAAGAATAAAACAAATGAGCAAACATGATCACAATAGAAAAATAGTTAATGATAGACAATAATAAATATAAATTAACAATAAGCAAAACATTATACAGAATTATACAGAACAATACAAGTATACAGAATTTGCTGAAATTTAACCGGGGGGGGGGAAAAGAATCGTCAGTTTTTTCTTAAATACAGACACACTATAACTTTCTAAAGCAATCTGAGTAAGAGACTGGTAGGCATTACACAATGTTATAATTTGATAATCGGTTGTTTACCATAATTTGTTCTGGGTCTTACAGTAGATAGGGCAACGGAACGTAGACCATACGCAACGTTTCTTGAATTGTAAGTATTAGAAAAAGAGTTAAAGTCATGCTTGATTTTATAAAAAATGTGAAGAGCCAAACTAAAATTGTATAAATGAAAGAAATTGCGAACATGAAATGTTGCGAAAAGATTTGCCTCAACAGATGAACTCGAACTTAATAAACGTAGAGCTCTTTTCTGGAGAGAAAGCAATTTGTGTGAATCAGTTTTGTTGCATGTACCCCACACTAGGTTGCAATACACCAGGTGAGACTGAACAAGGGCAAAATATAACTGTTTTCTAACTTGTAATGGGAGGAGATGTTTAACACGATAAATAACATACATAGATCTGGCTATTTTTAGTCTAATGTAGTTTATATGATCACTCCAACCCAAATCGCTACGAAAAAACACACCAAGAAACCGGCAGCTATGAACTTGCTCGATGTTAGAGTCATTAAAAAATAGTTTGATGTGATGATCTAATGGTTTGTTTTTTGGATGGAAGAGCATAAACTTTGTTTTGTTTACGTTTAATTGAAGTCGATTAACATAGAGCCAAACCGCTAACTCCTCAAGCCAGGTATTACATTGGTGTTCAATTACTTGGAGACTGGAGCTGGAAAAAAAGACATTAGTATCGTCAGCATACATCATGATATTAGGAGTTAATGGAATGTTTACAATGTCATTAATATAGAGAATAAATAAAAGTGGTCCCAGAATTGAACCCTGAGGGACACCGAATTTTATCATACCAAAACTGGATTTTACATCATGAATCTGAGTGTACTGTATCCGTGCAGTTAGATAACTTTCCAAAAGTGAATTTGCCACTCCACGGATCCCGTAAGTCTTTAATTTGTGGAGCAGTATTGTATGTTGCACAGAATCGAAAGCTTTGCGCAGGTCGAGAAAAATTCCAACAGAAAAAAGCTTAGTTTCCAAATTGTTAATTATAGAGTTTTTAATATCTAACAGAGCAGATTCTGTTGATTTACCTGCCTGAAAGCCATACTGTTGGGGGCAGATAAGATGTTTAGCTTGTAAGAAATTGTTTAGTCGCCTATAGAGAATACGCTCAGCTAACTTCGAAAACAGAGGCAATACCGAAATAGGACAGTAATTATTTGGGTCGTTTTTGTTGCCTCCTTTGAGTAAAACGGTAACGCGCGCGATTTTCAATTTGCTAGGGAATACACCAGAAAGAAGCATTCTGTTACAAATATGCGTAAGAGGGCCAGCAATAATATTTACAGCACATTTGATAAGAAAAGCAGCAACTTCGTCATCTCCAGGTGAGCAGGTGTTCCTGAATGAATTAATGATAGAAATAACTTCATCCACTGAAGTAGGGGACAAAAATATAGATTCAGTAGTGCAAGAGGGTAAGTATGAGTCAACAGACCGAGTTGAATGACAGCTAGCTGAGGGTCGGTATGCTCCGGCAACTAAAAAGTGTTCATTCAGCATATTGGCAAGTGAAACTCCAGCATAATTCACCCCATTGACTTTCAGCTCAGAGGGAAGACAATTCTTCCTGTTCCCTATAATAACGTTAATACCTTGCCAAAGTAATTTAGGATTGTGTAAGATTGACGAAAACTTATTAATATAGAAAAAAGATTTAGCTTTCTTTACATCTGAGTTTAATTTATTTCGAAACTTCTTAAACCTAACTAAATCATCCGGGCATCGCGTTTCCAAAAAACGAGAGAACATTTTGTTCTTTTCTTTAATTTGTTTCAAAAGTGCTCCTGTCATCCATTCTTTTCTAGCCTTTCTATGTATTTTTATAGTTTGAATTGGGAACGCAGCGTAATAGCATTCAAGCAGCTTCTGAATAAATATATCATAAGCATGGGACGAGTCATTTTCACCATATACATCTACCCAATTAATTGTAGACAACAAGTGACAAAATCTGGAGATGTTCTTTTCATCATTAACTCTACGAGCGTGAACGCGTTTATTCAATTTGGTCGTATCAGGAAAAAGAGAAAAGAAAGGCAAGTGATCGCTAATTCCAGAAGAAAAAACGCCGGATATGCAACTCTGAGGTGGGAAATTAGTGAAGCACAAATCAATTAATGTTTCAGAGTGCAAGGATATGCGAGTAGGCAATTTAATAGTGTTATCACAACCATTAGACAGCATTATTTCATTCAAGTTAATCTTCAGAGCGTTATCCTCCAAAAAGTTGATATTGAAGTCACCTAGCACAATGATACGCCAGTTGTTTTGGTTAGCAAACTGCAGAAAACAATCAATGAAACGAAAAAAATTGTCAGAATTTCCTTGAGGGGGACGATGCACAACCATAATAGCAACTCTATGAAAAGCAATGCAGACAGTTTCAAAATCAGTACAAACAATCGAATAATCCGACAAGACCTCAAAGCACAAATAATTTTGCACATATAAAGATACACCACCACCACGCTTTCCATCTCGAAATACTGAAATGGGTTTGTAACCAGGAAACTCGCTGACATCTGCATTTGAGGTAAACCATGTTTCAGTGAAGGCAATAAGGTCAAAATTAAAGTTGAGTTTAGTTAATTCAGCTTCTACTTCTTCTGATTTATTTTTTAGGCTTTGACAGTTCAAGTGGTAAAGAGATAGTGTGTTGCGAGGATTGTAAGCACCATCCTTTACAAGGTCGGTAAATGATTCGGCAGTAAAATAAGCCATTGTTGAGCAGGTGTACTGCGCAGTCTCGCGGCAACAGTGATTAAACCATCTTATCAATGTCCTCCTCACAAGCGATCCTGATGGCTCGTGCACCAGGTTGCTTTCGAGCGTAGATCTTTCCTTCCTTTGACCAGACGAAAGCGTACTTCATTTCCTTAGCCTTCATTTTAGCGAGCCACAGTAAATTCCTGCTAGAAGCCGTCAGGTTATCAAAGAATCGAATGTCACCTTCGCATTCTTTGCGCTTTGAAATCCAGTCTGTTTTTGTGGATTGGTTGGAAAAACGGATCAAAACCACAGGCACCTTGTCTGGTTGAGATGGAAGGCGGTGTAGCCCTTCAATGTCATTTGCTACAAGTGTGGGCAAGTCAAGCTTCACAGCAAGGCTGTTTACTTTGGTCAGTAAATCTTCACCATCTGTCACAGGCATTCCATGTATTTCCATGTTTTGCCGCCTACTGTACTGGCTCAGGTCGTTCAATTCCTGACGCAGTTTTCGAATTTGCTGCCCGTCCTGATTTGCCTCAATGTCGTCAACTCTCTTACGCAGGAGCTCGATTTCCTTGTCATGCCTATTAGATACTTCGAGCAATTTGTCATACGTGTCAGACATATGTTGTACAGACTTTTCAATGCTTGAAACGGTTTCCTTCAAAGATGTCAGATCATCCACTTTGGCCGTGAGATTTGCCAATGACTTACTAATCTCAGCAAGCCGTTTGCATAGGACAGCAGAAGATGCATCACTGTTGCTATCCTGACTGCGAGACGCCGAAGATCGACATGTCAAGCACTTCAAGGCTTTTCTAAATTCAGCATTTTTTGCTTTGAAACTCCGCTCCCCAACCCCTGCACACTTCCCTATATGAAACCTTTGACAGCAATCTGCACAAGTCACAAATTCTTCACCATCTATAATGTCTTCGTAGCATGCAAAACAAGGATCAAAATTTTCAGATGACATTGCAAGCAAGACACTAAACCATGGGCAGCAGTGGCAGCAGTGGCGGCAGTATGCACTGGCAGCTTAACAACAGTAAGAAAAGACAACTAACCTGCAAAATTCAAAACAGTTGTTTGAGCACTCTTGTGCAGCAACGTGCCACCGCCACCGCTGCCCGATGTGTGAAGGCTCTCGACGACTTGCGCAGCTTTATAGCCAGAAGGAAGGGGCGTATTTTCACGTGATGACAGCACGTAGGCAGCTACACACGGTGCGTCAATGAAGCCAGCAGAATGCAGATCACGCTTGATACGGAAATTCTTGCAGACGGACAGCAGCGAAGGAACTGCAAATACATACTAGAAGAATCACCAAGATCTTCCGTGCCGAACTCTGGAGACACATCCGGTATTTCCACTCGTGCCTACGTGTGCATGCCGCAACCAGGACAAGCTGCCAGGTAACCTTTGACGCCTTGATGAGGACTTGGGCTAGGGAGGCAGCTAATGTTACCGATTTTCTGTGGTCTTTTTGCCTGCCATCTTTGTGTGCTTGGAAAAAAGCAAAAGAGGATTTCCAAGATGATCATAAGAAAAAAGTGTTGTGTTTAGCAGAATGTGGCCTCCCAGATAAAGTTCAAAGGGTTTCGAGCTGCGGGCCTAAATTTTGTAATGAGGTTAACGAGACACCGCTCGGATTCCTTACCATGGTTAGGAAAGTTAGGCATTGTGCGAAGGCGGAAGGGAAAGCTAGATGTATTTCCGAAGGTGTCGACTGCCTGTGAAGTAGAAAGCCGTGTTCATTCGGGGCAACGCTAGCGGTGGGCAAAACAATTCATTACCTCAGGAAGGATAATCTCTCCTTGCTGACTGCTGATAAGGAGGGTGGTTTCGTCGTGTTGCCCAAAACGATGTATCATGAAAAGGCAAAACAGGCTATTGATAAGAATTTTGTTCCCTTGGAAAGTTCTGGCACGAAAATAAAAGCAGAGGCATTAAAACTGTGTGAACAGATCAATTTGACAGGACTACACAAGTCTGTAAAAGCTGCGAGTGTGCCGGTGCTGAACGTATCTTTGTCGGCAAAAACGCACAAAGAAGCGTTGCCTCTCAGAGCAATTGTATCCAAGGAAGAAGCCTGGCAAGGTCTGGTATCAAAATACCTACAAAAGCATCTTAGCCAAATAGACGTAGAAGATCCTTTTCGTGTAAGCAACTCAAAGGATGTGATTAAATTGTTGGGTGAGCAAGATGGTGCTTCACAAGCCAATTTTGCTTTTTCAGTTGATGTTGAGGAGCTCTCTTATTCCGTTCCCCAAACAGAGTTGTTAGACACAGTAAAAGAGCGGATTGAAAGCTGGGGGGCTGTCCAGCTACAAAATAGTAGCGGGGTTTCCGTAAATGACTTTGTAGCATTAGTTGAGTGATACCTCTTTTCCACCTACATTTGTTTTAACAAGTTGTTCGTGAAAAAAGATGGTATTTGCATAGGGTGCTGCATAGCTCCAATACTTAGCGAAATACTTTTTAGGCCAATTTGACAAGCGCGTGGCAGCGTGCATGAAAGAGGAAAAACGTGTAGTGAGATGTTTTAGATATGTCGATGATTTTATTGTGTTTGTGAATGTTGACAATGAGAGCGACAAACCTCAGGTTGTAAAAAGAGTTTTAGAGATTTTCGGTGACTGTTCTGGCACACTAAGGTTCACGCATGAAGTGCCGATGAGCGGATGTCTCCAATTCCTCGAGCTGTGTTTGTACTTTGGCACTGGGCACATCTGCTGGTCATACCAGCCACGCACAAAAAAGGAAATTTTCGCATGTAATTCGGCTCACTCAAAATTGGTTAAGAGAGGCATTGCAAAAAATTGCCTGCGTGGTGCTCTCGAAAAGTCTTGCCACCATAAAATTGAGGTTAGTTTGCAGATGCCAGTGATCCGATTGCAGAACGCTGGTTTTCCGAAAGATATCGTGACGGCTGTGGCGGAATGCCTCCTGAAAAAAATCAGGGCGGGTGGACACCCTGGCGTGGCAGCCGAAAAAAGCTGCAGGAAGCTGAAGTGTACAGCTAGCTATACCGTACGTGCACCAGCTATCGCACCGGCTGAGAAAAGTTGGAGAGAAGTGCGGCGTGGACGTGATGTTCACTGCCCCCGAAAAGCTGGTGCGCATGTGCAAAGCCGTAAACGAAAAGAAAAAAACGGTCTGCGCCATAAAACATGAATGCAAGTTTGTACCCTGCATTGTTAGGGTCATTAGCGGGGGGGGGGGGTGGCCATTCGGCCAATCATTGTAAGCGGTGCGGCTGCGTGCCTGCGTTTGATACCACGTGTGTGATTGGTAGGGGAGGCAAAAGGTAGGGACGCGAGATTTGTGAGGCATATCACATTGACAGGGAAGGTGATGTCTGTGTCAGCACGGCTTCACTTGCCTTGTCCACAAAAGAAAAAAAAATTTACTTACAGAATAGTTGGCCACATTTTGATTAGATTGTGCTTGTACTGTTTTAACCCTGAGTGCGCATGCACCACCGAAATGTATATATGTGCCTCCTCTCGCAGTAAAACCTCAGTTGATGTTTAGCGCTCGTCCTGTTGTTTTCTCTGTCTGTGTCCCTTTTATTCGCGCTAGCCTTTTCGATTAATGATGACACATCAACGAGCCCAGCTTTCTGCCGTAATCCGATGGGTCGGCGGATATGCCGATACCCAGCGAGAGAGACCTTATCACGCTCTTCTCGCTGGAAAGCAGTCCTGCAGAGCCAGTAATAGGCGATAATCATAGCTCACCTGGCAATCGAAATCTGTCGTCGTTGTGCTCTGTGATGACAAAGCAACTAAACAAAACTGACCTATGACGAATTAGCCCTACCCGGACAGGTGAAGCTAATAGACACAAACTGTGAGACCGCTTTGTACCTTAACGCCCGCCGCTCGGTAGGTAACAAGCAAGACAAAATCGTTCGGCTTCTAAAACGATTCTCTTTTGAATTTACTGTTCTTATGCTTACTGAAACGTGGTATCAATCTGATAGCAAGACGATAGATCTGCCTGGTTACGATATGTTTTTCCTTAACAGATCTAACAACCGCCGTGGCGGTGTCGCTATTTGTACACTCGCGTGCAAAATGTGCCACATTCTGCCTAATCTCAGTGACGCTACCGATGATTATGAAGTTCTAACCTTACAAAATCGAAATCAAATCATTTCAGTGGTATACCGCCCTCCAAATGGTAACATTAAAAATTTTACGGATTATTTTGACCAGATTCTAGAATATGCGTCACTAAACAATTGTTCGTTTTTGTGCAGCGGTGATTTTAATACTAATATTCTAGAACATAACGCTACTGTACATGATTTCAACATGAAAATTCTCTCCTGTGGTTTTGTCGACTTAATAGAAACAGCAACACGTGTCACGTGCGCTACTGCGTCGGCACTAGATTTAATAATTACGAACATTGAAACGAGCGTGCTCTCTGCTGGTACAATCGCTTCTGATGTGAGCGATCACTGTCCGGTATTCGTAGTTTTTCGGCATGAGCATGCTAAGCTAAATAATGTGAAAGAATCTATTACTGTGGAGCGCATAACTGATGCGTCTTTGGAAGCCTTTAAGCACGACATTATGAACTTCGACTGGTCCTGTGTGCTGCAGAAAAGTGATGTCAATGATGCGCACGATCTTTCTTTCACCATTTCCTTCGTTTCTATTTCAATCACTTTCCACTCGACACGTACACGAAAAATACGAAGAAGATAAGAAAAACCAACGGTAACAAAATAACTTTTGAAAATGATAAAGGACAAAAATCATCTATATCAAACGTTCCTTCGAACACGTGCAGAGGATACACTCCTTCACTTTAAAAAGTTCAGAAACCGATTAAATTGTGAGCTACGGAAAGCGAAGACATCATATTATCAGGAGCTCTTTTCTAACGTCAGTTCAAGGAGACCAGATATTGCCTGGAAAGCTTTAAACGAGGTCCTAGGTCGCCGTGCGAATAACTGTCACGCAGATGATAGCACACTACTTCTTTCAGGCCTGACGTTAATGATTTAATGGTGAAATGTAATGACCTACTAATTAAATTGTCTAGGTGGTCAATGATGAATAAGTTAACAATTAATCCTACATAGTCCAAGGCTGTAATATTTCGCACAAGAAACAAACCGATAATACCGCATTGCATGCTTCACTTTGAAGATCACCAAGTAGAAATAGTTGAAGTGCACAAGACACTTGGAGTATATTTTTCTTGTTATTTAAAGTGGGATGCCCATACTGACTTTCTCTGCAAGAAACTATCTTCCGTCTGCGGGGTTCTGTCGTGAAATTTTACCTTTGAAATGTAAATTGCAAGTTTATTACGCACTTCTTTTTCTCACCTTAACTATTGCAATTTAGTATGGGCCACAATGACCAAAACAAGCATAAATAAGGTTCTCGTATTGCAAAAAAAAAATTGTTCGAATTATCGCCAATATCGATAATACAACTACCTCCAAGTATGCTTTTGAAGCACATAACATTGTCCGGGTCAACCATTTGTATCATTTTAGGTTGTTACAAAAAATGTATTTTTCGAGGGCATCCATTCCGCTTTTTGTTCGGCTCTGGCATCTTTGGACATGCGTCATGCTAGCATACACACAAGAACTATTAATACATGGTATATACCACGTTTTCGCACTAATTATAAATTACAAATGTTGGCCTACAACCTGCCCCATGTTCTAAACACGTATAAACACACAATAGGATATACGAAAGCTGAGATGCGGAAATATTTTGTTGAAATGTGATTTTATGTTTTGCTTGATTATTCCTATTATTTAATTCTGAACATTTGTATGATCATTTGATCGTTTCTATTTTCGATTTTATGGTTTAAATTCTTGTGCAATAGATTAATAGACTCTATGTATAACTGGTGAAATATTTCTTTGCTGAGTGAAACTATTGTATGTGAGTCTGATTTCTGTACCACTCTTGCACTACTGCTTGTAGGGGTTTTCTGGACATAGTCAAACTGCTCATGCAGCTGTTTGCCAGAAAACCGTCAAGTTGAACCTGGAAAACAAACTTACACCACCACCGCAGGCCTGTCCAGACCCCCGCGACCAGCTGATCGCGAGCTTGCAGCTGACACTGAAGGCAATCGGGGAGGTGCTGCTCGCTGATAGCCCACTCCGAGCCTTCTGCCTCCAGGCGGAAGGCGTGCAATTAGCCCAACACCAGCATGGCTAGCAACTCATCGAGGTCGCGCCTATTGTGGAATGTAAACTCGCGGCAGCGGCGACACGGAGAGCTGTGCGAGTACCTCCTACAGTGCGACTTCGACGTACTCGCACTGCAGTAGGTATACGCCGTGGCAGAGAACCTGCGGCTCCCTGGCTACATGGGCTACTCGGGCGCTACCACCTGTGCCACACGCAGTTGCACTGCGGCACCCTGCCTAGATAGAGCCCACAAGCCAGGGGAGCCACGCACGGCAATCTACGTCCGCAACACCCTGGCGCATGCTGTTCTACCTATTGCTGACATCGTGGGTGGCCCCTTGGAGTCGTGCGCCATCACGGTGTGCCTTGGAAGCCAGGACACCGCTGTTGCGAACATCTACATCCGTCCAGGAAAGCCGTGGGATCCCTCCAGCCTCGTCCAGTTGGCTATTCACCTCGGTGGGCATGTAGTCCTTTGCGGTGACTCCAACGCACATCACACGGACAGGGGAAGCCGCCGCAGCACCCGCCGAGGCAATGGTCTCACAAACGCCATCAGCCGAGCTGGCCTGCTGATCTTGAACACCGGGGAGCTCACCTACGTCCGTCGCGGATTACGCACGGCCACCGACCTCTCCCTCACCATCGAGCAGTGCTCCTACCCCTGAGCCACAACTCCGGACACATAGGGGTTCGACCATTTCTCTATCGTGATCATCCCCGGGTCCTGGAGAAGGCCTAGGTCAAGAACATACCACGTCACAGACTGTTCCCTGTTCCGGAAGCATTGCAGCAAGTTGGACGATGGCCGTGACTTCCTGGGCGCCATCGCGGACTGTGCTGAGGCTGCCACCGTTCAGCGCTCTGCCCAACCGGATACCCCCTCTCCGGATCTCCACCTGCTCAACCTGCGCACCTTCAGGCGCCGTATGGAGCGCAGAGCAATCCGGACAGGCTAGGCAGAGCACTTGACCGAGTACAGAGGCGTGGATGCCCGCTGCAGACGCCAGGCCCGGCGCAGGAGGAGCCAGAGCTGGAGGAGCCTCTGCTCTGCCATCGAGGACAAGTCCAGGGGACCCCTGGCTTGGAGACTGCTCAAATGCCTCACCGGCAGGAGAGCAAGCCTGTCCTTGCCATGGCCATCACGCTGGGCATCAGCGATGAGGACCTTGCGGAACTCCTGGCCAACCAGTTCGCGCCGGCTGTACCACGCACTGCAGCCATCCTGCCGGTAGGACAGCCTTCCGCCAGCCTGCCTAGCTGCCTGCACAACCACCACCCGGGGTGGACATCAAGCCATGTGACGGCTATCTGCCAGGACCCTCTGACGCTGCGCGAGCTCCAAGTGGCCCTGAAGAGGGGGAAGCGTCGCAGGGCACCAGGCGTCGACGGAGTGACGAACCGAATGCTCCGCAACCTGGCCGCCTGCTCGATTGCTGCAACGACACCTGGTGGTCAGGGCAGATGCCGGAGCCATCGTGGCCCTCATCCTGAAGGCCAGAAAGCCGGCTGGAAACCTGAGTTCCTACCGACCGGTCTCCCTCACCTCCGCCGCTTGCAATGTGATGGAGGCCATTGCTCTGGTCGACTGCGCGGGGTGGACCATGCCCATGGCTTCCTGGCCGACGTGCAGACGGGGTTCCTACGGCGCCGATGCAGCGCAGACTCCATTGCGGACATGGTCTCCACGCGGGAAGAGGCCAAGGCCTGCGGTCACGCCATGCTCCTGGTGCTTATCGACATCAAAGGGGCATTCGACGGCCTGCCCCATCCAGTCTTTCAGCAGGCCCTGGACCTTCTTGGCATCAACGGGATCCTGCAGTGGCTCATCTCATCGTTCCTGGAGGAACGCACCCTCAGGGTACGAGTGGGCCGATCGAGGAGCTCCCCTCGGCCGGTGGCAGCAGGTGTCCCACAAGGGTCAATGGTGAGCCCTTTTCTGTTCAACCTGGCTCTGGCCCGGCTGCCTGCTGCCCTGCCAATCGACCCCCACTACCCAGTTCGTGCCTCCATCTACGCGGTGACTTCACCATGTGGGTGCGAAGTCCACCACAGACCCACCACCGCGCGTGCTCGGCCCTGCAAAGAGCCCTCGACACCACTGCTGCTTACCTGAACAGCATCGGCCTTGCCATCTCGGCAAAGACGGAGTCAATGCTGCTCCACTCAAGAGCCGCCGCCCGCCACACAGCTGCCCGGCTGCAACTGGAAGGCGTCCAGTTACCCTAGAGCACGGCAGTGACCTACCTGGGGCTGCGCATTGATCACTGGCTGCCTGCTGTTAAGACCCTGCATGCCCAGGTCCTCTGGGTCCGTAGGGAAGTCTCCCAGCTTCTTGCCCAAGGACAGGGCTGTACCACCAGGTGGGCTCTGCGGCTGTACGATGCAGCAGCCACCTCACGCCTGCGGTACGCTCTTCCACTGGTGGCACTAGCACCTGCCCGTCTGAAGAAGCTAGAGCTGCAGCATCGGGCCGCGATTAGGCTCTGGCTGGGCGCTCCACGCAGCTCTCAAGTCACTGCGACCCTGGCCGAGGCGGGAGCATGGCCCTTGTCACTCCTCCTCCTGCAGCAGGTGTCACGCCACGTTGACTGCCTCCACCATGGTCCAGACGGCAGTGCCCTGCTGTCCCGACTGCGCTCGCAGCCCCACTCACATATGGGGAGACTCTGGGCTATACGAGAAGGTGATTCTGAGGCCTCCAACGAACAACGCACAGCTACCTCCTCCCCAGAGACCACCCATACCCATGACCACAGAGCTGCCCGGCGTTTGCAAACGGCGCACTCTGAATTGGGCCCTTCAGCAGACAGCTGCCTCCCTCCTGCAT
Organism: Dermacentor albipictus; assembly: GCF_038994185.2. NCBI lineage: Eukaryota > Metazoa > Arthropoda > Arachnida > Ixodida > Ixodidae > Dermacentor > Dermacentor albipictus. Next base: position 5,775,006 of record NC_091822.1, on the reverse strand, counting down.
GAGGACCACGGAGGACACCTGCAGGTCTACATTGATGGCCCGGTGATGCTCGACACAGGCTCGTCGACTGTGGCCTGCATGGTGCCCGCCCTGCGGAAGAGTAGGCAGTGTCGTCTTCCTGACCATGCGATGTCAACAGCGGCAGAGGTAACAGGCCTCCACCTGGCTGTGGACGTACTCGCGCAGGAGCTGCCAGCGACCCCAGTGACCATCTACTGTGACTTCAAGGCGGCACTTCTCAGTATGCAGAGGCCAGAAAGGGCCAGCATAGGGGCGCCATGCTCTCGAATAGGCTGATGGCGCTCCAGAAGGCGGGCTGCTCGGTGTCTTTTCACTGGCTTCCAGCCCACGTAGGGATACCGGGCAACGAGGAGGCTGATGCACTGGCAAAGCATGATCACCACTGCGTGGTCCCAGTCAGCATGGCAGTGACAGCCAGTGACTTCACAAAGCCACAGGCTATGACGCCATCTGCTGGCCTGCCATCCGGACAAGCAGATATCCTTGGGCCGCACTCCACGACCACTTCCGCAGCGCTGCCTCGCACGCAGGGGGACCTCCCTCCTGCTGCGACTGAGAATTAGCTGCTGTTGGACGGGGTCTCGTGGCCACCGGCACGGGCTCATCGCCTCTCCGAGACCTTGGAGCACCTCCTGCTGGCCTGCCCTGCTTACCTGCAGCACAGTGGCCGCCTCCTGCAGGAGTTCTGACGCCTGCATGGGGATTCCTTCTGCACGGCAGGAAGACATCCTCTTCCCTGGTCGCAACGACCTACCAGCGTTCCTAAGGGTCGTCGTGTACCTCGACTAGTCGGGACTCCCGGCGAGGCTCTAGGATTTTCTGCCAAGACGGATAGCCTCGCGGCTATCCAAACCACTCCAGGCTACTCAACCTGCCCCAATCATCTGGCTCTTGCTGGATCACCACCCTCTATCCTTTCACCTGATTACCGGTCCTGCCGGACCCACTAGACCCTTCCTGGTGGTCTCTGCTCAGCCGCTGCCATGGCGACACTTTAACCCCTATACTCTCCTATCTTCGTTACTCCCACTATCTCCCCCCCCCACCCCTGTTGTCGCTGAGCCGTGCTCCCGCAAGGGCTGCAGAAAATAGCGGCAACCTTTCCTTTTCCCCTCAAGAACCACTTCTCGATCTTAAATATATGACTGCCTAGGCACTACGGAGGAGGCGTGTAGTATGTGTTTGTCCCTATAGGCATGCAGGTACTGCGGAGTGCGGTCGAGTTTGTTTACGCTCCACCGCTGGCTGTCCGCGCGGTGAGGCAGTAGGCACGTTCGCCCCATTTGGTGATTGCTGTCTGAAGGGGCAAGGCTCTGACTGGTGTTGTATAAGTCGCGGTTCGCTTTTTTCGTCGCGCCGATAAACTGGATTTTTTTACAGTCCTCCAGGAAGGCCCATGTAAACGGCAAACGGAGGCCTCAGGAGAGCACTTGAGGTTATAATAAAGCAGACAACACAAGATCTCCAAGACACCCAAGATGTAGCGGGGACAACATAGCTGGAAGCAGGGCGGCCCGTGGGTTGGGCCCGCGGAGGCTGAAGCGTGCCAGGGGGTGTTTCCATAACAAATTGTCTCTCAACGACAGCTGCTCTTATACACCCCTGGCACACGCAGGCCTCGACGAGCCCCAACCCACGGGCTAGTTCAGGTTCTAGCTTTGGTGTCCCCGTTGCCACTTTGGCATCTTGGAGGCGCCGCCAATAACGTGAAATAATGACACGTTATTTCAGTTAGTAAACAACACGATTGAATAAACATAGTTACGTCCAGATGCCAACTTGTGACGCTAAGTTCAGCACTACCGCACCCCACGATTTGTGTAAAACCAGTCAGGACTTTGCCTCTGAAGGTACGTCGGAGAGACTTTCTCGCATCTGACGCGCTGGTGCTGAGTCAGTCACCGACGGCTTTACAGTCACTGGCGTTCAGTCGCGGTTGCTAAGGCCTTCTACATATTTAATATATGCGGCCCGGGCTCTACTACAGTCGCTGCTGCTCAAGACACATTGCCGTAAAGCGCGATAGAGCTATGATCCGCCACGACGGACTTAGCGCGAGCGCCGCAGGTGCGAGACAGTCTGTCCGACACAGCGGTCGCCAAATCGGGCGTTAGTGCCCGCTGCTTCACCCATTTTACCGCGCCTGCAGCCAGCGTCAGAGCGTAAAAAGCTCGACCCCACTCCGCAATGCCGGCATTTTCTAGGGGACACACGCATACAACACGCGCTAAGAAACCTCCTCCGTAGTGCCTAGGCAGGAGCAAAAGCCCCCAGATTTTTGCTCCCGTGCCTGTGCACAAACGGCTGGCGATCCCTCAAAGCTGTACCTTCCCCAGTGCAACGGAAGTAAGCGTAGCGGTGGCGTCGTGAACTAAAGTATGCGATCACAGATGGCGCTGTACAACAGGAAACGTAACCAACAAGGAGATGCTCTTTTTTTCAACAAGTATAACCTCGTCATTGCCTTGGAAAGATTCGGCTGTTGCTTTTCGGATGTAATTTATTGCCGCTTCTCTTTCGAGTCTGTTTTCATCTTCGTCTAGGATATGTTGTTGTATTGTTGTTGACTTCCTGCCTAATAATTTTATGTGGTTCCAAAATATTCCAGGTGCGGCTTTCTGTTTCTCACGTATTTCTGACAACCAACGTTCACTTTCACCGTTTAATTTTGCTTGCAGCAGTATTTGAACCATAGGCTTTTTCTCCCGGTATATTTCGCATTTACTAGTTACTTCATCCTGTGGCAACTGCGCCTTCTTTGCCTGCCTGTGCTCTCGAGATGCTTTCTGTCGTTCGGCGATCGCTTCTCGTATCTCCTTGTTCCACCAGCTTTTCGGTTTCTTTTTTCCTTTCCAACGAACATGTTGGTTCTCTTTCCGCATTTCTGTCTTTATTACACTTATAAGCTCACCATATTCCCACTCTTTACTTGGCCATTTGCCAAGTGCTCCCTCAACTCTAGTGACTGTATTTGCTATTTGTTCAGCGTTCAAATTTGGACTGGCCATTTTGCTCTCCTTGCTCTCTTTCCCAACTACATATCCCATTTTCAATATTGTCACGTGGTAGTGACGTTAAAGAACACAGTAGCAGTACTGTGAAAGACAAAACTAGCTTTTATTGGGCGAACCTGTGCCCACAAAACAGGCTTCACTTAAAACGCAACGATAGCGGCGAACACAGTCGGCGATCGTCGAAAATCTGATCAGCGGGTCAAGCGCGTCGGCTTTTATAGAGCAGTCGTCGAATGTTCCAGACTAATCGTTCGGACCCGCGTGCCTTCCACAAAGTTCTACACCATTCGAGTTACGCGATGAAATGACGTAACACAAGGTTCGGCGAACCAAGACAGCCGGGTAGAAGCATCGATAACTTTCCAGAAACGTCGGATACATGCAGGCGCGTCCCTCGCTGTGCGATTACAGTTGTTAAGCGGCGAAACGTGGTCGCGCGATAAACTTAAGCACACGTGTCAATACCCCCCTCTTAAAAAGCATCGACCTAATGCTGCAAACAAACGAAGGTAATAAACAAAAGCACTCGTAGCAAAGAAAAGAACAAAAATGGCGAAGTTCGTCAGCGTCCGTAAAACGGTTTAAGGCGCACCACGTGGACCACTTCAGATCGTGCGCGGCGCCGCTGCGAATGCGAAATGCCGTGTGGCACGACCTCATAGTCCAGAGCGCCAAAACGTCGGATGACCTTATAGGGTCCGAAATAGCGTCGGAGTAGTTTCTCACTGAGTCCTCGTCGTCGTATCGGGGTCGAGACCCAAACACGGTCGCCAGGTTGGTACTCGACGAAGCGTCGTCGGAGGTTGTAGTGTCGGCTGTCGGTCCTCTGCTGGCTCTTGATTCGCAGGCGGGCGAGCTGTCGGGCTTCTTCGGCGCGCTGGAGATAGCTGGCGACGTCAACATTCTCTTCGTCAGTTACGTGCGGCAGCATGCCGTCAAGCATCGTCGTCAGGTTAATGCCGTAGACCAGTCTAAACGGCGTGATCTGTGTTGTTTCTTGCACCGCCGTGTTGTACGCAAAGGTTACGTACGGCAGGACCGCGTCCCACGTCTTGGGATCGACGTCGACGTACATTGCTAGCATGTCGGCGAGGGTCTTGTTAAGGCGCTCCGTGAGTCCATTCGTCTGCGGATGGTAGGCAGTTGTCCTCCTGTGGCTTGTCTGGCTGTACTGCAGAATGGCTTGGGTGAGCTCTGCTGTAAAAGCCGTTCCTCTGTCGGTGATGAGGACTTCTGGGGCACCATGTCGCAGCAGGATGTTCTCCACGAAAAATTTCGCCACTTCGGCTGCGCTGCCTTTTGGTAGAGCTTTAGTTTCAGCAAAACGGGTGAGATAGTCCGTCGCCACGACGATCCACTTATTCCCGGATGTTGATATCGGGAACGGCCCCAACAAATCCACTCCAATCTGCTGGAATGGTCGGCGAGGAGGTTCGATTGGCTGTAGTAATCCTGCTGGCCTTGTCGGCGGTGTCTTGCGTCGTTGACAGTCTCGGCAAGACTTGACCTAACGGGCGACGTCGGCGGTCAGACGCGGCCAGTAATACCTTTCCTGTATTCTCGACAGCGTCCGGGAGAATCCGATGTGCCCAGCGGTTGGATCGTCGTGTATTTCTGGACGCAGCGCTGACGGTACAACAAGAAGGTAGCCGGCGCGGACTGGTAAGAAGTTCTTCACGAGCAGGTTGTTTTGTAGCGTGAACGAAGACAACGCGCGCTTAAATGCCCTAGGGACAACGTCGTTGTTCCCTTCCAAATACTCGATGAGCCCTTTTAGCTCCGGGTCGGCTCGTTGCTGTTTACTGAAGTCTTCCGCGCTTATTATCCCAAGGAAGGCGTCGTCGTCGTCGTCGTCTTACGGCGGGGGATCGATGGGGGCGCGCGATAAGCAGTCGGCGTCGGAGTGTTTTCTTCCGGACTTGTATATTACCGTGACGTCATATTCTTGTAGTCTGAGGCTCCACCGCGCCAGCCGTCCTGAAGGGTCCTTTAAGTTAGCTAGCCAACACAATGCGTGATGGTCACTGACGACTTTGAATGGCCTGAAATAGAGGTAAGGGCGGAAAATAGCTGTAGCCCAAATGATGGCGAGGCATTCCTTTTCAGTCGTAGAATAGTTGCTTTCCGCTTTTGACAGCGACCGGCTAGCATACGATATCACCCTTTCAAGTCCTTCTTTCCTCTAGACTGGGACGGCACCGAGGCCTAGGCTACTGGCGTCAGTGTGTATTTCGGTATCGGCGTGCTCGTCGAAGTGCGCAAGTACGGGCGGCGACTGCATGCGTCGTTTCAGTTCTTGAAATGCCTTGGCTTGCGGCGTTTCCCACTTGAACGCGACATCACATTTGGTTAGATGTGTTAGCGGCTCCGCGATGCGTGAAAAGTCCTTGACAAAGCGCCTATAGTAGGCACACATGCCAAGGAATCTGCGCACTGCCTTCTTGTCGGTTGGCTGCGGGAACTTTGCGATGGCAGCTGTCTTCTGTGGGTCGGGGCGTACTCCTGATTTGCTGATCACGTGGCCTAGGAACAAAAGCTCATCGTAAGCGAAGCGGCACTTTTCCGGCTTCAGAGTGAGCCCTGATGACTTGATAGCTTCTAACACTGTCGCAAGCCGCCTAAGGTGATCGTCGAAATTTCCGGCGAAGACGACGACGTCATCCAGGTAGACAAGGCACGTCTGCCACTTCAGTCCGGCTAACACCGTGTCCATGACGCGCTAAAACGTTGCAGGCGCCGAGCACAGTCCGAATGGCATGACCTTGAGCTCGTAGAGGCCGTCTGGCGTGATGAAGGCAGTCTTTTCGCGATCTCTCTCGTCGGCTTCTATTTGCCAGTAGCCAGACTTGAGGTCCATCGACGAGAAGTATTTAGCGCTGCAGAGCCGATCCAATGCGTCGTCTATCCGTGGAAGGGGGTACACATCCTTCTTCGTGATCTTGTTAAGTCGACGATAATCGACGCAGAAGCGTAGGATTCCGTCCTTTTTTTTACCAGGACTACAGGAGAGGCCCACGGGCTTTTCGACGGCTGGATGATGTCGTCGCGCAGCATTTCGTCGACTTGTTGCCTAATAGCTTCACGTTCTCGCGTCAAAACTCGGTAATGGCTCTGGCGGAGTGGTCGAGCGCTCTCTTCGGTTATTATGCGATGCTTTGCAACTGGTGTTTGTGGAATCCTCGATGACGTCGAAAAGCAGTCTTTGTATCGTCGGAGAAGACTTCTGATCTGTTGCTGCTTACTCATAGGAAGACTTGGATTCACGTCGAAGTCTGGTTCGGGGACAATGCTCATCGGGGTAGATGCGGCTGAATCCGAGAGGACAAAGGCATTTCTGGTTTCCAGAATTTCCTCGATGTACGCGATCGTCGTGCTCTTGTTGATGTGCTTGAACTCCTGGCTAAAGTTCGTTAGCATAACTTCCACTTGCCCTCCGTGGAGTCGAGCGATCCCTCTTGCGACGCAAATTTCACGGTCGAGCAGTAGATTTTTGTCGCCCTCGATGACGCCTTCTACGTCAGCTGGTGTTTCAGTGCCGACGGAAATAATAATACTGGAGCGCGGCGGGATGATCACTTGATCTTCGAGCACACTCAAGGCGTGGTGACTACGACAGCTCTCCGGCGGTAACGCTTGATCTTGTGACAGTGTTATCGATTTCGACTTCAGGTCGATGACTGCGCTATGTTGATTCAGGAAGTCCATGCCGAGAATGACGTCTCGTGAACACTGTTGGAGGACAACGAAGGTGGCAGGGTATGTCCGGTCATGAACGGTAATTCTTGCCGTGCAGATTCCAGTCGGCGTAATGAGGTGTCCTCCAGCGGTCCGAATTTGGGGGCCCTCCCATGCAGTCTTAACCTTCTTCAACTGGGCGGCGATGTGTCCACTCATTACGGCGTAATCGGCCCCTGTGTCGACTAAGGCAGTGACTGCGTGGCCGTCGAGAAGTACGTCGAGGTCGGTGGTTCTTTGTCTGGCGTTGCAGTTGGGTCTTGGCGTCGGATTACGGCTGCGTCGCGTTGAACTGAAGCTGGAACGTCGCGTCGTCAAGTCGTGTTTCATCGGTGGAGTCTTGGCTTCCTGATTTCGTCGGGACGGCGGCGTGTCGTTATGTCGTCGAGGTAGTTTCTTCGGTGTCTTCGTCGGCAGCGGAGGATCTTCGTCAGTTCGACGAACAGCAACCGCAGCTCCATCGGTTGCTGCTTTTAGTTTTCCGGATATCGGCTAGCTGACCGGCCCCGGGCTGGCGCAGTGTATGATCGGCGCTGCGGCGACAGGTAGCGGCCTGGTGATGGCGAACGCGACGGTCGTCGAGAGCTGCACTGAGTAGCGGCGAGGTAATCGGCGATATCGCGTGGGCGCTCGCCAAGCTGTCGACGCGGTGCGTTGACGGCGAACCCTCTCAGTCCCAAGTCGCGGTATGGGCATCGGCGGTACACATGGCCGGCTTCTCCGCAGTGATAGCAGAGCGGGCGGTTGTCGGGGGCTCGCCAAATGTCCGTCTTCCTCGCGTAGGGGCGCTGGGCGATGGGTGGGCGTGCTGGCGGCGGCGGCGGCGGACGACGGAATTGCGGCGTCACAGGGCCCTGGCGCGGTCGCGGAGGGGGGCCTTGACGTCGTGCGACGGCGCCGTAGGTCGTCGCTTCCGGCTGGGGCTGTGGTGATTCTGGTTGCACCTCAGGAACTCCAAGCGATCGGTGCACCTCTTCTTTCATGATGTCGGCGATCGAGGCCACTTGAGGCGGCGACGAAGGCAAGACCTTGCGCAGTTCTTCGTGCACTATGGCCCTGATTGTCTCGCGCAGATCGTCCGTGGCCAGTGATTGAATTCGTGCGTAGTGGGTAGAGCTTGTACGGCGGTTGAATTGCCGGTTCCGCATTTCGAATATCTTCCCGATGCTAGTGGCCTCGCGAAGGAACTCTTCTACGGTCTTCGGTGGGCTTCGTATCATTGCGCCGAAAAGTTCTTCCTTCACACCATGCATGAGAAGGCGGACTTTCTTCTCCTCGGGCATATGCGGGTCGACATGGCGGAACAGACGTTTCATTTGTTTCGTGAAGATGGCAACGTTCTAGTTAGGTAGCTGCACTCGGGCGTCCAGCATGGCTTCGGCCCTTTCCTTGCGCACGACGCTCGTAAAGGTGTGCAGGAAGCCGGTAAGGAAGAGGTCCCATGTCGTCAAGGTCGACTCCCGGTTCTCAAACCTCGTTCTGGCAGCATCTTCTAAGGCAAAGTATACATGCCGCAGCTTGTCGTCGGAGTCCCAGTTGTTAAAAGTCGCGATTCGTTCGTAGGTCTTCAGCCAGGATTCTGGGTCTTCAATCGCTGCTCCATGGAAGGTCGGTGGGTCCCGAGGATGTTGTAGGATAACGGGGGAGGCTGGGGCAGCCATTGGGGTTGTTTTGACCATGATCTTCTTTGTCGACTCAGGTAGAAGTCCGTGCTCTGGGGGCAGTCCTTGCAGTCTGCGGCTAGCACGCTGGTCTTCAGCGATGTTAGTTTTGTCCTCGGTTTTCGGGCTTGGATCGCGGCTTTGCGGGGGCGTTCGGTACATGAACGCACTAGCACCTCCACCAGATGTCACGTGGTAGTGACGTTAAAGAACACAGTAGCAGTACTGTGAAAGACAAAACTAGCTTTTATTGGGCGAACCTGTGCCCACAAAACAGGCTACACTTAAAGCGCAACGATAGCGGCGAACACAGTCGGCGATCGTCGAAAATCTGATCAGCGGGTCAAGCGCGTCGGCTTTTATAGATCAGTCGTCGAATGTTCCAGACTAATCGTTCGGACCCGCGTGCCTTCCACAAAGTTCTACACCATTCGCGTTACGCGATGAAATCAGATAACACAAGGTTCGGCGAACCAACACAGCCGGGTAGAAGCATCGATAACTTTCCAGAAACGTCGGATACATGCAGGCGCGGCCCTCGCTGTGCGATTACAGTTGTTAAGCGGCGAAACGTGGTCGCGCGATAAACTTAAGCACACGTGTCAATATGATGCGTTTATGGTCACTCCCTATGCTGTTAAACCCTTCCTCATCGATGACGATTTCTCTCAACTTATCATGAATTCCTTCTGTCATCAGACAGTAATCAATGGTCGATTGCCGGTTTCCCACTTCCCACGTGATCTGTCCTTCACACTTAGGCCCTGTATTCACGATCACGAGGTTATTTTGCTCACAATGGTCCAGCATTGACTTCCCGTTATTGTCGGTATAGCCATCTAAATCCTGTATGTGGGCATTCATGTCACCTAATAGGACAATTTCAGCACCACTCCCGAAACCCTCAATATCAGAGCTTATGCATTCCACTAACTCTTTATTCTTCTCTGTGCAATTTTTTCCGGTCCACAAATACGTAACGCCCAGCCAAGTTTCTTTCCCACTCATTGTACCTGATAACCAAAGATGCTCTTGACATTGTGAATTTACTCTTTTCCATTTGGCTCCCTGATGGATGAGCGTTCCGACTCCCCCTCCCTTTCTTTCCGACTTAGCTCTGTTGCACCCTTCCCAAACATAATTGTCAATAACTGGTGGCTCTTCTGAGTCTCTAAGGTGCGTTTCTGTAACCGCATACACCCCTATTTTTTCTCTGTGTAACTGCTCCTCAATCTCTGCCCACTTTTCCTTTCTTCTGCCGCCCTGCATGTTTATGTAACCTATTGCATGGCGAGCTCTTTTTCTTGTTTTCCTCCTTTTTCTATTATCGACGGCGATGCTCTTCTGATGCTCCCCTAGGGGACCTTCTTCATTACTATCTACTCTGACCTCCTGAGCGCCCGCGGTCCCCCTAAAAATGCAACAGCGCGACCACCAAGTCGCCAGCCCACTTCTCGTGCTAACCTGTAATTGAAGTGGATCCCGTCTCGTTTAAAACCACCGCAACTTCTCACTTCCCTGTTTATTTCGACAACCTCGAAGCCTTTCCCTCTGCTCAATATCCATATTGCCTCATTAGCAGCCACTACGGCTCTTTCTACGTGACTGTCACGCACAGGCACCTCCGGCACCGTGCACACCACGATCTGCACGTGAGGGGATTTCTCACGCAAGTCGTCCACCCCCTTCGCCAAGCGCTGGGCTAGTCCTGGCCCTTTCCTGTTTAGGACGTCATTTAGCCCACCTGCTACTATGACGAGGTTGCGCACGTGGGCATTTTCCGCGAGCTTTCCTTTTGCTCGCTCCATGACAGAACCCAGTGTGCGCCCTGCAAATGTCCCTACCGCCACTCTTTTGTCGCCTTTCACCCTCTCCACAATTGCTTTTGAGCATGCAGCCAGGTTTGAATCGCCTGCAATAATCACCCTTTCACTCTCTCCTACCTCTCCCTGCTTCCCTTTGTCATTTTCCCCGTGATTCGGGCTCGACAAGGGGCATTGTCCCCTCGGCTCCTGCTTTTTTCGCATAGCGGCCTCAAGGTAGGTGCTGCTCTTTCCAGCTAACCCATCATCACCCTGCCTGCGTTCCGCGCATTTCTCTGACCCTCCCGCGCCTGTCGCGTCGGGGGTCTGCGTTCCATTGTCAGGCACATTTTCGGTCACACTGGCGGCCCTGTATAGCGTTTCCTCGGCTGCTTCCAGTCTCTTTTCAACTACTTTCCGTGCCTAACGCTCCGTGTTCAGCTCATTTTTGAGCTATTGCACCTGTTTGAGAAGCTCTTCGTGGAAACTCCTGGAAAATTCCTGGAAAAAAAGAGCATGAAAAGACCCAAGGGGAAAAGCAGCTGGTGCTGACAAATTTAAACTGGAAGAAAGCGGAAGAGAAAATTGCTAAGCGTACAGCCACAGGGCTAGACGAGGTTCCCGTTAGGCTGATAAATGAACTAGGACCAAAAAGTAAGGAAGCTCTGGTGAAAGCAGTGGAAAGAACTTTAAAAGATAGACGAATACCAGACAGTTGGCGACAAAGTAGAATGAATTTAATTTATAAAGGAAAGGGGGAGAAAGACAGAATTCACTCGTATAGACCGTTGACCATTATATCGGCGATATACAGGCTAGCAATGCAGGCAATCAAATTAAAGCTTCAAGCATGGACAGGGAATAATGGCATTTTGGGAGAGCTTCAGAATGGCTTCAGAATAGGTAGGCGTTTGGATGACAACTTGTTTGTTCTTACTCAGTGTATTGAAATATGGAAAGCAGAAAGCAGGCCGTTGTATGTGGCCTTGTTAGACATTACAGGAGCCTACGACAACGTGGACCGCAACATATTGTGGGATATCCTGGAAGGGGAAGGCTTAGGCAACGATTGTATACAGCTTTTGAGAGAGATTTACCTAGAAAATACCGTTTTCGTTGAATGGGAAGGGATGAGGAGCGAGGAGAAAGTTCATATCAACAAGGGACTGAGGCAGGGGTGCCCTTTATCTCCGCTATTGTTTATGATGTACATGGTGTGGATGGAGAGGGCGCTAGAAGGAAGTAATATGGGCTTTAATCTCTCATACAAACAGGTGGGTACAGTAATAGAGCAGCAACTCCCAGGTTTATTTTATGCGGACGACATTGTGTTGCTAGCTAACAAGCAAAGTGATTTGCAACGTCTGGCTAATATCTGTGGACAGGAAGGCAACGATTCAGGCTTGAAGTTTAGTGTTAGAAAATCATGTGTTATGGTATTCAATGAAAACAGTGAACAGACAGTGGAGATACAGGGCCAAGAAATACCTCGGGTAACATAATATAAATACCTTGGTATATGGATAAACGAAGGCAATGGATATATGGAAACACAGGAAAAAACCATAACAGTAAAGGGGAAGAGAAATGCAGCCATAATGAATCACAGAGCTCTATGGGGATACAATAGGTACGAGGTCTTCCGAGGTATGTGGAAAGATGTAATGGTTCCAGGACTTACTTTTGGAAATGCGGTTGTTTGCTATAAATCAGTGTTACAATCAGGACTCGACGGGAACCAAAGGTCAGTGGGTCGCCTCGCATTGGGCGCTTACGGGAAGACTACAAATGAAGCTGTGCAGGGTGATATGGGCTGGACTAGTTTTGAAGTGAGGGAAGCTCGCAGCAAAATTAAGTATGAAGAACGGCTGAGGAATATGGAAGAAATTAAATGTGCTGGGAAAGTGTTCAGGTATCTGTACAGGAAAAACATTGATTCACAGTGGAGGAAAAGAACTAGGAAGCTTACCAGCAAGTATGCGGCCTGTAGGGTGGACAACACAACAACAAAGGTCAAGCGGAAAGTCAGAGAAGCTGAAATAATCTCATTGGTGGCGGCAATGGAAAAGAAACCTGCCATGAGTAACTACTTAAGAGGAAAAAACGAAATCAGGAGAGAAACCATTCATGATAACTCAAAGGGAAGCTCATTACTTTTCGAAGGGAGATCAGGATGCCTTGGAACACGCACCTATAAAGCGAGATATAAGAAGGAAGAAGAAGCATGTGCTTGTTGCGGTAAAGCTAGGGAAACTACGGAGCATATTTTATTAGAATGTGAAGACGTCTACCCAGTGGTCGATTTAGGCACCACTGGCCTCCTTGAAGCCCTTGGGTTCAGCGGGAGCAGTGGTAAAGCAAACAGGTCCGCAATAGACATTAGTAAGAGGCGATTGGAGGATGGGTGGAAGAAAAGTAGGGAAACGACAAAAGACGGAGACGCAGAAAAACGCAGTTCGCAATAGGGGATCAGAAAATTTGGACGTGGTATTCATAGTTTTTTTCTTTTCTTTTTAAATTGGTTAACCTAGGTAGGATATTAGGCAGCATAGTCGCAAGAGCTTGGTGGCGCAACCCACCGCCCCGTTCCAAAGGGGACGCTCATAACATCCATCCATCCATCCATCGTAAAGCGGCTCGCTTCTGACTGGTGGTCGTTTTGCGTCTGCCGCGAAAAAAGGGTATCGCACCCATTCGCGCGTTTGCCGCGCGTTGCTGCCGCTTTTCGTGAATCTTGCCGCGCGCGACAGCACCGCTCGCCGCGCGCTGTGTGTCGCGCGCGTTTTTGTCGCTAGTGTGGACGTACCATTAGTGAGCCAAGAACGTACTCAGGCGGCGGCTTCTTATGTCAGTCCCGCGTGAGACGCCGCTTGAAAGCAATCTGCGATGCCCACAAAACAGTGCCAACAGCTCATAGCTTCGCTCCCTGTGTTCTTGCCGCTTACGTAATATTGAAGAGACGCGGATCCGTTTAACTTCAAAGCGATCTGCGAAAGTTGCAGAATGAGGCGTTGACTGAGAGCAACGCCAGCCCTGTGTTTTCGCCGCTTCGTTGCCGTTGAAGCGGAAGGCAGCGCAAAGGGAAATTCGTTCGCTACTGCGGGCGCTATCTCGGAAGCGGTCGTGTTATTGCTGAATTCTGAATTGCTTAAGCATTCAGAATTAAAATTTACCTTCACCGCCTAAACTCTGCGAATGCGTGCTGGCCCGAAAACACCGCGCGCCCTGGCACAGCCAGGGACGCAAAACCAAATACATCTAGGGCGCGTGCCATGGCACTTCGGCGAAAAAGTACCTAGAACTGTACTACGTGCGGGCGGCGCATGGCGGTTCATCGATCGTGCGCTGGGCTTGGGAGGAAATAGAAACACGTGTCCAGGTGTTTTGTGGCTTTACTAGGTTTCTGGCTGCTGCGCCTCGATCGTGCTCCCGCCAATTTGGTTGTTGTGGGGGAAACGTAGCGCCTACATATATAAATATATGTAGTGCTGAGTCAAATCGAGTTAAGGCACACTCTGAACTGACATTTAAGCATCCCGAGCGGTTTTTCGTTTATTACGCCGCCGTTACCCTAAGTTAAATTGTGCCGCCGCGCTCCAGCTGTTGCATTTCGTGTAGGGCTACTGACAGAATGCGGTTTCCAGGTGGCACGATGGCCTCGACTGGAATAACCGCACACGACACCAAAGATTGAGTAAGCCTGAAAATATTTTATTTGCATTTTACAAGTACAACAAAAAGCACACGTCTACGCATCCACACAAACGCGGTTACCTAGTCAAGAACATAGTAAAGAAATGGCGCATTAATAAGGGTAGCACAGACGCACAAGAAAGAAGATCTAAGCTACAAAACGTACGGTCAGCTGCTAAGTATAATAATTTTTCCTGTCACCACGTGTCACTTTTATACAGCATCTTTACAGCACTACCAGGCCGGGTAGTTTGGCGGAAAGAACGCAACAGCTTACGGCCGTCAGCTGCGTCTTGTTTACGGGTGTCATAATTATTCTAATCTCCGCATCAACGTCGCGTAAATCCGCATACAGGTATGTGTATCTGAACCATATGTGCCAGCTTAATACATGTGTAGTGAAATTATGATAGCCACTGCGTCTTATGAAACATGTATTGGTTTTGCAAATGCGCATTACAGCTGACGGAACAACATACCGTGTGTGAAGCACAAGAGAGCAAGGACAAAAGGAGGATACAACACTTGAAGAAGAAATGAGGGATTAGTAGGTGTACAGCAAACAAGTGATGACGGAGAACACACAGTGATGCATCGGGTGTTCTGTGACATCGGTTTGCGTACGGTGTTATGGAGATCAAAGGCATAAAAACGTACCTTCAAGCGTACTCCCTCAACCTCCACTGCATTCATTATGATAATCAACGCCTAAACAATATGAGGCACTATTTTTTGCCAAGAGCAGACCTCTTTATATCCAGTCTATGTAATGACTCGCAGACGAAACCAGCATGCTTTTCGAAAATGTTTTACCGCCGTAATATTCGAACGCCAACGGCCAGAAAACACATCGATACCGTTAAAACTACGCGTCCTAATGTAGCTACTTCTGTAACATACCGCTTGTTTACAGTCTGCAGATGCACTCAACCTAAGGCGAGTCACTTGAAGTGCCACTTATGCGGAAAGCTGCCTCTTACAAAGAATACGGGCAGAAATATAACAAACGACCAAGTGTCTAGCATAAAAGTCATTTTCGCCGTCAGAGAAATGCTATGCACGTGTCTGTGGCACGCCCGAATCAGCACATTGAGATTTAATTTGCTTTCAACCGCCTCCTCTATATTTGCCGAAAAGCAGACTAATAGCAAGAATAAAATAAATATTGCTACACTCGTTGACACGACACAAAGCCTGTAAATGTTTCAAGTAACGGTTTTGTTGCGTAATGGCGCGCTTACTTTTGCTTCGCATAAGTTACGCGACAGTCATAGAAACGGATGTGGACGCACGTACCCGTGGTCCACAGGAACTTTGAAGAAACGGTTCGCACCCTTGCAGCCGGAACTGTTGCACCATTTTGCACAGCAGTTCACATGATACTTGGGCGGCATTAGAAGACATCCAGCTCGCTTCCAGCGGTTCTGCCAAAACTTTCAGGTCGTCTGCTGCCGTCGTCTGCTCCCGACGCTGGTTCGCCGCTGACGACTCCATCACGTGGACAAACACTTACACGTTTCACATAACAAACATTTATGCCCCAACCACTGGCACGCGCCGGAAAGCTTCGGCGCGCGCCGAAGGGTCAAATGTGTCAAAGCGTCGGTCGCAAACGCGGTGAAGCGGAACGTCGCGCAGCGATTATGTCTACTGCCGATGCTAGAAGTTTGCCGACGCGCGGCGAAGCTGCGCCGGCGTGCACCAATGAGAGGCTGCGACGCCTTGCAGGCGTCAACCAATCGGAGGATGCGGACTCTCCGGCTGCCTAGGCCTGTAATGGCCGACCGTGGGAAGACGGCGGCACCAACGATCGTCCGAGTTTTTTGGACGCACGACGCGTGCGACAGTGTTCCTGAAAGACAGTGTTGTAATAGTAGGCTGACAACGACACGACCGACCGACCGACGACCGTGGGTTGTGGCAGTGCGACGTGGGTCCGAAGCGACTTCGAACGACGCCGACTAATCCAACCTGCCCACTGGGTACCGCCGGGCTCGGTACGATCGTCTGCTAAAACAGCCAACCGAATCACGATTGCCGCAACGTCTGTGCTTGTTGTATGTGCATTTGGTTGTGCTCAAAACGAATGGAAACACGTTTACGAGCTCCGAAGTCTGGATAATCAACGCTCGCCTATCGCCGATGTTGTTTACGTTACGCGTAGGCCTAGCGCGTCCACCGAGATCATAACTGGCGAGTGAACGAACTCACCTGAGAAACTCTGTCGAAGGAAATGAATTTTCAGGTCCGTTTGGTGCTGCAGTGATTTAAAATATGGCACTCTTGACTTCGTGTGACCTGTGATGTGGTGAATGAACCGTGTGGAAGTGGGGTTGGTCAACCGCGGCGTGTTTCGTGTGGTGTCAGTTGACTCAAGTTTAACGGGCAAGCTCTGCGCTGTTTCCAGTGGTAAAGATAACCTCCGAAAGCGAAATACACTAGTAGCCGAACTATTGGAAGTACTTACATAATCAGCCGTGCCGCCTGTTTCAGCTGACACTGCGCTCTTCTATTCGGCATGTGAATCCAGTTCAGTACAAGTTCACTGTACTCATTCACTCACTTCTTTCTAGTGCGTCCATCTTTTGGGCTAGTTGGGCATAAATCGCTCGTGTAGCAATCAAGAACACTCACGCACTGAAGCATACGTTACAACGCAGTCATGTTTGAGTCAGTGTGTCGTTATAGTTGAGCACTGCAAAAAGAAATTATCTGTTTGCAACGTGTGCTCTGTGTGCAGTGCATAGCAGGACCTGCATCATAAAAGACATATGCATGTAGCAGCGTATACCACGATTGCTTCGATGCCCGCTTCAGAAGCAGCAAGTACTGAGTCAATGAAACTGTAATTGATTTTTTATCTCACTTTTTGCTTATGGAAAGCGTAGATGGTGTGAGTGCATTGTGGGGAAGGTGAAAAGGTGTCATCAATGTTTTGTGCAGTCAGTATGCTTAAACTGGTGGAATCCCTTCAGCGTCTACTAAAATGTTTCTTGCTGCGATACTATAAATTGTAGTCGGGACAAAAATGTACTCAAAACCAAGTTACTAATGCATCTGCGCAGAATGTGTTTGATTAACAAGTTAACGCTTGCACAACAACAATATGCCGATGCACAGCATATGTGCTTACAATAAATACATTCCGTAAAGGTGAACAACTGGGCCTACAATATCAAACTTTGTAGTAGCATCGTAAAAAGTGCTGCCATGCGTATCAGCCACAACGAAACTGCTGCACGTCCAACCTTCTTCCTTGGAGGCACTTCTATAAAGAATGTTCGGGCCCTTCTCATTCTGGGTGTAGCATTTAGCTGTTCTCTCAACTTTTCCGCATATGTCACCAGCACTGTATGTAAGCACCGACCCTTTCTTGGGTTTGTGTCCCGCGTCTCCCTTCCCTGATGACCTAAGGTTTTCCGAGCACTCTACACTTCTATCATTCTGTCACGACTTGAGTACTGCTCATCAGTATAGTTCCCGTACCAAACTTGCGACGCTAACAAACTTAAGCTTGTTCAGCGCCGGACAATACGCACCCTTTACTCCCGTCTTTTCGGTTGTCACAAGCTCATGCCAGCCTTCGAGGATTGCCTCAAACCCCTCAAGTAGCACACCCTGCAATACCAACGCAACATTGCACTAGTCTATACTGCAGGGTGTTTGACGTCTCTCTAAACAGCACTAATCTTTCTTCAGTTCGTCTGAACAAGTGGTCAGCACAGCCTGAGCCCTCATCACGCCTGTATGGCCCGACACCACAACTCCATGATTATATCTGGCATGCAGAGCTTTCTCTCCACCCGCCTGGCGATTTGGATTCTCCTTCCTTGGAACCAGACTTCAGTGGCATGACATACAGTGGCACTCCACTGACATACAGTGGCACTCCTGTGTGTTGCGCACCTGTCGAATGTGTGTGTGTGTGCCGTGCTGTGTTATTGAGCAAGTGTGTGTGCACGTGGAGGGGAAGGAAGTGTCTTCTGCATCCTGCAAATTCCTGCTTTAGATGGCTGGTTATCAGATGCTCTAACATACAGGCATCAGCCTTCTTTTTAATCTAGTGTGCCAATTTACCACTAAGATTATTATTATTATTATTATTATTATTATTATTATTAGAATCATAACTTTGACCACATTGATTGTGTTGAAGCCATCGTGACACATAATTCAAAATATTTCTGGAGCTTTGTGGGCTCTCTCTTCTAAAAGGAGTGCCAAAGATGTACGTATTCTTCATGAAAATAGTGGTGTTGTCTCGAACACTGCTGATGCCATTGCAGAACATTTCTGTTTGCTATATCGTGTGAAATATGCTTCAAGTAACCTTCCTTCTCAGCCTGGCGCAGTGTATGCGAACAGTCAAAGAAAACCTCGTTTCCAAGTATATGAAGTGCCTTAAACTTTGCCTTAAACTTTCCCTTTCTTGTGGTGTTGATGGTATTTCCTCCACAGAGTTTTCCCTTTGAGACGGTGTCTACACAATTGGGCACAGCAGGAGCGTGCATCAATAGCAAAAGCACTGATGAAAGTAATGGTATTTAAAATGTGTTTCATACATCTTGAAACACTTATTATTGGAACTGTGCTGCAATTTTGAATAATGTGCAGATTGTTTTAAGAAAATGAGTGGGAAGGTAGACGGCTGGGTGTTGTTACTCTGTGTCAGTATGTTGTATGTAGCGGGTTCACTTCTTTCATTGTTTTTTACAATGTCGTGCACCAGGCATAATTGTCAAGTGGCTGGATAAGTGCTTTTCAAGCTTTTCAAAACACGAAATAGTACATGTTTTCATATTTTGTGTTCCTGTAGTGAGTTTTCGCATGGAGTCGAAATTTTGTAAACTTGACAAAACTCGCTAAACAAATGAAAATTCTTAATATTTGCTGCAGCTGTACACTTTCTACGATTCTGAGGATGCAAGAGATGTGGTGAAAGCAACTTTTCAATCAAAGGGATAAAGTGGTGCCTGAAAGGGTTAAGACGTATGGAAGCATACTTGTTCCTCGTTCTCACAAGCATCTTCCATAGTTCCCTAAAGTCTAGTACCTTTTCTAGCACTCGGAAGGTAGCATGAACATTGCCCATGCACAAATCAGGTGCTAGATGTGCAGTTACTAACTGCCGACCTATATCTATCCTCTTCAGTGCGTCAGGTGTTTGAATCGATATGGGATTTCTCGCTTTCTGTTAGTGCTAAGAGCATTTTACTAAATGAACAGCATGACTTTGTGTGCCGACATTTCAGACTTTCAGACTATTTCAGACTGTCAACATTGTTCACTACTGCATCGACTTCCAAAAAGACTGTTTTTCACTCTCAAACTGGTGTAGACGCAATAAGTACTCTTAAGTGCTTCCAACACTATGGCATTAAGTTATATGCACAAAACGCACCATGTGAAATTTTGATACACCCTACGTGATGCTCCACTCCTTAGGGTCGATGAAATGAAAGATCTTGGTGTGTACTTTGACAAAATGCTAAGCTTCTCTTCACATAGATAATTACACAAGATGCCCTTCACGCTCTTGGAATTGCATGTCGTATATTGCATGATTTCCACTCACCTGTTGTGTTTCTGAAATTCTGCTGTGTGCCTCCGACTACTAGAGTATGCCTCTGTAGGAGGGGGGTGCAATGAGCAAATCTAATTCTGACCTCATTGAACGCATCCAGAATAAATTGATGTCTATCTTCAAGCACCACTTTTGCCATTCTGGTGACCACAGTTGACCCTTCTCAAATATACTTCAACTCGCACCTCTAGATTCAAGTCTTAATTAATCGCACCTTTTGTTCCTGTATAAGGTGGTCCATGACATTATACATTCCTGAAAGCTTCTTGATCATATGCATTTGTTTGTGCCGCAACAGTATACCAGGTAGCATTCCACATTCGTTGCCTGGGCTTGTTACAAGATTGTGCTAATAAGACTCGACTCCAAAACATACTTCAGAGTTCATTTCCTGTGTTTTGTGTATCTGTAGGTAATCACGTAGGATTAACTCCCTTTTGCTTTTCCGCGTTTCATTTTTAGAGCGCAGCTCTTTGGCGTCCGTTCCTGGGTTTCGCGTCGTCGTCGGCGTCGGCCTCGTAACCAGCTCCGTCCCCCTTCGCTGGAGTGGGAGACGAAGGACGCGAGCCGCGAATGGCGGAGACCAATGAGAGCGGCCCCTTCAGTGACGTGCGCGCGCGATGCTGAAGTCATGCGGACCCTCCTTACGGCTCGATGCGCACTCGTGTCTGGTCTCAGCCGATCCGCTCGTTTCGTACTATCGTCTGCTCGCGCCACAGCTCTCGCCCGCGCCTGTTTGGTTCTGTTGGGTCGGTCTCGTTCGCGCTTGTTTTGGTTGTTATTTCTACAACAAACGGTTACAAATATCCCTCGAGGCCAGCGCACCTTCCACAACTTAATGCGGTGAGTGTAAGACTCGTATCTCCGCGAATCCCATTCATGCAAGTGCGACGACTGATGCACGGCGGAGGCCAATATGGCATTAAGGGCCCAGTTGTGAACGTCTTTGTGAACGTCTTTGAGAATCAAGCATTGGTGTACCAAGTCGAACATATATCAGTCTATTTCTCCGACCACAAAGCTTCCTTCATGACTGTCAACTGTTAGTGGAGTCTTTGTTAAAGGAATACGTGTGAAAAAAAAAATTCTGTGATAGCGCATACATGTGTTGCTCGATTTCTTTGCCTCAATCTATCGAAAAGGTGAAACAGCTTATGTGCTGCGCTCAAATTTCGCATTAGGAAGTAACGTAATCGTCGGTAATTTTTCCCTATTTGTTTCTCTATCTTCCATTTTTTTGTCTACTACATTCATGTTTTCTCTACATTGTGTCTCACATAGTGCTCGTTAAGTGCACCTGTACAAAGGCTCTCTAGCTGTTCCTGGGCAGTACAATACAAATTTTAATGATTGACTATTATCGCAGTATAAAATTGTGCTTTTTAAGTATGTACTAGTATACTATTTTAGTGCAGTAGCTTTTGTGCAATTAAAAGGGCAAAATGATAAATGAAAGGTAGGGAGGTTAACCAGGACTGAGCCCGGTTGGCTACCCTACACTGGGGAAAGGGAAAGGGGGACGGAAAGATTAAAAGAAGAGAAAGTCCACTGGGGATATCAGTCGGTCACTCAGTCTGGATCACAGACGCTGACTCAATCCGGTATCTTTCAAATATCGCAGCAGCGCTTTCGTGGCCTTTTGTAGCTGCGATATGCGTGGCCATGGTCCCAAGATCTTGCTCAAGGTGAACGGCTTTCCATCTAGCTAATTGAGAGCTCTGCAGAGGTGTTGCCTTTCATCTTCAAAAGATGGGTAGTAGCACATTAGGTGTTCTATGGTTTCCTCGACACCGCAGGCATTGCACTCGGCGATATCAGCCATTCCAATCAAAAATGCATATGCACTGGTGAATGTGACGCCCAAACGTAAGCGGCACAGCACTGTTTCCTCATTTCGCAGAAGACCTGGTAACAGCCGCAGTTGCATAGAGGGATCGAGGGAATGCAATCGATGTTGAGTGAATTCAAGTGCGTGCCACTTTTCCAATGTCACAAGAGTGCGCTAGCTTGCCTAAGTGTTGGGCTGCGTCGGTCCGCGATAAAGGCACAGAAACAAGGGTTGCTCCTTCGTGGGCCTTCCTAGCAGCTTCGTCAGCGAGGTCGTTGCCAGAGATACCGCAATGACCAGGCAGCCACTGAAACACGACGTCGTGTCCTTTCATGATCATGTGATGGTGCATTTCTCGTATCTCCGACACGAGTTGTTCACATGACCCGCGATGAAGAGATGATAGAAGACATTGTAAGGCCACCTTTGAATCGCAGAATATTGCCCACCGATTAGCCGGTGAGTTATTAATATAATCAACGGCACCTCGGAGGGCAACAAGCTCCGAACCGGTCGATGTTGTCAAGTGAGAAATCTTGCATTGGATGCTTAGTGATCGTGATGGTATAACCACTGCGCTGGTCTGAGTGGAAGAACCATCCGTATATATGTGGACTCGATCAAAGTAGAAAGTGTGCAAACAATCCAGAGCTGCTTGCTTCAAGGCCAAGGTAGGCAGGACGGTCTTCTTTCTTATCCCTGGAACCGTAAAACGCACTTGAGGTTGTTTTAAACACCACAGAGCTGAGGTTGAACGTGCTGAGGGTGTGAAGCCCGATGGTAAGGAGGCACGATGGATGCTGACCTTGCTGTAGAAGGACGCCTGTGGTCGTCGTTCTGGCATGAATTAAGGAAGTGCAATAATATGCTATGTGCCTGATCATATGCACTGTGCTATTAATTTCTTCTGAGTTTCAATAATGGCTTGCTACTGTATGCAGTGTTGTGCAATAAAATAATATGCCACAGCAATTATTGCGTGCCTCGCAGAACAAATTGAATATATCTTTCTCAGTCAAAACATCATAGCAGGCTGAAAACAATAAACTGGAATTTGTCTTTTTGTGGTGACGAAGTGTATCAATTGTGAAAATAACCTGTTTATATATTTCTTATACTATGCAAATGAGCTGCTCCCATACATTCGAATAAGTGCTTCCATAGTACGACTTGGCAAAGGGCAACGAAAGACACCTATTAAAACCCTCTAATTCTCAAGCTTGTATTATCTGACGGTATGTCATTTCATTAATGTAAAGAAAGGCAAACTTGATATGTGGAAACCAGTTACAGTAGAACATGGCCCTTACACCGTGAAAATGTTTTGTAGCAATACACTCAATGTGAAGGCCTCCGGATGCGGTGTTGATGCATCAAAACAACCTAGAATAATATAGGTGCTCCATGGGCTAGATTTGGCAGAATGAAGAATTGGGGGGAGACAAGATACGAATTACATACATTTTAGCTATTCTAGTTTTTTTTAGTGCTACAGGTGTTTCAATTCTGTTTTGCTGATTTTCTCAGAACCCACTTTTTCACGTTTCTCTCATGAACCAACAAGCATAATTATATTGACACGGATGCTTTATCAGTATCCGGTTACCGTATTTCACCGGCTAAAAAATGTTAAACGTTATCGCTCGGTGCAGGATGCGCCTGAACGTATCGGAAGTTTCGCGAATGTTATCGATGGTTCTGTCTGTTGTCGACGAACCCTGCTAATCTGATTGCATACGCGACACGAATTGTGTTGTAGTTTCTGGAAGGCGCGCGGGCACCAGCGAATAGGCTGTAACTTTCGACGACTGCCGTATGCAAACCGACGCGCTTGACCCGCTGATGAGATTTTCTACGATTGCCGACATTGCTCGCCGCTATCGTTGCGATTGAGCCGGCACTATTCATTTACCGTCACTACCACGTGGCAATATTTCCAACACAGATTTTTTTCAGTTATACATTGCACGCCTAATTCTTACATAGTTGGCTGTGCAATAAGCTACCAAAAAATGAAATGGTGCAACAGTTTTTGATATATGGCATCGTCGTGCAGGTGTTTGCAAAGCGATCTTGCAGACAGACGACGCGCGAGCGCTGATGTCGATATTTTGTACACTATTGTTACTTCAAAAATAAAAAACTGTTGCGGCAGGTGTATATTCATTATTCAAACGTGTTTTTTTATAGCTATAAGCACATACAGATCACTAACTTATTGTTTCAAGCTTAGTTTACAGCTGGCTGTTTTAGGCCGGACTATGACGGATGAAGACGGAATAGTCGAGCAACAGTGCGCCGCAGCCGAGGAGCAAGCTTCGGCGCGCGTCGGAGCTTGTCTCCAGTGGTTGCGCGCCCTTTCCCTCCAGCCGAAGCGAAGTGACGCGTTCGCTTGCCAGCGCGCGCCGAAGCTTTCGGCGCGTGCCAGTGGTTAGGGCATTACACTTTTCATACAATCTACATTGTACTTGCTAATAACTTACTTTGAAAGCTAATTATTTCAACGTCTTAGGGTTATTTGTTTTACAATAAAATTACATTAAAAGTCTTAGTTGAGATTTTGTTTACCGCCGACGGCGGTGCGCTGCTGTCGTTTTGATAGTGGCGCCACCTCAAGGCTTGGACGCGAAACACGCAACATGCCACAGGCTTGCTGTCACCTGTCACCAACTCTAGCAACAGCAACTCTAACAACTCTAGCAACTCTAACTACTGTCACCAACTCTAGCAAGCGTCTCAGGAGCTGGCAACCTCGGCGCATAGCAACATGACGGCGCTCGTACGGTTCCCGATTTCAATGCATGGGCCCTATGGGTAGTATGGGTAGCTTGTCCTCTAGAGTCAGTATAGTAATTCTATGGGCGGCACCCTAGCGGTTCCCACTTTTTCGGGCCAGCTTTTCCGCTATAGTTGGAAGAAACCGCAGTTGCGCGCTCAAGAACACATGTTAACTTGAACGCGTTTTTAAATTACAAAACACGCATATTATTTGCTCATAATAAAGAAAAATGAACAATGTCATTGTACACGTTTTATTCATTACAATAAAAGAATTATGTAGCATGTGCCACAAAACCTGGAATTAAGCAACGCTATGCGTCGCACCCATGGGTCGCACCAGTCGCATTGTTGAAATCGCAATCATGTAAAATTGGCCCTCTAAATATCGCATTGTGACGCGTGCGACTGCACCGATTTTCCTCGTTGCAGTCGCAACATGTGAAACAGCCTTTACGCGTGGTACTTATGGACGAGACGGTCACAGGCCCCGCACACTCTCAAGTTCAGCAAATGGCCACATAGGGCGAAAAATCAATTGAGGCGCGTTTCAGCGTAAGCGCGTAAGTGGAGCTACTGTAATTTGGTCGCATACTTTAATTTGTGCTTTCTCTGCTAGGGGCGCTGAACATGCCGAATTTTTTACTTTACACAAACCATTGACATAAACAATCGAGGTGTCTAAGGATGTTTTTTACCTCAGGCAAATAGGCAGTTGATGTTTTTTTAATTGGATTGTTGAAGCTGCTTTTTAGTCATAGCGTCAAGGTTTTTGTACTTGATTAACCAGCCCTGACGATTTCCCAGTCTGTTTACTCACTGCCACTGTAGATGTATGCGCTAATTCTGGAATACTGTTTTGATGTATGTTGCGCAGATGGAGAGGACAATTAATTATATTTGACGAAATGATCAGTTCCGGGGACGGGGTTGCGTTGCCTCGAAGGAACCAAGGAAGGAAGGAAGGAAGGAAAAAAAACTTTATTTAAGGCCAACACTAAGGCCCAGTAAAGTAGAGCGCCTGCGCTGCTAAGGCTCGTTGTTCATCCTCCGAGTCCGAGTGAAGCCAAGCACTCCAGGAAGGAGGGGAAGGGTAAGAAAAATGAGGAGAGGTAATGGAAGTGTTACATGAGTACAGAATGTGTTCTGCACCTGCCCTTATCTCCGGACAGATGGGGCAGTCAGCTGTGCTACGCCAACCGAAGTTGTACAGCATTAGTGGCGTGAGAAGAGTGTTCGTTTGAACTTTACGAAGGACATGTGCTTGTTTCGTGTTGAGTGAGGTTGTGGCAAAATAGTGCGGTTTTCCTTGATGTTCTTGTAGTGTTCAGCTATTTGCGCTTTGTACGTGGCAGCGTCTTCAACTGTCGTTAGATTTGGCCAGGGAATCGAGGGCGCCCGGAGGTTAATTTCGCGGGCACGTTGATGAACCAACTCATTTCCCTCGATCCCAGCATGACCAGGCACCCAACGCAGGGTGATTGTAATGTTCGGTTTGCGGTTACAGGATTCTGTTAAGATGTCATGTAGGTGTGTTTCCAACAGTCATTGTTGTATGTTGCGAATGGCTTTGCTGGAGTCGGTATAAAGGTTGATGTTACTGGAGTGGTGCTAGAGGTCTACCAAAAGGCAACGCAGCCGAAGTTGCGAAATTTTTCGTCGAGAACATCTTGCTGCGACATGGTGCCGCAGAAGTCCTCATCACCGACAGAGGAACGGCCTTTACGGCAGACCTCACCCAAGCCATTCTGCAATACAGCCATAGAAGCCACAGGAGGAAGACTGCCTACCATCCGCAAACGAATGGTCTCACGGAGCGCCTGAACAAGACCCTCGCCTACATGCTAGCAATGTACGTCGACGTCGAGCACAAGACGTGGGACACGGTCCTGCCGTATGTAACCTTCGCTTACAACACGGCGGTGCAAGAAACAACACAGATCACGCCGTTCAAGCTGGTTTACGGCAGGAATCCGACGACTACTCTCGACGCCATGGTGCAGCACGTCTGCGACGAAGAGAATTTTGACGTCGCCACCTATCTCCAGTGCGCCGAAGAAGCCCGACAGCTCACCCGCCTGCGGATCAAGAACCAGCAGAGGACCGACAGCCGACACAACAACCTTCGAGGCCGCTACGTCGAGTACCAGCCCAGTCACCGTGTTTGGGTTTGGACCCCTTACGCCGACGAGGACTGAGCGAGAAGCTTTTACGCCGCTATTTCGGACCATACAAGATCATCCGACGCACTGGCGCACTCGATTATGAGGTCGTGCCAGACTGCATTTCGCTATCACAGCGGCGCCGCTCACGACCTGAGGTAGTTCATGTTGTGCGACTTAAGCCGTTCCGCCAGCGCTAATGAACTTTGGGGACATCGCATTGCTGAACTTAGGACTATTTTTTTGGACTGTATCACTTTAGGCTTTGTTTCATTGTTGTTTTGTTACTTTATCTAATAAGTGTGCTTCTTTTGTTTCACCTCCCGTTATGTTTGTAGCATTGAGACGATGCCTTTTGAGAGGGGGGAATTGACACGTGAACTCGTTTATCTTTTACGGGTGAGCGCTTTTACCATCTAAGAAATGTTATCGCTCAGCGCAGGACGCGTCTACATGTATGGGAAGTTTCTGAAATGTTATCCATGCTTCTATCCGCTTTCTGTTGTCGCCGAACCTTGTGTAATCTGATCGCATGTGTGCGCGACGGGAATGATGTACAACTTTGTGGAAGGCACGCGGGTCCCAGCGATTACTCCAGAACGTTCGACGACTGATCTATAAAAGCCGACGCGCTTGACTCGCAGATCAGATTTTCGACGATCGCCGACTGTGTTCGCCGCTATCGTTGCGCTATATGTGTAGCCTGTTTTCTTGTGCGCACAGGTTCGGCCTATAAAAGTTAGTTTTGTCTTAAGGCCCGTTAATAGTCCGACGTTATCGGCGCGCGGGCGAGCGTCGTTCGCGGTCAGTCACGCTACGTCGGTTGCGCTGCGCCAGCCGAGATGCCATCCCCTCTATACTTCAACGCGCGCGCCGTAGGCTGCTATCTTCGGAGCATGCGCAGAAGGTTCGCCAAGTCGCGCGCCGTCCGCAAAAGCCGTCTGCGGAGTTGTGTTGGCGCCTTTAAAGCCCGGACCACACGTACGCTTGCGGACGCGCGCAAGCTCGCGTTCACGCGCCCACGCATGCGCAGATGGTGCGACATGGCTCGTACGCGTCGAAACGCGGCGTGAGCGCGGGGAACAGCTCCTCTCTGTTTTCACGCGCTCGGCCTGCGTCGCGTCGGCGCGCTTGGCCAGGCATGGCTACGCGGCTATGGCTCGGTACATGCTACTCTCAGTGAGGCCGATTTATGTCATGCAAGAAAGTGCTTCTTTTTTCAATTTTGCAATGATACAACAGCTCTCAAAACAAAACAATTACGTTTACAAATATTGAGGCTTCAGCGTGGTACAGAAAGGCTTTCTTCTGCTAGATTTTGTTTGCTAGACCGGAAGTACATTTTCCCGCAGGGACCAATCACAAGGTGCTGCTTCCTAAACATCCGATGGCTTGTAACTTTTGGCGCCAGTTTTGATAGCACCGCAATCGATTCGCGTACAAGTTGGTTCTTCATTCTGTGCGCGTACTACACAATAATGGCAGCAGCGGAAGATATATACATCGATAACGAGCGCCTAATCTCCGCTGTAGAGGCCCGGCCGTCTTTGTGGCTCTCTCGCCACAGGGACCACAAAAATCGACAGAAGAAAGCTGCCCTGTGGAGGGAAGTGGCAGCGATAGTTGTGCCCGGTGTGCAAGGTAAGCTTGCTTGAATGCTGCGCTGTTGCTTGAGAAATTTTCGTAAAATGGAACTACTCTTTTGCACAGACGGTGTCACCGCCGTACAGAAGCGGTGGAAGTCGCTTCGCGACAAATTCCGTCGCTGTTACAATGACGCGACGTCCCAGAAGAGCGGAGCGGGAGCTGAGGAAGAGAGCGAATGTTCGTGGCCCTTCTTCGAGCTCCTCATGTTTCTCCGCGACACAATGGAAACGAGAGCGTAAGTTTAATGGCGTGTTATTTTGTCGCTTAGAGGAGTAGAACTCGTGCATCGCCTCACTATGTTAAACTGTCCTATTGGACTGCCGTTGTTGCGAGATTCACAATTTCATAAGAACTACGTGGATGATGATCAACGCAGTGTTGTTCGGTCCGCAAAACTCGGACGAATTTCTAGCTCGCGTGTAGTTTATAAGCATGGCGAACCGTGCATTTCACTGATCGCCAAGAAATTCAAAACACCATCCACGGCATTCTAACATGAATTCTTCCATATGGTGCTTCTCACTCAGCCCAGTAGCTCTAGCGAGTGCCCACATTCAGTCCACTTGTACTAAAGCTGCAACATTGTAAGCAGTCGCGCAGACTCTTGGAAATCTCCCGAATTCCACACCTAGTGTGGAGAATCTCATTTGACTCGCTTCCCTAGCCAAATGTTTTTCTACGACCAGCCAATCTTTTAAAGTGTGATGAATTCCATGTATTTTGTAACACCGGCTGTTAATGGATCAATTAACCTCAATGGATGGGACCTGTGGCTGTAGCTAGGTTGTAAAGCATATAATTTCATCAAATGGCACTGTAATATTTGTTTAGCATGCATAAAATAATTCAGTGTACCATTTTTGTACAGTGTACAGCACATTTCTAAAAATTCAAGGACTCAGGTCACTCTTAACATTGCATTTTCCAGCAGTGCAATATGGCTTATTTATGGGATAACAAACATTACTTCTAAAGCATTAACTTTTTCAGTCAGGGAAGAGTCTTGTGTTCACTGAAATGTAGAATGTAGAATGAAATGTAGAATATGGAATGGCAATGTAAACTAGAATAAAAGTAAATGATGACGCTAAAGTGTTATGTGTATCCATGTGTTATTGATATCTTTGGGTGACCCCTTCAGATAAAGAGCACTTGTACAATTTAATTAATGAACTTTATTTTCACATTGCTTTTTGAATTATTTGAAATATTTACAGCCAAAAGTATCTACAATGAACATTTCTTTCTTCAAATGTATCAGCACATCAGGGAACTTCCAAATGCTGAGCCAGCAGGAGGAACCTGTCGGAGCAAGCCATAACAACCTGGAGGAAGGGCCCACTGCTGCAGAGCTCTTTGACGACATGTGCCACTCTGCCAATGAGGAGTACGTGCACGTGTACGAGTTGGAGGAGCAGGAGAAGGAGGCGGAGGATGTGGTGGTAACAGAGGTGTCGGTGCCGCCAGCGGCAACGCCTGCACCTCGTGCACAGGCATCTTCAGTAACGTCGTCCGGCACGCCTACGAGCAGGAAAAGAAAGGTAAATGCAGACGATTTGTTGGCGCAGCAGCTTCAGCGTGTCACCGGTGCTCTCGAAACAACAAAGCCGACAGATCACATCGAGCTGTTTGCAATGTCACTTGTTCCACTCATGAAACGAGTGAGAACGGAAAAACAAGCGGACATGTATATAAAGATTTTGAATGTCATTAAGGAATTAACTGATTAATTTTTTTCTTTTTGTCATACTCGGCACCTTCTCACTGCAGCTTCAGAGTGCCGATCGCACATCGCCAAAGAAACAAAGGAGCAATGTTTATGCTATCTGTTCATTTTGCTCGTCCATGTGCTGTCTGCACCATGAAGGCACAGTGATACTATAAACCAGCACATCAAGGCAGCATGTTTTTCGAGTATGTTTGTTTTCTTACTTTTGTATACATACTTTTACTTTTAAATTTAATGTGTTGTCGACCCGTGCAATAACCTTCTCAATAGCCAAGTTATGGAAACCAAGAAAATGTCAGAAGTTGCTCATACTGCATTCCACCAGGTACTCATACTATTATTCTTTATTTTCTTTTTCAATGTGTTTAATTCTATATTACAGTATGTTGATCTCTCACTTCTCATATATTCACTCTTTATGTTCCATCTTTTATTGTGATGCTGCATACTTTAACACATTATATGCTTGTCACTGATATTTCATAAATTTTTTTTAGTTTTCATGTGTTCACTTTGCACTTATTTATGTGCTTTTGATGTTTATTGCTTACTTTTATTTTCTTGTTTCTAGTCGTCCTTACATAATGTCATACATTTTAACTGGTCAATGATTGCATGTGCCTTTTACCTGTGCAATACTCTTTTTGATAGCCCAGTTGTGGAAACCAAGAAAAGTGTACCTCCAGATACTCGTACAACCATAGTTATCATATTGAATTGTGTATTACTGTACTTTGATACCTAATCTCTTATATGCTTGCTTTTATGTCCTGTTTGTTACTGCTTTATTGTGATGCTGCATTATGCATTTTTAACACGCTAGCTGCTTGTCACTGATACTTTTATTTCAAAAAATTAAATTATGGGGTTTTACGTGCCAAAACCACTTTCCGATTATGAGGCACGCCGTAGTGGAGGACTCCAGAACTTTTGACCACCTAGGGTTCATTAACGTGCACCTAAAGGTACGTTCACAGGTGTTTTCGCATTTTGCCCCCATAGAAATGTGCACGCTGTAGCCGGGATTCGATCCCACGGCCTCGTGCTCAGCAGCCCAACACCATAGCCACTGAGCTACCACGGCAGGTACTTTTATTTCGGCTTTTTTATGTTCTGGATAAGTTTTCATGTGTTCAATGTGCACAGGTCAGTGTTCAGTTTTTATTTTCCCATTCCTAGTCATCCGTACATGACGTGATACATTTTAACTTTTCAATGCATGCACGTGCCTTTCACCTGTGCAATACTCTTCTTGACAGCCAAGTTGTGGAAACCAAGAAAAATGCGTACCTCCAGATACTCGTATGGCTGTTTTTACCATAGTCCTTTGTGTATTACTGTACTTTGATGCCTCACCTCATTTGTTTGCTTTTTATGTCCTGTTTTTTACTGCTTTACGCTGCATTCTCCATTCTTTAACATGCACGTTGCTTCCCAATGATATTTTTATGTCGTTGTTTTGTGTTCAATTTGCACTTATTTGTAGGTGCTTTTTTTCCTATTTGAAGCCTTCCTTACATAATGTGATATGTTCTACCTCATCAATGCTTGCACATGCACGTGCAATACTCTTTGCAACAGCATAGTTGTGGCCTGCCACTTCAGGCGAACTGCAATGGAG
This sequence comes from Dermacentor albipictus, assembly GCF_038994185.2. Taxonomy (NCBI): domain Eukaryota; kingdom Metazoa; phylum Arthropoda; class Arachnida; order Ixodida; family Ixodidae; genus Dermacentor; species Dermacentor albipictus. The sequence goes on along the minus strand of NC_091822.1, from coordinate 5,743,731 downwards.
CGAATGGGGAGTGACAGTTGCATTCGCGGCAGCTTGGCTGGCCAGTACGGCCCTACCTGTCAAGCCAGCAGTAGCTGGGTATGCTTAAATAAATGTATTTTTTTGTGGTTGGAAATAAAATGTTTACGGTTTCGATAGTCATGAATACCACAGTTCAAGTCTATTTCTACTCCACATCAAACATCCAGTTACCATCAAGTAAGTGGACTACACACTTCACAACATGGATGAACAAAGTAATAACACAAACATTTTTTTCTTGCACAGGTGCCACAAAATTGACACGTAAACAGCATGATTGATAAGCCACAGTGAACAGCAATTATGAATGACTGTTATGAAGTCACAATGTGGCTTTTGCTCTTTCGAGGAAATGCTCACCATCATTGCAGCTGGTAGAACTGCTGCTCACGTAGACGCTTCAAAGCGCCTTCTTTGGAAACACCTGGTTGGTGCCACTGCCATGGAACCTCACCTACTTTGCTGCGAAAATAGGCTGCAAAGAGGTTCCTGGCATGTGCAGCTTCACTGTCGTAGTTTCTTGATCGTGTTGACTGAAGGGGGGTAAACTGCTGCATTCTGTCGTCTCCCAACGCAGCTTGGATGCTTTCGCGCCAGTGTCCTGCTACAACGTTTCCAAACTTGTCCTCTTTATCACTGTAATTGTCCGACTGTGGATTGAGGACAGTTAGGAAGTTGTGCAAGACACAGGCAGCCTTGACAACAAAGTCCACGTTTGTGGGGAGCAAGTTAATGGTCCGCAGTAGGATACGCCACCTTGCTGCTGTGATCCCGAACGCGTTTTCAGCACACCGTCTGTCGGAATATAGCAAACAAACATTGAAATTCAAATTTCACAAACATTTATTTTTAAAAAATGGTTAGAAGAACCTGTTCCCTTAGTCTGCCTTTATGAGAAGACATGTTTACAGTAATGATACAAAGACTGCAAGAAATCCAGTGTCAGAAGTACTATGCGTGTATTTTTCTTGCGGTATATTAATTCCTTGCGCAGTACTTGTGCACTTTAAAGGGACACCAGAGAGAAGCTCTGAAGCAGTTCAGATTGTTCAAGTATTCTTCAAGACCTCTACTTGCATTGATTTTGCAATAAAAGGTTGATTATTAAAAGAGAGAATGACTGTCAGTGTCTCATTTTTGAATTTCACTATCTTAGTGCACCATACCTTGCTCGGCTCAACCTGTAGTTGAAGACTCTTCTTTCATCCTCAAGTTGCTTGGAAGGAAATGGGCGCATAAAGTCTTTCCTTAACTGAAAAGCTTCATCCCCAACGAAGACGTGGGGTAAAGCTGTGGTAGTTCCTGGGAGCAGGCCAAGTGAGGGTATATTGAGGTCTCCATTGACAAGGGCCTCGCCAAATGCAGAGTGTTTAAATACGCCTCCGTCGCTCACGCGACCTTCAGCCCCCACATCAACAAGCACGTACTTGCAACTGCTGTCAACGACAGCCATGAGTACAATTGAATATGTTCCCTGAAATAAAGCATGCATGAGGACAATTGAATATGTTCACTGAAATAAAGCATCAGAGCAAGTGTCGACATTCACATGCAAACAGCAAATTTACGGCCACTGTCAGGCAATTTGAGTGGCCTGTTTAGCAAGCAAGGCTTGGTACTATTGTCACCTGCGTACTATCGTATAAGAACGTTTACTGAAATGGCTGCAGAATGCAGGCAACTGCAAAAGCATCAAAGGATGCTCTGGATGTTAGGGAGTTGTCAATCGTTAAACTCAATAGTCTCCTTTCATACTCGTACCCCTCATATGCTTGAAGGTTAAGGAACCACAATACCTCATTTTATAACCATATGCCCATTTGCATTTGAGTTTTTTTTTTGTACAGCACTACAATGCACTGTACATGGCACCTGACTTGCACTGCATGTAAATTGTAACATCTACAAAGCACCTTCCTGGCGGAATTGCAATTACCAAAAGAAACAGCATCCTTAGTACACAAAGCAAATAAAATGAAAGCATAGCAGTTTACCTTGTAGTTGAAGTAATTACTCCCAGAATTTGGTGGGCATGTGATTGCTACATGTTTTCCATCGACAGCCCCCAAGCAATTGAGGAATTGCCATCGAGCTGAAAATCCTTCAGCAATCTTCTCCCACTCCTCTTGGGTTGGTGTCTAGAATAGTACGGCACTTGCCATTACTACTGACTGGAAAAATCAGTGGCACACAATGCCCATATTGCTAGAAAGTGTGCAGTGTCATTTCAAGTGATAAACGTAATTGCTATGTCCACAGGACCAAGCTCGGTGTAACACACATTTATGCAGTAGAAGAAATGCTTTGCCTCTAATGTACCAAGGCAAAGTTGCTTACCTAGTGTTTTGGTACTGCTTGAAGGCTGATCATTCTTTAATTAATTGGCAAACATTTTGCCCGCACTACCAGCAATAATCACAGTGCAGCAGTTATAAGTGAAGTGTAATGGCATACTTACTTGCATGAAATGATCCTTGAGGCGTGCCCATATTGCTCGACATGTGTCGTGTATGCATTGCCTGGCAGTTTCAAGACCTACACGATATAACAGCGCTACTTGGCATATCTCCTGCCCTGATGCCAGGTAACTGTAACATGACAAACAGAACGAAAATTGCCCTCACACACCAATCTAACTGAGGGGTTTTACGTGCCAGAACCATGATTTAATTATGGGCACGTGCCCCCAATGCACTGGAAATCTGCATATTTACATTTTACCCCTCATGAACCAATACAAATAAAAATCATCCCATTTCTGCAAGCAACCCCATAATACATAAGAGATGTAAAATAGCAGGAAATTGCTGTTCCATACACAAACTGTGGGCCAGCATTCCCTAGCCTGAGAGACTGGGCCCTAGCCTGATAACTACCATGCTATGATTAACCTCTGTAACAGAAACACTTCATAGCAGCAGCCTATGCAGTTTCTTTAAAATATACAGCAAAGTATAATGTTAAAAAATGTAATAGCATTACGACTGTAGCAGCATATACATGGTACTCCACTGGTAAATAATTTTACTCACAATGTGGAATGTACTTCTACGAACCTCAATGTCATCGCCAGTCGCTCTGCAGGCTCCAAGGGCTCCCTGATGAACTGCTGTCGGGTCAGGTCCGCAGCGACAAAGTTTAACAGCTTATCGAAAAGCTGCGGCGTCATTCTGTAGTACTTGCAGAAAAATCTGTGATCTCCTTGTCGCATGCGGCACATCTGCAATTGCCATGAAGAATGTAAACAATCATCCAGACATAATAGACGTGGCTGCGAATGGTCGTCTCATGTGTTAATGCATCGTATGTACCTGATCGCCAAGAGGGTGACCAGAGGTCATTTGCATCACTAAAACAACAATGAACTTGCTAAGCGATATAAAGGCGAGCAGAAAGCCTTACAGATTAACGACAATGGGGGCGAAATGACACAAAAAGAGCGCGTGCATATCGTCTTTTCAGCGCTGCACGTGTTTCTTAGCAATTACAAATTCAACCAAGGTCAGATACTGAATAGCGACACGACAAAACACTTCTGCGTAAAATGAGCAGAGTACTTACAGCTGTGTGGTAAAGTCCTTCTTGCTTTCGGGCCAAAAACACAGGTCGCACCCACCAGCGTCGCCGCTGCCTGCACCGTCGTTGGTCTCGTCTCCTCTTCATTATCATGAGCAAGAGTATCTGTTCCAGCAACAGTAAAAGCCTCGTACGAGTAGAGACTGCGGGCATAATGTCGACGGGATGGAGCCAGGGAGGCGGGACGACGCGGAAATGCAGACGACGCGGAAAGGCGGGAACGCGGCGCCGTTGAAAGCGTGCCAGTGCTGCTGCCACTTCATGCGAAGCTGATTATGTCGTGAAAAGACAGCGCATTTTCATTTTTTTACGTTGGTTTATTAACTCTAAAATTATGAAAATGACGTTTATCACTATTTGAGCATTTTGCAGCACCGTAAATATTTCTGTACGAAACGATGTCTTCTCAACCGATTATGTGTGAGCGCGCAGGAGCGCGCGCTTCCGCGCGTACTTGTGGATGCAAACCGCCATTACTCGCGAGGCGCGGCAGGCGCAAGGCGCGCGAACGCGAGCTAGCGCGCGTCCGCAAGCGTACGTGTGGTCTCGGCTTTAGAGCGCAGCTCTTTGGCGTCCGTTCCTGGGTTTCGCGTCGTCGTTGTCGGCGTTGTCGTCGGCCTCGTAACCAGCTCGCTGACGAATCTGCTCCGCCGCCGCGCATGCGCGCTGTCGGCTCTCCGGGCGAGGGAGGATGATGGAAGGGAGGAGGAGAGACTGTGGAGGAGGGCTGGCTACAGAAATGGCTCTTTGGCGTACGTTCCTGGGTTTCGCGTCGGCGTTGTCGTCGGCCTCGTAACCAGCTCCGCCCCCCTTTCATCCCCCCAGCGCTAGCAGCGACCGACTGATACCGCTTTCGTGAGTCCGCTACCGCACTCACGAAAGACGTCGTGCACTTCCTGCAACTCGCATTAACCGTCCATCGATCCACACCGATGTTAGTAGTGGGGGACTTTAATGTTGACATAAAGACAAACAGCAATTTCCTAACACTTATGCGGGAGAACATCCCGTTCCTCTCGCTCGTAACGCGTCCCACGGCTGTGACAACCTCGCGAGGCACTTGTATAGATCTCGCCTTTGAGAATCAAGCATTGGTGTACCAAGTCGAACATATATCAGTCTATTTCTCCGACCACAAAGCTTCCTTCATGACTGTCAAGAACTGTTAGTGGAGTCTTTGTTAAAGGAACACGTGTGAAAAAAAAAATTCTGTGATAGCGCATACATGTGTTGCTCGATTTCTTTGCCTCAATCTATCGAAAAGGTGAAACAGCTTATTTGCTGCGCTCAAATTTCGCATTACGAAGTAACGTAATCGTCGGTAATTTTTTCTTCGCGCGCAGTGCATTGTGGTGCGAGAGTTCCGCCGACTTCGACGCGCGAATGGCTCCGGAGCCAAATCGGCGCCGGGCCCGCCGGGGCGCGTTGGAAGCCGCCGGTTACGTTAGCTGTGCCGGTGCGCCCGACTATAGAGGTGTCGTTTTCGCCGACGTGACGTAGCGTGCGCGCGCGCGCGCGCGCGCGTGCATTACGTCGGACTATAAACAGCCCTTTACACAATATTGCTACTGGGTTCTTCAACGTTACCACCACGTGACAACATTCTTAGACACTCTGAAAATAAGGCGATCGTTCTTGATATTTTTATAGATTTTTCAAAGCCCTTGAATTAAGTAAACTATAAAGTATTGTTAAAGAACTTGCATTGCTATGGTATTTGTGGACAAACCTTAACGCTTATTGACTCTTATTTATCAAACAGACAGGAGCTCGTTCAGATAAGTGACTTTATTTCCGGAATGAAACCTTTGCTGTGGGGAGTGCCACAGGGCAGTGTTCTCGGCCCCCTATTTTTTTTTTTCATACTGCAGACCTAAAACAGGTGCAAGCAGGGTGGTTAAACACAACAATATTACAATGCATTATTCAATCAAGTAAGGTGGTAAGACACAACAGTAATACAATGAGTCAATCAATTGAAACAGGCAACAACGAGTTATTCCAGTCTGTTATAGTTCGGGGAAAAAAGAATACTTGAATACATCCGCCCGTGCAAAATAAGGTGTTAGTGAATTCGGATGATGGTGTCGAGTAAGCCTAGACGTTGTACTGAACAGATACGATGCAGGATTAATTGATAAGTCTCCATTAATATGCATGGTAAGAAATCGAATTCTTAAGTGTTGCCTTCGCTGCTCAAGGACTTCGATGCCATTATCACGCATTATTTGTGAGGGGGAATCATAGCGAGAGAATTTAGGATATATGAATCGTACGGCTTTTTTCTGTACCCTTCCGATACATTTAATATTTTGTTTAGTAAATGGGTCCCGAACACATGCATATTCATGTTTAGGTCTAATTAATGAATAATAAGCAAGCAGTTTTACGTTAGGTGGGGAATTTCTAAGTTTCTGTCGCAAAAAATATAATTTACGCAAGGCTGAAGAACAGATATTATTGATGTGTAAATTCCATGATAAGTTGTTAGTAATTGTGACGCCCAAATACTTAAATTTTGTTACTTCCTGCAAGGGCAACGAACCTAACGTGTAACTAAAGGTTAGTGGAGCTTTCTGACGAGTGAATCGAAGAAAGACCGTCTTTTCATCGTTAAGCCGCATTCCCCATGTTTTGCACCAATCAGCAATGCCAGCTAGAGAAGTTTTTAAATCAGTTTGATCATTGGTTGAAGTGATTTCCCTAAAAAGCACACAGTCGTCAGCAAACAACCTACTTTGCACGCTGGGATGGATTGAAGTAGTAATATCAGTTATATAGAGTAAAAAGAGCAGTGGCCCTAGCCCACTTCCTTGAGGAACTACCGAGGTGACCGGAAGACAGCCAGACTGTTGCTTAATAATTTCCACGAACTGGCGGCGATTTGTTAGGTAGTTTGTTATCCATGCGATTAATATTTCAGGGAGCTCAAGATGTCTAAGTTTTAGTATTAATTTGTCATGGGGAACTGTATCAAAGGCTTTGCTAAAATCAAGAAATACGGTTTCAATTTGACCATTTTTTATCGAGGCATGAGGCGAGTGAATGAATTACGGTAACATGCTGTGTAACTGTTGAATAGCCTTTCCTAAATCCGTGTTGAAAATTAGACAGTATTGAATGTTTATCTAAAAATTCGTTAATCTGATTGGCAACAATATGTTCCATTAGTTTGCAACATGAGGATGTCAATGATATTGGCCAGTAATTTTCTAACAATGAACAGTCGCCCTTCTCGAATACGGGTACAACTCTGGCTACCCTCCAGTCAACCGGTAATTTTCCAGCAAGCAACGAAGCATGAAATATAATAAGAAGGAACCTTGCAATAGTTTCAGCATAACGTTTCAAAAAAACGTTCGGAAGGTTGTGAGGACCGCAAGAAGATTTAGTTTTTAAGTTAACTAGCATCGAAACTAAGCCAGGGTATGAAATTAAATTAGCTTTGGATGGGTGAAACGTTTTCTCTCTAGATCAACTAATGCCAGAGTTAGAAAATACACTATGAAAATAATAATTGAAGTGACTCGCAATTTCCCTGTGATCGGTAATCATTGAACCATCGATGCAGATTTGTGCTACTGGCTTCTTTTTTTCGCTCAAGTAATTCCAGAACTTTTCGGGCTGTTCAACAATAAAGCTTGGTAGTACTATATTGAAATAGTGTTCCTTCGAGGTGCTACTGCACGCGCACGTCTGTCTTAATGACATTGTAAATATTAACGGCGAGGCCAAATACATAATATATGCTGATGATACCAGCATACTTCTTTCACGGCACGATATTCACGAGCCTATAAGAACTTGTAATCACACAATCGAAACGCTAGCAGCAAATGCAGCAATGTCAGCAGCTAATGCCATGTGTAATAATGAAGATAAAACGATTTAAAAGCTGTTATATTCCTACCAAAAATAAAGTTATCCCACCTCATGAAGACAGAGTACTGAGCACTCACACTATTGAAATAGGTGACCGTTTGAAATGTCTGGGCATATTTGTTTCCGCGAATGTGAGCTGGGATTACCATATAAGATATGTCCTGCAAAAATTAGCTCAGGTGACAGGTGTAATTGGTCAGCTTCGATATTTACCTGCAAAAGGAATCAAGCGTCTGCTCTATCACTCGCTCTTTCATCATCATCCTCATCATCATTAGCAGCAGCAGCAGCCTGATCACGCTCACGGCAGGGCGAAGACCTCTCCCATACTTCTACAACTACCCCGGTCATATACTAATTGTGGCCATGTTGTCCCTGCAAACTTTTTAACATCATCCGCCCACCTAACTTTCTGCCGCCCCCTGCTACGCTTCCGTTCTCTTGGAATCCAATCTGTAAGCCTTAATGACCATCGGTTATTTTCCCTCCTCATTACATGTCCTGCCCATGCCGATTTCTTTTTCTTGATTTCAACTAAGATGTCATTAACTCACGTTCGTTCACTCACCCAATGTGCTCTTTTCTTATCCCTTGAGGTTACACCCATCATTCTTCTTTTCATAGCTCGTTGCGTCGTCCTCAATTTAAGTAGAAACCTTTTCGTAAGCCTCCAGGTTTCTGCCCCGTACGTGAGTACTGGTAAGACACCGCTGTTATACACTGTTCTCTTGAGGGATAATGGCAACCTGCTGTTTATGATCTGAGAATGCCTGCCAAACGCACCCCAGCCCATTCTTATACTTATCGTTATTTATTATTATTTCCTTCTCATGATCCGGATCCGCCGTCACTACCTGCACTAAGTAGATGTATTCCCTTACCACTTCCTATGCCTCGCTACTTATCGTAAACTGCTGTTCTCTTCCGAGACTCTTAAACATTACTTCAGCAGATTAAATTTTAAACCCACCCTTTTGCTTTGCGCCTCCAGGTCAGTGAGCATGCACTGCAGTTGGTCCACTGAGTTACTAAGCAAGGCAACATTATCAGGGAATCGCAAGTTACTAAGGTATTCTCCATTAGGTTTTATCCCCAATTCGTCCTAATCCAAGTCTCTGAATACCTCCTGTAAACACGCTGTGAATAGCATTGGAGAGATCATATCTCCCTGCCTGACGCCCTTCTTTATTGGGATTTTATTGCTTTCTTTATGGAGGACTACGGTAGCTGCGGAGATGCTATAGATATCTTTCAGTATTTTTACATACGGCTCGTCTACACCTTGATTCCGTAATCCTTCTATGACTGCTGAGGTTTCGACTGAACCAAACGCTTTCTCGTAATCAATGAAAGCTATATATAGAGTGGGCGTTGGCGGGCAGCAAGTATGCAGACGCGGCTGAAGACATGTTTCTTCTTTATCCAGTTTCTGACTTTCACCTGGACTTGGCCCGTTGCCTTGACGAATCAACCTGCTATCGTGGTGCACCAGATGAATACTATCGCCCGCAACGTGCTGCTGACAGCGGCAGATGATGATCCAATTCTTGTTTCCAAGTTCCGCCTAGAAACAGCACCAGTGGTCCCTCTGGGCTCTTCAACAACATCACTGAGGACATCGCCGGACGTGCTGTACTTATGGGGCCGGGCATCGTACGCACCTTTCAGTGGGCGTTGGCGAGCAGCAAGTATGCAGACGCGGCTAAAGACATGTTTCTTCTTTATCCAGTTTCTGGCTTTCACCTGGACTTGGCCCGTCGCCTTGACGGATCTACCTGCTATCGTGGTGCACCAGATGAATACTATCGCCCGCAACGTGCTGCTTACGGCGGCCGATGATTATCCAATTCTTGTTTCCAAGTTCCGGCTGGAAACAGCACCAGTGCTCCCTCTGGGCTCTTCAACCACATCACTGAGGACATCGCCGGACGTGCTGTACTTATGGGACCGGGCATCGTACGCACCTTTCAGTGGGCGTTGGCGGGCAGCAAGTATGCAGACGCGGCTAAAGACATGCTTCTTCTTTATCCAGGTTGGTACTTCATATTCCTTGCATTCTAAACGCTCGAGTAGTCGCTGCTTGCTGCTCATCCCACGCCCACATGTTTTGGTACTTTTGGTTGCGGATTGCTTTCAAGTGTTGAAGATGTTGCTATTGTCCCGTGATGTGGAGCAAAACCCTGGTCCCGATAAAGTTGACAAGGGCAATGCTGAAGTACTGGCTGCCATAAATGCTCTCGCGAGTACGATGGAGGCACGACACGCTGAAGTGATGTTTTCACTTGACGAGGTAAAAGCTAGTCAAAAGCTGTTGGAAGAACGAGTGTCTGATATCACCACGAGATTAACAACTGCTGAAGGGAAAGTAAGCGCTCTCGAAGGCACTCACAATGTGGATGCGACCGAAGTTCACCGCGTTGCTGCTAATATAGTGCGAAGTGAAAACGCTGCACTACAAGCACGCCTTGACAAATTTGAGGACCGTTCCCGCCGTGAAAACTTAATTATGTATGGTTTGAAAGACAATCCTTCAGAAAGCTGGGCCCACACTGAAGAAGCCGTACGAGCCATTCTTGCAGATCATCTATCTTTAGAACTTCCTGCAGATGCAATTTCACGAGTGCATAGACTTGCCTCCTTTGTTACTGGCAGAAATCGTCCTATAGTTGTGACGTTTGCTTTGTTTAAAACAAGAGAGAATGTTTTAACACAGGTCTAAACTTAGAAATACGGGAGTCGCTCTACAAGAGGACTACTGTAAAACAACGAGGCAGATACGTAAAAAGCTGATAGATTTCGCCAAAGCTACCACACAGCCCTACAACCTAAGATATAATCGATTATATATTAATAAAAAATGCTACGTCTACTGCAAAGAAACTGATAACCTCTGTGAAATAGATTCCCCTAGCGCATTTGCATCTGGTATCCACGTATCTTCTTCAGATCCGCAACACGTTGCTGGTTTTCATCCGGCACATGCGTCCGATAATGCTTCAACTTCCAATGTGTCACACCCTCATAGTGCTCCGACTTAGGAATCACCGGCCGTTCAGACGAATCATATCGGCGACTATTCATTCCTTCTTGCGAACATCAGAAGTATATTAAAGAAGCGTGATACCCTGTCATGTTCAATGGACACGTGCGTAGCCGATATCGTTGTTTTAACTGAGACTTGGTTGTCAAGTAAAGTCATGAATTGTGAACTCTTTTCTTGTGAAAAGAAATATACATTGTACAGACACGACCGAAGGGACCGATCAGGGGGCGGTGTTTTGATTGCCCTTTCTGAAGACAAATTCTTACGTTGTCCCGATCCAATCAGAGCTTGAATTCCTGTGTACATGCGTTACCTTAAACCATCAAGATGCCATTGTTTGTGCATGTTATCAGCCTCCGCTTACTGCCACCACGTTCTGTGACGAACTCCATGATAGTCTGAACAAAGTTGTGTCTGATACCCAAAACCGCCAATATTTCTTATGGGTGACTTCAATTTTCCAGGTATCCAGTGGACCGATTCTAACCCCATTGTAACTACTAATTCATCCGAGTGTACAGCTTACATTGACCTCTGCTCTACATTTAATCTTTCTCAGCTTGTACAAGAACCAACTCGCGTTACCCCTTCGTGTGCAAATGTACTCGACCTTGTACTCGCCAACTATCCCGATTCGGTCTCTACCCTAACGCTACTACCAGGTCCAAGTGATCACCTTACAATCCATTTTACTACACCATCGCGCTCGCGCCGCACATCGAAACATTCGAAAATAATCCGTGATAACGGGAGAGCAGACTTTGAAGCCATTAATACTGCTTTGGAAAAATTCGTTGACGAGTTCTTGACACAGTTCTGGGAGCGCCCAGTGCAAGTGAACTGGCGGTTGTTTCAAATGCAAGTCAAAGCACTCATCGATAAATATATTCCGCTACGAAGAATATCTAGCAAGAGGCGTTCGCCGTGGTTCAACTTATTGTTAAAACGCTTACTAAACAGGAAAAAGCGCATGTTCCGCCGCTGCAAGAAAGTTATGACTGACAGATCAAGGTTGGCTTATCAATCTACCGCTGCAGAATATAAACGTGCTCTCATCGGTGCTAAACACAATTATTTTCATTCAACCCTCCCCTCTTTACTTACTTAAAATCCAAGCAAGTTTTGGAATGTTATCGGCATGCGCGAATACGAAGAAGTTCGCTTGAAGAACGATCGAGCATTCTTTGTATCAAATAAACAGTGCTGTATCTTATTCAACGACACATTTTCATCATCTTTTTCACATGTTGGACCAATAACCGTTCCTATTATTTCTGCACCTGACTTCTTTCAAATGGACCCTATCCTTATCGACTGGGTAGGCATTTGTAAACTCATTCAAGTTGCTAAACTGTAATCGTCAGCTGGCACTGATGGTATTAACTACAAGTTTCTCAAAAACACCCAGACTTATTCATCCATTATACTGTCGTATGTCTTTTCTCAGTCATTGCAGAGCGCCACGTTGCCGGACGACTGGAAGGTGGGAAAGGTGGTTCCGGTGCTTAAATCTGGTGATGTTCATAGCCCCCACAACTACAGGCCTATCTCATTAACATCAATTCCATGCAAACTTCTTGAACATATAATATTGTTACGGTTAATGTTAAACCGGCTTTATTTAAGGGACGAGATTGATGGTCAAGTCAAGATGGCGTCCCGAGGCTGCACACGGTAACGTCGTCTTCCTCTTCTGCTCGCCCGGCTCATGCCGTAGCAATCCTCGGTTGCCAGACGAAGCCCGCTGGGCAAGTCCAAATCACTCGGAAAGCGTAGGGTGAAACCGCTTAATACGGGCAACATGTACTAACTGGGTCCGGCTAGACCGACGACCCGCCGACGTCAAGCGTGCCACCACGTACGTCAAGTCACTCAAGCGATCTACAATGACGAATGGGCCCGTGTACTGGGGTAAAAACTTTTCGCATAAGCCACGGTTACGTTGCGGGGTCCACAACCACACAAAGTCTCGTTTGGCGTACGAGACATACTGGTGTCGGCTGTCATAGCGCTCGTTCGATCGGTCTTGCGATGCCACAGTACGAAGGCGAGCGATACGCCGGGCTTCTTCGGCAAGACAAAGCGTATTGGCAACAGAGTACTAGCTGTGAAAGTCAAACGGTAGTATAGTGTCAATGCAGCTTAGCGGTGAACGTGCGTAAAGGAGATAAAAAGGACTGTCATCGGTCGTCTCATGCTTTGCAGTATTATAAGCATAGGTGATGAAGGGGAGCACGTCATCCCAGTCCTTGTGATCGGAAGATACGTACATGGCCAGCATGTTAGAGTTCTGTTCGTACGTTCTGCAAGCCCATTTGTCTGAGGGTGATAAGGCGTTGAATGACGGAACTGCGAACTGCAGAGACGAAGCAGTTCTTCTACGGCGTCCGCAACAAACTGACGACCGCGATCGCTAATGATCACACGGGGGGACCATGTCGAAGAATAATGAATCGAAGCAAAAATGTTGCAACGGACGCAGCTGTTGAAGATGGTACGGCCGCTGTTTCCGCGTAACGGGTCAGATGGTCGACACATACGATCACCCATCGGTTGTCGTTAGATGATCGGGGAAATGGGCCCAGAAGATCGATACCCACTTGTTCAAATGGCAGGCGAGGCAGCGACAGAGGTTGGAGATGACCTGGCGGAGCAGTCGTAGGGCGCTTGTAGCGTTGACATTGTTCGCAACTGGCGACGTAGTGCTTGACTGTGTCCCGCATTTTGGGCCAGTAAAAACGCTCCTGTGTCCGGTTCAAAGTTCTGATGAACCCTAGATGGCCAGAGGTCACATCGGCGTGCATGGCTCTCAGTATGTCCTTTCGCAGACTCTGCGGCACCACCAGAAGGAAGCGTGCGCCTTTAGCTGAATAATTGGGCTTGTAAAGCAGGCCGTCGCGGACACAAAATCGACCGGTGGCTCCAGGACGCGATGCGGCTACATATAGAGGTTCCAAACTAATATCATTTTCCTGCTGCTTTCAAAGTTGTCGAGTCTGAAAATGTAGAAGAAATGGGAGCAAAACAGTCATCAAAATTGTCTGCGTCACACTCCGTTGTCGTCAGAGGAAGGCGGGAGAGACAGTCCGCATCTGCGTTGTGACGCCCGGACTTGTAGGAAATAATGAAGTCGTACTCCTGCAGTCGAAGAGCCCAACGTGCCAGTCGTCCACTCGGGTCACGGAGATTCACCAAGCAGCATAACGCGTGGTGGTCAGTAACGATAGTGAACGGGCGTTTGTAGATATAGGGCCGAAATTTGTGGACAGCGAAAACAGCTGCCAAGCATTCTTGCTCGGTCACAGTGTAAATGCGTTCCGCCTTAGTCGAAGAGCGACTAGCATAAGCCACAACGTGTTCAGCTCCGTCATGACGTTGCACTAGTACGGCACCGATGCCGATGCCACTGGCATCAGCGTGCACTTCCATAGGTGCGGATGCATCGAAGTGGCGCAATATGGGCCCTGACGTTAGTAGGAATTTTAGCTGGCGGAATGCGTCGTCGCAAGCCGATGTCCAGTTGAAAGGGACGGCTTCTTGGAGAAGACATGTTAGGGGGTACACCACGTCAGCGAATCTTGGGACGATGCGCCGAAAATACGAGCACAGGCCCAAGAAACTCCTCAACTCCCGCACTGACTTCGGTGCTTCGAAGGAGCTGACTGCCTCAATCTTCCGTGGATCTGGCCTCACACCGTTTTTGTCGACCAGATGCCCAAGTACCAACGTCTCCGTTTCCTCGAAACGACATTTCTTGGAATTTAGGATCAAGCCGGCTTGTTTGACACAATCCAGAACAAGACTGAGACGGTGGTTATGCTCACTCAATGTGCTGCCAAAAATCACCACATCATCGAGGTAGCACAAACAAATTTCCCATTTAAGTCCTTGGAGGATAGTATCCATGAATCGTTCGAATGTTTCTGGCGCGTTACAAAGGCCGAACGGCATAACGTTAAATTCATAAAGACCATCTGGTGTCACGAAGGCCGTTTTCTCCTTATCGTCTGGGTGCATGGGTATCTGCCAATACCCTGATCGCAAATCCAGTGATGAAAAGCAGGCAGCGGAATGTAAACAATCGATGACATCATCAATTCTAGGAAGTGGATACACATCCTTTTTGGTGACTGCATTCAGTTTCTGTAATCAAAGCAAAACCGCCACGATCCATCCTTCTTCTTTACTAAGATTACTGGTGCTGCCCACGGACTAGAGGACTCTTGAACAACACTTTTTCGCAGCATGTCTTTCACCTGTTCAGCAATAACTCTCCTCTCTGTTGCAGAAACAGGGTAAGGCTTTTGCCGAATGGGGTGCGCAGATCCGGTGTCAATTCTGTGGCGAGCACGGGAACGAGGGAGTGAAGCCTGCTTGTCGCCTTGTGCGAAATCGAATACAGAAAGATGTGCCCACAAAACTTCTGCGAGAGCGTGGCGCTCATGTGAGGGCAGCGCCTTGTTGATCATCCATAGGATCTGCTCTTCAGAAGTGCTTTGGTGAGGATCGCTAGTACGAGACTGCTCCTCCTCGCTTAGAACAGTAATGGAGCTGTAAGTAATCTCGTCAAATTCAGCGAGCTTCATATCACGCGGAAGAACAGCAGGGACGCAAGAACAATTGAAAGCCCACAAATTTGAGACGCCATTCACTACTCTAACGACAGAGCGTGGTACGAGTACATCTTTCTTTGCGCAGCTCTACGTAAGTGGCTGGACTTGCGCGTCAAACGATGAAAGGTCGGCAGCAGCGAAGTTGACAGGGATACGTGACAGCGACCAAGGCGGTACCAGCAAATCGTACGAAACAACACAATAGTTTTTCACTTATAAGGATGTGTCGGCAAGGGTGGCGAGAAGCGCGCTATTCAAAGTAATTTCGCCTGTGCCACAGTTAACGGATGGACCACAATCCTGAAGAAAGTCAATCCCGAGAATCACGTCATGAGTGCACCGCGGTAGTACGAGAAATTCTGTTTTAAGATCTTCTCCTCCGAACAAAACACTTGCAACACAAATACCAAGGGGAACTAGGCACTCTCCACTGACACCACGAAACGTCACATCACCATTCCACGGGAACATAACTTTCCGGCCCAGCCTCTCCATGAAAGTCGCACTCATGACGGAAACGGTAGCACCAGTATCCACTAATGCTGTTGCAGGTATACTAAACACACGCACTTTGTTCTTCACCATCATAATAGGCAGAGGGGTATTTCGTAGAGACGCAGACTGTCCGGTGACCTTACCTCCATCGGTCGCGCGGGCTAGTTTCCCGACGGCGGTGGTGACAAAGCACGTCGCCGTGCTGACGGTGAACGGCGTTGGCGACTGGTTGGGGGCGTCAGTCTGCGGTCTCAACCTGGCGAGCCACTCCTGCTACTATATTGACGGAAGGTATTCCGGGGTGGCGCGCCTGTGGTGTTTGCACTGTCAGGGTCTGTCGGCCAACGGTCGTCATAACTGTCACATTCAAAATTCGGCCAAGTTGGTGGTGGGCCATATCTTGTCTGTTGGCGCCGGCGACAAAAACGAGCAATGTGTCCTGAGGCGCCACAGCTGTAACACACAGGCGATGCGCGACCGACGTGGTAAGCCTCGGGGTCTACCCTGGGACGCTGCGAATAATAAATGCGATCTTCCGAATTCCTATTCGTGGTGGTAGCTCGACGAGTTCGTTGATCGTGCGTCACGTCGTCGGGAAAGGTACGTCGGTGCTGTCGCAGCTGATCGACTCGACACTCTGCAACGCCGGGCATGGCGGACAATGCGGACACAGCAGATGCATGTTCTTGCGGTTGGTTGGGAGCCCACCCAAGCTGTTCGACATCCGCCCCTTTGGTGTGTCTTTCAAGTTCTTCGCGAACAATTTGCCTTATAGTTATTTGCTAACCTGCCGAACTTAGGCGTTATACGGCGCAGCTTCAAGGCCTCAAATGTGCGGCAATGCTTGATGAGGTCGGCGACCGAGGCGAGACTCTCCTTGCCGATTAAATAATTGTACACATCCTCGGCTATGCCTTTGAGAAGGTGTGCAACCTTGTCCTCTTCGGACATTCGAGGATTGACCGTTCTGCAAAGCTTCAGGATTGCCTCAATGTACGTAGTACAGGTTTCACCTGGGACTTGGGCGCGCTGCAGCAATGTCTGCTCCACCCGCTTCCTTTTCGTGGTGGAATCGACGAAGCACTCGGTAAGGTGAGTAACGAAGCTGTCCCACGTTGTGCAGATATCTTCATGGTTCTCGAACAACACTAGCGCAGTGTCTGTGAGGAACAGAACCACGTTGTCGAGCTGAGCCGTGGAGTTTCAGCCGTTGTACTTGCTCACACGCTTGTAGTGGGTGAGCCATTCCTCCACGTCCTCGCCGAATTTTCCTGAGAAAGGGCGGGGCTCCACCTGATGCATCCATGCGCCGGTTGTTCGCACTGGAGCTGCCAGAG
This sequence comes from Dermacentor albipictus, assembly GCF_038994185.2. NCBI lineage: Eukaryota > Metazoa > Arthropoda > Arachnida > Ixodida > Ixodidae > Dermacentor > Dermacentor albipictus. Next base: position 5,726,764 of record NC_091822.1, on the reverse strand, counting down.
AAGGCTGTTGGTCACCGCTGTGGGACATCGGGATCTCAAGTGGTGTTGGGCGCAGTCGAGCGAGGCGTCGGCTCCGGCGTGGTACTTGCTGCAGCAGCTCCGTCGTCTTGGTCGTAGTACCCCGGCACCTCCACCACAAAACTGTTACGGTTAATGTTAAACCGGCTTTATTTAAGGGACGAGATTGATGGTCAAGTCAAGATGGCGTCCCGAGGCTGCACACGCTAACGTCTTCTTCCTCTTCTGCTCGCCCGGCTCATGCCGTAGCAATATATTCTAACCTAATGTCGCATCTAGAATCGAACTGTTTCTTCACACCTAATCAGCATGGTTTTCGCAAACACCACTCCTGTGAAACTCAACTGGTCGCGTTTACTAATGACTTGTTTTCCATTTTGGACTGTTCATCACTTGTGGATTGCATTTTTTAGATTTCGCGAAAGCATTTGATACTATGTCACATAAACTACTACTTCTCAAGCTTAGTAAACTAAACCTTGATACTAATCTGATGGAGTGGATCGAGTGTTATTTGCAGCGCCGTACCCAGTACGTTTCAAATAATGACTGTGACTCACCTGCACAACATCCGGAGTTCCCCAAGGCTCCATACTAGGTCCTCTGCTTTTTCTAATTTATATTAACGACCTTCCTGATTCCATTAACTCACAAATTAGACTCTATGCTGATGATTGCGTAATATATAGACAAATATCCAAACCTTCTGATGCAGCCATTCTTCAATCTGATCTGGATAACATCTCCACTTGGTGTCACACCTGGTCTATGAAACTAAATATTGGTAAGTGCAAAGCAATCAGAATAACGCGCACGCCTAACCAGTTTTCATGCACCTACTTCCTTAATCACTCTTCTTTAACTTCAGTCTCTGATTATAAGTATCTTGGCGTATACATCACTGCCAACCTATCATAAAAAAGCACGTTCAACATATCACTAATAATGCTAACCGCACACTTGGTTTCCTTCGCCGTAATTTTTCCCTGGCTCCTGTGTCCCTAAAACTACTTCTATATAATACTCTTGTGCACCCGAAACTATAATATGCTTCTTCCGTTTGGGATCCTCACACCAAATCACTCATACAAGCCCTCGAATCCATCCAAAATCGTTCTGTTCGTTTTATACTCTCTAACTATTCTCGTTCAGCCAGTGTAACGTTAATGAAGAAAACATCAGATCTTCCTAACCTTTCCTTACGCCGTCGTATTTCTCGATTATGCCTCTTTCACAAGATATATTTCACCTCTGACACTCTTAAGCAGTCACTCTTTACTACTCCTACGTACTCTTCATCCCGCATGGATCACCGATTCAAAGTTGGCGTGCCAAGCTGCAGGACTAATCTTTATTTTGATTCGTTTGTTCCAAAGACAAGCGCGGACTGGAACCACCTTCTTGCCTCTGTCGTGTCCATAGCAGTACCCGAAGTCTGCAAGTCTGCTGTATACGATCACCTTCATTAACCTTCCTACTAAAAATGTATTCGTGTATAGCCATTTGCATTTTTGTATACCCACTCCTCTCTGTAACGCCGAACGGCCCTGAGAGTAAATAAATGAAATGAAATGAAATGAAATAAGGGTTGGTTATATTCCGCACATTTCTGGTAGCACCTGCATGGTTGTGTGAATATGTTCTATTGTTGAGTAGCCTTTACGGAATCCTGACTGGTCCTTTGGTTGACAGAAGTCTAAGGTGTTCGTGATTCTATTTGCGATTAGCTTGGTAAATATTTTGTAGGCTATGGACAGTAAGCTGATCGGTCCATAATTTTTCATATCTTTGGCGTCCCATTTCTTATGGATTAGGATTATGTTAGCGTTCTTCCATGATTCCGGTACGCTGGAGGTCATGAGGCATTGCGTATACAGGGTGGGCAGTTTTTCTAGAACAATCTGCCCACCATCTTTCAATATATCTGCTGTTACCCGATTCTCCCCAGCTGCCCTTTGCATAGCTTCCACGACTTTCTTTACCTCCGGCGTTGCTTGTGGGTTTTCAAATTCCTGTAGACTATTTTCTCTTTCATTATCATCGTGGGTGCCACTGGTACTAGCTCCTGTGGTATAAAGTTTGAAAACAGGGATAAGGTGCCTCAGAAAGGCTGCCGAACGTTTCGATAGGAGGACCTATCTTCGTCAAAGCGGCGCCGTCATCCTCGGCATGTTAGTTTTAACGGGTTAGTGCAGTGACGTCACGTGTGGGTGTCGTCGCTGGCGGCTGGTTTTAAAGGGAGAAACTTCAGAGTTAACGAGTGCTGTCGTCCGACGTCTGTGAGCTTCGTTCCGAAAACGAGGGGACACTCACCCACTCCTCAGCCACTTGAACTACCTCATCCATATTAGTAGCGATATTGCCGGCTTTGTCTCTTAATGCATGAACCTGATTCTTGCCTATTCCTTGTTTCTTCTTCACTGCTTTTAGGCTTCCTCCGTTTCTGAGAGCATGTTCAATTCTATCCATAATATACTTCCTTATGTCAGCTGTCTTACGGTTGTTTATTAACTTGAAAAGTTCTGCCAGTTCTATTCTAGCTGTAGGGTTAGAGGCTTTCATACATTGCCTTCGTCTCCTGCGATGGCTTGCTGGTATCCTGCCTAACGGAGTTACCACCGACTTCTATTGCACACTCATTAATGATGCCCATAAGATTGTCGTTCATTGCTTCAACACTAAGGTCCCTTAACTGAGGTAAAGCGCTACGGAAGGAGGGAGAGCTGCACTGCAATGAAGGCTCAGCTAGGATGGGAGTTTCTTTCTGCCCGCCGAATAAACTGAGATTAAAATATTTATACTCGATTTACTATCATAAAAGTGGAATTAATAGAGAAATTTGCCTAAGGACACCACATTACATTTCAAAACGAGCTGATCATAGTTGCAAAATCCTCGACTACCCTGGCAAGACGAACATGAATGCAAACTCATTTTTTGTTCGAACAATTAGACAGCGGAATAGGCTGAATGAAAGGCAAGTGCATTGTATGAATGAAGATCTATTTTATTCCATGCTGTAATCCCCCTGCTGTAACGCCTTTGGGCGCTGCGGGGTAACTGATGAAAAAAGTGTAAAGGCTACCTGTTCTGTAGCTTGATCTGCTATTTCTCTATTTTCTCTCTTACCGCTAATTCATTGATCGGCTTATTAGAGACTTTTAGCGTGTCCGGTATTCGGGCAAACGCGGGCAGTTTTCCGGTTTAGCGGGGGCGTCAAGGTGAGCGGCCCGATCGGTGGCGCCAGCTGGTGGCGCAAAGCTCAACCACACAAACACAGAGCTAATGACTGTATTCTGCTTAGCTGCTGGGGTAAATTTTCGACAGTGGCGTAATCGTGTTCACAATTACGCCGCTGCCAAAAATTTGCACGAGTGGCGAAGCAGGATATGGTGAGTTACTGCAGTTTTAGCTATGCGTTTGTCTGGTTTAGCTCTACAACACCAGGCGGCTTCACCGCTCACGTTTACGCCCCGACCATCCGGTAATCCGCCCAAAGCGCTCCCGTTTACCGGAATAGCGTACAAGCTAAAAGTCTCTCTTATGTACCAGATTCTTCCGTTCCCTCCTGAAGTCTAGGCTAATTCGATTTCTTACCATTCTATGGTCACTGCAGCGCACCTTGCGGAGCACGTCCACATCTTGTATGATGCCAGGGTTAGCACAGAGTATAAGGTCTATTTTATTTCTAGTCTCACCATTTGGGCTCCTCCATGTCCACTTTCGGCTATCCCGCTCACGGAAGAAGGTATTTATTACCCACATATTATTCTGTTCTGCAAGGTCTACTAATAACTATCCTCTGCTAGTCCTAGAACCTATGCCATATTCCCCCACTGACTTCTTGCCTACCCTGGCATTGAAGTTGCCCATCAGTATAGTGCATTTTGTTTTGACTTTACCCATCGCCGATTCCACGTCTTCATAGAAGCTTTCGACTTCCTGGTCATCATGACTGGATGTGGGGGCGTAGACCTGTTCGACCATCAATTTGTACCTCTTATTAAGTTTAACAAGACCTGCCACCCTCTCGTTAATGCTATACAGTTACTGTATGTTACCAGCTATACCCTTATTAATCAGGAATCCGACTCATAGTTCCCGTCTCTCCGCTAAGCCCCGGCAGCACAGGATGTGACCGCTTTTTAATGTGTATGCTTCTTTTGTCCTCCTAGCTTCCCTGAGCTCTATTATATCCCATTTACTGCCCTCTAATTCCTCCAATAGCACTGCTAAACTCGCCTCACTAGATAACCTTCAAGCGGTAAGCGTTGCCAGGTTCAGATTCCAATGGCGGCCTGCCCTCTGCTGCGTCACAGGTCCGACCGCCGCCGTGGTCAGTTGCTTCGCAGCTGCTGGGGACTGAGGGCTGGGGTTTGATTGTTGTATTCATATAGGAGGTTGTGGCGAAGTACTGCACCAGGGTGGCTTATCTTGCTCTGGTGAGGGAGTGCGTTAACGGTTCTGGTCACCGGGATCAGGCGGCACTCCAGGCCTGTCTGCAATTTCATCAACACTCGGATTTTTTTTAATCCGGTGGAAAATTGCGCGGCCTGGGATTCGAACCACGGTCCTCTTGCATGAGAGGAGGATGCTCTACATCTACGCCACCGCTGCACCCTAGTCGATAATACAGTAGTCCATAATGCAACAAGAAAAATTATAGACGCCCACCTCAGAAGCCAACGAGAACGCCTAGCGACAGGAACCAACAGGAAAAACAGTCCTCGCGTGCCTACGTTACCTCACACACGGCAAAAGCCATGAACAAGCAATCCATCAAGCCCCCAACTTCCGGGAGCACATCAAGGTAGCCCCTATCCCCAGAAGCATCCTCCCGGAACATCATGCTCGTTGTCGCCAAGCTTGCCCAAAGACTCTATAGACAAAATATGGCAGTCTCCCCACCACACTATATACAGATACCGCGCAGCACCCCAAAAAAGAAGCCACGACGGCCAGCGTTGTCGAGCATAACCTTCAAGAGGTGGTCTCGATGACGGTCCGCACTGCCAGCGCCCTAGTAGCGGAGGAGACAGCCATCGCTTTGGCCATCACCTCTTGTCTGACCAACGAATACGTCACAACTATTACTGCCTCCCAGGCAGCTTGCCTTAGCTACGCGAGAGGTAGAATATGTTCAGTCGCCCACCCACTCCTCAAACAAGCCTCCCAATTCCCGGACGTTGAAATAATATGGATTCCAGGACACGACTCCCTCCGTGGAAATCAGCGTGTGCACGCTGTAGGCCGAGCTCATGGCTCCCAGGCGCCATAAGAGAGGGATACGGCTGCATCTATGGAGCCCGTACCTCTATATTACAACGCCATACTACAACACCACAGATTGAACAGACCCACCTCCACACAAGACCCTCTCAAGTGAAGACGCCGTAACGTCGCGACAATTACAAACCAATACATGCCCCCATTTAAGCAGACTACGCGCAATACACCCTACACTATACTCATACAAATGTCCCCGTTGTAACGACTACGCCTCCCTATATCACACCACATAGGCCTGCCCCAACGTCAAGGCAGCCCCGCAAATACACAATACACAACCCCACACCCGAGCTGTGGGACGCCATGCTGACTAGTTCGGACCCTCGTAACCAGCAGCAGCTGGTGCGGCGGGCCCGGAGACAGCAAGAGCCGCAAGAGCTCTGGACTAAGGGCGCCTCCCGCACAAACAGAAAGACACCTGCTTGCCCTTTCTTTTGTTAATAAATGTTTCCCCTCCTCATCCTTGAAAGTGTTCGATGAAACACCCTACATATATATATATATATATATATATATATATATATATATATATATATATATATATATATATATATATATATATATATATATATACATATATACATATATACATATTGACACGTGTACTTGTCTTTATCGGGCGACAAGTTTTGCCGCCGAACAAATGTTATGGCACAGCGCGGGACGCGCCTGCATGTATCCGAAGTTTCTGGAAAGTTATCGATGCTTCTGCCCGCTGTCTGTTGTCGCCGAAACGTTGTGTTATCTGATTTCATCGCTTGACAGGAATGGTGTAGAACATTTTAGAAGGCATGTGGGTCCCAACGTTTAATCTGGAACATTCGATGATTGCTGTATAAAAGCCGACGCGCTTGACCCGCAGATCAGATTTTCGACGATTGCCCACTGTGTTCGCCGCTTTCGTTGTGACATAAGTGTAGCCTGTTTTGTGGGCACAGGTTCGCCCAATAAAAGCTAGTTTTGTATTCCACCGTACTGCTTCTTTCTTCGCCGTCGCTACCACGTGACAATATATACATATACATACATATACATATATATCTATACATACATACATACATACATATACATATATATATATATATATATATATATATATATATATATATATATATATATATATATATATACAGTGTGTTATGTATTGTATATATACAGAGAGAGAGAGTTTGCTCAGTTTGCTGTGATCTTTGCAGTACGAGCCGCCTGGGATCGCTCTGCCGCAGCTACCCTGTCGGCACGAACCCCACTCCAACACGGAAGCTGCAATACTATAAACCTGCACATGACTTCCCCTTTGAATCGTGCAGTACATGTTAGTTTTTCACGTCATGCTTCACGACAAGGCCTGGCATGGAGTACTCCTGTCAAGGGGAGCGGAGCGAACCAGCGTGCAGAACGGGTGGTAGGGACTGCCTTAGCCTCAGCGGACTGCCTTAGCGGCCGAGGACCAATACTCAATGACAGCTTTCGTTTGATGTGTTAATGGCACGCTAGTTTATTGTAAAATATTCATTTAAGGTTATACAGAAGTTCGTGTTCATGAGTGGGCGAAGCATATTCGAGCGGGTCCAAGTGGCACATATTGTAAAGATCGCCAGTGTACGGGAGGAAGTACGTGACCGTCGTGAACTGCGGACGCACTTCGCGACGGCTCTGCCTTTATGAATGCTTTCTGCAGAATTATCGAGGCATATACCTGAAAATCGACCACCATCGGATAGAGCAAATCGAGCCGAACCCAGGGACACTGAGACCCGGGGTGAGCGACCTTTTTCGAAGATTTTTCGAAGTGAGAAGCACAGCTAAGCTTAACGCCGGCTAGGCCTATAGCGGACCCCTACCGGCCCCCGGCAGGGTGGAAAACGGTGTCGCCGTGTAAGCCAGAGCATCGGAAGCACTTCCGAAATAGAGGTAGACAAGGCAGAAGTGGGAGAAACCCTGAATACCATGTCCACAGAAGAAAAAAAATTATCCCACGAGCCGAGCCGAGGACGGCGACGCAGATGGATGGATCGAAGTTACGCACAAAAGAAAGGGCCGCGCCAACGCTACCCAAGAGGCAGACAAGCAAGGCGCCCACTGGAGAAGCCCGACGCGCAAAGGCGGGAAGAGCATAGTGAACAAGATTCTACGAGCAAGCAAGATGCCCAGGCTACCTAGAGACGACATCAAGGTAATCGTCAGACCGAGAGACGGGCTGAACATCAGAAACACGTGCAGCGCCAGCCTAGACGACGCGATACGTAATGAACACGGTGTAAGAATAATTTAGGTGTTGACACTGCGGCCGGCGCACCGTCCTGGTTGTGTTCGGCGCCGGCGCTGTTTCCGTTTCCCGGCGACAGGTGGCGCTAGTAGGTGGAGGCTCTCGGATTTGCGCTGCGTAGGTTATCGGTGCTAAGCGTTGCTCGTTTGTCGAGCTCGATATCGGGGTATATAGAAAAGTATGCACAGGCATGAATACACCGGGATTCTGCAGTAACAAGACTGATTATCTAAATGAATGTGCAACTGATTTCTCGACGACGTTTTTATTATAGATCTGGTATCTAGCATACGTTGAAGCCAGTGTATCAATCGTATTTTCTAGTTGCGCCCGCCAATGTTAGCTAATTAAAGCAAAAATAAATAAATTGTAGCCGGATTTTCGGGGAAATAGCGTAAGGACAGCTAGCCAAAATGCCGTTCCGAGCTTCGGTCGTCAACCCAGCAATCTCGCGCTGTGCGCTGGCGGTGCGGCTGCCGCCGCTGCTCATCTTCCTCTTTACAAAATAAACGTCCTCAAAGCACCTTGAACCATTGCACCTCTAGCTTACACATGTACTTGGTTACAAACTTCGCTCGACACGCGACCCCTACGCAGGCTTCTGCTCAGTGTTAAGGCGATGGCGGTTATACTTTGCGCCAGTACTGCAAGCCGTGTGCAGTACAGCTTGATGAAGGGCATGTCACACGGCTAAATCCATCGCAACTCTCAAAGCAGTATATCTTGCGCTAGTTGCCCATGAATGGGCATAATTTTTCTATTCTACTCTGTCATTTCAAGAGAACAATGCGCGCTCTTATATTAGAAAAAAAAATGTCCGACCTGAAGTAGGTCTGGTGGTGTGTACAGTGCTCTTACATTTGTGTAGAATATTAGGAATGGCATGCTGAAAGGGGGGCTGAACATATAATTTATTCTGTTACAAAACTATACATTGCATGGCACAAACTGTTGAATACATACATTCACAAAAAATCTAACAAAATTAGTACATTCTGTAAACTTGGCAACACGATTCAGGATGAACAAAGTTTCGCAAGCTTTTTTTTTCTCTTGAGCTTGTTTTTTCAAGTTCATGGTTGCAGCTTTGCAGTGCTGCCTCATTCTCATGGTTAAGAAATAGTGCAGAATTTGTGCAATGACCTCTTCTTTGTGCTGAGCACATGGAAAAGTCAAGGTCTTTGTGTCAAGCACATGCTCCACCGTTTCCCAGTATACAGACTGACTGTCGGCATTTTTTGCAAAGTGCTCCTCAGCTACTCTCAACAGCTCAAAGAGATTCGCGTTGGGGTGCAACAGTCCACCCCTGCTCTTTGTGTTGGTCAGGGATGCTTCAGCAGAGCTGTTTTGCGGAATGGTAAAAGCAGACCGGCAACAATCGCACGTGGTGGCTTTCATCAACTTTCGGCTCAAGAATCCAACCACATAGTAAAGTATGCAGTCAACGACTTGCGCTGTATCCTTTCCGTTTACTGTGATAACATCCTCACATTCCCAGTCCTCAACAAGAATCAGTTTATCAAGCTTTTCTTTTAGCTGATCAATGAAGCCAGGCGAAGAGTTGCTTGCACTGCCTAGTTCGATCAGGGCTCTGAAGTCTGATGCGTCTAGTAATGGCTTCTCATCGACCACGCAGCAATTGCCAAACTTGGGAGGCCTCAGAAGGCTGTAAATGGACATTGTATTGTACAGTTGCATAAATGTTGGCATTGAAGGATGGTCATTCTGGCTTCCAGCAAGTCTTATCTTGCCAAAGAATCTTTCGATCGGATCTTGATTCATTTTATTTGTAAGAGCGTATCTGAACTCGTACTGATGCAAAAGAACCTCACAAAGCTCTTTAGTTGATCTCAAGGTAACTCGGAGCCCTTCAGAAGTGCTTTTTGTCAGGAACATATCTTTCGTGATATTTCCACTCTGCAGCTCTTTTTCCCAGTTATCCAACCATTCTACCCCACGTGACAGAATGCCTAGGTCAGAGCCCTGCTTTGTGACACCTTCATGAGGAAACCGCCGGTTCAAGGCATCGAAAAGATTATTAAGAAACAATGTGAATTCTTGCGTGGCTTCAGTGTCTCCCAGACTGCGCACACCACGGTTTCTGTAAAATTCAATACCTGCTGCCATCGAGCGACTGAACACTTGCGTGGCAAGCTTTACCCGCATCTTTTCACAGTTGCTTGGATAAATGTGGGAATGTGTTATTTTTGGACACACCTTCAAAGCTCCAACATTCGCTTGGTCTTCTTTATAAACTGCTGCATAGTCCTCCCACCTAATCCAACGTCCCTCCTTTTTCAGGTACCTTTGTTGCAAAAGACGGTTCCTGATGCATTTAAAGAGGTGTGGAGCATCAGAAAATGCAAAAACTTTTCGTGTGGGGTCGCTTGGATGTGTGAAGGAGTTCCGGCAGGCTTCTAGTGACCCACTTATACCCAGTGTTCGCCACATAGTCCTGTTTGTCGAAGCTCCATCACAAACAAACCCATGAATTTTTGCTCCAGCTTCCTCCATAAGTAAAATTGCCTGAAGGAGCAACTGTGCAAGAATAGTACCCCTCGTGGCACCTTTTGCTGCAAAAACACCTATTGGCTGAGCATAACTTTCACCAAAAGGGCAGAACATAAAAACAAGAGCATGGTCTGCAAGCTCGGTACTGTTTTCCGTCTCTGATGCCAGACCGACGTAGGTCATTGTCTTTGAGTTGACAGCCTTACTTTTACGGACTTGCATCTCATCAAAGATGATAATACCGTGCCGCTTGAAGTCATCTTTCTTTTCAAGTTTCTTTTTTAAGGCTATGAAGAACTTACTATCAAAGCCTGTTTTAAAGCCCACCAATGATATGTAGCGGTGTATTGTTCGTACTGAAGGCAAGGCGAGAATTTCACTCTCCATCAAGAATCTGTATCCTCCAGGTGACCTAATATGGAGGAGAAGGCAGAGCAAGATCCAGTCATCTGAGTATCTTCTACCGTTTTTTGAGCGAGCTTTGCCTGCAGCTACACACTCTTTCAACACCAGCTTTTGCGCTTCAGGAAGGTTTGCTTCTCTGGAAAGGCGTTCGAGTGTTTCATTACTGATTTCTAGTAGTTTTGATTTGCAGTTAGCCAATTCTTGTTCAAGATTATGTTTTTGTTTTTGAAGCCGCACTTTTGACTTGTAGCAGGCAATCCTGGCGCGCCGCAACATTTCAATGCGTGTTTTTTTCGATGGACTGGCCGGAATGCGAATGTGTTTCAGTTGAGAATTCTTTTTCTTTCGTGCAGCATGAATACGAAGTACATCTTTTAACTTAGCACATGCATTGCAACTTGTACTCTCTGTCACTAGTAGGCAACGGTTGTGCCGCCAGGTTCCACATTTGTCAATATATGCGCACTCGGGGCGTATATTATTGTACATTTCACCACTGGGACCACCTGCACACACATGCATTTCATGAAAGACCCGTACTGCACACTCTATATCAGCTAGGGAATTCATGGGCAAACCAGAACTTATGGTCTGTACGTTAACAAAACGGCCATAAACAAAACATTTCACTGACAAGGAGTCATTATGTGATGTGGTTACTTCTAGTACTTTTCTATGAAAAGGCGCCTGGTTACTCTCTTTCGGCAATTCTAGCTCACTGAAAACAACAGATTTAACCCCAAATCTGTCAGAAACTTGGACTGCCCAGGCTTCACTTGGGAGTTTAAGGCTGGAAGCACAGCCTGACAGAGCGGAAATTGTCATTTGCTGTCCTCCGTCCTGGAGGAATAGGGACTCGGTGGGTCGCTGCTCTTGCGTTGGTCCATGACTTCTCTCTTGCTCCGTAGTTTTTTGAGATGAGGAAGAAACTTGTTGCTGAATGAAAAGAAATGATAGAATTAGGAATGTTTCTGCCGTCCGAACTAAGCCAAAGTTTCGTTTACGTCATCTATATTATGTCATTACTTCTCTTAACAAGTCGGTGTTATATGTTTCTTACTATTTTATTATTTCTTATTAATCTAAAATTTTCCTGTTACCAACCTCTTCTTTAACGCCTGAACGGCGCTGAAATTAAATAAATGAATGTGCACTTTCCGGATGGCACCTAATAGTGAGCAAAGCTTATGCGATTACTAGCACACTGTGCTCTTAGATGTCCAATGAGATCCTGGCTAATTAATTATAATCAAATAAATATACTGAGGGGAAGAAAACACGGCTGCAGCAACCGTATCGTATTTACGATAATTTCCGCTCAATACGTATTGTAGAACAATATCATGATTTGTTGCGCCTAGTGAGCTTAGGTGAAGCGGCTGGAGGAATGCCACCTGAATTTAAAACAGGAAATTACCTTTTCAGCTGTGTGACTAGGTGCGTCGGCAGTGCATGTGCCACTCAATGTGTCAGTATCGTGTTGAAAAGGATCCTTTTCTTCACGTGGAGGGGGCGCGACGCTGCTGAAATCCAAGCGTGGCCTCTTACAAGGCGCGTCTGTTGATTCGGCATCAGAATATTTTGAACTCGTTGTGTCAACCAGCAATAAACTTGGTGTATTTTCAACGGCCAGGTGTAGCTCTTCAGAAGCATTCGACGCTTCTGGCTGTCCTTGCTTCTTAGGCTTCTGAGAAGTCGGCGGCAGAGCCTGCCGTTTCCGCGGAGGTTTTCTCGTTTTTTGCTGCACAGTCAAGTATCCTGGGCAATTCGGGAAAATGCTAGGCACAGCGTCGGGTGAGAGCACCGGCTTTTTTTGTGCGTGCAGAAGGACGTTCCCCTTGTATTCCGCGTGATATGTTGCAGAGATCACTTCATTCGGGAAGTGCTTCGCGCACACGTGGTCGGTAGGCTGCAAAACTCTGTCTGCTCTCGGAATCGCCCGTCGCCACTTTTCTAAACGTTCGGGTTCACGCGGAGCCTTGAAAAGCGACACACGCTCCGTGCATGTCCGATACCCCGACTTGCAATTCGGTACAAAGCACTTCTTGCCCATTTTGAAGCGCAGCAAGCCTGAGCGCAACTAATTGCACTCGGCGTCACATGACGCGGCGTGGTATACGTTGAGTGAATCCCAGCAGAATACCAATCAGCCGAACAATGCACTCACAGGACTGACAGGCACAACCAAACACTTTTCGAGAATCCGGAGAAGCCTTCACGCACACACACACAGACACACACACACACACGAGTTTCAGCAAGTACACTTCTGCACCTATACCACGTGTATTCACCCCGCGCGTGGCGTGAAAATTTCTGAACGCACCCGAGCGGGCAGCGCGGGCCCCTGGGCTCCCATACTACAGCGCCATCTGTACCCTTGCGGCGAAAACTACCGCCGATTCAAGGTCATCTGCGAACACAATCTGCCCGCGCGTTCTCTCTACGGGGAGCGGCGAGTGTCAGCACCTAAATTATTCCTACACCGTGGTAATGAAGCAGGAGTGAGCAGAGACGAAATAATCACGATCTGCCCCAATCACACGCAAAACATCCTGGTTATAAGTACACCGGACGAGACGACGGCGACGAAAGTCGCCAAAATCAAGGAATTAACAATAAACGGGAGGAAGTACGTGACCAACGCGTACGTCTCGGCACCAAAAGAGATGGCCAAGGGGATAATCCGCAACATTCCCCTGAATTACACACAAGACCAGCTCGTGCACGCATTGGTGAATGTGAGGAACCCTTCCCTGGTGTATGTCAAGAGACTGGGCAGCGCGACCACCGTGATACTACTGTACGAGGGCAACAGGGTCCCCGCGTGGGAGCACTTCAACAGCATCATGAGAGTATCCCTCTATCGGAAACAAATAGGCTTTTGTACAGAGTGCGGCAGGCTCGCGCATAGACCCGATGTGTGCCCCAGACCGGACGACAAGCTGTGCGCTGCGTGCGCTAGCGAAAACCCCGCCAAAGACCACGACTGCACACCTAAATGCAAGCTTTGCGGAGAAGCTCACCCCATGGCGGACCGGACTTGCAGGGCTAAATACAAGACGCCGTACATGGTCAAACTAATAAGATGGACAGCGAGAAGAAACGAGGAAGAACTCTTGCGAGTAGCCGGCTCACAAGACCCCGATGGCGGGAAAACAACCACACACAACCATCTCCCGCACCCAGTTCCAAGTCCAGATCCAGATCCATGTCCAAGCCGGGAGCGCGGGGACGACCGATTTTGAGGTCCAGAAACAGGACTGGGAGTGGGTCCATATTCACCTCGAGAGGGAGGAAGCCCGAAACGAAGGGGAAGAAGCAAGAACAGACGACACCAGCAAAGGTGAGCTGGTCAGACGTAGTGGCCAATCGCGAATCGGGAAGGTCCGGCAATACCAGTAACGATAGGGGCATGTACGAACACATTGAGGAACGCGTGAAGGAATATCGAACGGAAAACTAGCTACTCAGACAGGAGCTAGAAAAGGTAAAAAAAAACTGCGAATCAGCTAAAAAAATTGACGAGCTACAAAGAACACCTAATGAAATACTAACCAGAATGCATACGCAATCGTCACCCCCGTCTACCACCTTCGCCTCCGTCTCCACCCCATCCACCGAAGCCATGGAGGAGGAAGTGGATATGTTAGCAGATGTAGCACACCCACTGGGCGCCAAGCGTAAAATCCCGGAGACCAAGACCAACGAATAGGTCGCTTCGGTACAGGAGGTCAAGAGACACCGACCTAGCGCAAAAAAAACTGACGTCCTTGAGGACATGCTCAACAAGCTCTCGGACAAAATGGGGAGAATGTTCGAGATGCTGGCGGCGCGCATTAATGACAGCGATGCAGAGAGGAAGGCGCAGGCCGTAAAGTACGACAGGCGGCTCGCAGAGCTGGAGAAGAAGACCTCGTAAAGATGGCGGGCACCAAAAAGGGAAGACTCGTCATCTGGCAGTGGAACTGCCGCAGCTTCTCAAACAAAAAAGCAACTATGACACAATACATTAAAGTGACCGCAAAAAGAACAAAAAGCCCGACGTAATCATTCTCCAGGAAACATTCGACCACGCCAAAATTTCCGAGTACGCCACCCACAAACAACTCACAAAAGGGACGGGGAGGGACGTAGTCGTGACCACATTAGTCAAAAAAAGGAATGGTCGCGATCCCGCGAATTATGTGTAAAATAACGGACATTAGCCACATCCTCATAGAAGTCGTGCCAAGCAGCAAGAAGGAGAGCAGCACATTCGTCCTGAACGTCTATAGCAGCCCGTCTAAAAAGGGCCTAACACACAATTTCGAAGATTTAATTAACGAAACGATGACCATCGCGGGCGACAAAGGCTCGTCACCGGAGGGGAGTTCAACGCTCCACACGCGCAGTGGGGATATGGACACTCGTCCAAGAAGGGAAAAGATCTGGCCGACCTCATAGAAATGGCCGGCCTCACCCTTCTCAACGAGCCGGCCTCACACACCAGAGTGGGTGCGGGCCCCCATAGGGACACCACACCAGACCTAACGCTATACAGGAGAGCCGGGAGAATCACCTGGGAGAATGCCTTCGAGGATCTGGGGAGCGATCACAGGATACTCAGTATAGCCCTAGGAGAGACCCACATCACGAAGGGAATAAAACATAGGTTCCGGCTGGTATACTGGGACAAACTCCGCAAAATCAGAGATGAAAAAGAACAGGGACCCATAATAAACATAGAAGAATGGAAGGGAGAGCTACTACAAGACGTGGAGAAGGCCACGACCGAGATAGGGTGAGATGACTGGCAGGCTCGACGCGAACACGAAGACGACGACAACGGTGGTGGTAAGTCTCCGTGGATGGACAGCAGGCTCGCGCACCTCGTACAAGCCAAGAAAATCCATCCAGAAACGTTTGCAAGGGCAAAAGCACAATAAAAATATAAGGCGCAAAATCGCGGAACTAAACAAGAACATCGAAGCACACTGTGCCCAGTAATGCAATCACGATTGGGATGGGGTATGCGATGCCATGGACGGCAACATCAACACGGGCAAGACGTGGAAGATCCTCAAGCACCTGCTCGACCCATTGAGAACGAAGACAGCGGTGAAAGCGGAAATGACCAACTTCAGACACAAGTACAAAGGAAACATCCCTGAAATGGGTGATGAAATCCTCAAGCTGTACCTTGAGAGACCTCCAGCCGTTGAACACCGGAACTACTCGGGCTCTCCCAATGAAGACCTCGACAGACATTTCTCCCAGCAAGAAATCAAAGCGGTCCTGCAGACTATCAAGACCAAGTCGGCTCCGGGCCCCGACAAAGTGACCAACAAGGTGCTCCGGAACCTGGACGACCAGGCAACGAGCCGCTTGACAGACATCAACGAGTGCTGGCGGAACGGTGGGATACCTGACGAATGGAAGAGGTCCGACGTGATCCCCATCCCCAAGCCAGGTAAAGCCTTACAAATACAGAGCATGCGGCCGATCTCTCTCACTTGTTATGTTGGTAAAGTGATGGAGCACGCTTCCCTGAGTAGAGTTAACGGCTACCTGGAGTCAAACGACCTTTATCGCAGCAACACGATTGGCTTCAGAAGAGGGCTCTCTACACAAGACGCCATGATACAACTCAAGAAGCAAGTCATAGACACCAAGGAGCGGGGCTTGAGGGCAATACTTGGAGTTGATCTAAAGAAGGCCTTCGACAGGGTCAAGCACACGACCATCCTCGACAGAATCGCGCAAATGGGCCTTGGCGAACGAACGTATAACTATATCCGAAATTTCTTTACGGTAAGGACAGCCAGAATCAGACTGGACGAGGAAGAGAGCATCCAGGTGGACATGGGCAGCGCTGGCACACCGCAAGGGTCTTTCGTGTCACCGATGCTCTTCAACCTCGTCATGATCGGACTATCGGAAAAACTGGAGCAAATAGAAGGCATTAATCACACCGTTTATGCAGATGACATTACGATTTGGACCACGAAGGACGCAAGCGAGGGCGATGTGTAGAACAGACTTCAAGGGGCGGTGGAGGCAATCGAAAATCATCTGGAGGGCACCGGACTACAACGCTCGCCGGAGAAATCGGAACTGCTGCTCTACCACCCCAGGAGGCTCGGCAAACCGCCCAGAGACGTAGCGGAACTACACAAAAGGGGAATGAGATTAACCACGAGAAAAGGCACGGAGGTACCCATGGTCCAGAAGATTAGAGTGCTGGGTCTCGGGATCGAAGCCAGGGGAACAAACACGGAAACTATAACACGCCTGGAAAAGAAAGTGACGGTGACCATTCGTCTAATACACAATGTCTCCAACAACAGGAAGGGCATTAAAGAAAGAAACGTCGTACGGCTCGTTCAGGCCTTCGCGATCAGCCACGCCGCGTACGTGGCGGCGTTCCTCCACTGCAACAAGGCTGATAAAGACAAGATCGACGCGCTCATTAGAAAAGCGTACAGAACAGCACTGGGTCTCCCCCAAAACACAAGAAACGAAAAGTTACTACACCTCGGGGTACATAACACGCTGGAGGAAATCGCGGAAGCACAGAAGATAGCTCAACTCGAAAGACTCTCCGGAACCAAGGCGGGGAGAGAAATCATGGAAAAGATCGGCATAAGCTACCACGGAATGAACGGCCCCAGGACGCAGATTCACCCAGTCGTCCGAGCCGCAATTAACACAGAAAATATCCCGAAGAACATACACCCCGTGCACAATGTCGAGAGGAGAAAATGCCGCACGAAAACGATTTTAAAAAACCACGGTGCGCGGTAGAGGGTGCTCTTTGTAGAAGCCGCCCAGTACCCCCGAAACCGGGACGACAATGGTGGTGTCGGCGCTGAGAAAGGTAACTGCCTCTTCGCAATGGCGGTCGTATGCACAGAAGGAAAGACTGTGACTGCGGGCTCCGTAAAGACCAGATCGTCGGAGGCAGCGGAAGAAACGGCAATCACATTGGCTGTAATCAACGGTCGGAAACAATACAGAACAATATTCAGCGACTCCAAGACGGCTATTAGGAACTTCACAAAGGGCTGGGTTTCCACTGAAGCGGCCAAAACCCTGAAGCGCAGAGCAGAAGACTTTAAGAACGGCAAAATTACACCCAAATACCTCAAATGGATTCCGGCACATATGGGAGATGTAACCATGAGCGCCCCTCCCAACCTCAACGAGAAGATCCATGGAGCAGCGCGAAAACTAACCCATCGCGGCACGGATAGTGACGGCCCAACACCCCGAAACACCCCAGGAAAGGGGGAAGGACTGCGGCGGAGGCGATTGAGAAGACGGAGGAGGCAACGACGACGAAGAAGTGATAAAAGACAACAGGGACAGGCTGGTCACGTACCAGGACATACTGACGCACTACACGAAACAAAGAGAAGCATACCCACAACCCCACAAACAACTTGACAGGTCTCAAGAAACAGATTGGAGAAGGTTGCAAACCAGAACGTTCCGAAACCCAGTACACTTAAACAGCATAAATTCAACACACTACCAAGACGCGAGCTGCAAGCTCTGCAAACGCGAACACGCAGCCATGGCACACATCTTATGGAAGTGCGCACAGATCAGGGGTGCTATGCAGGATGCGTCGAGTTTCTCGTTCACCCGAGTTTTACCAGAGTTTGCTCGACGGCAGTCAGTGAACGAAGATAGCGTGAAACGCGCGAAGGCTGCAGGCTAATGCGGGAGACACATGGTGCGATTTTCCGTGCGAACGGTCGTACGACCATTCGCATCGGCTGCCGCACTCAACGGTTTCCCAACAGAATCCGCCGCATGCGACGTCGGATCGCACGCCGCGCATGCGACCGATCGGCTGAATATTGTCGTGCGACTGCCGCGTCGCTCGGACGGCCGCAGCCAATGACAGCGCCGGTAGCGCGAACGTCACGGCCACGTCGTAGACCCGACGGGGCGGAGCCGGCAGCGAGCGCCTCGCCGCTCCGATCATGTCTGTTTTTTTTCTCCCTGGTCGAAACGAAGGCTTCTTTCGCCGCTGACGGCGGCACATAAGTAAGCTGCAATTTGTTTCTGACACGAAATAACTTATAGAATAAAGTGGCCTCAAAAGAGTGCATGTTATAAAACGTCGTGCGATATAGTAAACGGACGCCGTCAGCGCAGATGCGCCAGCAATCGTCTATACGAAGCGGCTCGCCTGACTGGCGTGTTTACTCATCGCTACTAACGGCACCGAGAAAACTAACCGTATTTTCACTTAAGAAAAACATAAATGTTCAGGCATTGATTGTGCTGATGAATTTAGGCGCTTAATTAGGAGCTGCGGAAGCATCGGCATGGGCCCTCGGCCTCGGATAGACGGCCGGCGAGCTAGGCCTACACGGTCTCCCAGCGATCGCAAGCCCGCCTGGCATGCTCGTTCGCTTCTGTCGGCGCCAATGAAATCAAATGTGCTGCAATATAAGCGTAGGATAACTGTGTACATGTTGTGCCGACTAACATAGACGCTTCGTTTTACGAGCTGCAAGCGATCGGCGATCGTGTCACAAGCGCCACCGGTGTCGGATTCGATGGCCGAGCGAGCTGTGCCTGCCGGCTCCATATAACCATCGGCGGCTGTCAAAGGAGCCGTTACTGCTAACGCGGCCTTGTGGAAACACGTCTACAGTGCTTCCATAGGCGTGTTTATATTGTCATCGTTTGTTCCAAACAAGAGAGCTGTGCAGATACGTTTGCTTTCACTTTCTGTTCGAAGTTATGCAGCATTCCGAACTTCCACGCAGGGGCGCCGGTTCTGGGCGGAGCTAGCCGCCGCTCGGTCATTCGTACCATGTGTCCCGAATCGCCGCATGCGGCAAGTCGCACACGACGCGCCGTACGACTGATCGCACGGAAAATCGCACCATGTGCCTCCCGCATAAAAAATATGTAGACAAAAAGCCGCGTATGACAACATGGGCGCACCCTGCGCGGCACGCTGCTTCTACGTTTCAAGCGCAGACGGCTGCACAACGAAACGCGCCAGCGCCGCGTATTGTTATCAACGGATTATCGCAACTTAGCAATACCATGACTGTCCCGCTGTCTGTCTGCACACTTGCCGTAAGCCGCTTGCCACGCCTTTTCCGGGCGCGTCAAGGGCGTGCTTCTTCTTTCGAGAACTATCTTTCTATCCTAAATCGAATGCGAACAGGGTACATGCGGCGCATTCTTGCACCTGCGCTTTCGCTCAAACGAATACGTTAAAATACAACAATTAAAATAACAAACATTTTTATTTCTTTAAGTGTTTGTTTTTCGTTTTGAA
Organism: Dermacentor albipictus; assembly: GCF_038994185.2. Taxonomy (NCBI): domain Eukaryota; kingdom Metazoa; phylum Arthropoda; class Arachnida; order Ixodida; family Ixodidae; genus Dermacentor; species Dermacentor albipictus. Next base: position 5,706,980 of record NC_091822.1, on the reverse strand, counting down.
TGCTAGAAATTTCTGATGACAAACGGTGATCGAGCAAATTATTAAATTTTGCACTTCTTGCCGCGAGTGGCGACAGTGAGGCGAAAGCTTAGAAGCGGATACATTGAAGCGGGTCGCACGCACGAGGCAATTCATACGGTGAGAAGTCGCCTAGGGGCGCTACAGTGCTATTCTCAATAATGTCAGTGATCACCACTCTTTCTCTATTAGGGGAATGGAAACGCAGCGTCGTGATGCGGCTGTTCGTCGCAGGCGCCTTAAGGCCCTCGCTCTACCAACTAAAAACGATGCTCTAGTCATAAATACGAGAGCAGCGGCTGTCGCTGTAAAATGGCGGTCCGTAGTGATGCAGTTTAGTGAAAACGTACCAGTTTATCTTTGTGCGCGAAGCCTCGGCGATGTATTGCGAAGAAGTGCGTGCTTCCCATCGACACAATTCATCGCTTGTCATCGCTTGCCCACTGAAAGTGCCTCTGAGCGCATGTACGCAGTATTTGAGTGTTTTGTGCGCACCAAGGTGCTTGCGGATTACTTTTGCTGGAGCCAGCAGCGATCGCAGAAGGATATCGTAACGACACCGCAGCAATCGCATTTTGGCAGGTGAGGGCTCTTGTATGCGGTTGTGAAATGAGACTTCGAACTGAGGAACGTGTTGGAACTGTTGAGGGCGCACTGTTTGTGATGAAGAAATGCCATTGCACTGGGTCTAGAAGAGCGAGCGATTCTCGGACGCTGATCGTGTTTACGACGTTGTGGCTCCGATACATCACCGATGACAGAGCAGTCATCTCAAACGACTGCTGCGATACGCACTCCTCAGCATCGTCGTCACCCACGGCGCATCGACGCCTTGTAAGCAGCTACAGTGTCGTGCCGATAATTATTTACTGTGCGCTACGCGCCACAATGCACGCCATGAAACCGTGCTGTGTGGCCATCTCAGCCCGAGATGTATGCATAAGCCAGCGACAGTTAACACTGTTTTTTATAGTGGTGCTCAGTACATCACCGATGACAGTGCGTTGTGCGCGTTTTATGTTGGCGGTCAAGATTGTTGATGCCTCTCAGCTCGACACCGCGTCGCTGTTGCCGGAAGTTGGGCGTGGCCCAACTGTAGTGGGTGCGCGCACGAGTGACATGCCTCGCGCGGGGCGTGACCTCTGGTTTTGATTGACAGGCGAACTCGTGCTAAACTCGTACATCGCGAAACCCCCTCCGAGTTCAACTCGGGAACATGGCGGCGGCAGCAGCAGCCTGTTTCATTGCATCCAGCGGCAGCAAGCGTCAGTATGACCGTCCGGACCCGTTCACCTACATGACCGCCGTGGAGTTTCAGCGTCATTTTGGCCTGTCGAAGACGTCAGTGCGCTGGCTGTGTGACGAGCTAGGCGAAGACTCTCGTCTGCGGAGACAGCGTGGCGGGCTTCATTCGCTCACCGTCGAAGAGCAAGTCCTCTGCGCCCTCCATTTCTGCGGGACTGGGAGTTTTCAGGGAAGCGTCGGCGCCGAGCGCTACATTGGACGTCATAAAACTACTGTGAGCCTCTGTGTCATAGATGTCTGATGCGCTTATTGACGCGGCAGTGCGGAAGCGGTGGCTGGCTTTCCCGAAGACTGCGGCTGAGCGGGCATTTATGAAAGAACGCTTCTTACTTCGCGGAAACATTACGAACGTAGTCGGGTGTGTCGACGGAACGTTCGTAGGAATTAAGGTGCCTTCAATGTCAGCGTTACTGTGATTAGCATTGAAGCAATGTCTAGACGAACCATATTGCCAAATTTGTCACTTCTGTGTAGCCGACTTAAATTTTGTGTGACCGACATCACACATGCGGCAGCCTATGATACTGACTTTTTCGCTGGTTGCTGACGTTTTACCGATTGTTCTACTTGTCTATCAGGGTGCCTTCAAAATGGCTCACTTTTTGGGAAAAGAGGTTAATGAAGTATAACTAGATAAATGGATATCACAAATTGTGTGAAATACCCTGTGAATGCTAATCTCATAAAGAACTTGGGATTTTTTATGAGATTACTTAGTAAAAGTTACTCAGTATGCATAATGCTGAACTTTGGCCATGCATCATCTATCGACCACACTATGAAACAGCAAGGCAGTGCACAATTGCAGTGCGAGATGCGGATGTCGCGCCAAGCCGGTTGTGCCTATGCATGTATGGCAAAATGAAAATGCATTAAGAATCTTTGTGTGCTGGCTTGCATGAAGAAAATACTTCACAGTGTTTGCTGTGTTCACTGTTGGTGCATGTGCCAGTGGTTCAGTGTAATTTCTTTTTGGGGGGGGGCAGCGTTATTCTGTATGAACAAATCATATATTTTCCTCTAATAATGGGGCTCTAATTCGTCAGCAGTAGAACAATGGAGATCCAATGCTCTGCAGAACTCGGTGTGCGTGAAGATGTGAACCACCAAGCCAATATTACATATCGGGAGAAATGTGGTGCAGATGCCAATGAAAAGTTGGTCTTTAACCTGTCATGATACAAACAAAGATTGCAGAGCGAATAGACCTTTTTTACAGCTTTAGACCAATGATTACACAAACTGTGACATGCTCAAACGTGTAAAAGCTTGCCGCAATGCCAAAGTAGGATGAGTGATATGCAGCATATTTTGGCATTGAACATGTCTTGTAAATGCTATTTTTATTGTAAGCCTCGCTGTCACGCCTTTCCCTCCGGCACTCCCTTTACTGAAACGCAGCACTGTCTTTCTATTGGTGTCATGATGTGGATGGTAACGGCAGCAGTAAGGCTGGTTAATGCTTGCCCCTTTGATTCCTGTGAGTTTAGTGGTACAGAATATGGCACGTGCATACACCTGTGCAGCAAAATTTGATGCTTGTGGTGATTTGTTGGAGAGCTAATTCTTGTTGGGACATTTCAAAGACGTGTGCCATTTTGGCTTAATAACCAGATCGTTGTTGAGGTTGAAGACTCATTGTATTGGTATAAAAGCTTGAAGCTGAATTGCACAACAATTCGACGGGACACAAAGAAGAGAAATACACACAGCAGAACACTCTGCTGTGTGTCTTACTCTTCTTTGTGTGCTGTCGAATTGTGGCGCGATCCAACTTCAAATAGAGCATTGGGCCTCTTTGGTGCAGGACCGAGGAAGAGAAATACACACAGCAGAACGCTCTGCTGTGTGTATTACTCTTCTTTGTGTGCCATCGAATTGTTGCGCGATCCAACTTCAAATAGAGCATTGGGCCTCTTTGGTGCAGGACCGAGGAAGTGTGAGCTATTCGACACCATGCCGGTGCCTTGCCACACAGTTATGGAAGTCTGAGGGTTTGCAAACAAAGCTTTGCAATCAAATCCACCTGCTCATGTAATACAAGCACTGATTGAAAGAACCGTCATACAAAAATAATGGTGAAATGAATGGCCTTTGAAAATTTGTATGTTGACACTAATGACATAATAGGTGCCACAGCGAACTCGACAATTCTACTGGACAGAGCACTTTGTTTCCTATGTGAAGCACAAGCTTCCATTACATGCTGTGCAGATAACCAAGCTCAGTTTGTTTTAACGTGGTACACAACATTCACTGTAATGTGTTTTTGCTTCTAAAGTGCCAAACACCACCTCTTTTTCAAGGATGTCATGGGAATATTTGACGAGAACTGTTTACAGCCCCTCATAATGGAAGTGTGGCCAGCCAGCTTTGCTGGAGTGCCTTTATAGAGTTCTGTTCCTGATCACTGTGTGCTATCAAGTTGCTAAAGGCTATGCAACCAGTGTAAGGCATTACGTGATTCTATAGTCTGATACGGCTTTAGGAGGCCGCAGAACCTGCACTTTAATGGCAGGTGAACACAAGCCTGCACCAATGGGCACACACTCTACACTGACATCGTGCCGCTGGACGCACTAATACCCGCTCACTGGAGAGGGACTATTTCTTTAGACATGGAGGCAATCGGCTGCTGCGCTTTGGTCATCTGGGCGGGGCCTCTCCTGTCTTGTGAAGTTGTATCCGACGAGAGGATGCCACTTTTCATACAACACAAAAGGACAAAGTGTACAATTATTTGGCCTATGAAATGGATACATCACAAGTGAGCTACGCATGGGCTTAAGCTGTGTGAAAATTAGTACATGCAAATATATGACATTGTTAAAGAATATGTGGTATCGAACATGCATGTAATGGCACGTTTAAATCGGGGAGTGTTGCATTCATGTGCACAGTCTATAGGTGATAGCATTATTAAGGTCATGCCGTTTCCTGTCTTTTCATTGTGAAATACACAGACCGTTCATATTGTAGCTAATCAACACCCACTGCATTCTTGCACATAGAAAGAACAAACAGCACAATGACGTTTATGCTGCATTAGTGTCTTTTTCATTTACACGGTCCAATAGTGGCACAGGTTGTCTTACGTGTTTGCCCATTTTGAAGAGACATCAAGTGCATGTTACAAGTGTCCCAATATGCACAGCACAATGTTTACTGCAATAATTTTATTCATGATCTTGAATAATAAACAAAATAATAAACTGAAAGCTCCTTTGTAAGGTGTGTTATGGGGGGGGGTTCGACTGGAAAGCAGTGAGGGCACTGATCCTACTGTTGCAGAGCTACTGTTGCCACACTCAAGAGCATGTGCCTGGCGCTCGCCTACTGCCACCAGGCGGTTGAATGCCTCCAGCAGCAGAATGTTTTGCTGCAAAAAAAGTGGATTGTTGGAATGAATCAATCGCATATAAACCATTATTTACAAATAAAAATGCTCATTGAACTATTGGTACTAACTGCCCTTAACTGTGGAAGCCTTTAGTGTATGCATAATAAAACAATTTGTCGGGATAACATTGCTTTATTTTTCATAACAGGTTTTTTTCAGAGCCAATTGTAATGTTTATTAGTGTGCCAACAGCTGAGGTGTCCTCGCACCTTCACGAGTCTCTACTGTCAGCACCACAAACCTATTTTTGTTCACTGCAAAATCAATGGCGCTCCCTACAATCCCTTCTTATGCGAGCTGATTGCATCCTATGCCTACAAACATCATATTTTTGTCCCATTATGCAATTTTCTACCATCCTCAGCTGCAGTTCTCTCTCCTTGACATCCATTCTCTCATGCTTATGTAATCACCTGCTATAAATTGGCAACAAGTGATTGAAGACGTGCATTGCCTGCCCACCGATTCCATTTTTTTTTCTTAATCTCAACTAGCATATCAGTTGCCACGGTTTACTATGCCACTGTCTTCCTGCCTTAATGCTATCTCCAACAATTTTTGTTACTTCGCTTTCTGCACAGTCCTCGACTTCTCTAGTTTCTTTGTTAACCTCCAGGTTTATGTCCCATATTGGATAACCGGTAGAATCCAACGATTCTAAACATTTTTGAAGGATATCGGTAACGTGGCGATCACGATTCGGAAATGCCTCCCATGTGCTGTTCAACCCATTAAATTTTTGCATAAGTTTCCTGCTTTATATCAGTACCTGCTATTGATATTTCACTTGGACAAAGATACTCTTTCATAGATTCTGCGGGCTGAATGTCGCTGATGAATTTCTGTTATACCACTAAGTTAGTGAAGGTTACCTTTATATTTTCCATATTTTCGCGGGCCCACGTACATGTAACAGCACGAGCACTCATTGGCTCTCAATGCCTTTTTTAAACTGCTGGACATTCAGTTCGTTACTACGAAAGTGACTTAATCCGTGCACTATTATTATGCTAAATATGGAACAGTAGAAGTATACTTATCTGCAGTTTGTCGATGCCTCCTTCACTGTGTTGGTTGCGAGAACTATGGTCGGCACCACCTCTTTGTCGCATCGTAGCTATATCGACTGTCTTCCTTTTGCACACACTGTGCAATATTCGTGACGCTCGCAGTCACGCAGAGTGGAGGAACTCAGCGCACTCACATAAGCAGCACCGGATAAATTGTTTGTTCAGGATTGTGCCGTGAACAGTAGGTACGCGTTGCGATCTGTAAAATCGCCTAAGCTATTGGCAGTCTTTCGGGGTGCACGGAAAGATTGCTCACGGAGCAACAGAACTATCCAAGAAATAGTGGTCATCGTCGAGCCTGATCACTACGTCGCGCACTGCAAGCTCGTAGTACGAGTTTGTTTACACTGGGCATCGCCGATGCTTAGCCGCCATGCTCGCCCGATGAATGTATGTGATGACGCCACCACAGCGTTCCCTCGTGGTATAATGCGAAGCGTACTAAATTACAAATTAGTCGAATATACATTCAGTGTACATCTTGTAAGCTTTAAAATGCTGTTAAACCACGTTAAACTAACCAATAATATTGTACTAAATGCATTTGTTTTATCACTCGCTTGTTCGTGTAATGCACTCGGTGGAACGACAAACAAGTGAAAGAAGGCGCGACCATGCACCGACGGTACGATCACGTGATCCCCAGTTTGTCGACCGCCCAGAAGGCAACGCCCAAGGAATGATAGCCAGCCAGAGTGAATCTAGATCAACCAATGAAACTGGAGGCTTGTCGAAAGATAAACTGTGTCTCGGTACCATTCGTGCTTTCATCTTGGGGTGTCGCCAGAGCTCGTGAAGATCCCGAGTTTCGCCAAACTCGACGCATCCTGCATAGCACCCCAGATCAGTATATGTAGAAGACAAGATAGAACCGGACCTTCTCGAGGAGCGATGGCTAAGTGCTCTGACTAGCTCGGAACTACACGACCAATTATGGGCTATCCAGTGGGCCCGGGCAGCGATGGAAAAGCTACGCCTTACCGCACAGAATGCCCGGGTGACCTGAGCCCGGGCTGGCAGCCTCGCAGGTACTTTTCACATTGCCAGGGTATCTACGTACAGGGCCAGGGTCTCTACGTACACCGCCAGGGTCGTAAGACGCGGGGCTCGAGGAGGAGGGGAGGGGATGCCGGTGGTCAGCGAAGGGGGTCGAACCGGGGGTGACGGAGAGGCTGCAGGCATGCAGCCCGCCGCTTGTGGAACTGTCTCCTCAATGTGTTTGAAGTACCTCGATTTCTGAGAAAAACGGGGCCTGGTAGTGACGGCGCCGTGTTCGTTGCTTACGCTCGACCATCCTGCACGATCTCGTCCCGGGAGAGTCTCATCAGTCCGACTCGCTTCCGCACTCGCTGTCCGACGCCAACTTAAGTTGTTTTATCTGGCTTGCGGGGCGCTCGTGACGTAGTCGGGCCGCGTCGATCCCTTCGATATTCGTTGGTTCGAGATGCGATATGTGTCTGCAGGCAGCACCTCTGTAACAATGTACGGGCCTCTGTGTTAAGTTGCGTCTTCGCGGGCTGTCCTGTGTCCTTAACTGTTCGTGGCCGCGGGGGCGGCGGTAGTCGATCACCATCTTGTATGCGCCATCCTTTCGTCCGCGCGAGAAGAACAGGGCTGCTGTACTGGCAAGTACTCTGAGGGATTAATCCTCATGATTTCAGCTCATCAGTAATGTCCTTCAGTACCCACCTCTCATAGTAAGAGCTGCGGTATGGTGGCAGGAAAACCGGCTTGCTTCCAGGAAGCTCCGCGATTTTCATTTCAGCGATGTCGGTGCACCCTAATTTTTCTATTTTGAGATGGAAGCAGTTCCTATGCTTGTTGAGTAACGCGCAGAGCTGTGTTTTCTCTTCGTCAGAGATGACCGAGCAAACATTAACATCGCCTCCGCTAATTGGTTGCGGCGCAGACGTGTCCTCGTTGGCGGCCAGTAGGACTTGCTCTGATATGTTGCAAGGAGCGGGTGGACGCATGGATATCTGTCCTTGCTTCACCTGCAACGTGGCGTTGCTGTTGTTTGTAACGGGGACACTCACCACATCGATTGCACCAAGGGAAAGCGTTCCTGACACAAACAAAATCGTTCGCGGAGGAACCTCAGCGTTCTCGCGACACGTGACTTCTCTCAGTCCCTACAATTCTGCAACAAGACCTGTCAGCTTTTGTGCTTCCCTTTGGTTTAGCAAATGGGCACGCCCACCACTACGGATCGGAAGCGAATCGGGCAAGTCAATCACATCCGTACCAACGATGACGTCCGGTACAACAAAGGCGTCGTCGCTGACTATGTTTACATAGTCAGCGACGATGCCCTTGTTGTGATGTGGAACGCGGGAAGATCAACATCATTGACGTGCACCTTTAAGTCTATAGTTCACCGAGGGATGACTGCTGTCCACCGACCCCACGTATGGTCGCCCCGGGAGGCCCCGTAAGCTCCCTGTTCAGCTGCACGACACGCACCAGCTTGATCAAGCTCACATGGGCAACCATATCGAGAAGAGTGACTATCCATTCGCGGTCAATGCATACGCTTTTGTACATCCTTTTTAAAGGTGTGGTGCGTACAATATTGGTCACATTTGCTGAGTGGCTCTGTACCGGACAAAATTTCGCACTGGGCCCATCGCTGTTTCACTTCGCGCAGTGAAGTAGGCGCCGTGGCTCAGAACACTGACGCAACAGGTGACCTGTTTTCTGGCAGTTGTAAAACGTACTGCATTCGCGCGTCGCACTTCTTCTCGCATGGTACTGCTGCGCACAAAACCGTTTACATGTGTTTACGAAGGAAATGGCTGGTGGACACTGCCCAGTCGGCTTTGGCTGCCGAATCATTGTGCCAATACGAATTGTTTTTGGCGGCTTTCTGCAACATTTTCTTAGGCTTTGATGACTTTAAGCAACTCGTCCACACTGTGTAGTTTCTGTCCTGCAGCGCGAAACTCATTTCAGTCGACCAGAGGCATCTGACAATCTCGGTAATTGTGTCCGGCAGACAGCTTGACTCTGGCGCACATTTTTTTCCTTTTCTCGGACGTACTTCGTCACTTCCTCGTCACGACTCTGGACTCGTTCGGCCATTCTCCTCCATAAATCCGGGAAGCTTTCTTCAGTCACGAAGGCTGATTTAAATGCAGTTACCAACTCTTTCTATGACTGATACCTTGTTACTGACGAGATTAGCGAATCCTGAGCGGGGCCTTGCAGCTTGAGGTGAATTGCAGTTAGGCGTTGTTGTTCAGACCAGTTGGCTAAGTCCGCAACGCGCGAAAATGTTTCCAGCCAATTTTCGGCACTGATTTGGGCGCTGTCTCCATTAAAGCTTGGGATTGCGGTAGAGGGGTCCGGACTCACATGAACAGTTGTCACTGTAGAGGGCGCATTCATCCTTTCCATCATGCGGGCCATTGCAGAAAAGGTTTCGGTGAGCTGTCCCAAGATGGCGTTGCTCGGGCCTAAATCCGGCTGGAACGACGGTGTTGAGGAAGCAAAAGTAGAGCCGCCGAGCTCCTGAATTTCCTCCTGCAGTCGTGAAAGCTGGGCGACTTTTTCTTGGAGCTGGTCTGTTGCGCCGCGATCATTGCGTTGCCTGCTGTCTCGTTGGAGCTCGGTGGCACTCGTTACCTCTTCAGCAGCGCGTGACTGTGCAGAAAGACGTGTGTTGTACGGATGTTCACTGTCCTGGCTCATCTTTACGGGCTTGTTGGGAATATCCCACTTCTGAGTGAAAAAAGAAAAGTTCTCTAGCATGGTTCTGAGTATAAAAAAAAGAAGGTTCTCTACCGCGGACTCAGCTAGCTAACCACGCACTTGGTTTAAAAAACTAGCTCTGGTCGACAGCGGCCCGCGAATGTGCCACTGTGGACCATAAACACGCAACACAAAGTAAGGCACACACGTACACTCGCCTGAGCGGCTCCCACGCAAAAAGGGCGCCTCGCGAACTTGGGGGAGCAAACAAACACACAACCTTTCTATTTGAAACGCAACTTTACTCTCTCTACGACACAGGGCCAGGGCCAGGGTCTCTACGTTCACCGCCAGGGTCGTAAGACACGGGGCTCGAGGCGGAGGGGAGGGGATGCCGGCGGTGAGCGAAGGGGGTCGAACCGGGGGCGGCGGCGAGGCTGCAGGCATGCAGCCCGTCGCTTGCGGGACTGTCTCCTCAATGTATTCGAGGAACCTCGGTTTTGAGAAAAACGGGGCCTGGTAGTGACGGCGGCGTGTTCGTTGCTTTCATCCGGTTTTCTCCAACTGCCGTCTCCGCCGGTTGCGCTGAAGCTGCAGATTCCATCGAACTTCTCCCGCCGTGATGCAACTTTACTGTGCTGCCTCTGGTAGGCTTTTGCGAAAGCCTACTAATTCCTTATTGGTATGTCCGACACACCGATTTGTGACTCACGCAACTGTGAAGAGACAATCAAGCACGTGATGCACTTTTGTAATCTCTATGAGATCGAACGCGACGTTCTTCGGAGGTTGTTAAACCAATTAGACAGCAAACCATTTTCAGAGACTTATGCTATCTTCGACTGGTCGTCTCCATCCCCCGAAGCAGAGTAGAGCATATCCGACGTGCCTCGAACTCAGGCCGAGAACAAGCGCTCAAGCCGAACGTGTGACTCGCTGTCGGAGGAGAAAACGGCAAACGCGGGAGCCCGTGACTAGCAAAAATTCGGTTTCTAGTTGGAGCCGTGTCGAAGTCTAGCCAATGCTCCTGGCGCTTTCAAGCAAAATGGTGGACGCGTGGCCGTTCGGCGGGACGCCGGAATCCAGGGGATCGTCGCCAACTCCGCAGATTGTTTTCGCCTCGATGATTGTGGACGGTAAGTTTTTGTTAAGTACTGCACCAAACCTCTCTATGAATTCTTGAACTGTTGCAAACTGGTTATATTGCCCCGGCTCTGTTGCTGGAGTTTGGTACCGCTGTAATAGGTTAAACATGAATTGTCTGGTTTCACGTTACTGAGCCAGGATATGATTATACAGGTTCCTGCATGTGGTAGACTCCGTATTGTAACCACCTGTGGTTCTTTAATGTGCCTGCCATTAGTCGCTAGCCTCTTTCCTTAGCAGTGCGCAACCAGTAATACTGCTGAAACACTAGTGTTGACAGAGAACCTGCATTAAAACAATCAGTTCACTGGAGCCGTTTAGTGTAAACAGTTGATTCGTGGGGACACAGCGGATTGGTGAAAGTATCGATTGTCGCAGTTAACCATTTAAAAGTTACAGATCCAAACAACGTTTCACTGGCATGTTCTTGCTAGCTGGACTGGTGGTGCTTGTCAAATGCTGCTTTTATCAGGCGCTTGATGTGTATGTGTCGTTGTCCCACAAAAACAAAAACAGCCGAAACAACCGAAGACATAATGACGTCTACATTTTGTTGCAGTGTGCCTATGTTGTACGGGGCATTTGCCTTGGAGGCTGAAAGTTATGTTCATCTGCCATAATAGCCATCTTCGTAAAATACCTGCCTTTTGAGGGAGCGTTTACCTTTTCACTTCGACATGTGTAATAGCTGCTTTGTTAGATCTATCTTCTTTGTAGATATTATAGCAATAGTCTACCGATATTGTGCGACTGTAGGCATGCCTGCCATTTCTCCTTATGGCACCCAATTATATTAAATGCTGCACTGTAATGTCAGGTTGCAGTGTGCTTACAATGTGACTCACGAAAAGTGAAAGGCCAGAATCCATCCAAAGCCATCCTAAATATTAGGGATGATCCTTTTCCTGCCGTTTTTGAACACGGACACTCCGTTTTGATTTTATAGCCATTTGAAGCCGAACATCTGGCACAGCAGCTATGACACCGAGCGCACTACATTGCTGTGTGCGTAGCTACAATGTGTCTGTAATTTAGGATGGTTTGCAAAAAACAGCTGTTTGAACTAGTTAACATGGCAAAATACGGATTGCTCTCTCACAGCCATCTGGGCTTGCAAACGGATGGCATTTGTGCATATTGTTCATTACACAGTGCTACGTCATGGATGTTTTAATGACTCAGAAAGTCATATCAATTCACACTGCACAACTAGCTTCTCAAGTTCCCCAACTGTTGTGAAAGTATGCTCCATATATCGACATCTCATCTTGCACATAACATCATGCTCCTTCAGCAGGTATTCATGGTAAGTGGCAGATTTTAATGCTAAATGTTTCTAGGAAAGCAACTTTTTCTAGGTGTGGCAGCACATAAGTTTGTATTAGTTGGATTATCGTAACTCTTAAAAATAAGGTGTAATATTGACCTTGGTTGCACTGAGGACTTGTCATGAAATAATCTTTTTTTTGCTTGCATATTGCATTCACAAACATGGCTAAGGGCTTTCTTGTTCTACCATACACAGTTCTACACTAAAAACAGTGAGCTCTTACTGCAGAAAGGATTTTGGTGAATGCAATAATCTGACACTGGTTACGAGTATGGCAGCGCAGTAGAGGACGACCTCAAGGAAGTAAATTTGGCGGGCTCCCTTTCTCTTTACTTCGTTTTTCTTGTCTGTCGCACTTTTCATGAATCGCTACCAACTAGCCTTGTTGACAATGCTGTTCTGTTGTCTGATTTGTAGTACCCTGGGCTCCTTCATATGTGCTAACCTTGATAAGGACTCGTCCTGCTTAGGTTCTTGTTCTCATCTTGTGTTGCGCTGCTGTACTTGTAATCAATAATTACGAACCAGCCCAGTTATCTGTTCTATAATGTGCCATTGGTTTGTGTAAGCAATGTTAAGCAGACTGCTCGACCTGCCAATTCATGTCAACTTGTTTAGAGATGAAGTAGCCATGTATAAATTTTGTGCATGTTTGTCTCTTGTACCACAGGCAGTGCAGCAACTGATGACCTGTCAGGAGATCCTGCAATGCAGCAACATCTACAATCTGGTGGTTCCTAATCTGTAAATGGTATGTAAAAATTTCCAGCTCGTTAGAATAGCAACTGTATTCACAACTGCAGGACAATTTTTTTTTCAGTTTGAACTTGGAAGACTGTTTACCGTTCCTGAAAGTTTCGCTTGTTGAACAAGCAGTGAAGTCACTTGCGTGTGTATGCCTTCGGCTACAGCTTTTTGATTGTATTTACTAAGGACTCGTGCAAAGCCACATGAATGCGGAAAAGAGCAGACCAGCTGCAGTAATTTCCTAAACATTTCAACACCACCTACGGTGGTGCTGCCTACAACATGAAGCATTCTTGTCATCATATTGCAATGCACTGTACGCAGATGAAAGAACACTAAAACTAATTGTGCGAGCATTGTAGCAGTAAAATTTTTATGTCGACATTCATGAATGTAGCAAATTGCAACCAATTGGCTAAGCCATCATAACTGTTACCGCCTCATCTCTGCTGCCCTGATAATGCATTTAAAATGTGTAATGCAATATGTGTCAAAGCAATAATAACCAAGCTATTGGACGCCCACTGCAAGGCGTGTGTCAGTTGCACGTACTGTGTCAACTGATGTCATCGTATCTTTGCAGATTTCCAATACTTGTCATGCCTAATTTTCTGCCATCCTCAACGTGTTTTCCTTAGTGGCTATCTGCTGTGCACATTACATGGTCCGCAAAACACAAGTCCGGCTTTTTGATCTCAACAAAAATAGGCTATAAGTGGTGAATTGTCTCGAAATATAAGCTAAACCTGTTTTCACTTCTTTAACCATTATTATTATTATTATTATTATTATTATTAATAATAATAATAACAATATTAATAATAATTGACACACATCCAATAGCAAAACAAAGAAACGGGCCTGTCTAAGTCCACGAGGACTTGCGCGACTAGGCCTGGCAGAGTCGGTCCAGCGATGTGGTTACACATTCACATAAAAAATGAAAAAGTAGACATTTAAATAATAACACGTTTTTTTCAACTTTGAGAAGAATGTTTGGTAGTATAACCCGTTAACAGACAATGACATAGTAAATAAAGAGAAACACATAAACAACTTAAGTAAGGATCATGGACTAAATTTCAACATTTCATCATAATTTCTTCACCTGTTTTTTCGAAGTTGCCAAAAAGAATTCATCGGCCAAATCGTTAAATATTTTCGGGATGTATACACTTCTTCTCGCTTCACCATACTTGGCAGTGGAATAGGGTACCTTAAAACGTTTTTTTTTATTTCTTAAGAATCGTGGTACATCGTATGCCTCTTTGAATTCATCGCTCCAATTATGCCCCATAATAACAGTTCTGGTAAATAAATCCTCCAATGTGCAAAATCCTAATTCCTGAAAAATATTATTCTCGTTAAGTGTAGTACCATAAGCCACATTTTAAAATATAATTTTTAGTAGTTTATCAATCCGATTTTTCTAGTGCTCTGTACAAAAGGCGAAGATCGTTATCCCATACCTCGGCACTGTACGCTAGTGCATGAACTATCATTTTCTTGACTGGTAGAGGTACTAAACCCTTTATGTTGAAAAGTAAAATATGCAACACTGGGGTGGTGGTGGTGGTGAAAACGTTTATTTCCTCTGAAAAGAGGGAGTTACATGGAGGGTGCTCTGGAGTCAGGCTTAGTGCCTTTCCCCTCACAAACACTAGGTGGAGTCCCTAGTACGGGACCCCAGTGGCTTCCGCTGCCGCCATAGCTCGTTCGACCATCGCCTTTTGGGCTTTCAGGTCGCAACAGGCGAGTAGGGTCGCCTCCCAGTCCTCCCGGGTGGGGTTTGGGTGTGGAGTAAAAGCAGGATTGGAGGGGCACGCCCACACCATGTGGTAGAGGTCCGAGGATCTCTCCCCACAGTGCGGGCACTCCCCGGAGAAGGCAGGGTCAAAGTGCTTTAGCGAGGCCGGGCACATCATGGTGTTCGTGACAAGGCGGAGGAACAGGCGTTCCTCCGCTCTCGTTAATCCTTTACACGGGTAGGGGTACAGTTTATGTCTATCTTTGTATAATTGTGTTATTTCCTTGTAAGTGTAGGTCGGCGTGGCTTCCGCTGCTTCTTCAGAGGTGGCGGGGGACGAGGTTGCCCGGTTAGAGAGCGCGCGGGCGGCTGCATCTGCTGCCTCGTTTCCTCCTAGCCCCGAGTGGGCCGGAGCCCAGACTATGAAGCGGTGGGATGGATCTCCTACGTACGAGCTATTTTGCAGTAGCCGGTAGGCCAGGTACGGGACCCAGCCCTGTTGGACGTTCCGACACGCCCCTCGCGAGTCGGTTATGATTGTCTTGGAATCGGAGTGTGTTGCCGCTAAAGCGATGGCGACTTCCTCTGCTTGAGTGACGCTTCGGGCTTTGAAGGTGAGCCCGTTCACCGTTTTGGACTCGTGGATCACTGCCGCCGTGTACCACCCGCCATGGTGCGGGCCGGATGCGTCCACGTAGTATACCCCGGGTTTCCTACCGTAGTGGTGAGCTAAGGCCTCTGCCCTGGCCCTGCGTCTACCCTCGTGGTCGTCCCTGGACATCTTAATTGGGAGTGGTCTTACGTGCAGGGCGTAACGCCATTCCTGAGAGAGTCTTACTCTCTCCTCGGTTAGAGTCGTGTGTTCTATGTGCAGACGGGCCAAAAGGCGGCGTCCTGACGGCGTCTGCGATGATCGCGTGTATTGACCTGTGAGGTGGGCTTCTCTAAGTTCATCGAAGGAGTTCGTCATACCCAGACCTTGGAGTCTCAGGTTAGACGTGGTTAGTGGTTAACGGGAGGTCGAGGGCCTTCTTCGCCATTTTGCGTATTATCACCTCGATGATGTTCTGGTCGTGTTTGTTGAGGCGGAGATAGGGGGTCGAGTACAGGATTCTGCTTGTTACAAAGGCATTGGCCAGCCGCAAGGCGTCTTTGCTTCGCAGTCCCCCTTTCTTGTTCGAGACTCTGCGGACCATTCGGCCCACCTGATCTCCCACCTTCTTTAGTTTGTCGAGCGTGGTTGTCGCCAGCCGACGCTGGTGGATGAAAAGACCTAGGACTCTAATTTCTTTTCTTTCGGGTATCGGTTCCGATCCAAGTCTCAATTCTATCTTGTTTGTGCATTTTTTGTTGGGGCGAATGTGCACGAATTCGGATTTTTGAGGGGAGCAATGAAGGCCACATCTTTTCGCGTACTCGTTCGCCGCGGTGGCCGCCTCCTGCAGGCTGGCCTCCATTTCACCGAGAGAGCCCTGCGTGGCTCAAATGGAGATGTCGTCCGCGTACAGCGCGTGTTGCACACCCGGGACTTTCTCCAAGTGGACCGGCAGGTTCTTCATTGCCAAGTTGAAAAGCAAGGGGGATAGCACCGCTCCCTGTGGCGTCCCTCTCGTGCCTAATAGAAAGGGGCCGTGTTCCGCGTTCTGGATCCTCACGTAGGCCTGTCTGTCCGTGAGGAAGCGTTTTATATACTCGAAAGCGTTCCTGCCGCATCCCGTCTCTGATAGGTGTGTGAGGATCGCCTCGTGTGTCACATTATCGAAGGCTCCCTTTAGATCTAGGGCCAGCACTATCTTATCCCCGTTCGGATGTTCGATCGGGTTTAGTACCTCCCTGCTGAGTTGCAGCAGGATGTCCTGAGCCGATTTATTTGGCCTGAAGCCGTACATCGAGTCGGCGAAGACTCGCTTGTTTTCTAGGTACTCAGATAGTCTGTCTCTGACCATAGCTTCCATCAGTTTACCCACGCACGAGGTGAGAGAAATAGGTCTTAGGTTATCCGTATCTATGGCCTTGCCCGCCTTGGGGATGAAAGTTATCAGCGCCGTCTTCCACTCCGTGGGAAATGGAGCTTCGCCCACCCAAATCGAATTAAAGTGTTCTAGGAGGGATTCATATGCGCGGTCCGGCAGATTGGCTAGGAGTTTTACCGAGATCCCGTCCCTTCCTGGCGCGGTCCCGCGTTTCATCCTCGCTAGAGCGGCCTTGAGTTCGTATATTTTGAAAGGTTCGTCCAGCTCAGCATTTTGGGCTCCATTGTATCTGTAAGCGTCTCCCCTTGGATCTTGGGTTGTGGTCAGGTACTGGTCCCGAAGCTTCAGTGCAAGCTGGGCCGTATTTCCTTGAAATGCATGTACCGCTCTCTGCAGGTGCTTGTGCGTCTCGGTGCGCGTCTGGTTGGGATCTATGAGTGCCCGGAAGAGGCGCCATGTGTTCTTGCTAGACATCTGCCCAGCGGCCGCGTTGCACCTATCTACCCAGTTCGCGTCCGCGAGTTGCGCCGCGTACTCCGCCGCTTCTTTAGTGATTGCCGCGATCCGAGCTCTTAGCTTTCGGTTATGCTTCTGTCTACGCCATTTTTGACCATGATGCGTCTGGCTGCCCAGAGGTGGAGGAGGTGGGTGTCCACGTCCGTCACCGCCTCTGAGAGCTTTACCTGCGTTTCCGTCGAACGCAGGTTGATCAGCAGCTGTTTTGTCCAGGCTTGATATCCCTGCTCCTGGATGGAGCTTACCTCGTATTCCTTTCTAAATTTCGTCCAGTCCGGCAGCATAGTGTGCCCCGTAGGCCTGGTAAGGGGTTTCGTACGGATCGTTATGGTGATCAGGCAGTGGTCACTACCGAGAGTTTCCTCCGTATTCGTCCACTCCACTTGCCTCGCGTTTTTCGTGAAGGTTAAGTCGGGACACGTGTCCCTCTGCACCGAGTTCCCTATCCGCGTGGGGCACGCCGGGTCAGTGTGTAGGGTTAGACCTAACGCGGACGCCGCCTCCGCCAGCTTCCGTCCTCGTATGTCTTCTCGATGATAGCCCCATGAGGGACTCTGCGCGTTGAAATCTCCCATTACTAGTAACGGGTCTCGTCCTGCTACCCTGATAGCTCTGCTCAGGAGTGTGGAGAAGGTTACGTTTTTTGCTTTAGGTGGGCAGTACACGTTCAGGATGTGTAGCGGCGAATCCTCCTTTTTCAGTGGCAGAAGAGTCACCATCACGTGCGAAAAGCTGGTTTGTAATTCTAGATCTACCAAATTTGCAGTGTAGTTTTTGTGCACAAAGATGCACGTTAGGGGGTCGAGTTGGAACGTTTTGTAGTTTGTGAGGCTCACGTTCCCGCCAGGTTCCTGTACGGCCACCACTGCCGGAGTATGCTCGTACGTAGACAGGTGCATCCTAAGATCCGCTCTCTTAGTCCTCGATTTCAAGCCTCGACTATTCCACTGCGTTAATGTTATGGGACTCTTTTTAGTTTGTCTCGCCATGTTGTATCTGGAGATTGTTGTTATTCTGGAGGGGAAATTGCTCCTGGTGGTCTTCCTCCTCGTCCTCGCTTATCACCCTACGCATCCTGTAGGCTCGGGGAGTCTGGAGTCTCCTCGTGTTAGCGTATTTGCGAACCGTCATCGCTTTCGCTATCTGTTGTGAGACTATGGTGGGAATGGATTCCTGGACCCTTCTCATCATAGCTTCTAGTTTATTTTCAAGACTAGGTTCTGTGTCGCTTTCCATCGCCTCCTCTTGCTGAGGTGGCTGGGGTTTAGCTAGCGCACTTTCTAGTTTGCTCGTTAGCACCGCGATCTGCGCTTTTAGGGCTGCTATCTGGTTTCGTAACTCGGTTTCTACTGGGTTGGGTGTGGGTGGAGAAGAAGGTTTGGGAGGAGGAGGAGG
The DNA here is from genome assembly GCF_038994185.2 of Dermacentor albipictus. Lineage (NCBI taxonomy): Eukaryota > Metazoa > Arthropoda > Arachnida > Ixodida > Ixodidae > Dermacentor > Dermacentor albipictus. Next base: position 5,688,643 of record NC_091822.1, on the reverse strand, counting down.
AGAGGCGGTCCCACTCACCTGCCGCATCCCGTTCTGGACTATGCTGGCCCAGGTCTTCTTTTGCTTGGGTTGATCAGAAGTCGACTCCCTGCTAGGTGGAGGGGGCGGGAGATTCCCGCTTCCTCCCTTCTTCTTCTTCTTGTTTTTTTTCTTCTTTTTCCTCCTCCTTTTCTCCTGATTGCTGGGTTGTTGCTGCGCGTTCGTGCGAAATTTCGCCGTGCAGTCTCTGGAGTTCGTGGCGTGTTCGCCGCCACACACCGCACATTTTGGGTTGCATAGGTGAGGGGACCGCACTCCCTCCACAAACGGGGCTAGCGTTCCGCAGAGTCCGCAGTTTTCTTGTCTCGGTGTCGGGCAGGTATCTGGCCTATGCCCCACTGTGCCGCACAAGTTACATGCTGGTATGGTGCGGCGGTACCTTGCTACCGGTATGACTTGCGCGTTGTACAGTACAGCTCTGGGCTTGTACTTGCCTTCGAAGGTGATTCTGGCTTTGTTAGAAGTTCCGAACTTTCGGATCTCCAGGATGGTGCTTTCTCCGTGAAAGCTTTTCACCTTCCCTCGAGGGGACTCGGTGGTTTCCAGATTGGCCACTGTGATGACTCCGTGAATCACGTTGTCTTCGCTCTGTTTTACGTACCCGTGCAAATGGAGGTCTGCTCCTTCTTGGATTTTTATCGCAAAGTCCCCGACCAGTTTGTCTGCCGCGTGGATGCTCGACGTGCCCACGATGATCAGGTTTTGGTCCGGGGATATTGTGAAGTAAAAGTTGTCCGCTTCGGCCTCCCCGACTCGCTGTCGTAGGGCTAGGCCTAGCTCACCGTGTTGTAAGTTCTTCAAGCTTGTCGCCGTTAATGGCTTGATGATTAGCACCACATCGTCTGGTCTAAATCTGCAGAGAAACTTGGGTTTCCATGCAGCTTTGACTTGCCTTGGGCCTCCGGCTGCGCGCTCATCGGGTGCCTTGTCGGGTTGCGCATGGTGGCCTCCGTGAGCTGACGTGGCCTTCCCTTGTGCGTAGGCTTGGAGTTTCTGGGCTCTTGTTTCAAAGGCCCGGATCACATTAGCGTTGCAGGCTTGGTCCCGACTGGTCTGCGGCACAGTTGTCCATGCCATGCCTTCCGGGTCGTAGCCGCGTTGCTGGTTTTCGCTTGCCATGTTGGCTTGGAGCGGCCTCCCCGCCGCCGAACGCCGGCGTTCAGCCTTGAGGCTGCGTCGCGGCGCTATGGCGGATGGGAGGAAAAACGCTTAGAAAGGTCAGCAAATCGGCCCACCGGAGTGGGAGTGGTCTCCCTGCGTGCCGGCTGACTTGCTGGTCCTGTCAAGTCCAAAATTGTCGGGATCAAACGCGTTGGGCCGCCGCCACGGTCGAAAATCGCCGGAGCCGATGTCCCATGCGTCCGCTCGCTACGCGCGCTGGTAGCGTCCTCCTGCAACACTAAGAAGTTTGCCACACGAAAACGCCATGTGATGTTGCCAGGACATGCCGCTGTTGAACGTTATACCCAGGTATTTGAATGTGTCAACATATTCTATAGCAGTACATTTACATGAGATACAATGTTCATTATGTAGCAATATTGGCAAGTTTATTTTTTGAGTTTTTAATGGACTACCAAAGCACATGATTCTGCTTTTCTTAGCATTGATATCAACACAGTTTTCTTCAAACCATTGCATAGCCTTATGGACTGCAGTTTGTAGGGCGCTAATAGCTTCTTCATAATGCATATGACGAGTGAGTAGAACTGTATCATCTGCATATTGCTACACAGTGGCTTTTGTAATTATCATGGGAAAGTAGTTCATAAATACATTGATTAAAAGAGGGGACAACACAGATCCCTGTGGAACCCCAGGTGTAATATACTTTCTAATGCTAACAATTTCTTTACTGCCCATGACCACCTGTGATCTATCATGTAAATAATTGCAAATACGATCGAAAAAGGGTCCCCTGAAACCCAAACGAAACAACTTTTCCAATAACATATTGTGGTGTGTGGCGCGCGACATGGTGCGGTGATCGGGACGGTCAGGAGCAGACGACACGGAGTGCACGCGCGCCGAGGTGGAAGAAGGAAACAACGACGCCGAAGAGCGTCCGGCACGAGAACGCGCCGCGCATGAACGACAACAAAAAGAAGAAAAGCAACCAATTAGGAAAGACCACGGGGCGTCAGGCAGCCAATCGGAGAATGCCAAATCGGCCAGACCAGAAGAAAAATTGGAGGACGCTTAAGCTTCACCTTCAAGAGTGGGACGCGACAGCGTTCCCGTCGACCCGCCAAGGGGTATAAGACAATGCGCTACGGCACAGCGATAACTTACGATGCGCCCCGCATCGGACTTAGCGCCCACCTATCACGCGGTGAGCGTCGGGCAACACAGCGTTCGGCGCGGCAACGAAACGTGCGCCTGAGCGAACGGAACGAACCAAAGAACTCGGTGTCTCGGAGGGGAAACGATCTACGCCAGCCAAACGTCGTGATCGGCACGGGCAGAGAGATAGATAGTAATCTAAAGAAAGGAACGGCGCTTGATTCTGCAACCGGGAGCACGGCGAAGCGTCGTCAGGGGAGAGGGAGTCCCGCAACGCGCCTGGCAGCGGTCCCAATGCGCGCGCGGCGCGCCTCCTGTCGGGGCAGCGCCGTACATTGAGAAGAGGGGGTCTTCTGTGTTTGCCGCAAGATGGCTCTGCGTGTGCGGAAAGCGCAGAAGTAATGCAGCGGAAACGCACTTCGCGACTCGTGTAATTGTGACTTCTGTACGTTACATGTTCATAATTACCGATATACACCGCAGTATAACTTTCCACGGCTCGTTTCGAAGGCAACACCGCATTCACTAGAGGCGCATTTGCACCGCTTGGAAGCATCGAACTCGTGGCTGAGTGGTAGCGTCTCCGTCTCACACTCCGGAGACCCTGGCTCGATTCCCACCGGGCCAATCTTGGAAGTTGCTTTTTATTTATGAAGCGCCTGCCGTGATTTATCGCTCACGGTCAACGCCGCAAACGCCGACACCGACGCCGATGACACCGGCTTTTCTGCGACACGAGCTCCTTAACGCTATCGCGTTAAAAAGCGTGGTGCGCTGGCAGAACGAGGGAGGACACGCAAGGAGACGCAGGGGAGACGCCAGGAGAGTCCCAAGAAGCGATGGCAGGAGGAGGTAAACCACCGGAGCGGGCGTTGAAGACGGGCCGTCGGGTTCCGGACCCGAGCCCACCAGGACTTCACCCGACCGGGGCCTCCTGCCAACCTGTTCCTGTGCGTCGCCCGTCTACCCGAGCGTGCTGTCAGCTCCTCAACGCCGGTGAGCTTCTGCGCCAGTGGGCAGGACGAGAACAGTCGGGCTACGGGCCCGAGTTCTACGCCAGCTGCCCGGCCAGATCGCTGCCCCGTCTGTCGTGCCGCCTGCTGCCCGAGGTCGGCGTTCGAGCTTCTGTGCCCGTGGGCAGGGCAAGAGCAGTCGGGCTATGGGCCCGAGCTCTACATCCAGCTGCCCGGCCTGAACGCCGCCGCCGTCTACTCCTGCCACCAAGCCGCCCGCTTTACGTCGTCTAGCCAGAGCTGGCGCGCTCCGGTCGCCCGGTCGGTCAGCTTACGCCGTGACCTATGGTGAGACCGGTGCCACTCCTTTCGCCAGCTTGTCGCCGCGTCGAGACTGTTACGCGTCCCTGCCCTCGTGGCAAGCCCGGACTCGCGCACTCGTTAACCTCGCGCAAGCCCTATGGGTGTTCCTTGCCGCAATGTCTGCTTGAGTGTTTATTTTAGGCATGCTTTCTATTTCCTTCGATTTACCTTATGCCTCTTTTTAGTTAGATTAAAAGTCTTTGTGTGTGTGTGTTCAAACCAACGGCTTTGTCCTCAATTGGGTTCTCGGAGGCTCCGCCTAAGAGAACCAACCGAACCATTGAGTACACGAACCTCTGCCCCATATTAGGGTCATCACACATATCGTGATTTAGTTTCGAATGCTTTTGCTAAATCGAAAAACAAAGCACAACTATATAGGTTCTTATCTAGAGCAGAATATAATTCATCGGTGAACTCTTCTAACAGTGTAATAGTACCTCGCTCAGCAACAAATCCAAACTGTCTTGGTGTTAGGAGTGAAAATTTCTTAAAGAAGGAAGTCAAGTAAGTAAGTATTTGAGAGGTATAGGCTAAACAGAGATAGGTCTATGGTTTTCAATTTCATCTTTTTTTCCTGCTTTATACAGTGGCTTAACAATCGCCGTTTTTGATGTCTCCGGGATTGATGCGGTGCTTATAAAACCATTAATCATAAAAAGCAGTATGTCTGCTAATGTATCAAAATTTCTTCTTAGTGTGGCCACAGCCAACCCATCTACACCAGGTTGTTTGGTAACAATAAAATTCAAACAGCGCTAAACGACAGGACCGGAATGAGGAGAAGACAAACACGGCGCTGAATTCTGGTCCTGTCGTTTAGCGCTGTTTGAATTTTATTGTTACCACGCAACACCAACTCGCCCTATCCGCTGCCCTTCTCCAGGTTGTTTATTAGGTCGGAAACCTAAAACTATTCGCCTCAGATCTTCCTTCGACAACGTGGGCAAAAAAGCAGATGCTTGAACAGTTTGCTTGAGTGAGCGAGTGTGTCTCTGCGACTGCGCAGTGTTAGAAAAACACGTGAGAAATTATGGAAATTATCCACCACTATATCTCGCTTCTCTGAAAAAGATTCTAAGAAATTCGCAGAAATTCTTAGAATTCTAAGAAATTGCTTGATTAAATCTGCCTAAGAAATATCGTCGTATTGCTGATCTCAAGAGGGCAACGACCCTATTCCTCGCAATCTTATATTCCGTTTTCAAGTCATGATTTTTCGGCGCACGCCTGCTCCTTTTCCACAACCAGTCTCTGTAGGAAATAGCTCTCATGATGTCGGCTGTGAACCAGGGGTAACTTTTCCTTTGTTTTTTAGTTCTTGTGTACATACTAGAAAGCTGAAATATTTTCAGCTGCTCAAAAAAATTTTCATAAACTTTAGCATAATTACCATCCTTAATCATTTCCGCCGAGTCAAACTGTGCGATCAAATGACCAAATGTTTTCCTGTTGCAAATCTGCACTTCTAATTGATTAGTATCATGTTTTTTTTCTTCTGATTTGTCCTTTTCGGGCAGTGGTAAAAGTGCCTTAAGGCGACATGCGACAAAATAGTTATCCGCTATCTTTCTCCTTATGATACATGCCGCTAAAGAATAATTTGGTGCTCTCATTGCTATGTGGGCTAGGCAGGAGGATACTAGTCTATTTTGTAAGAGTTCTTCTGTTGTAGGTTGATCTATAGTCACTTGTAAGCCATAGGTTGATAAGATGGAGAGGTATTGGACACAGTAGTCGAACTGATGTTCAATATATTAATGTTTAGATCACCCGCCAAACAAATCTGATCTGCTGATTTGTGACCTTCTAAAATTTCTTCAATTTCACGCAAGAACCGTGTGGTACTATTATTAGGCGGACGATAAATAGCTATCAACAATAATTCTGTGTTAGTAGGCGAAATTTTTACTGTCAAGCTTTCGGTGTAGTTTAAAGAAATGTCCTTAATCACAGTGTCATATCTTATCTTAACAAACAATGCTAAACCCCCTCCTCGTCGTTTTTGTCGTGACATGAAATGGGCTTTGTAACCCTTTAATTTGTAAATGTTAGTGCAGTCCTCTGGTACATTTGTTTCCACTATAATAAATGCATCTACTACGTCTGCAACTGATTCCGCTACCTCTCTAAATTCCTCCCAATATTTTCGTAGACTTCTGATATTAATACTAATTACTGTGAAACCGTGTTGGCGGCTGGTGTTAAATATATCTTTGAACTCATTGAAATTTGAGACAGAGCAAAAATTCGTTGCCATGCTGCTTCTGAAATTTTAAGAATATCGGCTAGACTCTTAATTCGGATCAGGGGCGCATCTTTATTCTTCTTCACGAAAATACTTCCGCCCTTGACCCATGCGAATTTCTAGTTCTTTTCTTTTGCTGTAGTTCTAGCTCGGAAGAACAGATTTCGGTGCATTCTTGTCAGATTACCACTGATGCAAAGCCTCGGCAGCTGTCCAATTTCATGCAAGCGTCTTAGCTTCCCCCGCGCATCAAACCACGCATCCCTTGCGGTCACGGAAGAAAAACGTACTAGTGCTGTTGGGTTACTCTTATGTTTGTTTGGTAAGCACCACCTCGATACCAGAGCTACAGAAATCTGATAGCTCCAGTTTGCTGGCTATGTTCGATAAGGCTTCCTTTAGGTTTTCCTCGTGTTTGACAGGTAGCCCTTCAATTTCCATATTTACTTTTCTGCCATACTGTTCGCTCTCATTTAGATCCTGTTGCAGCTGCTGCAGCTGTTCCGCCTGTGTTTCCAGTTGCGTTTTCATGTCAGTAATTTGTGCTTCACGCGAAGCTTCGCGTTCTTTACTGGCGGAAAGCTGTGCTAACACCATGTCGTATTGTTTAGACAAAAAAGAGACTGTTTCTTCTAGGTCTTTCATTGCTATGCTCAAGTTTGTGAATTATGCTTTCAGGAGGAGCAGAGAATCTACGTTTCCATGTAAAGTCAGCAAAGAGGTCAAAGTTTGCTTAATACCTGCCAGCTCTGCCATTAACGTGGCTTCTGAAGTGTCTTCTGGTGGAGTCGTATACTCGTAGACTGTGAACCCGCCCCTCCCTCGTTGCTTTACCGCGCGACACGTTTTGCACGCCCGTGATTCACGTTTATTTTGACTCTTCGCTGCGAAAGTATTTTGAGCTACACCTGAGCATTGTTGACCCAAATGATAAGGGTTCCCGCACTCCGAACAAGTAATGAAACGACCATCATCGGGTAGCAGTCTGTTACAAACAATACATTTGTCTATAATAACACTCAACAAGATACACTCTGCAGTCGGCGGCAAACTCCCTTAGTTAGATTCACAAGGTAAGTACAGTACCTGTAAAATATATGTGTTAATGTCCGGTTGTAGAATTGCCGCCGACTGCAGAGCGTCCTGTGCTGCAGGCTGTTTAAGTAGGCGCTTCTGCCAGGGCTTCCAGAGGCTGGTGTGATTTCCCAAAAGCCTTCTGCGATGAGAGAGAGAAAATGATAAAAGAAAGGTAGGGAGGTTAACCAGGACTGAGCCCGGTTGGCTACCCTACACTGAGAAAAGGGAAAGGGGGACGGAAAGATGAAAAGAAGAGAAAGTCCACTGGAGATATCAGTCGGTCACTCAGTCCGAATCACAGGCGCTCACTCTATCCGGTCGCTTTCAAATATCGCAGCAGCTCTTTTGTGGCCTTTTGTAGCTGCGATATATATATAAATTATTTATTTATTTCGAAAATGACATACAAATACGAGCCTGCCGAAGCCAACAATGGGCTTGTGGGGCAGCGCTCGGCAGAATGGAGCAAGCCAGGGAGTGGCACAGTAAATCAATTATGTACAAGACTCAAAATAAAACTAAAGAAAGAAAGAAAGAAAGAAAGAAAGAAACCAAATTACACATACAAATCAAAAATATAAGATTTAACTTCTTTCCGTGTGCTGGAAGATAAAACTTTATCTGGCAGGTCATTTAACACATCCGGTACATAGAAGGCACGGACACGTTTGCCATATCTTCTCCGTACTCTTGGTAAGGTAAAGCGGTCGCGTGTACGTAATGCTCTAGCGGGGACATACGGGAGGCAGAACTCATTGTTCCATATATACAAAAGGATTACCGTTTCTTTGAATAACAGCCTGAACGAGGGCATGTGCGAGCATGAAAAAAGACTGGAATTGTTAAGAAAGGAATTGTTAGTAATTTGCACACCATACATCACCGCCCGAATTATGGATTTTAGTAAAGAATCAACTTTATTGCGCCAAAGCACTGAACAGAAATAAAAAGAACAGATTCCATATCTCAGCACACTGTACGCTAATGCATGTGCTATTGTTTTCCATACGTAAATTGGGCATAGCCCTTTAATAGAATGCAGTAGGCAGTCTATTTTGCGCAGCCTTTCACAAACGTTAGCCAAGTGAGTGTTCCAGGACATGTTAGAATCGAAATGAACACCGAGATAATTGACACTTGAGAGGTATGGAATAGGAGAGCAAGAGCAATTGTTACACAGAGGAGAATGAAGAAACAGTGGAGTGACGACAGGAATAGATTTCAGCGGATCGTGAAAACATACTAATTTAGTTTTATTCTGGTTTATAGAAATTAAGTTTTTACGGTACCAACTGCTAAAATTTGTAGTGTCAGGTTGTAATTCAGCCACGGCTTGATGGTAATTAGTATGACGAGATACTAAAAGCGTGTCATCTGCGTATTGAAACACCCGACAGCGAAAAATTGCTTGACTGAGATCATTAACGTACAAGTTGAATAAAAGGGGAGCTAAAACCGACCCTTGGGGAACTCCAGTGCTCAAATGTCTAGGTTTGCTTTTAATATTTCCGAGAACAACTACTTGAATTCGACCGTGCAAATAATTCTTAAGGAAAGTTAGAAAAGGCCCTCGGAAGCCATATCTATGAAGTTTACAAAGTAAAATTTCATGGTTGACGGAGTCGAAAGCTTTTGATACATCTAGAAATAATGCACAAGCGAATGCACCAATTTCAAGAGTACTATTAAGGAAATCGGTTAATTCATCTAATGCTAATCTAGTGCCACGCCCACAAGTAAATCCGTACTGATTAGGCGACATTATGTTGTGCGCATCAATGAAGCTCTGCATTACGTGAAAAATATGCTTTTCAAGTATAAGAGCAATGCACGAAAGTATCGAAATTGGCCTGTAGTTTGTGACCACATTGACCTGTCCGGTTTTGAAGAGAGGAACTACAAGCGCTTCCTTGAGGCCAGGCGGTATTTCTTTTGTGGTTATAATGTTATTTATAATTGCTAAAAGAACATTCTTCAGGGCCTCGAAATTTCTGCGAAGGACGTCAACAGATACACCATCTAATCCAACCGACTTGTGCTGTTTTAAGTTAAATAAAATATAGCGAATATCATCCTCGTTACACTCAGGCAGGAATGCAGAGTCAACTACCGATTGTGGCATACAATAACTAGCCGTATTACCGGACAAGCTTGCTGCAGTAGACGAGAAAAAGGAATTAAATTGGTCTGCTAACGTTATAGATGGTGGACCGAAATTCTTCGCAATAGTTTGGTATGCGCCTTTCCGGGGACGACCCCTTAATTCGTTAACCACGGACCAAGTCTTGGACGGGTTATTTCTAAATTCAGAAAATTTACCTTGGAAGTGCTGTCGCCTGGCACCTCTAAGCACAGCAGTGACTTTATTGCGAGCCATCTTATAAGCTTCACGAAGATACTGATTATTAGGTGAGCGCCGACAACGCGGCCAGGCTAGTTCTTTTTCAGCTAACGTGGTTAGAGCATTTCCATTTATCCACGGGCATTTCGGCTTTCGTTGCTTTAAGACGACTACGTTTTTGCAAGAGTGCACTGCCTGCGTATAAACGGCAATAAAAGATTTATACAGGTAACTGGCAGGAACTTCTGCTAGGAAAGATTTCCAGTCGTAGCCTTGCAACAACGAGTCCAGCTTTCTTTTATCAATAACCTCTATCTGTGATACTGGGTTGTTAGCTGCAGCCTGCTGAGACGATAGAAAGCTACACCCAACATAGAAGTGATCGGATAGCTTTTGCTCAATAATAAACGGAAGTACCTGGTCGTTCTCAGTGCGAACGTTGACGTGATCTATGCATGAAGACACAAGCGATGTACCCAAAATTTCGACACGTGTGGGAAGGTTGATAATAGAATCTATTCCAACGTCAGCAAGCGTGTTCAAATAATCAGCTACAATGTGTCGTTCTTTCTTCAGCACGTCAATGTTAACATCACCTATCATGCACACGTGACCAGATGGAAAAGCAAGTAGATGCAATTCGTCCACAAACTTTCTAACACTTTGATTTGGCGGCCTATAAATAGCGAGCAATGTGATGGCAAAAGATCGTGTGTGAATACGAAGGCCTAGCGATTCAGCACTTGTGAAAAGTATGTTCAGAGGACTTGAAATCCAACAATTTTTAATGAAAATGGCAATTCCTCCGCCACGGCCGTCCTTGCGCGTCAAAAAATGATTTTGATAACCTTGGAGTTGAAAGAGACCAGTATGTTCCTGCCCAATATTAATTTCAGTTAAGACAAAAACATCAGCTATATCACGTACTGCACCAGCGTGGACACAAAATTCATTCCAGTGCTTGCGAATACTACGCACGTTTGCATGAAAAACAGTGAATGTGCCTTCACCTGGTTTTAAAAGAACAGAAAAAGAAGGAAAGTCTCGAAATTGTTCGCACGAAGCCATGAATCAGGAAAAAGATTACAACAGACAAAGCAGAGGATAGAAGAGGTCAGACTAGCCGAGACAAGTCACAAGGGCTCATTATGCGCACAACTGGGTCACCTTCCTTCTTACGGGCATAAATTTTGCCATGTTTCACCCATACGAACTTGAAATCGGCCTCTTTGGCCTTAGTCTTTGTCTCCCAGAACAGTTCTCTGTTGTATTTCGTCAAGTTTTTGACAAAGAAAACCGAGGGCTCATTTTCCTTCGCCAGAGATTCCAGTTTCTTTCGCTTTGCCAGCCAGCTGTCACGTATGCCCGCCGAAAGGAAGCGCACTAAAACTGGAGCTGTTTTGCTCTTCCTGGGCAACCGGTGCACAGCTACTACGTGACCTGGCAGGAAGGAAACAATGCCCAGTTGAGCGGCCAGTTCAGCAACAGTAGTAGTCAAGTTTTCACTAGGAAGTTGGGGTAGGTTATGAATTTCGAGATTTGAGGACCTACTATACTGTTCAGAGGCATTTATTTCTCCTCTAAGGTCTTGAATGACAGCTTCCTGAGAAGCGACCTGATCCTCAAGTACCATCACCCTAGAAGACAATTCAGTGACCTGTTTCTCTCGTGTTGCTGATCCTTTCAGCAAGGAATCATATTTATTTGAAAGAAAGTCAACCGAGTCGTGCATTTCCTGCATTTTTGTTTTCACTACTTCGATCTCGGACTTGAGGCACCACAGTTCGTCTATTTTCGACGGAACCAGCGAAAGAGATTCAACTTTCGCACGAATAGAATCCAGCAACGATAGCTTTTCAGCAATAGCTGTTAACTGGCTAGAACTGCCTTGGGAAGAATCCGCTGATCTACATGTTTTACACCACCACTTTTCTCTCTTTTTCGGGCCCATCGACAAGAATGTGCCTTCAGCCACACCTGAGCACTCTTGACCGAGGTGATACAACGATGCACAGTTAGAGCATTCCATGCACCGGTCTTCGCCGGCAAAATCAACCCCACATTGAGTACAATCTTTTCCCTCCATCACACATGCGCACAAGAGAACACACGCGGTAGATCAAGCAAATGACAGTTTTGCAGTTGGCGGCATGGAATGTACAGAAAAGTTGCTACAGCGAAACCAGCTCACCTGCAGGAACAGAACAAATCGTTTTAGGGCCGGCTCTGGACGTGCCGCCAACTGCGCTTGCTGCTTGCAAGCGATGCGCTTTTATGGGGACGATGACGGCGCTTGTTGATCAGAGCACCATCTTGTGACGCGAACCGAAGTCAAGAAGAACTGGAAAAGTTCCACGTTTTTCAGCAGAGCTGCCACACCATCGAAGCCATCCGTGCAAAAGAGCATCCGACGTCCGATGAACCACTTGAAACTCTTGTAACGTAGTTGCGCACCTGCAAGAACAGAACAAATCGTTTTAGGGGCGGCTCTGGACGTGCCGCCAACTGGCTGCGAGGCCATGGTCCCAAGATCTTCTTCAAGGTGAACGGCTTCCCATCTAGCTGATTGAGAGCTGTGCAGAGGTCTTGCATTTCGTTTTCATAAGATGGGCAGTAGCACAGTAGGTGTTCTGTGGTTTCCTCGACACCGCAGGCATTGCACTCGGCGCTATCAGGCATTCCAATCAGAAATGCATAAGCATTTGTGAATGCGACTCGCAAACGTAAGCGGCACAGCACTGTTTCCTGATTTCGCGGAAGACGTGGTAACAGCCGCAGTTGCATAGAGGGATCGAGGGAATGCAAGCGATGGTGAGTGATTTCAGATGTGTGCCACTTCTCCAATGTCAAAGAGTGCGCTAGCTTGCCTAAGTGTTGGGCTGCGTCGGTCTGCGATAAAGGTATTGAAACAAGGGTTGCTCCTTCGTGTGCTTTTCTAGCAGCTTCGTCAGCGAGGTCGTTGCCGGAGATACCGCAATGACCAGGCAGCCACTAAAACACGACGTCGTGTCCTTTCGCGATCATGAGATGGTGCATTTCTCGTATCTTCGACACGAGTTGTTCACATGACCCGCGACGAAGAGATGCCAGAAGACATTGTAAGGCCGCCTTTGAATCGCAGAATATAGCCCACCGATTAGCCGGTTGGTTATTAATATAATCAACGGCACCTCGGAGGGCAATAAGCTCCGAACCAGTCGATGTTGTCAAATGAGAAATCTTGTATTGGATGCTTAGTGATCGTGATGGTATAACCACTGTGCTGGTGGAGCTGGTCTGAGTGCAAGAGCCATCCGTATATATGTGTATTCGATCAAAGTAGAAAGTGTGCAAACAATCCAGAGCTGCTTGCTTCAAGGCCAAGGTAGGCAGGTCGGTCTTCTTTCTTATTCCTGGAACCGTAAGACGCACTTGAGGTTGTTTTAAACACCACAAAGCTGAGGTTGAACGTGCAGAGGGTGTGAAACCCGATGGTAAGGAGGCATGATGTGACGTTTCTGAAGTGATGATGACTTGAGAACTGGATGAAGGCCCTACCTAGCAGTAAAATCTTCTCGGATGATAACACGTGCGAGCCTGTAAAATATGCGGGTTAATGTCCGGTTGTTGAATCGCCGCCGACTGCAGAGCGTCCTGTGCTGCAGGCTGTTTAAGTAGGCGTTTCTGCCAGGGTTTCCAGAGGCTGGTGCGATTTCCCAAAAGCCTTCTGCGATGACGTTTCTGAAGTGATGATGACTTGAGAACCGGATGAAGGCCCAACCCAGCAGTAGAATCTTCTCGGATGATAACACGTGCGAGCCTGTAAAATATGCGGGTTAATGTCCGGTTGTTGAATCGCCGCCGACTGCAGAGCGTCCTGTGCTGCAGGCTGTTTAAGTAGGCGTTTCTGCCAGGGTTTCCAGAGGCTGGTGCGATTTCCCAAAAGCCTTCTGCGATGACGTTTCTGAAGTGATGATGACTTGAGAACCGGATGAAGGCCCAACGCAGCAGTAGAATCTTCTCGGATGATAACACGTGCGAGCCTGTAAAATATGTGTGCTAATGTCCGGTTGTTGAATCGCCGCCGACTGCAGAGCGTACTGTGCTGCAGGCTGTTTAAGTAGGCGTTTCTTCCATTGTTTCCAGAGGCTGGTGTGATTTCCCAAAAGCCTTCTGCGATGACGTTTCTGAAGTGATGACGGCTTGAGAACCGAATGAAGGCCCAATCCAGCAGTAGAATCTTCTCGGATGATAACACGTGCGAGCCTGTAAAATAAGTGTGTTAATGTCCGGTTGTCGAATCGCCGCCGACTGCAGAGCGTCCTGTGCTGCAGGCTGTTTAGGTAGGCGTTTCTGCCATGGTTTCCAGAGGCTGGTGTGATCTCCCAAAAGCCTTCTGCGATGACGTTTCTGAAGTGGTGATGGCTTGAAAACCGAATGAAGGCCCAATCCAGCAGTAGAATCTTCTCGGATGATAATACGTGCGAGCCTGTAAAATATGTGTGTTAATGTCCGGTTGTTGAATCGCCGCCGACTGCAGAGCGTCCTGTGCTGCAGGCTGTTTAAGTAGGCGTTTCTTCCATGGTTTCCAGAGGCTGGTGTGATCTCCCAAAAGCCTTCTGCGATGACGTTTCTGAAGTGGTGATGGCTTGAAAACCGGATGAAGGCCCAATCCAGCAGTAGAATCTTCTCGCATGATAACACGTGCGAGCCTGTAAAATATGTGCGTTAATGTCCGGTTGTTTTATCGCCGCCGACTGCCAATACTAATAATAATAATACTACTAATAATAATAATAATAACAACACTAATAATAACACTAACAGTAACAACACTAATAATAACAATAATACTAATTATTATTATTATTATTATTATTATTATTATTATTATTATTTATGCACCACAAGAAAATATACATAGTAAGCGGGCCTTTCGAAGCCTAAATGGCTTGTGTGACTAGGCCCGGCAGTGCCGTCAACAGCGATGAGGCCAGTGTATGTACATACATGCGTAACCTTAGTGCCGACAAATAATTGTGCAAACAAAATGAAAATTAAATACATGTTAATACAATGTAGCGTGAACATATTTTCACGCTTATATAGATGAAAAAGAGAAAATTTGATACATGGCAGTCCAACATAGTGAAAATTTTTTACATGCTTTCATAGAACAAAAAACAAAAATTAAAAACAAGTTATGGCAACGTAATGAACATTTTTGTAAGCTCATAAAGATATACAGGTTAATACAACCAAATTACTTGAAATAAACACATACCTATACAGAAAAGAACACTCAAATGGAAGATGACATCTTCTTTAAAACCTTTTTTGACTGAACCGAGAAAAATTCGTCAGGTAGATCATTAAAGATTTTGGGCACATAGACGCATCGCCGTGCCTCGCCATACCGAGTTGACGAACGAGGAACATTGAAACGAATGTTGTCGCTCAAAAATCGAGGAGCTACATATTTTCTCTGAATTGGTCGTTCCAAAAATGACGAAGAACAACAGTTTGCTTAAACAATGACTGAAATGAAGGAAAACCTAACGCGGAAAATGAATTGTCACCTGACATCTGGCCGCAGCCATAGGCAACACTTTTCAATATATTTTTTAGTAAACTGTGAATTCTCGTCTGCCATCTCAATGCGCAGAAAGCGAGAACGGTGATTCCGTATCGCAAGATGCTGTATGCGAGTGCATGCACTATGGTTTTCTTTACCGATAATGGCGTGAAACTTTTTATATTAAAAATCAACCAAGCGACACTTCTATGTTTGCCACACAGATATGCCAGATGATGCTGCCACGACATGCTGCTATCAATAAATAAACCGAGATATCTCATAGTCTACATACTGAACAGGGGTACATGTACATGAAATGCAGTGCTGGTCATGCAAGAATACTGGAATGTTTACTGCTGTGGTCTTTAAGGGATTTCTAAAACATATGAACTGTGTCTTCCTGATATTTACATTAATACAATTTTTCGCAAACCAGTGCATTACACTGTGTATTGTATTTTGCAGGGCGCCCACAGCCTTTTCATAATTTATATGCTTTGTTAATATAACCGTATCGTCAGCATACTGATAGATAGTGCCTTTAGAAATTACTAGAGGAAGATCGTTTACGAATACGTTAAATAAAAGAGGTGATAAAAATTGGAGGACGCTTAAGCTTCGCCTTCAAGAGTGGAAAGCGATAGCGTTCCCGTCGACCCGCCAATGGGTGTAAGACAATGGGCTACAGGGCAGCCATCACTTACGAGGCGCCCCGCATCAGACGCGGTGAGCGTCAAACCATATGGTCGAGCAACGCGGCGTTCGGCGCAGCAACGAAACGTGCGCCTGAGCAAGCGGAGCGAACCAAAGAACTCGGTATCCCGGAGGGGGAAATGATGCACGCCAGCCAAACGCCGTGATCGGCACGGGCAGAGAGATAGAGAGATAGTGATCTAAAGAAAGGAAGGACGCTTCATTCTACAGAGGGAGAAGGCGAAGCGTTGTCAGGGGAGAGAGTCCGAGCCGCGACAGCTCCAATGCGCGCGTGGCGCGCCATCTGTCGGGGCAGCGCCGTACATGGAGAGGAGGGGGTCTTCTGTGTTTGCCGCAAGATGGCTCTCCGTGTGCGGAAAGCGCAGAAGAAATGCAGCGAAACACACTTCGCTACTCGTGTAAGTGCGACTTCTGTAAGTTACATGTTCATAATTACCGATATACACCACAGTATAACTTTCCACGGCTCGTTTCGAAGGCAACACCGCATTCACTAGAGGCGCGTTTGTACCTTTTGGAAGCATCGAAATCGTGGCTGAGTGGTAGCGTCTCCGCCTCACACTCCGGAGACCCTGGTTCGATTCCCACCCAGCCCATCTTGGAAGTTGCTTTTTATTTATGGAGTGCCTACCGTGATTTATCGCTCACGGTCAACGCCGCAAAACGCTGACGCCGACACCCGACGCCGACACCGACGCCGACGACACCGGCTTTTCTGCGACACGAGCTCCTTAACGCTATCGCGTTAAAATTGAGCCCTGGGGAACACCGGCTGTAAGCCATTGCTTGCTACTGACGGTTTCCTTGTCACCCATAACTACCTGTGACCTACCACACATGTAGTTTCGCAGTACCCTGTGGAATGGTCCTCTGAATCTCATTAAAGTTAATTTCTCTAGTAAAATGTTATGATTCACTGTGTCAAAAGCTTTCGCTATGTCTAGAAATAGCGCACAGGTGAATAAGTTGTTTTCAAATGCAGAATATACTTCATCTGAGAATTCTTCCAATAGGACTGTGGTACCTCGATTCACAACAAAACCAAACTGTCTGGGCGATAAAATCGAAAACTTTATTAAGAAAGACATCATGCATTCGTAAAAGAATTTTTCTAGTATTTGGGAAAGTACCGGCAAAATTGAGATTGGCCGATAGTTTTCAATGTTATCTTTCCTGCCTCCTTTATATAGTGGCTTAACTATAGGCGTTATCAGAGTCTCGGGAATTACTGCAGTTTATAAAAAGCCATTGATTAAAAAAAGCAAGATGTTAGCAAGCACATCGAAGTTTCTTCGCAGAGTTGGATGGCTTACAGATAAGCCATCTATTCCTGGTGGTTTATTTTGTCGAAAACTAAAAAGAACCCTTTTCAGGTCAGGTGTTGATAAACTAGGCAAGAAAGCAGATGCCGACACAGATTCCCTCAACGTGCAATTATTTTCCTGTTGGGATAAAGCGTTTTCAGAAGCACGCGAAAAAAAGCGGTTGAATGCGTTAATTATCACTATTTTGTCATCTAGAAATGTGTCAATGGGATTAGAAGGCACGTCACTTCCCCTCCTAAAACTATTTATTATAGACCACGTATTCGCGGCACTTTTGCGCGACTGGTTGAATTTATTAAAAAAATACATTCTCTTTGCTGTTCGCAAGAGCCCGACTACCCTGTTTCTTGTAATCTTATATTCAGCTTTTAATCTCTCATTTTCAGGAGAGCGTTTGCAGCGCTTCCAGAGCCAATCCCTAAAAGATATGGCACGCATAATATCGGCATTAAGCCAGCTAACATTATTTCTGCATTTTTTCATGACAGTATATGTGCTTAGGCGCGCAAAGTGTTTAAGTTGAGTGGAGAACTTTTCGTATACCTTATCGGGTGCACTGCCATCAATTAGCAAAGACCAGGCAAAATTAGTGATGTGTTGGTCCAAGATTTTTGTATTAGTGATTTGGATTTTCATGTTATTTCTTTTTGTGTTCCCAACCGATTGATGTTCTGTAGATAGAGAAGGCTTCGGAAGGCGACATGCCACAAAGTAGTGGTCAGCTAATCTCTGATTTATGACGCAAGCAGTCAGATGCGCGCACCACAATGTGGTCTATGCGGGACGCTACGACTCCGTTATTTAAGCACTCTTCTCTAGTCGGATGATTTACGATGGATTCCAAACCATAAGAAGACAAAATGGATAAGTAATCGGAAACAGTGGTTGACGTGACGCATAGCGTATTTAAGTTCAAATCACCAGCTAAGCATAACTGCACAGCTGAACCCCATTTGCCCAGTATTTCATCGAGCTCTACCAAGAATCGCATCACACTGTTACAAAGGGGACGATATATCGAAAGTAGGATTATATCTGTATTTGAAAGATTTATTTTTATGGCCAGGCATTCCGCGTGAACGAACGTAATATCTATTCCAGACGTCACATACATGTCACGAACAAAAATCGCTAAACCACCTCCACGCCCTCGTGGCCGGATCCCGAAATGTGAACGATAACCAGACAGTGCAAACATATCAGCCCCGACTTGTGGTATATTTATCGCAGTGAGAACAAAAGTGTCAATGTAATTGCTAGCCGCTTCCGCTATCTCTTTAAATTCATTCCAGTACTTTCGTAGGCTTCTTGTGTTTACGCTGACGAAAGTAAAATTATGTTGTGACCTCAAGCCAAACGTACTTTTGAAACTTCTAAAATAGGGAACCACACAGAAACTAGACGCCATGCTGCATAAACAATCCTAGCAATATCAGCTGGCCTGATTACTCGGATCAAAGGAGCACCTTCGTCCTTCTTTACAAAAATCTTACCCCCTTTTACCCAGGCGAACTTGTACCCGTTCTCTCTAGATACGGTTCTTGCACGCCAAAACAAACTGCGATTTGCCTTTGTCAAGTTATCGTTGAAAAACAATTTGCGTAGAGAACTGTTCTGGTGCAATCGCCGCAGCTTTCCTCGTGAACCAAACCAAGCTTCTCTCGCTGCTATCGAAGTGAATCGTATCAGGACTGTCGGGATTGTTTTACGTTTACTAGGCAAGCGGTGCACCGCTTCTATATCAGCGCTTGAAAAGTTTGTTAGCTCTAGCCTAATGGCTACCTCTGATAAAACATGCCTGAGGCTTTCATTTTGTTCCAGTGGAAGGCCTTCAATTTCCAAGTTATTCTTTCTATTGTATTCGTTCTCATTCTGTACACCCTGCAGAAGAACAAGCTGTATCGCTTGGGCCTTGACCGTTTCATTCAAGCGCGAAATTTCCTCTTCCTGGACCTTTCCGCGTTCTTTGTTAGCTTTCATCTCCTTCAGTACTGAGTCATACTGTTTAGACACAAATGAGACCGATTCCTCTAGGTTATTAACAGTCATGGAAAGCTTAGTAAACTCAGTTTTCAGCAAAAGCAGGGAATCCACTTTTGCACGCGGAGCTAACAAAGAAGCCATACTGCCTTTTATTTCCCTGAGCTCAGAAGCCAAGGATGGCTCTACAGAACTGCTGTTCCCTGTCTGGCTACAATCCATCTGCGATGCTGAAGCGTCTCGCTGCCTGCCAGCCCGACAGGTTTTGCAGACCCACGTTTCTCGCTTAGCTTGGCTCTTGATCGCGAAAGTACTAGGTGCTATGCCTGAACAAGGTTGACCCAAATGGTAGCCATGTTTACATTCATCGCACGACATAAAACGACCATCGTCGGGTAACGCACTGTGGCAATCTATGCACTCTTCAAATACCATGATAAAAGAAAACGAGGTACTTTCACGAGCTCAACGAGTCAGTCCGACGGAGAAAGGTGAAAACAACCGAGAATAAAAGGCAACTGTTCTTACCTAACAAGAAGAACAAGCGATTATGACAGGTTCACACGCTCCGCCGGACTGCAGCCGATCGTGGGGGAACGCTCGGTTTTAGTTTCCAGTTCTTCGTGTGATGCTTTGATTGGTCGGCGCTGGACCCTCGTTGAACGATGCCAGCTCAGCACGTGCAAGTGTCAGGTGTCTGGTGGGTTGATGACGTCAGATGGTGCAGAGCTTGCGATCGATGCGGTAGGTAGACCAGGCACGTCAACCGTTTTCGAGTGCTACGACGCAGGCAGACCTAACAATAAGAACAAGCGATTATGACAGGTTCACACGCTCCGCCGGACTATAATAATAATAATAATAATAATAATAATAATAATAATAATAATAATAATAATAATAATAATAATAATAATAATAATAATAATAATTGCCACTTTGTAGAGGATACAGAGAGGTTCGGGCCCGTCAAAGCCAACAGGAGGCTTGAAGGGCTGGGCCCGGCAGTTTACGGCAGAGGTTACAAAATGGCAACAACTTGCAGAACATTGAAAAGAACAATAGGTTCAGCTGAAGAAATAGAAAAACAAGGCAATCACAAAACCAGTATCAAGGACATCCAACAATAATAATAATAATAGTAATAATAATAATATTAATAATATTTATTGACACACATCCAAACACAATACAAAGAAACGGGCCTGTCTAAGTCTACGAGGACTTGTGCGACTAGGCCCGGCAGAGTCGGCACAGCGATGTGGTTATATATTTACATAAAAAGTGAAAAGGTAGACATATACATAATAACACGTTTTTTTCAACTTTGAGAAGAATGTTTGGTAGTATTACCCGTTAACAGACAATGACATAGTAAATAAAGAGAAACACATCAACAACTTAAGTAAAGATCAGGAGTAAATTTCAACGTTTCATCAATAATTTCCTCAACTGTTCTTTCGAAGTTGCCAAGAAGAATTCATCGGCCAAATCGTTAAATATTTTTGGGATGTATACACTTCTTCTCGCTTCACCATACTTAGTAGTGGAATAGGGTACCTTAAAACGTTTTTTATTTCTTAACAAACGAGGTGTATCGTATGCCTCTTTGAATTCATCGCTCCAATTATGCCGCATAATAACAGTTCTGGTAAATAAACCCTCCAATGTGCAAAATCCTAATTCCTGAAAAATATTATTGTCGTTAAGTGTAGTACCATAAGCCACATTTCTTAATATATTTTTTAGTAGTTTATCAATCCGATTTTTCCAGTGCTCTGTACAAAAGGCGAAGATCGTTATCCCATACCTCAGCACACTGTACGCTAGTGCATGCACTATCATTTTCTTGACTGGTAGAGGTACTAAACCCTTTATGTTGAAAAGTAAATATGCAACACTACGTAGTTTCCCCACACAAAAACGCCATGTGATGCTGCCAAGACATGCCGCTGTTGAACGTTATACCCAGGTATTTGAATGTATCCACATATTCTATAGCAGTACATTTACATGAAATACAATGTTCATTATGCAGAAATATTGGCAAGTTCATTTTTTTAGTTTTAATGGACTACGAAAGCACATGATTTTGCTTTTCTTAGCATTGATATAAACACAGTTTTCTTCAAACCATTGCATAGCCTTATGGACTGCATTTTGTAGGGCGCTAATTGCTTCTTCATAATGCATATGACGAGTGAGTAGAACTGTATCATCTGCATATTGATACACAGTGGCTTTTGTAATTATCGTGGGAAAGTCGTTCAGAAATAAATTGAATAATAGAGGGGACAACACGGATCCCTGTGGAACACCAGCTGTAATATATTTTCTAGCGCTGAAAATTTCTTTACTGCCCATGACCACCTGTGATCTATCCTGTAAATAATTGCAAATAATATCAAAAAAGGGTCCCTGAAACCCAAACGAAACAACTTTTCCAATAAAAAATCGTGATTTACAGTTTCGAACGCTTTTGCTAAATCTAAAAACAAGGCACAACTATACAGGTTCTTATCTAGAGCAGAATATAATTCATCTGTGAACTCTTCTAACAGTGTAATAGTACCTCGCTCAGCAACAAATCCAAACTGTCTTGGTGTTAGGATTGAAAATTTCTTTAAGAAGGAAGTCATGCAATCAAACAGAAACTTTTCCAGTATTTGAGAGAGTATAGGCAAAACAGAAATAGCTCTATAGTTTTCAACTTCATCTTTTTTTCCTGCTTTATACAGTGGCTTAACAATCGCCGTTTTTAAGGTCTCCGGAATTGATGCGGTGCTTATAAAACCATTAATCATAAAAAGCAGTATGTCTGCTAATGTATCAAAATTTCTTCTTAGTGTGGCCACAGCCAACCCATCTATACCCGGTTGTTTATTAGGTCGGAAACTAAAAATTATTCGCCTCAGATCTTCCTTCGACAACGTAGGCAAAAAAGCAGATGCTTGCACAGTATGTTTGAGTGAGCAAGTGTGTCTCTGCGACTGCGCAGTGTTAGAAAAACGCGTGAAAAAATTATTGAAATTATCTACAACTACATCTGGCTTCTCTGAAAAAGATTCCAAGAAATTCGCAGGTGCCGCAGTACTGCCTCGGAGCGTAGTTATTGAAGCCCAAGTTTTTGCAGAATTTTTGTGTGCTTGATTAAATCTGTCTACGAAATACCGCCGTTTTGCTGATCTCAAGAGGGCAACGACCCTGTTCCTCGCAATCTTATATTCAGTTTTCAAATCTTGATTTTTCGGCGCACGCCTGCTCCTTTTCCACAACCAGTCTCTGTTGGGAATAGCTCTCATTATGTCGGCTGTGAACCAGGGGTAACTTTTCCTTTGTTTTTTAGTTATTGTGTACATACTAGAAAGTTCAACTTTTTTCAGCTGCTGACAAAATTTTTCATAAACTTTAGCATAATTACAATCCTTAATCATTTCCGCCCAGTTAAACTGTGCGATCAAATGATCAAATGTTCTCTTGTTTAAAATGTGCACTTTTAATTGATTACTGTCATGTTTTTCTTCTGATTTGTCCTTTCCGGGGAGGGGTAAAAGTGCCTTAAGGCGACATGCGACAAAATAGTGATCCGCTAACTTTTGCCTTATGATACATGCCTCTAAAGAATAATTCGGTGCTCTTATTGCTATATGGTCTAGACATGAGGATACTAGTCTATTTTGTAAAGGTTCTTCTCTTGTAGGTTGATTTATAGTCACTTGTAAGCCATAGGTTGATAAGATGGAGAGGTAATCCGACACAGTAGCCGAACTGATGTTCAATATATTAATGTTTAGGTCACCCGCCAAACAAATCTGATCTGCTACTTTGTGGCCTTCTAAAATTTCCTCAAGTTCACGCAAGAACCGTGTGACACTGTTATTAGGTGGACGATAAATAGCTATCAGCAAAAATTCTGCGTTCGTAAGCGCAATTTTGACTGTCAAACTTTCGGCGTGGTTTAAAGAAATGTCTGTAACCACAGTGTCATATCTTATCTTAACACTGCTAAACTCCCTCCTCGTCGTTTCTGTCGTGACATAAAATGGGCTTTGTAACCCTTTAAATTGTAAATGTTAGTGCAGTCCTCTGGTACATTTGTTTCCACTATTATAAATGCATCTAATACATCTGCGACTGATTCCGCTACCTGTCTAAATTCCTCCCAATATTTTCGTAGACTTCTGATAATAATACTAATTACTGTGAAACCGTGTTCACATCTGGTAGCAAATATATCTTTGAACTCATTGAAATTTGAGACAGAGAAAAAATTCGTTGCCTTGTTGCTTATGAAATTTTAAGAATATCGGCTAGACTCTTAATTCGGATCAGGGGCGCATCTTCATTCTTCTTCACGAAAATACTTCCGCCCTTGACCCATGCAAATTTGTAGTTCTTTTCTTTTGCTGTAGTTCTAGCTCGCCAAAACAGATTTCGGTTCATTCTTGTCAGATTATCATTGATGAAAAGCCTCGGCAGTTGTCCAATTTGATGCAAGCGTCTTAGCTTGCCCCGCGCATCAAACCACGCATTCCTTGCGGTTACGGAAGAAAAACGTACTAGTACTGTTGGGTTCACCTTATGTTTGTTTGGTAAGCGATGCACCGCCTCGATATCAGAGCTACAGAAATCTGATAGCTCCAGTTTGCTGGCTATGTTCGATAAGACTTCTTTTAGGTTTTCCTCGTGTTTGACAGGTAGCCCTCGATTTCCATATTTACTTTTCTGCCATACTGTTCGCTCTCATTTAGATCCTGTTGCAGCTGCTGTAGCTGTTCCGCCTGTGTTTCCAGTTGCGTTTTCATGTCAGTAATTTGTGCTTCACGCGCAGCTTCCCGTTCTTTACTGGCGGAAAGCTGTGCTAACACCATGTCGTATTTTTTAGACAAAAAAGAGACTGTTTCTTCTAGGTCTTTCATTGCTATGCTCAAGTTTGTGAATTATGCTTTCAGGAGGAGCAGAGAATCTACGTTTCCATGTAAAGTCAGCAAAGAGGTCAAAGTTTGCTTAATACCTGCCAGCTCTGCCATTAACGTGGCTTCTGAAGTGTCTTCTGGTGGAGTCGTATACTCGTAGACTGTGAACCCGCCCCTCCCTCGTTGCTTTACCGAGCGACACGTTTTGCACACCCATGATTCACATTTACTTTGACTCTTCGCTGCGAAAGTATTTTGAGCTACACCTGAGCAATGTTGACCCAAATGATATGGGTTCCCGCACTCCGAACAAGTAATGAAACGACCATCATCGGGTAGTAGTTTGTTACAAGCAATACAATTGTCCATAATAACACTCAACAAGATACACTCTGCAGTCGGCGGCCAACACCCTTAGTTAGATTCACAAGGTAAGTACAGTACTTGTAAAATATGTGCGTTAATGTCCGGTCGTTGAATCGCCGCCGACTGCAGAGCGTCCCGTGCTCCAGGCTGTTTAAGTAGGCGTTTCTGCCAGGGTTTCCAGAGGCTGGTGTGATTGTGCAAAGGCCTTCTGCGATGACGTTTGTGAAGTGGTGATGGCTTGAAAACCGGATGAAGGTCCAATCCAGCAGTAGAATGTTCTCGGATGATAACACGTGCGAGCCTGTAAAATATGTGTGTTAATGTCCGGTCGTTGAATCGCCGCCGACTGCAGAGCGTCCCGTGCTGCAGGCTGTTTAAGTAGGAGTTTCTGCCAGGGTTTCCAGAGGCTGGTGTGATTGTGCAAAGGCCTTCTGCGATGACGTTTGTGAAGTGGTGATGGCTTGAAAACCGGATGAAGGTCCAATCCAGCAGTAGAATGTTCTCGGATGATAACACGTGCGAGCCTGTAAAATATGTGCGTTAATGTCCGGTCGTTGAATCGGCCAGCTCTTTGGTATACGGATCCCAGCAAACGCATGCGTACTCCAGCAGTGAGCGTACATGAGTGAAATGCAGTTGTTCTCCTAAATTAAATGGAAGTTCGCTGAAATTTCGTCTTAAGAAACCCAAAACACGTGCAGCCTTTACTTTAACGTGGTGAACGTGCTTAGTCCACCTCAAATCACTCGTTAAATAAACACCTAGATATTTATATTCCCTGGCCGTGCTTAAAGTAGCGCTATTTATGGTATACGTATTCAACTGGTATGAACGTTTCCTCGTAAAGGTGACGTGAACACACTTTTTAACAGTCAATGACATTTCTGAATGGGCACACCAGGATGATATTACATTCAAATCATGCTGCAGGTATTCTGAATCACGTTCATTCTCTATAATCCTGTAAACTACACAGCCATCCGCGAACATTCTGAACGAAGATTTGAGGCCAATAGTAATATCATTTATATACATCAGAAACAAAAGAGGGCCCAGAACTGAGCCCTGAGGAACTCCTGAGGTCACGGGAACATATCCGGAGGAACAACCGTTCATAACTACTGGCTGCTGTCTTAGAGAGAGATACTCGGCTATCCATGCAATAACTGATTCATTCAGTTTATAGCCCCGTAATTTACTAATAAGAAGGTCATGGGGAACAACATCGAACGCTTTTTTGAAGTCCAATAAAATACAGTCAACTACATTACGCTTATATATTGCTAGAGTCAATTCAAGCGTGAACTCAACAAGCTGTGTTGAGCAAGAAAACCTTGCCGAAAACCGTGTTGACTAGAATGCAGAAGAATATGTTTAACCAAATGTGTCATTATACAACTATAAAGGACATGTTCAAACATTTTACATGGTATACTAGTTAGCGACACCGGCCTGTAGTTCTCAACGTCATTTCTTGGCCCATTCTTATGAATAGGTGTAACACGTGCTAACTTCCAATCACAAGGTAGTGCTTTCTCAACTAAGCACTTCTGAAATAGACGGTGAAAGTACAACGATAACGTTGCCGAACAGTTCCTTATTATCGCTGCTGGTATATCATCTGGGCCACACGCTTTAGCTGGTTTGAGATTTTCTAATAATTTACGAATACCAGGCACACTAAAAGTGACCTCGGGCATCACTTCTGCCTTAGTTGGAGAAACCATGTTTACAACGCGTGAAAAACTTGGACTAAGCACGGACGAAAAATAATTGCTAAAGATGGCTGCCTTAGACGCATCATCGTCAACGATTGTGTGAGAATATATTAGAGGAGGAATAGATGTATTATCTTTACCGTTGAGACGAACGTATTTCCAAAACTGTTTCGAGTCCTCCCCTAGCTTCCATGCTAACGTGCTAATGCAATGCCTTGTTCGCAATGAGGAGAAGTGCTTACATATTCTTCTCACGCAATCACAAGTGAAGGAGCAAACTTATGAACGCTGTGCCAGGCTGCTCCGCTTCAGTTTCCTAAGGTGCCGCAGGGCTGACTCCCTCTGTGTCGGGGCACACTGGCTTGCTTCCTTGAATTCTTTCTCTTGGACAATGTAATGCGGAGCGATTTCTTGTCTTTCCTGCAGGTTGTCACCAGTTAGAATGTCATCGACATTTAAATCCCCAATGTTTAGGCAAATATTGTGCAGTGTGCAGCCAGCAATGATGAATTCCTTTATCTTGTCCACAGTTTGGAATTCAATGTACCGCAGTTGGCGGAACCTTTGTATGAGACGCCCAAATGCATTTTCGATAACGACTCGCGTCGAAGATTGACGGTGGTTGTATACAATCTGCGCATCTGTTATGTCGCCAAAATTTTGGTATGGTGTAAGAAGGTGTTCCCCTAAATAGTAGGCAGCATCTCCAAGAATGTGGTACCGGTTGGTTTGGCAGATTTTTGGTAGGTCGTCATTCACTGTTGACAGCCTAAGGACTCTGGCATCGTGGATCTTGCTGGGGGTGCCTGTAAAAATGTCTTAAAATCTCCCATTGCTGTCGCATATGCCTTGCTTGGTGATTGAATCTTGGTCATGTCTGTTTGTGTTATGTTGATCTGAGTTTGTTGTTGGGGCATCTGATTGGATTGTATGTCCCATCAGTACACCCAAGCACGTTGGGAAATCCAGCAACCTGAGGAAAAGTATATGTACTATGAAGTACCCACAGCTGCTCAGTAAGACATTGACAATAAGGCAATAAGAATAAGACAATGAGACATTCAAAGCAGAAAACGAGAGACTTGAAAAGAAAGTCGACGAGCTCGAACAATATCAGCGAAGTAATAACTTGGAAATTAAGGGTGTGCCAGAGGAGCTCGACTCGGCCTCAGTGATAAAAAAGATTCTTGAACTTGTGGGTGAAGCGGTAACGGATACTGATATTGACATTTGCCACTGGGTGCCCACGGCTCGCAGACAGGATAAGAACATCGTTGTACGTTTCATATAGCGAACCAAGCGGAACACGTTCCTTGCCAAGTCAAAAAAAAAAAAAGAAGCTGTCGTCTGAAGGTGTGGGATTTGAGGGCACAGGCACCACTACCATTTACGTGAATGATCACGTAACACGACAGAACAAGCAACTCCTTAGTGCTGCCCTTGTGGAAAAGAAAAAAGGCGGAGTGGAAATACGTCTGGGTAAGCTCGGGTAAAATTTTGGCACGGAAAGATGAGCAAACCGATGCCATTCGGATTGCAAACAAACAAGATATCGCCCGCATCAAATAATCTTAGACGTCATTGTGTTGGTCCGGGTATTTATTGATTTGTTTATTTTCAATAATGCCAGTCTTTTTATCGAGACCATAGCAGGTGGACATATTGTTACAATGCAAGCGTTGATACAGCATTTTTTTATAGATCATGTGTATACAAAATAGAATAAACTAGATAAGCTACATTTAGCTACGCAGTACAGTCCTAAAAATACAAATGGAAAAAGAGAAAGACATCGTTTCATGCACTTAATTAGCGAAGTCAATTCTAACGATAAAAAAAATTATATACACAATAAATTGTGATAGAATACAATCTCGTGAAATATAAATTCAACACAACTATTTACAACCTATCAGTGTATAACATAATACAATCTAACATCACTTAACATAAGAGATAGATCTAAACAATGTAAAAAACAAATTTGCATAAGACTAAAGTTTTTCTAGCAGTTATTCCTTACTCTTTTCTATCATTTTACTAAACATTGATGACGATTCTATGTCAGCTATTGTTGATTCGAGGAGGTTCCACTCCCTAACACTAAGGAGTGGAGCAGTAGGGATCAGTAGGGAGCAGTAGGGAATAAAGAGTATCTAAATGTGTCCGTTTTACAAGAGTACTGAACTAACATTTTATTATGCTTATGACGTGAAATACAGGACATAGAGAAAGTAATGTATTTTGAAGAATTTATGTTCAAGCGGTTGTGCAATAGGTTGTGTATGAATTTTTGCCGAGCTTGCTTTGCTCTGTTTGCGGGTGTGTCCATTCCGGATGAAGCCAGGAGTTCTGTGGGCGAGTCAGTGGTTTTGTACTAGTGAATAAACCGTATTGCTTTCCTTTGAACTTTTTCCACTTCGGTTATGATTGTCTTTGTGTGAAGAAACCAAACCTTGTTGGCGTATTCCAGCACTGGCCGCACAAAGGTTTTATAGCATAGCAGTTTGATATGACTGGGAGCATATTTCAGGGACCTTTTAAGGAAGAAAAGCTTACGGGTGGCTGCTGAAGTGATGTTGGCAATGTGCCTGTTCCACTTCAAGTCAGATGCTAGAGTCAATCCTGGATACTTGTGTTGCTGAACATTAGTTATGGGTGCACCATTGAGAAAGTAGGTGAATCCTGACTTAATTGACTTTGTTGTTGCTACCATTGTCACTGATTTCTTGATGTTAATAGACATTTGCCATTGTTTACACCAGGAATTTATCTCGTTAAGGCATCTGTTCAAAGTAAGGTGATCTTCATAACTTGTTGTATGTGCGCGATTTTCTTGTTTTTAACGGCATAAATTGTTCAATGCAGTCAAGTATTATTGCCCTAAACCTAATCGAAAGGGCGTTTGCGTCTGCCGAAAGATTGCAAGCCATTTCCGCAAAATCTGTAATATTTTAATATCGTGGTCGGATATGCCTTCAACAATACTAGTATGTTTTAGCTTACAAAGAAGTGATCTGAGAGTAGTATTAGATCGAGTATATTACTTGCAGAACCATGTGAACGTGTTGGTTCATCAACTACTTGGTGTAGGTTGAAGTTTAGCATTAAATCAATTAGCGCTTCTGAAGTACGTGATGAGTATTGCATTTTCTTCCAGTTAATTTCTGGAAGTTTAAAGTCCGCCATGATGATAATTTTTAGGCTGTGAGCGTGGAACTGCAGAAACTCATGTACGTTCTTTATGAAGCTTTCTTCCTAATCTGCACTTCGGTAAACGCAGCCTACAATTATGGCAGTGTTGTTGCAGGTAATTCTGTGGAACACGGCCTCAGCATCCCTCACATTTGGCAACGGTCCATATGGGAAGGATGTCTTTATCAGCAGTGCCACGCCACCACCACGTGTCTGTCTGTCCTTTCGAATGGCGGAGTAATTGGGAGGCAAAAATTCGCGATTTAAGACTGCCGAGGGAAGCTACGTTTATGTTAATGCTACTATGTCAGGATTATGTTCAAGGAGCAGATTTTCAAGCGCGTCAGTCTTACTTAAAATGCTTCTAACGTTTACGCTCAATAACGTTGGCTATTTGACTGCGCTTGGCTTCGCGTGATTGGACGCTTTGCTCCTGCGTTTTTTAAAGTAAAACTCTCTCCCCCTTGTCCTCGTCCCAAGCGGAAACTTGGTCATTATTTTAAAGCTTGTCTAATGACAAAGAAACCCTGTCATGATTTTCTCGGTTTTCTTTAACGCTATTCCACAGCATTTCCCTCATTTCTCGAGTTATTTTACGGATGTCTTCCCCGATAGACAAACCTGTGTGTTTTAGACTGCGCCCCTTTCCTAATATTATAGATTTCGGTCTAGAATCAAGAAGCCTAAAGATTATATACTGGTATCGTGTTGTTATGCGCTGGTTTACCGAGACCATGAATTCATTCTATGGCAATAGGCTGCAAGCCATGTGTGTCCTGGATTCATTTGTTCAGTATGATGCTCAAATCAGCCTCTTTCATTACTGAATCGTCCAAACTAAAATCAAATCTTCGTTATTTACACACATGTTTTTCCTTATTACACTTAAATGTCCGTAGCATGAGGAACAAACAAGATGAGCTGGACATTTAGCTAAAGTCCCTGCAAGTTAATTTTGACGCACTCATGTTCACAGAAACATGGTTAGGCAAAGATGAGCCTTCCCCTAGGTTTACTGATTACATGCCCATAAGATTAGACAGAACTGGTAGAGGTGGTGGCCTGATTATTTATCTACAACGAAAGTACGCATATGATATTGTTGATGAGTGCACAGTTATGAATAGGGATGTAGAGTGCCTAACGGTGGAAATGAGCACGTTTTTAGTTACTGACCTGTACAGACCACTGACTGGATACAAGCGGCATTTCCTTCAGCATTAAGAAATTGTAATAATCTATTATATTAATACTAATAAGCAGTTCTTTCTCTTGCGAGGTGTAAACATCGACACGTTGGCCGACGACTCTTCTGCGCGCGACTTGATCCTCTCATCCTCTTATGGGTGCGAAAATGTATCTATGCCAACCCGAATTACTTCACAAAGTTCTACTCCTATAGATATATGTGTTTCAAACCTGAATGCATTATATTTCAAAGCAGGAGCATTATCATCCGACATCTGGCATCTGCCTATATTCTTTGCCACACAACACACCCTAACCTCGAACCATAAATGCAGCAGGCTTGAACATAGGGTGGTCAATGACTCCTCTTTAAGCTATTTTCATTCTTTAATTGAGCGAGCTTACTGGTCAAATGTGTACTTACAGCAGGATGCAACTTCTGCGTATGAAGTTTTTCTTCGGGTCTTTCTTATTTACACTGAGAGAGTATAGAAAATGCAATCGGAAAATTAAGAAGCCCTGATTGACACCGCCTTACTAAAACGCATCAAGAAGAAAAATATGTTCCGCAAATTCATAAAATGCGAAGATGGTGACTTGTTCAAAGAATTAAAAAAAATATCGCAATAAATTAAACGCTGATACCAAAAAGGCAAAACTTGCATATTATGAAGCAATGTTTGCCAGGATAAGAACAGATCCGCCAAACATCTGGAGACAGGTAAAATACCTTACCGGCAGAAACCCATTGCCGGTTAATCAGGCTGATCAAATAGTAATCAATGACTCTATAGGAGGGAAGACGCTAGCAGATGAAATCAACGAGTATTTCATTAATGAAGCCGTACCCCAGCCATCTGTTCAACAAAGTGGGCTCTACTGGCCTTGTTGTCGAGTAAATTTATTCGTTGTGGATACCGTCTCCGAAAGAGAAATCAATGGTCTTATAATACGCTTAAAGATAATGTCGCAAGTGGGTAGGATGAAATTAAAGTTGAACCTGTAAAGCGAGTGCCATTATTTATCAGCCCTGTCCTAGCCTATCCCATTAGTCTCACGTTTTCTACTGGAGTCTTCCCAGATAAACTAAAACTGGCCTTAAGTAATTCCAATACACAACGCAGGTAGAATTGACGATATTACGAATTACCGGCCAATCTCAGTGGTACCAGTGTTTTCAAAGATTTACGAATTGTCAATCAATAACCGGCTGTCAAAATATCTAACCAAAAATTATATAATATCACCCTCACAGTATGATTTTCAGAAAAATAAGACAACGCAGGACACTCTTCTTGCCGTGAAGCATTAAATAAGAATGTTTGAAGATCAGCTTTTCACCTTAGGAATATTTCTCGATCTGCACAAAACTTTTGATTCCGTTGACCACGAAATCTTAGCTGTAAAATTATATTGCTCGTAGAAGCTAATCAGTGGAACCTAGACCGACAACGTAACTACTGTAGTTTTATGTACGCACTTAAGATTAGTTCCAACCGAGAACACCCGTGTTACAAAATGTTGAAGAGCACAGAAACGGAAACCCTCTTTGCAAAGCGGCCATCATTAGCAAAGCCATTTCCACTGAAAGCACTGTCGCTATGTCAAGAAAACAACATATTGCTGTCGGACGTTCACCTGCATAACCCTAACGAGTTAGTAGCACCATGGGAATCAGTCACCATACATTGTGACTTCTCGTTCACTGAAATAAACAAAAAGCATACACCCCAAGAAGCTGTAAAACAACACTTCTTATTACTACAGAGTAAGTACAAGTGTCCGGAATTTTACACTGATGCTTCAAAAACTGCTGAAACAACATCATGTGCTGCAATTGGTCCAGATTTTGTAGCCCATTTAAGATTAAACAAATACACAAGTATCTTCACTGCTGAAGCTCACGCTATACTCCTCGCAGTTAAAGAAATAACAACAAAACAGATCAATCAATCGATAATATACACAGATGCCTTAAGTGTGGTCCGGTCAATACACATTGAAAAACAAAGAAAGAATCCACTGATAAACACTCTCATCAGCAGCTTAACCTTAGCCTACAAGAGAGGGCTACATATTATAATCTGCTGGGTACCTGGCCATACTAGTATACCTGGTAACGAAGCAGCAGACGCAAATGCGGCCTTAGCAGGTCTAAGGCCCCAAATAGATTTAAGTTATGTACCATATACAGATATGAAACCTGTCGTTCGAGGAATACTGCGTTGGGCATGGCAAGAATCTTGGGACACAGAAAACAATAACAAACTTCACATCATCCAACCCTACATTACCCAAACACCTGTATACCGGCATAGACAGGAGGAAGTAATGATGTGGAGACTGAGGATAGGACACACACATGCAACTCACTCATACTTGCTAACCGGTAATGATCCACCGGTCTGCATTAGATGTGGAAATCAACTCACAGTCATCTACGTTCTTATACAATGCCCTGGCATGGAAGCTACGCGAAAAAAATACTTTCCTGAACTTTACCGTACCAATTTACCTATGCATACTGCATTTTTCCTATCGGCTGAGCCGATGTTCCCCCTCGACCGGCTGTTAAGTTATCTTAATGATGTGAACTTTTTGAAGAATATATCTTACCGCTTTTAAACTCATCTTCTCTACGCTGCCTGAAATCCTACATGATCATCCTAAATTCTCCCAAGAAATGCAAGCCTCGTGTTTTTAATTCCTAGGCCTTTACAGCCACCGCAGTACATCACAGGCATTGCAACTCACTATACCCGCTGACAGGTTTTATAACATTCTACTGCACTACTAAACATCGTTGCTGGCGCTCTTTGGCCGTTGTAGCCCTTGCGCCATAAATACTAATTAATTAAAATTATATTGCTATGGAATTCGAGGTATCACATTGGACCTTATCAAGAGCTACTTATCGTTTCAGCGTCAGTTTGTTAAAATAGACTTTAGTTCTTCAAAACAGCTTGAAATTAAACTGGGTGTCCCGCAAGGTTCGATATTATGCCCGTTACTTTTCCTCTTATTGTGGGGGACGTGAGCGCGGCTGAAAATAGAAGCGAGTGATGCGTTCGTGAAGAACAAGCAACAACTGACTTTATTTTTGTGTTCGTCCAGCCTCTACGCATAGAGAAAGAAATTCAACAAAAGGGGACACTCTTCAAAAACTGGCAACAGGAAACACGTCACGCCTAGTTTCAACAACATCCGTTAGTTGACGCGAGCATCAGAAAGAATAGAATGTGAAATAAACTTCCATACAACGTTTTATTTTTTTTATTCCTTCCCACTAAAAGTGAAAAAATTTTGCCTGTAAATGAACTTATACTTTGCAACTTTTTGTTGCGTTGCCTAGCAACAAGCTAGCGGCACGCCAGACGCGCCTGCATACGTCATGCGCCAGACAAGCCGCAGAAGTGTGCGAGGGCGGTCGTACGTGCGAAGCTCGCGTGCTCGGCGACCCGTCTGTTTTGGATACAGCCGATGTTTTGGGGCTCCCGGCCTTCTCTATGCTTTTCTTGCGTATCGCTGCATTTCGCCATGGCACCACTGCACTGCTGGACTTCGGCAAGGTGAGAAATTGTGTATGACAGTGTGCAGCGCGTTTTAAGCACACTTAGGCTTAGTTCGAGTGGCGCAGTTAGCGAAAAACAGCTCCGCCGTCCTGGTGCAGTTAATTTGAGGTAATGCCTCGTCCTGGGAGATGTTTGCGACGCTTTCTATGAGCCCCAACATTACTGTAACTTATTTCGGTAGTTTTTGGGCACGCTTGCCGCGCCCGGCTCATTGACGCAGTAAGCGAAAACCGGCTCGGCCGTGTGACGGATTTGCGCGTGTATGTACTACATGCGTGTACTACGTCGTAGCGCCTAAGACAGACAAGTTTTCGCGCATTCTGTGGCCCCCAACATTATTGTAACTAACGTCCTTATATTTGGGGTAGTTTAGAAGCACGGTTGCCGCGCCCGGCTTATTGACGCAGTTCGCGAAAACCGGCTCGGCCGTGTGACGGATTTGCGCGTGTATGTACTACATGCGTGTACTCCGTCGTAGCGCCTAAGACAGACAAGTTTTCGCGCATTCTGTGGCCCCCAACATTATTGTAACTAACGTCCTTATATTTGGGGTAGTTTAGAAGCACGGTTGCCGCGCCCGGCTTATTGACGCAGTTCGCGCAAACCGGCTCGGCCGTGTGACGGATTTGCGCGTGTATGTACTACATGCGTGTACTACGTCGTAGCGCCTAAGACAGACAAGTTTTCGCGCATTCTGTGGCCCCCAACATTATTGTAACTAACGTCGTTATATTTGGGGTAGTTTAGAAGCACGGTTGCCGCGCCCGGCTTATTGACGCAGTTAGCGAAAAGCAGCTCGGCTGTGTGCCGCAGTTTCGTGTGTACTGAATCTTACTGGTAGAAGTTCGTGACGCATTCTCTGACCCGAAAAAGTATTGTAATTTATTTGGTAACTTTTGGGGATATATTGAGGCTTGCTCGCCGCGCCTGGGGTTGTGAAGGTGGTAGCAAAAAAGCAAGCCGGCCGTAGTGAGTTAGTTTTGCGTGTACTGAATTTTAGTGGGACAAGTTTGTGACGCATTTTATAGCCCTGCAACAACGTATACCTTATTTCGGTACTCACGCTTCTGGAAAACGCGACGAGCGATTGCCGAGAGTGATAACACGCGAGTGTTGCATGCGCCGTCAGGACGCGTAAAAGATAACACGGAGGAGCTCAAGAACATGACATTTACGTACTCTGAGCGACTGAAAACAGGCTTTGCACCCGCGAGTCTGACTTGAGTGCAATTAGAAGGCATTCTGCGAGCGTGTAAAATGGTCTGGCTGAGCCTGTGTTGTAGCCATCTTTGTGTACTTGGCGTACCATCGTGTCGACTGAGGCCAAGTTGTTTCGGAAACGCGCAGTCACCCGCGTATTTGTGCACTTAAAGTGCAGGAAATAATGCCCGGGAAAGGAGGGGTGCTTGAAAATCGGATGTTCAGATTTTATGGCATTATTTGGGAGCAGTCTTTGCTGCGAAATGTACCTAAAAGTGAATTTATCTGTAATGCCGCTCATTCACCACTTACGCACGTTTCACCTCTACACGCAATACTCCTGTTAGGTCAATATACCGAAATGATACATGCTTGTAATTTACTTTCTTTCAGCTGATGGCATCCGGTGGAGCATCGTACGGCAACGACTGCTGCTTACCTGGTGCCACAACTTTGGATGAATGTAGAAGCCCGGAACGAGCATTTATATAGAGCAAAATAAACATTTCATCATTTCAGAAGACGTCTTTCGTTTTCTTTATGAAATTGCAGCCGACAGATTCGGCGCAGTCTTGTAAAGGTCAATCGCAATCATTTCTACTTAATAATGAAACGATTCCACGCTAAGGCCACGCGAGGTTCAGCAGAAGCGAAAAAAAAAATGAATGCTGCGCCGAGCAGCGGAGCTGGTGCGGCGTGTACCAACTGGTGTTCAAAACGCGCGCGCCCAAAACCGAAACCGGAAAGAGTCAACAACATCCGCTTGGTGCGCTACAGTCAATTCGGCCGCTGGGCTCTGTGGGAGTGTCCGCTCTTGTTGAAATTTCTTTCCTCTACGGCTCGGTTGCGCACCCTCGCACCACTTCCCTTTCCCGCACACTCCGCGATAAGATTTTTACCGAGTGAAAAAGGGGAAAGGGTGTCTGGCTGCTGCTGTGCGACCGTGAGGCCCGCCACATCACTTCTCCTCCTAGTGAGTTAGCGAACGTTCATAGGACCATTTAAATTGTTCACAAGTACATACGACTGGGTGCCCTGGAGACTCGTCCGCTGCGTGTCCTTGTGACTTGTCGTGGTTCGACGAGTACAGCCTTGAAGGGTGGTGACAGAGCATGTGAAACGGTGTCTCCACTTTGAGCTGGCTTCAGTCGATCGAGTGACACCACATAGAGAAAGAAATTCAATAAGAGGTGACACTCTTCAAAAACTGGCAACAGGATACACGTCACGCCTAGTTTCAACTCCATCCGTTAGTTGACGCGAGCATCAGAATAAAAGAATGTGAAATAAACTTCCAGACAACGTTTTATTTTTTTTATTCTTTCCCACTAAAAATGAAAACGTTTTGCGTGTAAATGAACTTGTACTTTGCAACTTCTTGTTGCGTTGCCTAGCAACAAGCTAGCGGCACGCCAGACGCGCGTGCATACGTCATGCGCCAGACAAGCCGCAGGAGTCTCGACATAGCGACGAGAAGCCACCGGCGGCGGCGGCGGCGGCGGTGGAGGCGCAGCTCGAAGACTATGATGGAGACCGTAGAAGGTACGGAGATCGATCCGGAAGAATTGAACGGGCCGGGGCAATGGTACATTAGAAAGAAGAAAGGAAAAGCGGCCCCCCTAGTGAACTACGAGGCACGCCATATGGAACGGCAGCGAGCCGCCGAGAAGCTCGCAGGAAGGAAGATGGCGGCTAAGTCGGTTGAAAGGCAATTTGCCCGACTTCCGGACGGCGCCGAGAAAGTAGTCATGAGGCCGCACGGTGGTCTCGTACGTCTAATGAAATACGGAAGTGCGTATTTGGCAGACGTAATACTTAAGGCGGCTGGCGTCAGTCCAGACGCCGCCGGAGAGGACGTCATCTTGATGAATGTGAAGCAACATTCCATTCTCGTCGCCACCGTCAGCGCGGAAAGGAAGCGAAAATACGCGGACTTGAAGCTCCTCGTGTTCGAAGGGGAAAAAATTGAAATGACTACGTACGTCGCTATGCCGGAGGACTGCGGAAAAGGCGTCGTGCATGAAGTCCCTTTGTCCTTCTCCGACGCAGAGATCTTGAAAAGGCTGCAAATCTACGGGAATCTCCCGGTCTTGGGAGTACGACGACTCGGAAGAACGTCGAGGACAGTTCTAATACTGTTCGAAGACAAAGAGGTGCCGCGGTGGGTGAGACTTACGCCCGTGGCGCAACGCTGCGTAATCTACCGCAAGAAGTACGAAGTTTGTAACGCCTGCGGACGGCTCGGACACCGCGAGGACGTCTGCCCGGACCCCGCGAATGTGAAGTGTCGTGGCTGTGGCATGGAGCAACCACCACAAGATCATTTATGTGAGCCCAAGTGCCAACTGTGCGGGAAAGGACACCCGCTCGGTGACAGAAAATGTAGAGAACTCTACCGTGTTCCTTACGAGGTGAAGAAGAGGCAGTGGGAACGGAAGACCAACATGCTACAGCAGCGGCAACTTCAAAAGCAGCAGCAAGCCGGAGCGACTGCAGAGGTGAATCCCAGGGATCGTTCCAAGGTCAGGCGCGGAAACGAGGACTTTCGTGCCAGAACCGACTCCTTTCCGAGGCTGGAGGAGACCACCAGAGGGCACCAGCAGCGTGGCCGTTCGCGGTCCCGCACCAGGGGCCGCTCCGGATCCAGACAAAGGGGGAGATCAAGCTCCAGGGACCCGGCGAACCCATGGACTAAGAAGCGGAAGCAGAGCAGGGACCGAAACAATGTAAGCTTTGGCAGTGAGGTTTCCCTGGCAAAAGATAAGAAAGATGAGATCGATAAATTACGGAAAGAGGTTGGGGAGCTTAAAGAGATCATTAATAAGCTCACTCAAGAGTTGCATAGACCAAAATCACAACCGTGTACGGGGTCCCCCTCTACCCACAACACGCAACCAAAATTGGTATCGAAACCAACCCGCCCGGTCCCTATGGCTGCGACTCCCATGCAGCCTGCGGCACCGGAGGAGGAAAATATGATTATTGAATTGGCTAGACCACCCCCAATGAAACGCAAAGGGGAAGACGTTGATCCGTTGGTGGCACTAGAGAAAAGATTAGAAGCCAAAATCGAAGCTAAATTTGATTCTTTCATGGCCCAAATTATGGGAGCAATACAGCAGACTCAAAGCCAGATCCAAGCCCTTACGGGTGAAGTACAAAAGCAAAGGGCAGAATTAGTAGCCATCGGAGAATGGCAACTAAAAGCAGAGGAACAACTCGACCACCTCCAACATGGCCAGAGGCGCACAAAATGAGTCTTTAATCTGGCAGTGGAACTGTCGCGGCTTCCAACGCAAGCGAGCGTTAGTGCAACAGTACTTCACGCTATTAGATGAGAAACCGTTAGCTATAGCCCTGCAGGAGACGGGCAAAGCAGCACAACTTTCGGGATACCAAGCTTTTTCAAGTGACAGGGGTGAGAAATCTCGCGTCACTACGTTCATTAAGAGGAATATTGCGGCAATCGTGCACGAAATCAACTCGAGAGACATTGAGGCAGTGCTCCTGGAAATTATTACGGGACGAAAAGAGGAACCGAGCGTGTTCCTATTAAACTTGTGCAGCACTCCACAGCAGAGAAAGGTGCGATTCAGGGCCCTCTTCCGCAAAGCTATTCAGGCAGCCGGGATAAATCCCTTACTAATAGTAGGTGATTTTAATGCAGCGTATCCGGAATGGGGTTACGCTACACAAGATCCAAAAGGCAGGCAGCTATGGGAGGATGCGCACGAGCTAGGACTCACCCTACACACGGACCCTAGCTGTCCGACCAGGGTGGGTAATAGCGTGTGCATAGACACCTCCCCTGACCTGACCTTCTCAAAAAATATGACAGATCTGAATTGGAAAAACTCGGAGCTCAATTTCGGAAGTGATCATTTCATTCTGGCCTCGATCCTTAAAAAAGGGGTGAAGACGCGTCGTGTGCGTCAACCGAGGATCACCGAATGGGGATTATTTAGGGAGAAACGAGAGAAAGCTGCCATAGGGAAAATCACAAACATAGAGGAATGGACGGAGGTCATCGCGCCTCACGTTGAAGAGGCAACCAAGACGATTGAAGGGGACGATGCCCCGGAAATAATGGATAGCAAACTGCTTCACATGTGGGAGGCAAAACGCGGTATGGAGCGCAGACTAAAGAAGCAAAAATGCAACCGTAATCTTAGGAGGCGGATTGCTAGACATAACAAAGAAATTGAAAATTACGCGATCAAATTATGCGAACAGAATTGGTGCAACAGATGCGACGAGATGGAGAGGGGCATGAGCCTTTCCAAAACGTGGGGTCTGCTGAGACACCTATTAGATCCGACCAATTCGAAAACCCTATCGGGAATTAGATTATCAAAAGCCAGGCACGCGTATGAGGGTACAGACGCGGAATTTATGGACAAGCTGATCACCATGTACATTGGCGATACGCATAGCACCCCCCTCCCGGAATATGACGGAGCTCCCAATGAGGAGCTCGACGCACCCATCACGGAGGCGGAGGTCAGGGCAGTAATATTGGGACGAAAAACCAAATCAGCCCCGGGCCCTGACGGGATAACAAACAAAATTCTAAGAAATCTGGACGATGCCTCCATCAGCGCTCTGACGGAGTACATGCAAGAAATTTGGACTAAAGGCCACTTGCCACGCCAATGGAAGATGGCAAACGTGATCCTAATTCCAAAGCCGGGCAAACCCCCTAAACTAGAAAATCTAAGACCCATTTCCCTAACCTCATGCATGGGGAAATTGATGGAGCGCGTAGTCCAGACCAGACTGACGCACTTTATGGAGCAGAACGACCTGTGGCCGCACGAGATCATCGGCTTCCGACCGGGCTTGTGTACGCAGGACGTGATGCTCCGACTAAAACATGACATAATTGACTCACGTTCTAGAGACGCCAAGGTAATCCTCGGCCTGGACTTGACAAAGGCTTTTGATAATGTTAAACACGAAGCGATACTCCGCGGTCTCCAAGAAATCGGGATAGGCGCGCGAACATTCGACTATGTAAAGGACTTTCTGTCAGACAGAACAGCCTGCATGAAGTTCCAAGATATTAACGCGATAGCGTTAAGGAGCTCGTGTCGCAGAAAAGCCGGTGTCGTCGGCGTCGGGTGTCGGCGTCCGCGGCGTTGACCGTGAGTGATAAATAACGGCAGGCACTTCATAAATAAAAAGCAACTTCCAAGATGGGCTGGGTGGGAATCGAACCAGGGTCTCCGGAGTGTGAGACGGAGACGCTACCACTCAGCCACGAGTGTGATGCTTCCAAGCGGTACAAACGCGCCTCTAGTGAATGCGGTGTTGCCTTCGAAACGAGCCGTGGAAAGTTATACTGCAGTGTATATAGGTAATTATGAACATGTAACTTACAGAAGTCGCAATTACACGAGTAGCGAAGTGCGTTTCCGCTGCATTTCTTCTGCGCTTTCCGCACACACAGAGCCATCTTGCGGCAAACACAGAAGACCCCCTCCTCTCCATGTAGGGCGCTGCCTCGACAGATGGCGCGCCACGCGCGCATTGGAGCTGTGGAAGG
Organism: Dermacentor albipictus; assembly: GCF_038994185.2. Lineage (NCBI taxonomy): Eukaryota > Metazoa > Arthropoda > Arachnida > Ixodida > Ixodidae > Dermacentor > Dermacentor albipictus. Next base: position 5,648,063 of record NC_091822.1, on the reverse strand, counting down.
ACCGGTGCGAGGGGGGTCGTTGCCCGGACTCTCTCTCCCCTGGCAACGCTTCGCCTTGCTCCCTCTGCAAAATCAAGCGTCCTTCCTTTCTTTAGATCACTATCTGTCTATCTCTCTGCCCGTGCCGATCACGACGTTTGGCTGGCGTGCATCATTTCCCCCTCCGAGATACCGAGTTCTTTCGTTCGTTCCGCTTGCTCAGGCGCACGTTTCGTTGCTGCGCTGAACGCCGCGTTGCTCGACCATATGGCTCGACGCTCACCGCGTCCGATGCGGGGCGCCTCGTAAGTGATGGCTGCCCTGTAGCCCACTGACTTGCACCCCTTGGCGGGTCAACGGGAACGCTGTCGCGTTCCACTCTTGAAGGCGAAGCTTAAGCGTCCTCCAATTTTTGAATCTCCAACACTGAAATTAGGAAGCAGGGGCATGCCGCAGGGCTCAGTTCTTTCCCCGTTCCTCTTCAATGTGGCGATGAGGGGCCTCCCCGAAGCTCTGAGAAAAATACAGGGACTAAATTTCAGTATTTATGCGGATGACATCACCCTCTGGACCAATCAGGGGAGCGATGCGAGCATCGAGGAGCGCCTGCAGGCGGCGGCGGATACTGTCGTGCACTATGCTGCCGGTAGGGGTCTGTCGTGCTCACCGCAAAAATCGGAGTTATTCGTCTACAACCCAAAGTCGCTCCGGTGCAAGCGTAGCTGGGAATTCGACATTAAAATAGAGGGGAAACCAGTCCCAAAGGTTAACCAAATCAGAATCCTAGGACTTTTCATACAGGAAAACGGATATAATGATGGGACAATCAAAAATCTAGAGGGCTTTGCCACGCAAGCACTTGGCATATTTAGAAGGGTCGCGCTGAAAGGACGAGGCCTGAAGGAAAGAAGCTTGCTTAAACTAACCCAGGCATACGTAATAAGCCGCGTGTGCTATGCCACGCCTTTCTTAAACATCAGGTCAGAGGAGAGGAGCAAACTCGACTCGCTCATTCGACGGTGCATAAAGAGGGCCTTAGGCTTACCAATTACCACCTCCACAGAAAAGCTCCTCTCTATGGGAGTGCACAATACCTGGGACGAAATAGCGGAGGCTGTCAGAATTTCGCAGCTTGAAAGATTAAGCCGAACGGGCACGGGCAGAGCTATTCTCGATATGGTAGGCCTGCAAACAGACAGGGGACTACGAGGCAAGACAAACATCCCGCTGGACTGCCGAGAAAATATAATCATTCCCCCCCTCCTTCGTGACATGCATCCCATATTCCACACAGAGAGGAGGGAAAAAAGAGCAGAAGCACTAATCAAACGCTTTGATTCAATGAACAGCAAGTCGATTGCGTACGTGGACGCGGCAAGTGGCAAGTCGGGTGCGGCGGTCGCCTCGGTGGTCGACGGCCGAGGTGCCCCCGTATCGGCCGCCACCATTAGAAGCCGCAACTCGGAAACGGCTGAAGAAGTTGCGATAGCGCTCGCTTGCGTGGGAACGGAAGCAAATTTCATAATTAGCGATAGCAAAACGGCCATCTGGAATTTTGGAAAGGGCAGGATCTCGCCGGAAGCGGCAAGGGTTCTGGCCAGTAGACGGCTGAACGGAAAAATTAGCCTAATTTGGACCCCTGCACACACGTCCGTTCCTGGCAACGAGGCGGCCCACGAGTTAGCCCGAGCTCTCTACTTCCGGGTGGCTGTGGAACCGCCCGACTGCCGGAACATGGACGAGCGTGTGCAAAATTATACGGAGATTGTCGAAAATTATCGGCTACGCAGGAGACTGGTGCCACCACCGGATAAAAGTCTAAACAATAGAGAGGCAGTCGCATGGCGGCGCCTGCAAGCTGGGAACTTCGTAAACCCGGTCTGGGCATACCATGTTATGCACGACAGAGAAACCGATAAGTGCAAACACTGTGGGGCGAGAGGGACCCTCGATCACATAATCTGGGAATGCGCTAGCTCACCAGGGGCTAAAGCAAACATAAATTGTAGAGAGGCCTGGGAAGCCCTGCTGCGGAGCGAGGACCCTACTCCACAGCAACACGCCATCCACCTGGCGGAAGAAGCCGCGAAGAGTCAAGACCTCTTTGCTTGCTTCTAATCGCGGAGGTTCCGGCCCCCGTCCCCAAGGCCTGTGTGCCGGGGACGGGGAGTAGGGGCCGCCTTATCCGGCGGTACAATAAAGTTGCTATCATCATCATCATCAAGCCGCAGGAGTGAGCGAGGCCGGCTGCGCATGCGAAGCTCGCGTGCTCGGCGACCCGCCTCTTTTGGATGTAGCCCGTTTTTGGGGCTCCCGGCGTTCTCTTGTGTTCCGTCTGCATTTCGACACTGCCCCGCTGCACTACTGGACTAAAGCAAGGTGAGGAACTTAAAGCACATTAGGCTTACAGCACAAAACTGAACCTACTTAGTGACGCAGTTATTGAAAAACAGCTCCGCAGTCGAAGCCTAGTTAATATGAGTTAATTACTCGTACTGGGAGATGTTTGCGACGCTTTCTATGAGCCCATGTATAATTAAAACTTATTTCGGTAGTTTTTGGGCACGCTCGCCGCACCTGGCTTTCTGACGAAAAGCACCTTGGCCGTGTGACGCAGTTTCGCGTGTACTGAATCTTACCGGGACAAGTTTTGGCGCTTTCCCTCACCCCAGGCATTATTGTAACTAATTTCACTACTTTTTGGGCTACTTTTGAAGCACAGTGGCGGCGTCGTGGCGCAGTTAGCACCTCGGCTGTGTGCCGCAGTTAGTTTCGCGTGTACTGAATCTCACTGCTAGAAGTTCTTGACGCATTCTCTGACCCGAAAAAGTATTGTAATTTATTTGGTAACTTTTTGGGACATCTTGAGGTATGCTCGCCGCGCCTGGGGTTGTGAAGCTGTTAGCAAAAGAAAGCAAGCCAGCCATAGTGAGTTGGTTTTTCGTGCACTGAATTTTAGTGGGACAAGTTTGTGACGCATATTATAGCCCTGCAACCACATATACCTTATTTCGGTACTCATGCTTGTCGAAAACGCGACGAGTGATTGGCGAGAGTGATAACACGGGAGTGTTGCATGTGCCGGCAGGACGCGTAAAAGATAACACGGAGGAGCTCAAGAACATGGCATTTATGTATTCTGAGCGACTGAAAACAGGCTTTGCACCTACGAAGCTGTCGTGAGTGCGACTAGAAGGCATTCTGCGAGCGTGTAACATGGTCTGGCTGAGCCTGTGTTGTAGCCACCTCTGTGTACTTGGCGTGCCATCGCGTCGACTGAGGCCAAGTTGTTTTCGAAACGTGGTCACCCGTGTATTTGCGCACTTAAAGTGCAGGAAATAATGCCCGGGAAGGGAGGGGTGCTTGAAAATAGGATGTTTTGTTCAGATTTTATGGCATTGTTTGGGAGGAGTCTTTGCTGCGAAATGTACGTAAAAGTGAATTTATCTGTAGTGCCGTTAATTCACCACTTACGCGAGTTTCGCCTCTACACGTAATACTCCTGTTGTCAATATACCAAAATGATACATGCTTGTAATTTACTTTCTTTGAGCTGATGGCATCCGGTGGGGCTTGGTACGGCAACGACTACTGCTTACCTGGTGCCCCTACTTTGGATGAATGTAGAAGCCCGGAACAAGAATTTATATAGAGCAAATTAAACATTTCCTCATTTCAGAAGACGTCTTGCGTTTTATTTATCAAATTGCACCTCACGGATTCGACGGAGTCTTGTAAAGGTCGTTCGCAAACATTTTTACTAAATAATGAAACGATTCCCCGCCAAGGCCACGCGGGGTTCTGCAGAAGCAAAAAAAAAAATAATTAAGTGCCGCGCCGAGCAGCGGAGCCGGCGCGGCGTGTACCAACTGGTGTTCAAAACGCGCGCGCCTAAAACCGAAACCGGAAAGAGTTAATACCATCCGCTTGGTGTGCTACAGTCAATTCGGCCGCTGGGCTCTATGGGAGTGTCCGCTCTTGTTGAAATTTCTTTCTCTATGAATACCACTTCGTGACGACCGCGCACGTCGATAGTGAACTGCTTCTCACCTCGACGCACTACTCGGAATGGCCCGTTATACGGTGATTGGAGTGGTCGATGAACTGCGTCGTGGCGCACAAACACGTGCTTGCACGAAGCGAGTTCTGAAGGTACGCACACCTCGCGTGGCGCTGACCGACGCGGTGGCGTAGTGCGAAGGTTTTCCATTATGTCTCGCAGCCTAAGTGCGTAGGCTGTGGTGGCTGTACAACCGTCTTGCGGTCTGCCCGTGAAGAATTCTTCCGGAAGGCGCAATGTCGTTCTCTAGACAAGTTCGGCCACCCTGCAGCCGATGTGCGTCTTAGCAGCTGTCAGGATTCCCGAGAGGATGACTGGTAGTGCCTCCATCCAGTTGCGCTCTTCTGTTGCGGCACGTGCGGATTTGAGCTGGCGGTGGGAACACTACACCATCCCGTTGCTAATCTGTTGGTAGGCGAATGCTGGCGAGAAGTGATGATTCGAACTGCCTTCCATGGTCCGTTGTTATTATAGATGATGCATCGAAACGAGCTACCCAGCGGTGCAAGAAGGCGCGGGCAACCGTGTCAGCTGTGATATCCGCTATAGGTATGGCCTCCGCCCAGCGCGTGAATCTGTCAATGCACATCAGTAAATAGACATTCTCTTGGCAAGGCGGCAGAGGTCCGACAATGTCGAGGTGTACGTGGTCGAAACGCGCGTCTGGAGGCGCGAACGTTTGCAACGGGGTCACAATATGTCGACGAATTTTGGCACGCTGACGCGGTATGCAACCTCTTGTCCCGCATAGCACGTCTCGGTTGATACCTGGCCCCATGAACCTTGCTGCGAGCAACTTTTGCGTAGCTTTGATTCCACGATGCGATAGCTTGTGAAGAGAATGGAAAATGCGGCGACGTAGATTGGCAGGCACGAAGGGGCGTGGGTTGCCCGTGGAGGTGTCGCAGTAAATCTGGTCGCCTGATCTCGGAATCTGCATCCGCTGTAGCTTCAGGGCCGTTTTTGTTGTTAGAAGGTTCTTTAGCTCTTGGTCTTCTCTTTGGGCTGCCGCCAGCGCGTCGAAGTTAACTCCGTCTGGAGCGTTTACGACATTTATAGCGCTCCACGACAGGGCGTCGGCAACGAAGTTGTCACTCCCTTTTTCGTGGCGGATGTCTGTCGTGAACTCTGAGATGTATGCCAGTTGCCGAAGTTCACGGGCCGTGCGCGTGCCGCCGTCCGAACGCATAGAGCGGAGAGCATAGGTCAGCTGCTTATGCTCGGTTAAAATGAAGAACTCGACGCCTTCCAAGAAATACCGGAAGTTCGTATGTTCGAGTAGACGGCGAGCAGTTCGCGCCCGAAGGTGCTGTAGCGGCGCTCAGTAGGTCTCAGCTTCCTCCAGACGAATGCAGCTGGGTGCCATGTGCCATCGCTCAGCTGTTGCAATACCGCGCCTATGGCTATGTCTGAGGCATCGACCATTAAACACTGGGGAATTCCTGGCCATGGGTGTGCCAGGAAAGCCGCATTTGCCAAGGCCTGCTTGCTTTGGTTGAAAGCCATTTTCCCTTCTTCGCACGAAGGCAGGTAATTGGAAGATCCTTACGTTGCCTTGAGTAGTCCGTGAAGCGGTTGTACGATATTTATTTATTTATTAGATATCTGCATCGCCCATGCGGGCATTACAGTAGGGGGGATTGCATTTTAAAGGAAGGAACAAGTAATGAAACACATAAAGCGCGATAAAACGCATAATTGTTTTCAATATTAACAATGTCAGGCGAAAGAGCATTCCATTCTCTGATAGACCGAACAAAAAAAAGAATACCTAAAGACGTCACCCTTGAAATGAAACTCGCGGACTTTCAGCGCATGGTCGTGTCTCAACGATCTATAAGTAGGCAACTTAATATATCTTTCTCTCCCAATCCGTTTTTTTTAAATAATAAACACCGTGAAAAAATTTCAACCTCAGGTTTGTTCGCCGGTCTTTTAATGCTTGCCACAATAATTAAATTTTACTTTCTGTCATACTTATTTTCTACCATAGTCATTAAGAACAAACCTAGCTGCTCTATTCTGCACTCTTTCAAGGTGTTCTGTGAGATCAGCCGTATACGGATCCCAACAAATACAACCGTAATCAAGTAAACTGCGAACATAAGTGAAATACAATTGCTCTTTTAATTTATTCAGTATTTGACTGAAGTTACGGTGGAGAAAACCCAATGAACGTATTGCCTTATTGTTAATATGCGTAATGTGCCTGTTACATCTTAAGTCAGACGTCATTAACATCCCTAAATATTTGTATTCGTCAAGCTTATTTAATGTCATATTGCTCAAGGTATAAGTGCATGACTGAAATGCGCACTTCCTTGAAAAGGTGACGTGAACACATTTTTCAACTTTTTTCGCATTTAGTTTAGGCACAAAGCGGCGGTAGAAGTTTAGCAATCCGAGAAATTCACGTAGTTGGCGATTCGTGGTTGGCAGTGAAAAATCTTGTATGACCTGCACTTTAGATGGGTGTGGCTGTACTCCCGAGCTCGAAATAATGTGGCCCAGAAATGATAACTCAGGCACGCCGAATTCACTCGTGGTCGCGTTGAAGATAACTCCGTGCTCAGATAGGCGCGCAAAAACAATTCGCAGGTGCTCTTCGTGTTCTTCTGGGGTGGTGCTCGCGATAAGCAATTCGTTCAGGTATAGGCGTGACAAAAACTGACGCCCCGTAGAACACCGTCAATAAACTTTTGGAGCGTTTGACCCACGTAGCGAAGGCCGAATAGCATGTACAGGAACTCGAATAGACCAAAGGGTGTAGCGATAGCAGTCTTGGGGACGTCTTCCCGTGACACACGTATCTGGTGGTATGCCCGCACGAGATAAATTTTTGAAAAAACGTTTGGCCCCATGCAGTCCTGCCAATATGTCGTGAATATGTGGCGTGGGGTACCTGTCGGGCGTTGTGACACTGTGCAGCGCTCGATAGTCCCCGCAAGGACGCCAGTCACCCGATGACCGCTTAGGAACCATGTGAAGGGGAGATGCCCAAAGACTGGAAGAAGGTTGCATGATACCCAACCTCAACATATGGACGAATTCCTGTCGTGGCACCACCAGTTTCTCAGGCGACAATCGACGTGGTCGAGCTTGAACCGGGTGGTCCAGTAGTAGTGATGTGGTGAAACACGTCGTGTTTTACTGGGGATCCCACTTGGCACTGGTGTGCCAAGTCAGAAAATTCGCTCAGTATGGAAGTGAAACGAACAGGGCCTGCTGGCTTGAGCTGCGTAAGGCTGAGCGGCGTATGTCTTGAAGGCTTGCATTTTGCATCGCTTTTTGGTACAGGGTCCTGTGACCTTCGGTTATGCACATCGATTAACAGTCCGAAGTGGCACAGAAAATCCTCGCCGAGAATGACGAATTTCACGTCGGCTACTATGAAAATCCATCGTAGTGTTCTCTGCAGGCCCAGACTGACGGTTAGGGAGCAGTTTCCATACGTGGCTATGGTCGTGCTGTTGACTGCTTGCAAAGGCGATGTGTTCGGGCGCTTGCGGTCCACGGGCGATGCTGGAAGTACGCTGACTTCGGCGCGTGTGTCGACGAGGAAGCGGAAACCGCTGTTGCGACCGGTTAGGGAAAAGACGGATGAGCTACGTTCTTGCATGGCAGAAACGCTGGTTGTCCTCAGCGCCTGCTCGGGGCGTTTGCCGAGAGCTCGCAGGCTGGTACGCATTTGCGTGCAGCATTGCGGAACTTGCGGCGGTACCAACATAGCTTTTGGCGTTTCATAGGCGATTGCAGAGCACTCTGACTGTGACGCGGTATGGAGGGCGGCCACGGAATCTACGAGACGCGAGATTTTGTTTTTCATATCTCGAAGCTGCTCATGTGGAAACGGTTAGCTTGTGACGGCCGCGACAGATGTGGGAGCTACCGCCATGAGCTTGTCGGCTAACTCGGCCAGCTTGGATAGATGGTTCTCATTTGAGGCAGTCATTACCATTCTAACGTTCGGGGGGATTTTCTGTAGAAATATTTCCCGGAGGAGCAGGCTGTCAAGACCATCCACTTTGCTGCCCAATGATTGCTGCATATGACGCAGCAGCTGGCTTGGCGTTCTGTCACCGAGGTTGGCTTCATGGAGAAGCTGTTGTAGCCGTTGGGTTTCGGGGGGCGTGATACTGCTAATGAGTGTTGCCTTCAATGCCTCGTAAACGTTGCCTGCTGGTGGGGAAAGCAACAGGTCTCGAATTTTGCTGGCGGTTGATGGGGGCAGACTGCTCACCAGATAATGGTATTTCGTGGAATCTGCTGTAGAACACCCACAATAACCATGTTTGCAGACAACACTAGTTTATTCTTTACTGGTAGAACACCGCATGCCATTGAACAATCGGCCACTCTGTTTTTAAATGATTTATCGACATGGTTGTAACAAAACAAACTTCAGTTGAATGCAGTAAAAACAAAGTACATTATATTTAAGCCAATCAATAAGCATAAATAATTATTAACTTACAGTACAGAGGACATACTGAGAACAAGTAAGTGTGCAAAAGTTCCTTGGGGTATGGTTTAATGAAGAGTTGTCTTGGAACCCTCATGTCAATCATCTGATCTCCGAACTCGCGAAGTCTGTTGCATGTATTAGAACAATAGCTCCTCTTCTACCTGTTTGGCTAGAGCAATCATTATATTGCTCCCTGTTCTATTATAAATTTTTTTATGGCATTCTGCTCTGGGGAACAACGACAAAAGGGAACTATGATAAGCTACAACTGCTGCAAAAACGTGTCCTCCGGATTTTTGTGAACAATACCGGCCCTATTAGAATGTTTCGGACGCAAGCACGTTTTCCCCCAGATTTGATGTTTTACCTGCAAATAAAGTCTATTTATGGATATTGGCACAGCGAATATATAAAAAGAAACTCCACAGTATTTACACACCTGTCTTCGCGCAATATATCCGTAACCCCAAACGCAAAAATGAAGATTCAGAGGAAATTAGGGAACACAAGATACGGAATATCAGGTAATAGACATGTTAAATAACTGTGCTTCTGTTTTGGATTTCTGCCTACCCAGAAAAATGCTCAAACGTGAACTACGGGCAATTTTGTTTTTCCGTTGAAATTGTTAAGTAACAATGACAAATGTAACTTTCCGTTTCAATTGTTGACGTCCTTTTACGTGTTTTTGTGACATGAGCGAATCTGCAATCTGATTTTAAAAAACTGTCCGGAGTGCTTAAGTGCAGCCATACTGTATAGGATGTATGCGTGTACTATTTGTAACGCAGCTTCTCTTTTTTGTGCCAGCTCTCTGTCGTACTGCTGTAGACTGCTCCTTTTGTTACAGGGGCTGACACCTTCGTCAGGCAACCCCGTCTTTAGTCTCTGCCACCCGCAGGATGATGTGATTTTCCTGTAAATAAAAACTGACAGACTGACTGATTGACATGCAGAACTTTACAAGTGTTATCCACATACAAAATACGCAAAAAAAACAGTGAATGAACAAAGCAACATATAAAGTGCAGTACCCATAGAAAATGCTTTTCTGCTTTCCAATCCTCCGAATTTATTCAGTGATAAAGCATAATATTTCCAAATATCCGAGCCAGAAGCAATGAACCCAGATCAATAATGAAATGCGGAACTAGCACCTGTACTGCTCATTTCGACCAACCACAGTGTCCTGAACACGTTCTCTATTTCATTGTATGATTCCGAATGTAAATGGTCAGGAAAGTAGCTAGTGCTCGGTACGTATGCAATGGTAAGCGTTTCCATCACTTTTTCGGTTTGCTTTGAACGCATTCGCCAGGAAAGTAATCTTACCTTTTCAAATTCTTTTGCAACAGCTTCCTTGTTGCTTGAAAAGTAGATCACCTCTGGTGCTATGCTGCACATGAAGTTGAGAACCCTATTTACAATAACTAGTTGCGTTGATTCAGCTGTGTCAGAAAGAACGGGCACATCCCTCATGGAAGCTTTGTTGGCCGCGTACCTGGTAACATAAAAGCAATAAGCAGGTCATGAGCAGCGAAATGCGCTACGCCATAATGATATGCTATAACATGTTTCGCAATGTACCTTCATCGCAGTGCGTTCGTCAGCTCTTCCCGTCAGATATCATACTTTCAAAGTTGGGAGTAGCTTACAGATAAACATGGCCATATATGTGCTAAAATATGGATGGAACGTAGCAAGAATTCTGTCACAGGGGCATTATGCAAAAAGGGATATTATGTGGCTAGAGCACGCGTACTTCACTTCTTGCACGTTAGCAGTGCTCATCAGAAAGAAGGCGTGTATTATTAGGCCAGAAAATGCAGACGTATTGCCCTCAAAGCGTTCACCACTGTTCTGATATTTGCTTCATTTATTGCCAGACGCTCATATTTTTTTTTACAGGATGCGCAACGGGCGGCTACGCACCGGTGACACATCATGCACTTAATTCATTGCGCACATGCTTTTTCAATCCGCGTTTCATTCCGCATCCAAAGCCATGCTTGGAACAGAGCAAAGGAAGGAAAGCATGCCCTCCTCGGCCGTTTTAGCTGGTGAGCCACCGTGCCGTTGGTTCGAGGGGTAGAAGCTGGATTTGGAGAAACGCTCAATTAAGGACTAGCGCGATTTCCTGGGGAGCCAAAAACTCTTGCGAAACTGATGAGAAAATAATATGTTCAGTTTGCTTATAACACGATAGTACACTGCAACGACCCACCTCTTTCTCTCAGTACGTCCGAACATCATTCTTCACGTAGCCTGTGACCTTCGGTGTTCCGTTAGGCACGTCGAAGAGCTGGGTAAATTTCCGCTCACAAGCACGGCTGAAGTCGTCGTCGTCGTCGCTCTCAGAGCTGTCGCTGCTTGATTGCACGTATGCAAGCAAAGGTAAGGGCATCAACGCAATGCTCAAACGGACTTTTCTTGGCATTTTAAACGAAATAACACAGGGACCAGACGACACGGGAATATGATGATGATGATAGTGATCTAAAAAAAGGAAGGACGCTTGATTCTGCAAACGGGAATATTAGACGACGACGACGCGACGGCATGTTGTAATCACGTGACCGGAAACGCTCTCAATCTCGTCGACAGGGCTCGGAGCGCCTCAGATCGCTCGAAGACGGAGGAGAGTGATCGAAAAGAACCAGCTGAACGCAAGGCGAGCACCCTCTTTCAACCAGCCGAAGACAACGCCGCTCGCGAGAGCGCTCCGAAACGACAAGTCGAAGATGGCATGAGATTCTCGGACCATGGTCCCAGCATCGCAGGCTTACAAAGGGACGCGGGCAATGCTACAATTCATGAAATTGACTGGCCTCAGTGACTGGTCATAGGCCTGAAGTGATAGAGAACCGCACATATTCACACTGATAGTACCTTATTCTCTCCGTATCTCCTTTATTTTCATGCCTTAAGCCCCTTCCCCCCTGTAGAGTAGCAAACCTGGCGTGCGTCTCGTTGACCTCTCTACCTTTCCTTCCTTGTTTTCCTCCTCCTTCCTTCCTTGCCTTCCTTGCGGATTACGCGAGTGCCATTGCAATAAAAAAGGCTGAAAAATGCTTTAGTGAAAGTCATCTTCGTCACCGAGAGATCTGGTTTGGATCGCAGGTTATGAACCATGAGTTACCGGCAGCGGGATGAGTTTGGACCGGTGGCGCCTTCAAGTGGGTGAGCCATAAATCTAATGTCATGTCACGGCTGGACCGGGCTTAGCAGAAGCTGCTGCCAGCTACGTTTATTTGATATGTTTCGTCGTTTTTTCCTGCTTTGCGTAGTCGAAATACCACGTGATACATATCTGAATCAAACATGTTGCCTTTTTATCGTTTTTAGAGCGCAAGCTCTACTACTCCATGTGTCGCAAGGTCCATGGGGTAAGAATACTATCACACTTTTCTTACACCTTGGCAAGATCCTCAATCGCGTCGCAATCAGCTTGAGACGCTGGAGCCCAAGTGTGGCAAGTGTGACGTCACCCCATGTGACTCGCTGCGGAGAGGCGTCGCAACTACGTTCGCTCGGAGCCTCGCCGCTGCTTTACCACGTGACTTAATGGCTGCTTCGCCAGCACTTGGTCGCTCAGCCTCGCCATGGATGGCACGCAGGCTGGGCCATCGGTGCGTGTGCTTCAGCGCAAGCGATAGGCTGAATCCAATCATCCAGTAGATGTAGCTCGGCGACAGGTTGCGAAACCTCAGGCAAAGGCAAAGCTTCCTGTTGAAACGCTGGAACAAGGAGAGGCCAGCCGCCACTGTCGTTCAGCAACCCGAACAAGGAGAAGAAGACAAAGCCGTGGATGCAAGCAACGGCACCCACAAGGAACGTTTGACGAACCACACACTTCGGCTGGCGGCGAGCTCGACTGCGATGGTCAGGTTTCTCCGCGACTTCATGGACAACCCGTTCGGCAGCGCATGTAGAATGACTGTTGCTTAGCTTTAACGAAACACTGTGCACACAGACTTTGCAAAACCAAGCCGAACAGACCTTCGCTCGTGATAAGTAGGTTTACAAGAGTTAAACCTCTGCCAGTTTTTAAGTGTTTTTCATCGCGGCTTCACCAGATCGAACGGTGTAAAGACTGGTTACGTGTGGTCTTTAGGCAATAGTGGTACTCGAAGTGTATGGTCGCCGGTGCTCTTTGCACCGACTGTAAATCCTGGGAATACTGACCCCAGCAAATGACAAATATTTATTGGACGTACCACAAAAGACCAAATACCCAAGAGATTTAATGACGTCTTATTCACATCTATAATATGTCCCACTAGCACATGACAGTCAAGGGTCATCCAAAGGATGTCGAATGTCTTTGTGATTTCGACATCGCTTGCATACCCAAAGCTTCCACGCATTATCGTACATTGTGCGTTGTAACTAGATGGAAGCACAATGCCGCACAAATACAAGCAAATTGTCTCTAATGCCTAACAATTAGATACTGGGAAAGGGAAAATTGCGCTGTTGTCTGTTCAAGCACTGTGGCCGGGCATTTATTTAGTTTTTCCCCGTCATGTGCATGATCGACATACTACGAGAGGGAGAATGTGTTCCTGATTCGCGAAATATACATCTGTTCATTTTGAAAAGATTGAAGTTGAAGCATTAAAGCCGAGAATGTCAGTTATGACCGCATTTTTGGTAACGTGGTTATCAGTAGCAATTTCGCATGACCTTTGCATGCACTGTTGGACAACGTGCGTCAAAACCTTCGGTTCCGGTTACTTTATTTGTTTTCTCATAAGTAATCGTTTTATTTTTCAGTTATATACATTAGTACACTGTACACTTGCTGGTGTGTTTGAATAGATTATAAGGAAAAAAACAAGCTTGAACTCCTAGTATCTTTGACTGCACATCGCCACGGATATCAAGCCAGCACGCGCCTGAAGCGCCTCGAACACACCTCGACGCAAGTGAAGGGTAATTTACCACGCGCGAGCAGCATGGAGTGTGCTTCATCGGTGTGTCTTTAAGACTTTTGGTCGGTTGACCATCGCCCAAATACGTATATACTAGGCAGAAATGTACAGTTGCGTCCTGAAATTTAGAGCTGTGCTTTTGACCACTATTTATGGCACATTTTTAGCCTCGAGGAGCGCTTAGAAAGGTCTTGAGGACAACTGAAGCAAGGTTTGGGTACGGGCTAGTTGGTATTCCAGTATGCCATACAGCGCTTGTCTTCGTCGTCCTTTTTGTCCCTCGTCTATGTATGCGCTGTAAGTGACGGTTGAGGGCAACATTTTGGCAGTTCATTTTCAAGCACGTTTTTATCGCTTGATTTCTAGCACATCTCTTCAAGTGTCAGAAATATTTCTCATTTGCAATGCTTATCTCGTAGTCTCTAGCAGCAATAATATATTTGGCACTTTGGTGGTGTGAGAAGCTGCCTGCGCAAATTGGTTATATATATGAACATTCCATCTCGGGATTATGCTTATGTGGATCTTCTTTTAGTATATATTTTTAAATATAGCTAGAAAGTACTGGCATTCTATTTTGAATTAACACGGCAAGTTGGGCGAGTTGGTGATTTAACATGTTCCCATGGGTGGGCAGCGCAACCCGGACGAAAGACGAGAGGAAGTACACAATACGAGCGCAGACTAACTGGTTTATTTTTTCAATATTCTATCTTTCATCATTTTTCTATCTTGAATCTCGTGGCCACAGAAGCAGGTGTTGGCATCCAGGCCAACACCTGGCCCTTTTGGTCATTCATTAGTATGTGATATAATTACCTCCTACTAATCATTTTTCATCCTTTAAATATAACTGTAGTATTGTGACTGCTAGTCATTTCCTGAGTGCTAAATCCTTTTTCTCAATATTTTGTTTTCGTCAAGTTGAATTTTCAAAAATTTTTTAATTGAAGTTCTTGGTTTCCTTTTTTATAATTTGTTTGTATGCAGTTAGAACTTGCAATAAACATTTTCACACATGTGCCTGGCTCGGCGCCAATAATCTTTGCAATAAAGCTTTATGAACTGTATAAATAAAAAGTAACACGCTATGACATTGTGAGTCTCACTTGTGTGCTTAACCTAGTACTTACTGAATTCACTTTTTTTCATGTAGCCATTGCAGGATTTGTAATAAGTCACTAGAATCGAAGTACAGATCTCCGATTTTGTGAGCCCAGTTTTGACATTTTGATAAGCACTAGGACTATATATTAAAGTCGACAGTCACCTTAGCATACGCTAAAGAGGATGAAGGCGAAAGCCTGGGCGCTGACAAGAGAATCATTAAATTACTCGTCATTCTCGTGCGAATGCATTTCTTATTGTTTTATCCCACGAAAGGTGGGGGTTCGGGTGCCTTAACTCGAACTTAACTCGGGTTCGACTTTCACCAAAGGTCGAGGGTGCAGTGCCGTAAATAACTCTTCATTAGCAGCACCTTAATTACCTTCACCCTTATTCACACCAAATGTTGTGGGTGCGACACGCCCCAGAGGTCGAGGGTTCGAGCGTCTTAAGAAACAACAGAATAATTAATTTTATTAACTATCTTGACCATAATTAACACAATATGTCGTGGGAACTTAGACTTAATCTGTATCTTAGGTAATTTTGCCCTAATTAGCACCGACGGTGGTGGGTAAGACTTCCACCAAAGGTCGATGGTTCGAACGCTGTAATTAGCTGTATATTCATTAGCAGTGCTAATCGACTGCCACCAAAAGTCGAGGTTTTGAGTGTCTTCATCATCATCATCATCAGCCTGGTGATGCCCACTGCAGGACAAAGGCCTCTCCCGTACTTCTCCAACTACCCCGGTCATGTACTAATTGTGGCCCTATTGTCCCTGCAAACTTCTTAATCTCATCCGCCCACCTAACTTTCTTCCGCCCCCTGCTACGCTTCCCTTCCCTTGGAATCCAGTCTGTAACCCTTAATGACCAGTGGTTATCTTCCCTCCTTTATAGTGCCTTAATTAAATTCAGCCTAATTAACACCAAATTTCGTAGGTTAGAATGACTTAACTGCAGCCTGTACGTGAGGAGGGAACGGAAGAAACTGGTACATAAGAAGCAGATCATTGAATTAGTAGTAAGAGGAAAAATAGCGGAATCCCGGATCAAGCTACAGAACAGGTATTCGGCTTTAACTCAGGAAAAGGACCTTAATGTTGAAGCAATGAACGACCGTCTTGTGGGCATCATTAAGGAGTGTGCAATAGAAGTCGGTGGTAACTCCGTTAGACAAGATACCAGTAAGCTATCGCAAGAGACGAAAGATCTGATCAAAAAACGCCAATGTAAGAATGCCTCTAACCCTATAGAATAGAACTGGCAGAACTTTCCAAATTAATCAACAGGCGTAAGACAGCTGACACAAGGAAATATAATATGGATAGAATTGAACCTGCTCTCAGGAGCGGAGGAAGCCTAAAAGCAGTGAAGAAACTACGAGTTGGCAAGAATCAGATGTATGCGTTAAGAGACAAATTCAGCAATATCATTACTATTACGGATGAGATAGTTCAAGTGACTGAGGAGTTCTATAGAGATTTATACAGTGCCAGTGGCACCCATGATGATAATGGAAGAGAGAATAATCTAGAGGAATTTGAACCCCCCTAGTAACGCCGGAAGAAGTAAAGAAAGCCTTGGAAGCTATGCACAAGGGGAAGGCAGCTGGGGAAGATCAGGTAACAGCAGATTTGTTGAAGGATGGTGGGCAGATTGTTCTAGAAAAACTGTCCACCATGTATACGCAATGCCTCATGTCCTCGAGCGTACCGGAATCTTGGAAGAACGCTAACATAATCCTAATCCATAAGAAAGGAGACGCCAAAGACTTGAAAAATAATAGACCGATGAGCTTACTGCCGGTTGCCTACAAAATATTTACTAATGTAATCGCAAATAGAATCAGGAATACCTTAGACTTCTGCCAAGCAAAGGACCAGGCAGGATTCCGTAAAGGCTACTCAACAATAGACCATATTCACACTATTAATCAGGTGATAGAGAATTGTACGGAATATAAGCAACCCTTATATATAGCTTTCGTTGATTACGAGAAAGCGTTTGATTCTGTATAAACCTCAGCAGTCATGGAGGCATTGCGGTATCAGGGTGTAAACGAGCCGTATGTAAAAATACTCAGATATCTATGGCGGCTCCAGAGCCGCCGTAGTCCTCTATAAAGAAATAAATAAAATCCCAATAAAGAAAGGCGTCAGGCAGGGAGATATGATCTCTCCTATGATATTCACAGCGTGTTTACGGGAGGTATTCAGAGATCTGGATAGGGAACAATTGGTGATAAGACTTAATGGAGAATACCTTAGTAACTTCCGATTCGCGGATGATATTGCCTTGCTTAGTAACTCAGGGGACCAACTGCAATGCATGCTCACTGACCTTGAGAGGCAAAGCCGAAGCGTGGGTCTAAAAATTAATCTGCAGAAAACTAAAGTAATGTTTAACCGTCTCGGAAGAGAGCAGCAGTTTACGATAGGTAGTGAGGCACTGGAAGTGGTAAGGGAATACATCTACTTAGGACAGATAGTGACTGCGGATACGGATCAAGAGACTGAAATAATGGGAAGAATAAGAATGGGCTGGGGTGCGTTTGGTAGACATTCTCAGACCATGAACAGCAGGTTGCCATTATCCCTCAAGAGTAAAGTGTATAACGGCTGTGTCTTACGAGTACTCACGTACCGGGGTGAAAATTGGAGGCTTACGGGAAGGTTTCTATTTAAATTGAGGACGACGCAACTAGCTATGGAAAGAAGAATGGTAGGTGTAACGTTAAGGGATAAGAAAAGAGCAGATTGGGTGAGGGAACAAACTCGTGGTAATTACATCTTAGTTGAAATCAAGAACAAGAAATGGGGCATGGGCAGAACATGTAATGTGGAGGGAAGATAACCGATGGTCATTAAGGGTTACGGGCTGGATTCCAAGGGACGGGAAGCGTAGCAGGGGGCTGCAGAAGGTTAGGTGGGCATATGAGATTAAGAAGTTTGCAGGGACGACATGGCCACAATTAGTACACGACCGGGGTAGTTGGAGAAATATGGGAGAGGCCTTTGCCCTGCAGTGGGCGTAACGAGGCTGCTGCTGCTGTAGATGATGAAGTACTGTATAAGGTGGGCGAATATTTGACGGTTCGGCAATGAATAGTTGGTGAGTTATATTTTATTCGTATTGAAAATGAACTATGCCGCATTTTGGATATAAGAAACTAATCAGCTAGTGCGCAACAGCCGGCTGGTAAAATCGGCTTACTGTTCTCCACCTGCGGGACAAAGTGTCGCAAATTATAATCATCAGTAGTAAAACAGCGGCAAAGATTTTGAAGCGATGCAGAAATAAAATTGTTACCGCAAGCTTCGTTTTCGCTTTTGCGTTGGAAGTGTGGCGAGGGTTAGCTCTCCTTGGGTTAGATCTCGTACATGTACAGTACATAAATACCAAAGAATGCACGGACGTGGGAACTGCCGTCGCAGTAGTACGATTGGTAGTGCAATGCGTGCGTAAGGTTGTGGTTTCGGATCTCACAGTCAGCAAGTTGTTTTGCTTTCCGTTTTCCTTTAACATCTCATTTTTAGCCTTTAATTAAGAACTACAAATAATTTCCCCTATGCTTTCCGTTTCTTAATCGTGAGCTCGTTTCCTATGATTCTGAGGGGCCAAGATCTGCGAGCGTTTTTACAAAAACGGTGTCGTTACAAAACCGGGCCCCTCGGTTCTCCTTCTTTTTGCCCAATGAATGAGAACCAGTTATTTTTGTTTCTGTCCTACCAATTAGTCCTTGCAATTAGTCTAGTCGTGTTGCAGTTTTATCTTTTACGTTACAACCAGGAATGTTTTCCTTGGAACAGGACCTTTATTGCATCTAGAGCACACAAATACCTCATCTTTTCGTTTTACATAACTTCTGATATTTTTCACCTATATATTTTGTGTGTTTGGGAAGTTGATCATGCAGCAGCCTGTCATTCTTGGAAAGCGTGTTTACCACCAGACTGTAAAGACGTCTAGCGGTTATTCGTGCAGTTCTTTTCATAAACGTGACTTCGTGTTTGAAAAGATGTCTATTTCAGTGCTAGCGTGTTCCGAATTATACCGAAATAAATATTCTCGCTGCACTGATGAGCGTGTCCGCTTGCCTATTTGATATTCGATTCTATATTCAATACTTACTATTCGTCTTCGATTCGTATTAAAGAAAGTCGATATTTGATCCCCTACATCCAATGCATGGAAAATATTCGCTGCCAAACGGCCTAGCTGTTGCTTCGTGACAGTAGACTGCTTGTTCGCTTTCCCGTCACTGTTACTCCCGGAAATATCGTTCGTTCATCCTCAGTAATTTTAAAACACCGCCCACTTATAGTGCGGTGTTCATTAACGTGTGGCGCTGGGCAGCTCCCACCCTAACAACCTGTCAGTTTGCGCCACTTGCATCATGCCCAGTTTTTTTTTTGGGGGGGGGGAGAGCTATATCCGCATTCTATAACCCAATCAGATTGTTACATTTAATCTCCAGAGGAGCGGGAGGTGCGCATAATGTATTATAATCAGCTGCGTCCAACGACTGGTGTGCCTTACGGCATGAAAGTGTTGGATTATCAACTACCGGAACAATTTAATCTCGGTCCGTTGCAGCGTTCCTGTCTGAGTATCTTATCACAATCAGAAATCTAATCAAAACTCTTACAGGTATAACTGTAAAATTTCATTGTGTAACCACATCTGATCGTAGATATTGTTACAGGGATGTTGAGGGTATATATAGACACTCTATTTGCAATGTATATGCAAGCAGAGTCAATGGGGTTAAGACGGCTGACTAGTAAGAACACGCAGCAGCCAGAGTCTCGCGATCTTCTTCTTCCTCTCTCCTCTTTTATCATTCCGTAACAACACTTTCGTGAAAATGACCTTGCTCGAACTCGCAGAGCTATTTTAATACCAATAGAACACTGTGTTTTTGTAGTGGCATGAGTCACTTCTGACTGACGATATCATTTTCAGGCTGTTTCTAAATAAGAGCCAGACTATTACTTTTTACTATTTACTGACTATTATTACTATTACAGATATTTTGTATTTTGAAAAAAATGAAGCCCACTTTTTGTTTGATGTGTACCGAAAACTTACACTGTGTAGGTTGCTTACGATCTCTGAACACAACTGACTGGTCGCCTTACCCCCTTTTTATGCGTTATACATAGCATTTGGTTGTTTCCCCCCGGTACCCTCGGTAAAATATGCGGGGGACAGTGTGTATATTTATTCGACGTACGAAACAATGTTCCTGGTGACGAGCGATATATGTTTACTCTGCCTAGGTTCATTACAGCCTTTGTAGAAAGTCACTCATTGAAGCGTTCCAGGGTGTCATACTGCCGCTAGTCTACATGTTTCCTAGGCTCCTAAAGCAACGCACGAAATACGGACGTGAGATTCCTTGAAAATAGGAAAAGTTTAAGCGCAGTACGTTGCGTATCTTTCACTTTTCTAGTTTATATGCAACTATCGCAGATAAAAACTGAACCTCAAATTTTTCTTGTGTTTTCGATAAATACCTTCCTTAACGAATTACGATCAACTGACGATAAATTTGTGAACTTTGCAAAATTTTATCCCAAAGTGCTGGAGACTCGATATAGAAAGCAAGTTAAGGTGGGTGAATGACTCTGTGCATTTTATAGTGACCCATCCTAATGACATAGTATTTAAATATTCATTTATTGTACTGTCAGTCATGCTGCGTTTCGCCAATAAACATATTGAATCACCAGCTCGTATTACTAGCACAAGTTAATTATTGGAAACGAGCATTACAACAAGGGAAGAAATAATCTTTCGCGATTACTGCCGAAACGCCGCACTTGAAACGTCCCCTCCAAGACCTTCATGGAATAGGTCGTGTGAAGTGATACTCAGAAGTGGAACGGGTGTACTTTAAGAATTTACTAAAATGTTAATGTTCATTAAATCACATACGAGGCAGAGACTTGGAGACTGACAAAGAAGCTTGAGAGCACGTTAAGGACCGCGGAAAGAGCGATGGAACAAAGAATGATAGGCATAACTTTAAGAGACAGAAAGAGAGCGGTTCGGGTCAGAGAGCAAACGGGTTTAGAACAACAGAAAGTCGAGCTAATTGGTAAGGATTCATTATGCAAAAAAGGTGAGGCGTGCAGACAGGACACAAGAGAAGTGGACAACACGAACGCCGACTATCAAATGAAGGGAGCACGGAGGCGAAAGAAAGAAAGAAAGAAGTCACAAAACTCATCTGTGCAAGCTCTGGAATGGTATCACCGCGTGTCAGTCTGGTACATGTGCCGGTCAACGTGAGAGATAGCTGTTAAGGCACTTCGTCTCTTCCTTATGTAAAGTAATCGAAGGCTGACTCACGCACGCACTTCCACCATTATAGATATGCCATGCCTCTGCCATAAGACGCGTATCTCCATTCTTGTGCCTGTACAATATCCCGCTTCACTAATTTTTTCAGACCCCTTTTGCTTGCGTAATTCCCAGGCACTAGTTCAGTATTTGTGAGAGGAAAATCCTGGTTATTGTACAGCTTTTACTATGGATATCGAAGGCCTGTATTACTCCTTGCCGCATGACGAGTTGCTAAATTCCGTAAATGAGTGCATTGAAGAACAAGCGCAACAGTCGGCTTTTATTGACAGATGCGGTGTTTCCACGGGAGCTTTTCTAGAAATGCTTTCAATGTACTTAATGTCGACGCTGATTGGGTGGAGAGATGGCGTGTTTCTGCAGAAATCAGGCATTTATATTGGCTCAAACGTTGCTCCTATTCTTAGCGATATCTACCTGAGTAAGGCTGACAGCTGCTTAGAGAAAGCCTTAGGTGATTGCGTCATCAAGATATTTCGTTATCTGATGATTACCTGATTTTCTGCAATATGGAAGAATTCGATTCCGCTGCTGCCTCAGTAAGTGAGCAATATAAACTTTATGCAGGAGGATTACTGTTTACCAAGGAATTTCCTCAGCGGCGCGTAATTCAGTTTCTAGACATTTCATTGGTCTTCGAACAAAATCACGTTTGTTGGCAGTACTACCCAAGATCTTTCGAAGACGTTGTTAAACTTTCAATCCAAGCATACCAAAGTAGTAAAAAACGGGATTGCCAGGTCGTGCCTTAAGTCTTCTGTCACCAGATCCTGCATGCACAATATGAGCGCCAGTTTTAATGCACAGGTCCGGCGCCCATTAGGAGCAGGTTATCTTAGTGTAGCAGTGGCCACTGTGGCCGAACGTCTAAAGAAGTCGGTTTAAAGGGGGACGGACGTGATTACAGATAGCAGTAATACAAAAACAGAGTAGTGACTATTCCATACATTCATTCAGTATCGCAGAGGCTTAAAAATGTTGCAAGCAGATATGATGTTAATGTTGATTTCACTGCTCCCAATAAGCTAGGTAATATATGGGCTACCATGCAAAGGAAAAACGAGCAGGTAAGAGGCAAAAAAAAGAAAGAACAGATATTTGTCCAGTGAAGCACAACAAGAACAACAGTATTACTGACTGTCGTATGGGTATGGTTTATGAAGTTCCCTTTAGCTGTGGCCAGTTCTACGTAGAGC
Organism: Dermacentor albipictus; assembly: GCF_038994185.2. NCBI lineage: Eukaryota > Metazoa > Arthropoda > Arachnida > Ixodida > Ixodidae > Dermacentor > Dermacentor albipictus. Next base: position 5,625,948 of record NC_091822.1, on the reverse strand, counting down.
AAACGGGGTGGTGTATCAATCAGAGGATAATGGAGCATAAAATGCCGTTAACCAGTGGATCATCCTCTAATCTTTCTCTACATTGCCAAGATTGTTACTGCACGCAAAGTTAGATGAATGCGCATTATTGTACAGGCACAAGAATGAAGATACGCGTCTCATGGTAGAGGCATGGTATATGGTGGAAGTGCGTGCGTGAGTCAACCTTTGATTATTTTACATAAGGAAGAGATTAAGTGCCTTAACAGGTATCTCTCACATAGACAGGCGCATGTATTCGACAGACACGCGGTGATACCATTCCAGAGCTTGTGCAGATGAGTTTTGTGTCTTCTTTCTTTCTTTCGCCTCAGTGCTCCCTTTAGTTCATAGTCAGCGTTCCTGTTGTCCACTTCTCTTCTCTTGTGTCCTGTCTGCACGCCTCACCTTTTTTGCATGAGCAAACGGGTATCGGCAATATTTTACTTGACATTATGAGAAAAAAAATGGCGCTAGGCAGGTCATCTAATGCACAGATTAGACAACTGTTGGATTATTAAGGCGACAGAATGGATACCAAGAGAATGGAAGCGCAGTAGAGGACGGCAGAAGAATGGGTGGTGCGACGAAATTAGGAAATTTACGGGCACTAGTTGGAATCGGTTGGCGAGGGACAGGGGTAATTGGAGATCGCAGGGAGAGGCCTTCGTCTTGCAGTGGACATACAATAGGCTGCTGCTGCTGCTAATGATGATGAATGTTCATTTTCTATTCGTTGCAATCACTGCACAGTAACGGTGAAAGTAGGTCGAGTTCACAAACGCTCACGCCGTGACAGAAGGAGATATTACGAGATTCGTAGTTTGCTTCTCCGGTGTCCTCGGTGAGGCCAAGGTTATGTGTATCTAATGGCGTTTTTCACTGGTCGATCTGGAGCAGCCGCCTGAATCCTCGAGCGAGCGCTCGGCTTTCACCAATCCGAGTCTGCCAGTGGAGCGCACGAACGCTCCGCGGGAGGTCACACAGGAAGTCTGCGTGCACGTGACACAAACCGGTTCCGCAAACTATGCCCAACACAATGTTGTGCGCACTAGTAACGTTGGTTGTGCGTACCGACCGGGGGCTCTATTCTGGACACGCATGGCGGCTGCACGGCCGCCATTATCCGCCATGTTTACTTTATTATTGGCTGTCGAAAGGTCACGTGTTTTGAAATTTGTGCCGGGAAGCGGAAGTATTGCAAAATGCAATTTTGTGTTTTCATCAAGATAACGAAACGTGACGTGGAGCTGCAAATTTTATGGACTAATATATTTTTTTGGTCCTTGGCAGATATATCGTGATGTTAGCGCTTCAAAAAGAACGTGAGCGGTAGCGTGCAGAAGCCAGTGCAATGCATCTGCAATTGCGCGAATATGTGGTGGCGATTCAAGATATACGCCATGCCAGCTTGCTGATTGGCTGAAGGAATATCTCGTGAGGAGCGTCACAGGAAGGGCTGTTTCGTAAACGTCATTTTGACGATGCGTGACGTTGCGCAGGGCCGCCATTGCTGAGATTTTCCGCCATAATTTTTGCTGCGACGAGCCGCGCGAATTATGCTAATGGGCAGCCATATGCAATGGCAGCCAAGAGGAATGCGTATCACCACATTTTCCCCGTCGTTTGGCACCACGAAAATCTTTTGTTCATAACGCGTGCTCATAGTATTTGCATCGCTCTCGGTTGGTGCTGGCATTTGTGTTTTGGGCCATCGTTTTTTTAAAGAACGCGTTTATACAAAATAATATTGGTTGAACATAGCAAACTTTCAGCAATGTTGTCCACTTTTCACTGCTGCATTTGTATTGTAATCGAGATTAATGTCTTTTCGCACAATCAGACGTTATGACAACGGCCTCTTTCTAATTTATAAAAAGAAATGTACGCAAGGTGGCGCCTTGAAGTTTCCTCCCGCGGTGCGAGTAACCAGCGAAATGAACAAGAGATGGCAGAGCCGGCGCTTGCGTCGCGCTAGTGGTTATCTCTGGCGCCCGCAACGCTATCGGTGATATTCGGCCGTTTCTCAGCCAGCCGAGTCGGGCTGAGTCACTTACGTTTCACGAAATAGCGATAACGTGGCCTAGCGTTCGCGCATCACCACTGGTAGGTCGCGTATGTTGTCTCAAGCAAGAAAACAAGCGCGTTGGCGCCAACATGCGATGACTCATTGCATTTTCCGGGGACACGCATCCTAGCTATTGAAGCAGACGACGGCTTGTACGTAGCAGACGACGGAAGCGCGAAGCGTTTTCGACGGAACAATCAATGGAACAACCACGGAAAATGCAATGAGTCATCGCATGTTGGCGCCAACGCGCTTGTTTTCTTGCTTGAGACAACATACGCGACCTACCAGTGGTGATGTGTGCACGTTCTAGGCCACGTTATCGCTATTTCGTGAAACGTAAGTGACTCAGCCCGACTCGGCTGGCTGAGAAACGGCCGAATATCACCGATAGCGTTGCGGGCGCCAGAGATAACCACTAGCGCGACGCAAGCGCCGGCGCTGCCATCTCTTGTTCATCTCGCTGGTTACTCGCACCGCGGGAGGAAACTTCAAGGCGCCGCCTTGCGTACATTTCTTTTTATAAATTAGAAAGAGGCCGTTGTCATAACGTCTGATTGTGCGAAAAGGCATTAACCTCGATTACAATACAAATGCAGCAGTGAAAAGTGGACAACATTGCTGAAAGTTTGCTATGTTCAACCAATATTATTTTGTATAAACGCGTTCTTTAAAAAAATGATGGCCCCAAACACAAATGCCAACACCACCCGAGAGCGATGCAAATACTATGAGCACGCGTTATGAACAAAAGATTTTCGTGGCGCCAAACGATGGGGAAAATGTGGCGATACGCATTCCTCTCGGCTGCCATTGCATATGGCTGCTCATTAGCAGAATTCGCGCGGCTCGTCGCAGCAAACATTATGGCGGAAAATCTCAGCAATGGCGGCCCAGTGCAACGTCACGCATCGTCAAAATGACGATTACGAAACAGCCCTTCCTGTGATGCTCCTCACGAGATATTCCTTCAGCCAATCAGCAAGCTGGCATGGCGCATATCTTGAATCGCCACCACATATTCGCGCAATCGCAGATGCATTGCACTGGCTTCTGCACGCTACCGCTCACATTCTTTTTGAAGCACCAACATCACAATATATCTGCCAAGGACCTAAAAAATGTATTAGTCCATAACATTTGCAGCTCCACGTCACGTTTCGTCATCTTGATGAAAACGCAAAATGACATTTCGCAAAACTTCCGTTTCCCGGCAAAAATTTCTAGGCACGTGAGCTCGCCACAGCCAATAAGAGAGTAAACATGGCGGATAATGGCGGCTGTGCAGCCGCCATGCGTGTCCAGAATAGCGCCCCCGATTTCGCTTGAAGACGGAAGTGACGCCATGTGACGCGTTCTATTTCCGCCCGAATCTGCGTCTCGGCGGCGGAGCAAGTGAGAGCGATCCGGCGCGGAGCGAGTTGATCCGAAACGACCAGTGGAACGCGCGAACCCGCTCCAGATCGACCAGTGAAATTCGCATTCGTTGCTGCCGAGCAAAAAATGCTGCTCCGAATCGACCAGTGAAAAACGCCATAAGGAAAGTTAGGGGCATGGTATGGAGAAAGTGTAGGCAATGCTTCAAACGGGTGGGTGAAACGCGCATTTTCCAGGAGAATACGCACGCAAGCGGGAGCGTAATTTATATGTTCTACGAGCGGCATAAGACTTAGACGACTGTGCTGGCATGACTACAACTCAGGTCACATTTTGTGACTACAAGAGGAGCAATACGCCATGTTTATGTGCGATGGTAAATACGTTTCGTCATTGCATCGTCCACATGCAGTCATCGTCTAGCATTAGTTGTCATACCACCGAAGTCGTTCCATCGTCGTCATTCCAGCTTCGTCGTCTGATTCTCGTCATTGTAGGCGCCCTGCCATTTGGTCATACAGTCCTCGTCATCATCGTACACGTCATTCCATTGTGTACAGGCCACCGTCATCGCGCTGTTCTCTCACCTTCACCATAATTTCTCGAGGTTTTAATAACCAGGGAACAATGTTGACCAGAGTTGTTTAGTATCGCGAGAACGAAAACATTGTCGCAGCACCTATCTTAAGGTGTTTATCGAGGTTAATGCTATTAGCATTCACGCAATGTAGCGATCACGCAGCGACACGCCATATTGACTAAGGCACCTTTATTTAGAATCGGTAGCGTTCCTCCTAAGATTTCAAGTGAATCGGGTATGTGCGATGTGCACTGCCTCCGTGATTTTCCCGCTTTGTTATGACCTCCGCTCGCCAAGGTTATGTTCGATCGTCGGACGAGGACATCACGCCGACAGCACATGCAGTGACGACAAAGGAATTACGTCGATAAAAGGACGTAAATTTTATGACAACGATGGCACAACGACAACAGGATGATTCTGAAGTGATGACGATAAATAACGACGATGCAGCTGCAATGTCATGATGGTGGTGGTGTACTCACGATGGATTTACGATATCACAATTATAGTGGAATGAAGGAGAGATTATGTTGATAGAACGACGAAGGCAGTGTCACGACGACGGCGTGACGACAATTGAATGACACTTCCGAAATCATGGCGGTAGTGAGAGAACAGACGGTGGGCAGTTCACAATGGAATGAAGAGAAGCGTACGATAATTATGGTGTGACAAGGACTGTATGACGAAAATAGCAGGACGCCTACAGTACGACGAGAATCAGAAGACGAAGCTGGAATGACGACAATGGAACGATCCCGAGGGTATGACAACAAATGCATGACGATGACTGCAACTTCCTAGAGGCCATCGTGCTCAGGCGTGTGACAGACTGGTGTATCACCTTCATCATCATAATCATAAACATCATCATCATCATCAGCCTGGTTACGCCCACTGCAGGGCAAAGGCCTCTTCCATACTTCTCCAACTACCCCGGTCATGTATTCATTGTGGCCATATTGTCCCTGCAAACTTCTTAATCTCATCCGCCCACCTAACTTTCGGCCGCCCTCTGCTACGCTTCCCTTCCCTTGGAATCCATTCCTTAACTCTTAATGACCATCGGTTATCTCCCCTCCTCATTACGTGTCCTGTCCATGCCCATTTCTTTTTCTTGATTTCAACTAAGGTATCATTAGCTCGCGTTTGCTCCCTTACCCAATCTGCTCTTTTGATATCCCTTAACGCTACACTTATCATTCTTCTTTCCATAGTTCGTTGCGTCGTCCTAAATTTAAGTAGAACCCTTTTCGTAAGCCTCCAGGTTTATGTCCCGTATGTCAGCACTGGTAAGACACAGCTGTTATAAATTTTTCTCTTGAGGGATAATGGCAACCGGCTGTTCATGATCTGAGAGTGCCTTCCAAACGCACCCCAGCCCATTCTTATTCTTCTGATTATTTCAATATCATCATCCGGATCCGCAGTCACTATCTGTCCTAAGTACATGTATTCCCTTGCCACTTCCAGCGCCCCATTACCTATCGTAAACTGTTGTTCTCTTCCGAGACTGTTAAACATTACTTTAGTTTTCTGCAGATTAATTTTTAGACCGATGCTTCAGCTTTGCCTCTCAAGGTCAGTGAGCATGCATTGCAGTTGGTCCCCTGAGTTACTAAGCAAGGCAATATCATCCGCGAATCGCAAGTTACTAAGGTTTTCTCCATTAAGTCTTATCCCCAATTCTTCCCTATCCAGGTCTCTGAATACCTCCCGTAAACACGCTGTGAATAGCATAGGAGAGATCGTATCTCCCTGCCTGACGCCTTTCTTTATTGGGATTTTGTTTCTTTCTTTATAAAGGACTACGGCGGCTGTGGAGCCGCCATAGATATCTGAGTATTTTTACATACGGCTCGTTTACACCCTGATTCCGCGATGCCTCCATGACTGCTGAGGTTTCGACTGAATCAAACGCTTGCTCGTAATCAATGAAAGCTATATATAAAGGTTGCTTATATTCCGCTCATTTTTCTATCACCTGGTTGATAGTGTGAATATGGTCTATTGTTGAGTAGCCTTTACGGAATCCTGCCTCGTCCTTTGGTTGACTGAAGTCTAAGGTGTTCCTGATTCTATTTGCAATTACCTTAGTAAATAGTTTGTAGGCAACGGACAGTAGGCTGATCAGTCTATTATATTTTAAGTCTTTGGCGTCTCCTTTCTTATGGATTATGATTATGTTAGCGTTTTTCCAGGATTACGGTACGCTCGAAGTCATGAGGCATTGCGTATACAGGGTGGCCAGTTTCTCTAGAACAATCTGCCCACCATCCTTCAATAAATCTGCTGTTACCTGATCCTCCCCAGCTGCCTTCCCCCTTTGCATAGCTCCCAAGGCTTTCTTTACTTCTTCCGGCGTCACCTGTGGGATTTCGAATTCCTCAAGACTATTCTCTCTTCCATTATCGTCGTGAGTGCCACTGGTACTGTATAAATCTCCTCAGCCACTTGAAATATCTCATCCATATTAGTAATGATATTGCCTGCTTTGTCTCCTAACGCGTACGTCTGATTCTTTCCCATTCCTAGTTTCTTCTTCACTGCTTTCAGGCTTCCTCCGTTCCTGAGAGCATGTTCAGTTCTATCCATATTATACCTTCATACTTCCTTATGTCAGCTGTTTTACGCTTGTTGATTAACTTGAAAGTTCTGCCAGTTCTATTTTAGCTGTAGGGTTAGAGGCTTTCATACATTGGCGTTTCTTGATCAGATCTTTCGTCTCCTGCGATAGCTTACTGGTATTCTGTCTAACAGAGTTACCACCGACTTCTATTGCACACTCCCTAATGATGCCCACAAGATTGTCATTCATTGCTTCAACACTAAGGTCAACGCAGGTCTGACCGCCGCCGTGGTCAGGTGCTTCGCAGCTGCTGGGGACTGAGGGCCGGGGTTTGATTGTTGTGTTCATATAGGAGATTGTGGGCCTAGTACTGCACCGGGGTGGCCAATCCTGCTCTGGTGAGGGAGTGCGTTACCGGTTCTGGTCACCGGGATCAGGCCACACTCCAGGCATATTTATGCAATTTTATCAACACGCGGATTTCTTTTAATCCGGTGGAAAATTGCGCAGCACCGGGATTCGAACCATGGACCTCTTGCACGCGAGGCGGGTGTTCTACCTCTACGCCACCGCTGCATCTTGCGTATCACCGATTTCTTGTTAAGGCAAAATAGCTTCTAGTGACCCTGTATTATGGTATGCCAGAAAGCCAATAGACCAGCGTACTTAAAGTTACATTCGAGCCAAATTTATGAGCTCGAGTTCCATCACTGTGTATCGGAATGAGTATATGAGATTCAAGAGTGAAATGAAATGACTAGCGGATTGTACAGGTGTGTTCACCTATGTCTTCGCTATAATATATTGCCGTACGCCTACATATAAAATGTAATACGGTCGCTCATATGGCACTTTAATGCACGAGCACGGTGATCAACGGATGCACTGTCATATATTGTCACGTGGTCGTGACGTCAAAGAACACAGTAGCAATACTGTGAACGACAAAACTTTTATTTGTCGAACCTGTGCCCACAAAACAGGCTACACTTATAGCACGACGATAGCGGCGAACACGCACGGCGACCGTCGAAAATCTGATCAGCGGGTCAGGCGCGTCGGCTTTTATACAGCAGTCGTCGAATGTTCCAGACTAATCGTTCGGACCCACGTGCCTTCTACAAAGTTCTACACCATTCGTGTTATGCGATGAAATCAGATAACACAAGGTTCGGCGACAACAGACAGCCGGGTAGAAGCATCGATAACTTTCCAGAAACGTCGGATACATGTAGCCGCGTCCCTCGCTGTGCGATAACAGTTGTTAAGCGGCGAAACGTGGTCGCCCGATAAAGAAAAGTACACGTGTCAATAGACAGTTTTAGTTACACGTACGTAGATGCTTTGCGTACGTAGAGATTTTACGTGTCAGCAGTGCGCATGCGTAAAACGTAGCGGCCGCGCGCTGGTCTCACGAACGTACGTGAGATTCATTTGTTTGCGTGCGTTTCTTGCGCACGTAGACAGCTTCGCGCGGGAGTTCCGCAAGATCACGAACAAGCGATAGCGGGCCGCGCGGGCGCAGACGGCTCGCATCGAAACACGGCGAGAGGATTGAATTGGCTACCGCCAGGTTCACATTTCCTGATTGAAGCTACGGGGTCCCTTTTGGCGTGCGTGGCGTACGTGTAGCTAAAAGCGTTTCAGATGGCGTGCACGTAAGGTACAGTCGAGCGCGATTTGAAGGTTATCGCGCGAGCGTCAACCAGCCCAGCACTCCAGGCACCTGGCGGCCGGTTTCGGGACAGGAAAAATCATGATTTCGCACTCTTTTCTCCCTCGTTCGCTGTTACATACAACAACCATCACCCCGCGACAAACTCACCGCCCTTTCTCTCTATTCTACGCTTTCCATTTGTTGCGATAAAGTGTGGACTTGGTTACCTCGTATCTTCGCGGGCTTAAGCTAATGTTCTTGGTCACCCATTCTTCCTGGCTCAGCAGCAGTGACGTTACGTAGGCTAGATACAGCTTCGTAACGTCCAATTTCAGATAATACCGAAGAATACGTCGTGCGCACTGCGATCACTGCCTGTTCGCAGAACCAAAAAAAAGAAAAAGAAAGAAAGTGATAGCACAGCAGGGAGTGACGGCTGCTGAAGGAACAGCAAAAAGAGTGAGGGAAGCAGGCCTGATACCTCCCTCGCCTCGGCAGAGAATTCTGGGTCATGGCGCTGTTCGCGTTCTCGGTCGACGCTCGCGCGATAACCTTCAAATCGCGCTCGACTGTACGTAGGCTTTTCACGTTGGCGTACGTGAACCCTCTACGTACGTGTCACTGAAACTGTCTATTATCTCCCTCCCTGAATGTAAGCAGGCGTCGTGCCAATCCCGGTGGCTGTTACCAGACTGCTCTCTCCGTATTATCCTAACTGCCGAATGAATATGTTTTTTTCACACCAAATATTCTCCCTCATGGGCGCTTGCATCAGCAGGCGTTTCGTGTGTTGAGACACCACATACCCGAGCACACGAGGGTTGGACCCTAGCGCGCCGAACCGTGCACGGCTTAGCCGTGTCCGGGGAAAAGGGGATCCTGGGGGTTGAGCCCATGCTGAGTGCTTGGACCTTTAAAGGCCCTCGGCGGAGGCAACACGCCCCATTGGCCTTGGCTTCACGTAGATGGCACCCCCGGACTGACCCACCCGGGGGAATTCGGTACTTGCCTTTTCTCGTCTCTCTCTCCCTCCAACCTACATCACTCTCTCACTTTCGAACTTTCCCGTATCCTACTCATTTCTTTATTACTTCCGATCTTCCAGGCAGCTAGGGTTGAGCTTGTGTGAGTAGCCAACCTTAGTTATGTCATATTTGGTTATGGTGGTAATGTACAGCTAGCGCTTGCAGTGCCTCTTTTACAGGTCCTGCAGGTCTCTCTGTAGTGTTCCATAAGAGGGAGGGAGTAGGGGGGCTGGCGTTACTATAAAAAAATAGATTCTCACTTGTGACTAGTTCCTTGCGTTGACTACTTGATCGCTCCCTAAAGGGCGTGCACCGATGCACCGATGAAATATGAATTTTTGGGTCGCCAAAAAGAAACCTTCCCTGGATTTCTAGTCATCCACTCTGAAAAACAAGAAAAACAAGCACGGACAATCTCATCGTTTGTTGTTATGAAACCCCTAACTCAGGCATTTGGACCAGGCTATAAAGAATCAAAGATGACTAGTGGCGAGCTCCTTTTGAACTCCGCGACAAAAAGCAACACGAGTAATTGGAGATGTCCCAGTGACAGTGCACACACACCACACGGTGAACACCACCCATGGTTTTGTTTCCGATGATGACCTGATGGAGCTAACACAAGTTGAACTATTAAAAGGCTGGAGCGACCATAACGTAATCAATGTTAAAAGAATTCTGCTAAGGCGTGATGGAAAAGAGATTAAAAGAAAGCATCCAATACTTACCTTCGATTCAAGTGTGCTGGCTGAGAATATTGAGACAGGTATGTGAAGATCCGGGTCAGACCATATGTCTCAAACCCTCTGAGATGTTTTACATGCTAGCGATTTGGCCACAGTTCTCAGAACTGTCGGTGCCGCCAAACGTGTGCTAAATTCAGTGCTCGGAGCCCTCCTCTGAATCGTGTGAAAATTCTCTCCACTGTGTAAACTGTGATGGGAAGCAGGCTGCGTACTCGCGGTCGTGCCCATCATGAAAAAAAAAGAAAAAGAAAGCAATTGTGTCATTAAAAGCAAAAGAAAAGGTCTCATTCAAAGAAGCACACAGGTGGGTGTCTTACCTGCCTAAAGTCACTTTTGCCGAAGTGACGCGTCACGGGGCAGTGCCACTGCGGCCACCAGCGGCTGTCCGGCCCACACACAGTGCGCCGGCGATGACGCGTTCGGCCCCCTTGACGGCTGCAGCTAGCGCTGCTCCGCCGCCCCAACAGAAGGGACCATCGACCTCCAGGCCGGTGGCCTTAAGGGTGTCGTCTGCCGAGACGAGGCCTTCACGTCAAACGCTGCCCTCGCAAGAGCGCGTGTCTAGCGCCTCGCAAGAGACGATGGACACAACAACCAGTTAGACGGTGCCACCAGCGCCTAAGAAGCGGCGAGATTCTCGCGATAGCTCAAAAAAAGAAACACACCGCATCACGGCGCCCGGAATGGGCTCTGTGAGCTAATTCCTCTTTGTTACACAGAGCACAAAAACCACATTCGACATGGATACACAAATAATACACTGGTATGTTAGAGGATTTGTTTATAACCTCGACGATATTAGATAGCTCCTAGACAAACATAATCCAAATTTGCAGTGTGTTTAAGAGACCCATTTGAAACCTACAAACACCAACTTTCTTCACAATTACACTATCTTCCGAAAAGACCGTGACGACGTTAACGTCTTCGACGGCGTAGCAATACTTGCCGACAAGTCTGAAGCGTGTCAACACGTCGCCCTTCAGACGGCCTTTGTACAATCTTTTTAATAAACTGTTCACTGTGTTATATATATATATATATATATATATATATATATATATATATATATATATTGTGAGCATAATTCATACGATTCATAGTCGCACCTGTACATACTCATCATCACCATTTTGGGGCCTGGTGGTGGGTCCCTCACTCGAGAGAATAAAGAGGCCGACTGCCTAAACCTCGTCTCACAAATTGTGGAGTGTGCGGTCTGGTTCCTTCGTCCTCTCGCTCCCGGCCTCTCTCCAGATTCACCTAGGCTACATCCCTGGAGCTCCGCTCGGGGTCGCCGCCTCTACAAACTGCACTCAACCATGTCGCAAGACCAGCAGACCAATACCACTACATCCACCTTGCCTGCTCCTGCGGGAACCCCTTCTTTGACAGTCACCACCCCTCATAAGGACCCACCGGTGTTTGCTGGGCTTCCCGGTGACGACGTTGAAGACTGGTTGGAGCTATACGAGCGCGTGAGTGGAACAAATCAGCAAAACTTGCTCATGTCGCCTTCGACCTAGCCGGCGTTGCGAAAATATGGTTTTACAATCATGAGCTCGATTTCGTGAACTGGAGCATATTTAAACACCAGCTATGCCAGATTTTCGTGAACACGTCTGTCCGCTCCAATATTGCCAAGAAGAAGCTTGCTGAGCATGTTCAGCACTCGGGCGAGTCGTACACTTCGTACATAGAAGACGTCCTCGCCCTCTGCCGCCGCGTGAATACCTCGATGGCAGAGAGTGACCGTGTACGCCACCTGCTCAAGGGTATTCCGACTGTGGAATTCAATGCTCTTGTAGTTCTTAATCCCACTACCGTCGCAGACATAATCAGTACGTTTCAGCGTCTCGATGAGCTTCATATGCTCCGCCTGCACCCTGACACATCTGATTTCAAGGCGTCCAATGACAGTGAGCTACGTGCCTTGATCGGCTCCATCGTCCGTGAGGAAATGCGCGCCCAAGCTTCGTCAAACTCTGCTGAGATCCATCTGATGCCTCCTGGTGGCGGCCTACGCCATATTGTGAGGGAAGAGATAGCTGCCGTGGCCTGCCCGCAAGTCCCGATCCCGCACCCAATCTCTACACCAACATATGCTCAGGTTGCCTCTATAGTGCCACCCCCCCCCCCCAGCAGCCACTTCAACAGGCACTTGCACCGCACGTGTCCCTGAATACTGTCACTACAAGACCACCACCTGTCTCATCTTACAACGCATGGAGGCTCACCTCGACCGGTTTGCTACTACTGCGGCATTCGCGGCCACATTTCAAGGTTTTGCCGACGCCGTCAGGAAGATGAAAGACGTGGCTAGGACGGGTTTGAAAGGGATGAGCTTTCTGTCCCTGTACCACAACGCTGCCGTCCTTACTACGATTACCATCCATGACGTTCCCCACCTCCACAGGACTTCAACACTGCCGGTTAATTGCGTTTCCCGCGTCGTCACTCTCAATCACCGATGCGGCGCTCCTCTTCGACCGGCTACTTTGTCCTCCGATCACCGCCTGGAAAACTAAATGGTGCAGCTTCAGGAGGGAAAGCTACATCTTTTGGACAACGTGAAACTCTTCCGGAGCGCCGGTCAAATGTAATTTTGGCGTGTGTTGAAGGTGTCTGAATCGAAGCCTTGATTGACACAGGTGCATCGCTTTCCGTTATTAGTACTGACTTGTGTTCTCAATTGCGAATAGTGAGGACACCGTATAATGGCCCTCCCCTTCGTTGTGCTAATGCAGTTCATGTTCAGCCCTCCGGTATTTACACTGCGCGTGTTTTCATTGATCGCAGCCTTCACCACATTCAGTTCGTCGTGCTGTCTTCGTGTACCTACGCGATGATTTTGGGATAGGACTTCTTGTCCTCCGCCTCAGCTTTCATCTCTTGTCATCAGCGAACTATTCATCTGACGGACACAGAATCTTCATCTGCTATCGATGCTCATAGCCTACGTTTCGTCACGTCTACCGACTGTTTCATTGCCGCGGGCAATGAGCATATTCTCACACTGACTTCCGACACTATTCTTAATGGAGATGTGTTCCTTGCGCCGAGCGGCCACTGCATATCTGATGGGCTTAGCGTTACTCCTAACCTGGTGCGGTTTTAGGACGGTAGAGCGTTCGTCGGTGTTCGTAACCGTACTTCTTCACCAGCTGTGCTCTCCCAGGGCACTACTGTGACTTGCTTTACTGACACCGAACCTCTTTCGCTGGTACCGCTTCACACCGAATTACCACCTTTGTCTACCACACGTGATTATCATGCTCCTGCCGCTGCTTTACGGCCGCGATAAATCCCGATATGACCGCTGCGCAGAAAGAAGACCTTTTGGCACTCTTGCAAAAAGACAGCGCCTTATTTGACGTTCACTCCAAGCTTCTGGGGCGCATTTCCGTCGCAGTGCATCGCATCGAAACCGAAGGCAGTTCGATTGTACGCTGCCGCCCGTATCGCGTGTCTTATTTATTTATTTATTTATTTATTTGTACATACTGCAGTCTATACAGACCAAGCAGGTGGGCGTATTTCCGCAAACACTCATGTAGGACAAGAATAATATATGCTCTTGTGCTAGACATATGGAACAGGAAAAGGAAGAGAGCGAAAAAAAAAGTAACAAGTTGGCATTTTTGTATTGCAAAGGACGATATTCACACTATCATAAAAATGCACTGGGATAGTCAATATCACATCAAGATAACAAGTTCGAACAAAATTCACTTGCATAGGCGATAACATGAATAAAAGAGGGGGAAAATAACATTCCATATCATTGTGCAAAATACATGAGTAGTGCCTGCTCAAAATTATCAGCAGAGAAAGTTTCTGAGGGCAGATCATTCCACTGAACAACTGTACGAGGAAAGAATGAATTTGTAAAGAGGTTAGTGCGTGCACGGAAAGGGAGCAAGTTGTGAGCGTGACGGTGTCGAGACGCGCGTGACAGGTAAGGTTGAATGTATGTTCGTCCATTAAATTCAAGCGACTTGTCGTACATCGTGAAAAGAAATTTTAGTCGTGCCACAGTTCTTCGTGCTTCTAAGGTAGGGATATCGTTTTTGGTCATTAGTTTTGACGGCGAATCAGCAGACCTAAACTTGTTGAAAATGAACCGTACTGCTCGCCTCTGAACCATTTCAAGCTTATGCTTATCCTTCATGTAATACGGGTCCCATACTATTGAGGCGTATTCTAGTTTTGGCAATATATAAGTTCTGTATGCTAGAAGTTTTAAATTTGAAGGTGCTTTTTCAGTTTATGACGCAGAAAGCCAAGCTTTCGAGAGGCAGATGCACAAACGTTCGCAATGTGTTTCGACCACGATAGAGTGTTGGTAATCGTTACGCCTAGATATTTATATTCAGAGACTTCCTTTATTTTTGTACTATTGATGCAATATGGAAATGTGATGGGTTGCTTTTTGTTCGTGACACGAAGTAAGACAGTTTTGTCAGCATTTAGGGTCATAGACCAGGTGGTGCACCATTCATTAAGTCTGGCTAAGCTAGTGCTTAAGTGAACGTGATCATCACGGCAAGTAATCTCTTTAAAGACAAGACAATCATCTGCGAACAATGTGATGTTAACGTGTGGATGAATTGTGCTAGTTATATCATTAACATAGATTAGGAAAAGGATCGGGCCAAGTACGCTTCCTTGAGGTACTCCGGACTGAACTGGTAATACAGTAGAAGCATGGCCGTTAACGTCTACGAACTGGCTACGGTTTGAAAGGTAGGCTCTTATCCAATTGATGATAAATGCAGGAAGGCCGAGCTTAGTAAGTTTTTCAAGAAGTTTACCATGAGGGACGCGATCAAACGCTTTACTGAAATCAGGGAAGATTAGATCAACTTGTCCGGAAGAATCAAGCGTTAGAGCGATTTCATGAATAGTTGTTAAAAGTTGCGTAGATGTCGACAGTTTCTTTCGAAAGACATGCTGAAATGGGGAGAGCAAATTGTTACTTTCAAGAAAATTAGTTATATGATGAGCGATGATGTGTTCTAGTGTTTTACAGCACGTGGATGTCAACGAAATGGGACGATAGTTTTCAATGCTTAGGCGATCACCCTTCTTGTGGACTGCAATGACGCGAGCCACACGCCAGTCATCAGGAAAAATCGCTGTGGTCATAGATAAAGCAAAGACAGCTGTTAGGATGTGTGCAACATGCTCGGTGTAACGGCGAAGAAAAGAATTTGGTATGCCATCCGGTCCCCCAGAAAAGTTTTCTTTAACATTAGGCAATAAGGAAAACACGCCTTCAAAAGATATGAAGTCTGACACTTGGCACAGAGAAGGAGCCTCCATGGCTCTATCAGCGCGGGTGAACACAGCATGGAAATATTCATTCATTATGTTAGATATTTCCTGAGGATCGGTGATCACAATGTCGCGTTGCCTTATTTCTTGCAAATGTGTGTTTGCGCTGCTAAGATATCCCCAAAATTTATCGGGACTGGTTTTTATGTAATTAGGCAAAGTAGTGGGAAAATATTTTTGACGGGCAAAAGACAATGCGTCTGAAAGCTGGACTTGCAGGTGGCTAATAACTTCAGAATTTTTGTTCCGGCGTTTTTTGGCGCGTTTTAACCTGCATTTTATATGCATAATTTTTCTGTCAATCCATGGGTTTCTTCGTTGTGGTTTAATAAGATTTGTCGGCACGAAGGCATCAATACAGTAGTTAACGCAGGTCACAAACGCACGCCATAGTGAAGTAACATCAGTTTTTGGTAAGCTGTCGACCAGCTTCCAAAGTTCATCAAGGATAGATTGATCATTGGCATTAATAAAGTCTTTAACAGTTTTGCAGGGCTTAACGTGCTTCCTTTCACAACTATCAAGCCTACTACTGACCAGCACAAGCTTGTGGTCCGATATGCCCTCCTCCACTCGGACATCAAGCTTTGTCATATTTTTGCTAAGGAATACAAGATCCAAAATTGAACCAGTATCAGCATTGTCACGCGTGTTTTCAAGCACAACTTGTTTCATGTCACATGCAAACATTATGTGAAGAAGAGGGCTACCGGCCAGCTGCACCTCTGGCCTGTGCAGCCAATTAACTGCGGGTAGGTTGAAATCGCCCGCCATTATAATTTTCCGGGGTTTTAGCACAGTCATATAGTCACGCAGCGAGGACAAGAACTCGGGAGGGGATGATGGTGACCTATAAACCGCGCATACCAGAACTACATGTCCCCAACAATTAACTTTCAAAAAGAGACTCTCATGGTTTTCGATCTGAGGAAGTATTTCTGCGGAAAACGTGCGTTTTAGAATAATCGCAACACCTCCTCCCCTCGATCCACGGTCCCGACGGAAAATCTTATGTAATGGTGATACCAGTATTTCGTTGCTAACGCCATCATGCAGCCAGGTTTCTGTGACAATTGCAATATGGGGGTCGTATCTGAAAAGAAGGCATTCAAGTTGTACTACCTTATTTATTATACTTCTGGCATTGAAATTTAGCACTCGCAAGATTTTAGAAATGCCGCACGTGTTCTGTTACGCATTACTAGAAGTTTTGTTTTCGCGGCTCACGACAACTCGTTGAGATGTGCTGTCATCCCAAGCATAAACGCAGCCATCAAATTTCAGTTTGTCATTGATAAGAAAAGCACGTTTTCCATTGTCGGCATCCCGTTTGACAGTTTCCCAAATAAGTTTTCGTTTTCTCAGAGTTTCCTTGCTGTAATCATTCTGGATATATATGCCACTACCCTTAAGCTTACGCACGTTTCGAAAAACGGCCTCTTTTTCCAAAAAAAAGTCCTGGAAATATACGATATCTGGTCTTTTTCCTGGCTGTCTTCCAAGACGATGAATACGCGCGATAGATTTGCACGATTGCTGCAGTTTTTTTGAAAAGATATAATCAATGACCGATTTTCGTAACGTTTTATCATCTTCATCGTCTTGCTCTTTAACGCCAAAACAACTAAGTTTGATCGGCGACTGCGGTCTTCAAGGTCAGCTATTCTTTCGTTCTGTTTCATAACTACTTAATCTAAAGACCGAATTTTGTCTTCTAGTGTTTGAATTTGGGAGGTTTGTTTGCTAATTTCTAGCAGAAGCTTATCGATTGCATTCAATCGTGTATTAAGAGTGGCGACGGCTTGTTCATTCGATGTAAGACGCTCCCGAATACCAGTTAGCTCAGTTAATATGCTTGCTTGCCCTGATTGAAGGCTTTCAAACATTTGTTCAACTGTGGGTCCCGGGTTTTCTTCAATGTCTCCACAGACAAGCAATTTACACGCACAGAAACAGTCGTAAGCAATTGACAAGCATGTCCGTGGGCACGGCGAAACCACCAATGTAATATCGCTACTGCGCAATGTAGAAACAGACAAACTAACCTGGGGAAGGAACATAAATCGTTTGGTGAGCGGCATGATCCCTTCGGTTTCGCCGTGCCCACTGACGAAGAAAAGGTGCGGACTGTCTTTTATATCCCAATCCGATGTGGTCACAGGTGGTGATTTGGCGTGCGCAGTATGGAACATGCGCAGATGTAGGTCGGCAGACAGGAAGTGAGGAAAAGAGGAGCGGCTGTCGTCCACGTCACACACTGGGAGCACTGTCGACGAATTTGCTGTAGTCGATGAAACGGCGCTGACAAACAGCAAAACCTGGGGAAGGAACATAAATCGTTTGGTGAGCGGCATGATCCCTTCGGTTTCGCCGTGCCAACGGAAAATCATTGCGGATAACGTTGATGACATGCTCAAACGAGACATCAATCGGCCATCGTCCAGTTCTTGGTCGTCTCCTGTTGCCTTGGTTCGAAAGAAAGACGGCTCTGTACGATTTTGCGTCGATTATCGAGCCCTTAATAAGATCACGCGCAACGACGTATATCCGATGCCAAGAATCGACGATGCCATTGACTCCCTCCAGGGTACAGAATTTTTCTCTCGTCTAGACCTCCGATCCGGGTACTAGCAAATCCCCATGCACGAAGCAGACAAGGAAAAGACAGCCTTTGCAACACCAGACGGACTTTACGAGTTCAATGTCATGCCCTTCGGTTTATGTAATGCTCCTGCAACATTTAAACGCATGATCGACGCAGTTTTACGTGGCCTTATGTGGAAGACCTGTCAGTGCTATTTAGATGACATTGTTATTTTTTCTACAACTTTTCGTCAGGACCTTGAGCGTTTGGACGAAGTTTTTACACGCATTACCAACGCTGGACTCCAATTCAACACAAAGAAATGCCATTTTGCCCGAAAGAACATCAAAGTGTTGGGCCACCTCATCAGCAAAGATGGCGTTCGACCAGATCCCAACAAGGGTGCTGCCATGCTTCGCTTCCTTCGCCCTGGAAATCACAAACAATTAAGAAGTTTTTTAGGTCTGGGATCCTACTTCCGCCGCTTCATTAGTCATTTTGCTGCCGTGGCGCCGCCGCTGCACAAGTTGCTCACGTCGGGCACTGCTTTCCCTTGGACAGACGACTGCGAACTTTCTTTTCAAGCCTTCAAGCTAACATTAACCACCGACCCTGTGCTCTGTCACTTCGATAAGAACGCCCCAACTTGTTTGCACACCGACGCTAGTGGCTGTGGAATCGAAGCTGTCCTTCTACAGCGTGATACCACCTCACGAGAGAGTTGTTGCCTATGCCAGCCGCGCATTAAAGGCTGCCGAAAAAAACTACTCGATCACAGAGCAGGAATGTCTCGCTGTAGTTTAGGTGATACAAAAATTTCGACCATATCTTTACGGACGCCACTTCACGGTCATAACCAACCACCACGCCTTATGTTGGTTGTCGTCAATGAAAAAATTATCTGGACACCTTGGTCGCTGGGTTGTCCGATTACAAGATTACGATATTGACGTTGTCTACAAGTCTGGGAAAAAGCATCAAGATGCCGACGCTCCCTCTCGCTGCCCCCTGCCACTATTACCTTCGGGTACATCTCTCCATTGCTCGCCGCTTGACGATGAGACGAAGTCTCCACTCTCGTTATTACCTCTGGCGGTTACTGGCACGTTATCTTCCAATCGCGTCACTCGGCTCGCCTAGTGTCAACGTTGTGATCTCCACTGCAACGGCATTATCCAACGCCTGTGCGGAACTACCTCTGCACCAAATGCCAGATTACGTCGACAACTGCGACTATTTAAGCTCGATGACGATGTGCTGCACCGCTACATTTACAACTCTGACGGACACTGCAGGGTGCCTGTTCTTCCACGTTCGCTGCGTACACAAGTCCTTGAAGCCTTTCGCGACGACTCTTCTGCTGGCAATTCACGCTCGCACAAGACATACCACCGCGTTAGGAGCAGTTTCTTTTGGCCAGGCATATCTACCGTTGTGGCCAAGTACGTCACTTCTTGCGTCCAATGTCAACGGAGGAAACGGCCGACTTCGCCTCCTGCTGGGCTTTTACATCCTATCCCACGTCCCGAGACACCTTTAGCCATCGTTGGGATAGACCTTGTCGGCCCTTTTCCCATAACGCCGACAGGTCGTCGTTGGATCGTGACAGCTGTTGACCAGCTCACACGTTACGCAGAGACCGCTCCTCTACGCTCTAGTTCGGCCTCACACGTTGCCAACTTCTTTCTGGATGCCATTGTGCTGCGCCATGGTGCAGCTCGTGTACTGTTGAGTGAACGCGGCAAGACTTTTCTGTCAACAATGATCAAAGAAGTACTCGTAGCTTGTGGCACAGTTCACAAGACGACATCTGCATATCACCCTCAAACAAATGGCTTAACCGAGCGATTTCATCGCACACTAATAGATACGGTATCAATGTATATCGGACCAAATCACGACAACTGGGACAAACATTTACCTTTTGTGACGTTTGCTCACAACACCGCTATCCAACGAACTACGGGGTACTCACCTTTCTACCTAGCTTACTGCCGTTCACCTACATTCACCATTGATCCTGCTCTCTTCAAGGCCCAAACTAACACCTCGGCCATTATATCCGAACAGTTCGTCTCGAGACTTGACGAATGCCGTCAGCGTGCTCGCTTCAACACCGAAGTCAGTCAGCTAGATCGCAAGCGACGTTACGACATCTCTCGTCGCGACGTCTCCTTTCTTCCTGGCGAGGAAGTCCTCCTTTGGACGCCCATTCGCACACCCGGTCTGTGTGAGAAGTTTGAACCCCGCTTCATTGGACCCTACATTATTAATGAACAAACATCCCCTGTGAACTATCGCGTTACTCCCGTAGACGTTTCTTCGGACCATCGTTATCGTGGTTCGGAGATCGTTCACGTTTCGCGTCTCAAACGATTCGTTCGGCGTTACCCTCCTGGCTAAGTCGCGGCCTGGCTGGCCGCTTGCACGCGCGGGGAAATTAGAGTGAGCAACACCGCTTGAGATCCCGATGTCTCACAGACGCGACCAACAGCCTTCTCTAGCTGCTCCAGTGCGAACAACCGGTGCCTGGATGCATCAGATGGAGCCCCGCCCTTTCTCTGGAAAATTCGGCGACGACGTGGAGGAATGGCTCACACACTACCAGCGTGTGAGCAAGTACAACGGCTGGAACTCTACGACTCAGCTCGGCAATGTGGTTCTGTTCCTCACAGACACGGCGCTAGTGCGGTTCGAGAACCATGAAGATCCGTTCACAACGTGGGACAGCTTCTTCACTCACCTCACAGAGTGCATTGGCGATTCCACCACGAAAAGGAAGGGGGCGGAGCACACATTGCTTCAGCGCGCTCAAGTCCCACGTGAGACCTGTACTACGTACATAGAGGCGATCCTGAAGCTTTGCAAGTCTGTCAATCCTCGAAAGTCCGAAGAGGACAAGGTTGGACACCTTCTCAAAGGCATAGCTGAGGATGCTTGCAATTATTTAATCGGGAAGGAGAGTCTCGCCTCGGTCGCCGACCTCATCAAGCATTGCCGCACATTTGAGGCCTTGAAGCTGCGCCGTATCATGCCAAAGTTTGACAGGCTAGCAAATGTCACAACAGTGGCAAGCGTTGGCGAAAACGGCAACTACAGTTTGACCTTGCGGCAACTATAAAGCAAATTGTCCGCGAATAACTTGAACGACACACCAAAGGGGCGGATGTCGAACAGCTTGGTTGCGCTTCCAACCAACCACAAGAACATGCATCTGCTGTGTCAGCATTGTCTGCCATGCCAGGCGTTGCAGACTGTCGAGTCAATCAGCTGCGACATCACCGACGTACCTTTCCCGACGACATGACGCACGATCAACGAACTCGTCGAGCTACCACCACGAATCGGAATTCGGAAGATCGCGTTTATTATTCGCAGCGTCGGTCGCGTACAACGTCGGTCGCGCATCGCCTGTATGTTACAGCTGTGGCGCCTCAGGACACATTGCTCGTTTTTGTCGCCGGCGCCGACAGACAACAACATATGGCCCACCACCAACTTGGCCTAATTTTGGACGTGATAGTTATGACAGCCGTTGGCCGATAGACCCTGCAAACCATAGTTTCACATTAGTATAACTAGACGCAAATCTGGTGCTGCGATCGTTCAACCATCATGGGAATGATGGGAAGTACAGGCTTCGGATTGGCATTCTATTGACTGGCGAACTAGTCTAAAAGTACTTTTTTGGCGGTTTTGGTTTCGCTCCAAGCGCAATTGCTCTAATCCGCGGTGGGGCAGTGCGGCGCAGAGCTCTCTGCCTTTGTTCTGTGTTCGGCCAGCGGCTAGGTCGCTGTTTGTGTCGCGGCGTTGTAACGAAGCCCTGACGAGAAAGATCGACATCGTTAACGGTGAGAGAACGTGTTTCGACTGTTTGGCCTTGCTTTGTTAAGCGTTACATATTTTGTCAACCTTCAGAAGAGCAAAAAGAACCTAGTACTGATACAAGCACGATACGGCCCACATGTTCTGTGATTAGAACCTTTAAACCACGTAGAAAACGTGGAGAGTCTCGCTTTAATTAAAGTGCGTTGCCGTTCTGCATCTAGGGATGATTTCTTGTGGGATAACTGATCGTGCCAGCGAGTTCGACCACCGTTGACTGAAATGTTCTATTTTCTTTCGCTTTTTGTTGTCGTTATGGTCTGTGGTTTGCGCTTGCTTTTGCACGAGCCCATCGAAATCCGTGTCAGCTACGTTCGCTTTGTTGCGTGTGGGGTGATAGCGTGTGGGTGTTAGAGCATAAGTTTTTGGCGCAATGCATGCAGAATTATTTCACTTGCAGCTTTCGTTTATGTCAGCTTGCGACTGGGCCCAGCTACTTTTCTGCCTAGGTTACTAACACAGTGCCACGGGACTGACGAAGGAAATTTTGCAGCTGATAACTGAAAAAGAAAATGGTGCATTTCAGATGTTGTAGTTGAAAAGAAAAAAGACCACCATTGTAACGAGCTTGACTTTCCTTGCTCATAAAATAATTGGGGTATTGTAAAACCTGGCATGGCAATGTTTGGGGTAGTTGTGCCGTCACCGCACCTTGCAATTGAAGTTGGCTAACGCCTGCATGAAATTGACTCTATGCTTTTGACTTTGCAGATTAGTATTAAGAGAAATGCAGTGTGTGTGGCAGCATTGAAGCATAGTGGGAATTCATAATTGTACACTAGAAGCAGTGTGTATACAAGCAGGTTTAGTTATTTTGTTAATGTTTCCAGAGCTTACATCACATGGACAGATGAAGGAATCACAGCAAAAGAAAAAAGTACAAACAAGCTCAGCTGTTTTGTTTGCTTGTGGAACAGATTAGTAAGATATAATCAGAAAGTGGACACTGACTAAACCAGTGGTGAATGTACTGTAGCCCCAAAAGGCGTTTGTGAAAAACATGCTTACATGCCGAGGCTTGCGCTCGTGCATTGATTTAAAGAAAAATACAGAAATTGCAAGGAGATGTGATATAGTAGGAGCACAAGAGCATGATACCCAATAGCACTACTGCCAACATTTACAAGTGTAACAATTACAGCATTCCAATTTGACAACCTGCAAAACAGACAGAACTTGCAATTCTGATAAGCATACAGGTAGGTATAGATATATTTATGTTATTTGATGAAAAACCAAACGTGATGATAAGTTGTGGTTTCCTTTTCTACTTTTGAGCATGTGGTTCATTAACTATGTTGAGCATGACTACATTCTGACAATTTCTTTGCTCCAGCCTTGCACAAGTACATTTCTGTATATGGCACACCTGAGTATCCTCTTTTTCATTTTAGGAAAAGCCTGTCGAATGAGGAGGAAGTACTTCAGATGTTTGCATTTGGCACACAAGTGAGACCTCTTTTGCCTAGGTATGTGGATACCAGCCTAACGTGGATCATAACAGCCTGCTTATTTTTGTAGACAGCTGTGCACTGCGTTCTGGCCATGGTTTATGTAGTAATTCTGGTGCCACTGTTTTTATTTCGATGTGGCTATTGCCTGACTTGTAATTTTATTATATTCTGAGGAAAGGGCACTTGCACAAAGCATGCATGCTAGCAGTCTTAGCAGTCCATAGAAAACTTTCCATTACCAGATAGACGGTGGCAGTGATAAAGTAAGAGGGTAATAGCAGCTGGCCTTAATGTAACAAAACCGCGACACAGTAACCGCGATTGTTGTACAACTTGTGTGCATTTAAAAAGAAGGTAAAGATTTTGCATAAATGCGGCCTATGTATTGTTTGGTGAGATGCCCCTAAGTGCTTGGTATAAAATTTGGCTTAGCTTATTGAAATGAATGTTGGCTTTAATGCAATATGTGCTTAGTGACACGAAATTATCTGCTTGGATTACCATATAGAAGGCTACATCATAGGAAACAAAAAGGAAGCCATGAGTAGTCTTTGAACATTAAATGACGCTGGAGACAAAATTCTGACAAAATGACTTCTTCACCGTCAGGGCAACAACTACTATTCTTAGCTGCATTTTCATGCATGTGTAGGTAACTCTTTTCCACCCTCAGTAGGCGGAAGAGAATAAGCCGGTGTGGGGTTGGTAAAATAAAAAAAGAAAGGTAGACTGGAAATCAAGGGCAACAGTTGAAGGAGATATAGAATTATAAAAAGGGGGACAATAGGGATTAAGTTCTTTCAAAAGATGAAGACAAAAATTAGAAACTGAAAAGAACTTGCATGCACAGGTAGACAGGTGGAGCCAATTGAGTGTGCATGGTTAATTACATTACATTTATTCATATAATCTCTCAGGAAATGGAAAAAGAGGGAATAAAGGGTGTGGGAGGGGAGATAATGTGGTCAAAGAAATGGAGTTCTAGCTGTTAGTGTTCTGTTAAGATTAGATATGATAGCTGCAAGCAAAGAACATGTATAGGCATCCCGTTGAAAGATAGAAAAAAAATTAAGTCACTACATACCACAGAAATGGTAACAGTATGAAAAAAAAGGTATTAGGCTGTGTAGGATGTTGAGATGGTCGAGGATGCCCTGTGACAAAGTACAAAGATGTATACAGAGCAAATAGAAGAAATAAATCAGTCTTGGGGTTATGAACAGCCCTGGCATAACCAGGTGCAAGACCACAAAAACATAGTAATGTTAATAGTAGTCAGTATGAAGAAATAGTTAATGCTACTGCTTATATTTACGCTACTGGTTTACTAGCTACCGTGCAAGCACTTTTCTCGTCCCCTATTGAGGGCGGGGGAGCGCCTACTAGTGTTGAGAATTGGGCAAGTTGGTATTGCATTTCTGAAACTGATACAGCGCAACAAGGAAATGAACAGCCGAGCTGGCCATACGATGGAACGGAGTGTTGATTACTTCCTACTGTTTTGGAGACGGCACTGTGTTCCTTCTTTTGGCCAGCTCGGATGCTTCTTAATGTCATTGTTGTGCTGTACCAGCTTGAGGGGAGAGAGCTATGCATACATGAAAGCACTGCTCAGGAAAGCAGTTGCTACGCTGATGAAGACAAGACCCTTTGTCGATATGTTGTTCCGAATGAGATTCCTTGTCCGACTACTGCTCATTGCTTCAAGCCTTGATGTTTGCTAGAATTTCCGTCCTGTGTATGTAAACTTCTGTCCTGTTTGGATCTACCCATAGGTGTATGATAAGGCATACACGCAGGCCATATTTTGATGCCATGTATATAAGGAATTGCTCATTGCAAACACGAAAAGTATGCATTGGACAGGCATCATTGCACACTTGTTTGCAAGGTTGAGTAATTAACGCTAATAAATGTTCTCTTACATTTTAGCAAAACATTTACATTATGCATGGCTGAATGTTACCTCTGCAATGATAGAAATGAAATAGCTGCTGCTATGGGAAATCAATCTGTAACCTTCCTGGAATGTCTGACCTTACAGTTGCCTCTGCTTATGCTAAATATGCACCACTTCAGTGGCTTGAGAGGTTGAGCAAAAAAGCTTTGCAATGACTTCAGGTAAGTTAATTTATTGTACAGTGACATTCATGTGTCTGGCAAAGGCTGCATATGTAAGGTACAGCCAGAGATTTTGTAAAGATTGCTGGGATTGTTATGCAGAGTTCAAATAGGGTGTGCTTATTTAGACATAGCTAAGCCTGTGCTGGGGCCATAGCAGGTAATGTAGAGTACATATATTGTGGTAATTAAGAGCTACGAGAACTATCCGGGCAATAGAGGAAGAACATACTTATGAGCCATTAGAACTATACATTGAAAGAAATGGCAAACAGAAAGAAGTGGATAGCAGTGTACAAACAACGAAAACTAGAATATGACAATGAAATCAAGAGAAAAAAGCCACTGAAACCATGAACAAGAACTGTGACAGTGAGATCAAGATAGCAGAAGTGTTAGTTAACAACAGGAGTGTACACATGCTTGCGCTAAAGGGTAATGGTTTGATCGACCATCTACAAATATACCAATTGGCAATGAAGGGCTAGCACACCAGGTAAAGCATTCTATGTTGCAATTGTTCAAGAAAGGAAACTGTGTTTAAAGGTGTTGGTGTGGGACAAGTGAAACCTGAGGATAAGGACTTGGTGACCATGTGTCGAAGATGAATTGGCAAAATGTAAGTAATCATCATTTGAAAGACTGAGCAACAACAGTGCTATATAATTACTGAAATACAGAAAGCTAGAAGAAATGAATAAAATACATACATTGACAGAAAAAATGTGCAGCTCTAGTACTGAATACTTTTCTCGCTCTAACCTGCCTTAAGTTCGTTCAGCAGATGGGCTACTAATAACCCTGCTACAAGTGGACAGATCTGTAAGCTTGACCACATTGATCACACTGGACAGGCTAGATTGCAAAGCACACTTATAGTGAGCAGGAAATGCGGACCAGTTCTTATTCTAGGAGCACTTTTCACATGCTACATACAGCAACTTAAGTGAGATAATATCAGATCTTTGTTGTTAAATAGGTGTAACACTTCTTTAACTTATCACAGCATCGTGACAAGCCTGTAGTATATTGCACAGTACACGAGTTCAGCACAAGTAAAGCATTTTGAGACGTTCATAACGCTATAGTAAAATACCGTTGCTGCAAGTAAGCAAAATGGGCCAAGCAGTCTAGGTAAAACATTGATAGAACAGTTGTTTTGCAAAAGACCCATGAACTGCAGACCCAAGGAAATTGTAAGGGAAGAGCAACATCTG
The DNA here is from genome assembly GCF_038994185.2 of Dermacentor albipictus. Classification (NCBI taxonomy): domain Eukaryota; kingdom Metazoa; phylum Arthropoda; class Arachnida; order Ixodida; family Ixodidae; genus Dermacentor; species Dermacentor albipictus. The sequence continues at coordinate 5,599,307 of NC_091822.1, read as the reverse complement.
TTACTTTGTTCCTATGTGAAACACACCCACATTTGCAAATGTAGTGAATATCACAGTTGGGCTAAATTGTTCTGTGTCACCAAAGTGTAATGGAACACGTGAACCTACAAGAAAACAGGAATGGCGAACTCATAACACTGATTTAAACACTTTGCACCTCACACCAAGAAGACAACACAAAAAAAAGAGCCATGAGCGAAAGCACTGCAATATCATGCGCAGACCTATTCTTAAGTCGGCAGGGTAAAATGAAAGCAGACTGTAAATGTCCATTGTTGTTGTGTGTGCCTATGTGCTGGCATATTTTTGTAAATGTCATGGGTGTAGGAAAAATTGGTGATGCGTAACCTAAGAAGGTTTTGAACTATTTACACAAAACAAGAACATTACACCCTGCACAACGTACATCACATCGAAATGGTGGTAGAAGTGCTGTGAAGGGGCACATAGGGGTAATATGCATCGGTGATATGTAGTGAAGCTGTGGCATTCATGCAGAGTACGTGAAACATACATGCAACAGGCACTGAAAGTGCACCTTTGGAGCATGCATTACGTATAATCACATTACAGGTAGTGTTCAATACCGCAACGATTTATCTGCATATGTGTGAAGTAGCCTGTGCTGTAACTGATTCCTGTTGGGTCACGTGGGCATTGCCTAACACTCCACAGTAATACATGTACATGTATGCAAATGAAATTGTCACTGTGACATCAAATCACATTTTCTGTCATGTGTGTAGCTGGAATAAAGAGGTGTCATGTGTCACAGACGAGAGTGTAGTGTTTTGTGAAATTGTCGTCTGCAAAACGAAAAACAAAGGAACAATCCAGTTTGTGCATTTCAATGGTGCAGGAGTCACTATAAGAGCGTATCAGCCCCGTTAATGAGCTAGCATGGAAACATGGAGCACCAACCTAGTAAGCCTTCAATGGCCACAGTCTGACTCATGCCCTCCCCTTTGAGACTATGGGGTGATAAGTGGCTGTGTTCAACAGCCATCTTTATAAGGACATGCACATTCCTTGCACCATTGCCTTATGTTGTCTGACATGACGAAATACAAAAACTGATGCGTAAGTTTAGCGCATTTTCTGCATGTTTTCTGTCATATTTTTGTTACATGAACATATCAACACTGGAATGGCAGGCTAGCTAGTCGACCTTAAGTGTGAAAGGAAGGGCCATTGCATTGTCGATGCATTTATGTGTGAGGCCAATCGTTGAAGTGGTAGCTAATGTGTAACTTGCACACAAGTCGAATCTGCCCTGTTCCACCACTGTGAAACCAACACCTGGTCTGCATTTATTAAAACCTACAGTATGGCAGCGGTGGTCAAACTTCTGTATGCACTATGCACGCACCTTCAAGTTGTCTGGCAAATGGTTGTTTGTAAACGCATTATGTTTAACTATACATTGTTAAGAGCACCGCTGATCATGGCCTGTATGACACAGCCATGTTAGGTGCCTTTAATTGTGATAGTCCCATACCCTTACAGCTAGCTGTGTCCTCTCAGTGGCATTGCTCAAACAGTGTACAGTTGGTGCTCGCAGCCGCTGATGTTCTGAGCATGCTTAAACATGTTCCTACTGATGCAGGAATAGTATGCGCTTTGTCATGATATGCCCTAGGTACGCCCCTCTGCTCTGTTCCGTGATCCGACGGCCAATAGCTCGCAGTCGAAGTGTTACGTATTTGGCCAGCATCACTTTTGTAAGGTTGATAATGTGTTGTGGTTCTTCATGGTAATGCGGCATTTGCTGAAGCATGTTGCTATTTCGGTTAGCACACTCTTGGAATGCCTTGAATGTGAGTGTGTCAATAGTTTCTTTGTGCACATCGGTGTGCTGACACATGATGCGCTCACATGTGTGTAATGCAGCATGTACAAATTTAGAAGGCTTAATCAGGCCACCATTGTCTCTCAGAGTTGTCAACAAGCTGTGCACAGTGTCACACACAAGCAGAGCAGCACACTCTGCACAAGAGTGCTTCTTTGTCATGCTTCTAACCACAGAACCACCAATGTACTGCACTACTTCTCCCAAGTATTCACTAAAAACAAAGCAATCACAATCGATAGCATCTACTATGGGAGTGGCTGTTGGTTGCCCAGTGCTACAGTGTGTAGTGTTGCTCCCATTGACGTTGTCATTGCTTTGTACATGGAGGAAGCCACTGGCGTGGGCCTGACTCCTGGGTAGGCAGATACCCTCCAGCTGTGGAGTTACGTTGGCATTTCTTGAAGATGCGACGACTGCATGGACAAGCGTCTTTCGGTAAGCATGTCGGAACTGCGATCCCGATGGGTTATTGTTCCATCCACCCCGCTGCCTGATTCAGCTGAAATACATCTCTAGTGGGTCTTGGTTCAAGTGGCTGGTGCAGATGTACCTGTGAAGAAAAATAAGACAACTTCTCAGACTTGTAAGGTTAGAGCGCACTGCATGTATTACTTCTGAACATGTCTTTATCACTGTTTTGCGTCCATGGCTAACCATGCACCAACTAGCCCAAAAGCATACAAACACTTACGTACATACAAATACATTCGGTGGTAACTCCGTTAAACAGGATACCAGTAAGCTATCGCAGGAGACGAAAGATCTGATCAAGAAACGCCAATGTATGAAAGCCTCTAACCCTACATCTAGAATAGAACTGGCATAACTTTCGAAGTTAACAAGCCGACGACAGCTGACATAAGGAAGCATAATATTGATAAAATTGAACATGCTCTCAGGAACAGAGGAAGCCTAAAAGCAGAGAATAAGAAACTAGGAATTGGCAAGAATCATATGCATGCGTTAAGAGACAAAGCCAGCAATATCATTACTACAGTGAAAGCTCGTTAATTCGAACTTCAATAATTCGAATTTATGGATCATTCGAACTGTACGATTTGGTCCGGCCAAGCTCCAGAGAAGTCTATGTATAAAGAAGTCCGTTAATTCGAACGCGAGAAAGTTCCCTCACGGATAATTCGAACTACGCTCGCCTGGCACACGGCCAGAGAAACGCGCCTACTGCCTACACACAAGGCTGTATTGCCTCCGAAACGGAGAGCATGGCGAGAGAAGGCAAAATCGGAAAAAATCTAACCGACGCGGGGTCAGCCAGAAGGCAGCGGCAGCTGCCGCCTCTCCGTTCTACGTAACCTCCGAGACTTCTTGCCCGTTGCGAATCTCGGAGGCTTTGCAAATCTTGTACAGCTGCTAATGCTGTGCGGAGATGGCACGGCAAGCGCCAAAACACAGCGAATAAAGTAGGTCGCAGCTGCACTTGCAATCAAGAACCGACGAATCAGGGCCTTCGCCACCTTCACATGTCCAGCGTGTTTGTCTCGGCAGTCTTCGTCGGTTGTGCACCTCTGTTTTCAGCTTAGGAGGTATCAGCCGTCGCAAATCATTGTGATGGTGTTAAGCCTCGGCTAACGTTCGTTTCGGTGGACATCGGTGGTGTGGCACAGTCGGACCCAGAGCTTCGACTTGAAGATGGCGTGTACCCGCGGCACACGCCATCACTTTCTAACACGCCAAATTTCTGACACGCCCTACTGCTTCCAAATCGCAGTGTACTGTTGCTCTCCTTCACTTTCGTTAGTTCGAACTTTCGTTAATTCGAACTGAAGCGGCTTCCCCTTGCGGTTCGAATTAACGAGCTTTTACTGTAATATGTATGAGATAGTTCAAGTGGCTGAGGAGTTCTATAGATATTTATACAATACCAGTGGTACCAACGACGATAATGGAAGAGAGAATAGTCTAGAGGAATATGAAATCCCACAGGTAACGCCAGGAGAAGTAAAGAAAGCCTTGGGAGCTATGCAAAGGTGGAAGGCAGCTGGGGAGGATCAGGTAACAGCAGATTTGTTGAAAGATGGTGGGCAGATTGCTCTAGAAAAACTGGCCACCCTGTATGCACAATGCCTCACGACTTCGAGCGTGCCCTAATCTTGGAAGAACGCTAACATAATCCTAATCCATAAGAAAGCGGACGACACAGACTTGAAAAATTATAGACCTATCAGCTTACTGTCAGTTGCCTACAAACTTCTGTAGACTTCTGCCAAGCAAAGGACCAGGCAGGATTCCGTAAAGGCTACTCAACAATAGATCATATTCACACTATCAATCAGGTGATAAAGAAATGTGCGGAATATAACCAACCCTTATATATAGCTTTCATTGATTACGAGAAAGCGTTTGCTTCTGTCGAAACCTCAGCAGTCATGCAGGCATTACGGAATCAGGGTGTAGACGAGCCGTGTGTAAAAATACTAAAAGATATCTATAGCGGCTCCACAGCCACCGTAGTCCTCCATAAAGTAAGCAACAAAATCCCAATAAAGAAAGGCATCAGGCAGGGACATGCGATCTCTGCAATGCTATTCACAGCGTGTTTACAGGAGGTATTCAGAGACCTGGGTTGACAAGAATTGGGGATAAGAGTTAATGGAGAATACCTTAGTAACTTGCGATTCGCTCATGATATTGCCTTTCTTAGTAACTCAGGGGACCAATTGCAATGCATGCTCACTGACCTGGAGAGGCAAAGCAGAAGAGTGGATCTAAAAATTAATCTGCAGAAAACTTAAGTAATGTTTAACAGTCTCGGAAAAGAACAGCAATTTACAATAGGCAGCGAGGCACTGGAAGTCGTAAGGGAATACATTACTTAGGGCAGGTAGTGACGGCGGATCCGGATCATGAGACTGAAATAATCAGAAGAATAAGAATGGGCCGGGGTGCGTTTGGCAGGCATTCTCAGATCATGAACAACAGGTTGCCATTATCCCTCAAGAGAAAAGTGTACAATAGCTGATTCTTACCAGTACTCACCTGCGGGGCAGCAACCTGGAGTCTTACGAAAAGGGTTCTACTTAAATTGAGGACGATGTAATACGCTATGGGAAGAAGACTGATGGGTGTAACATTAAGGGGTAAGAAAAGAGCAGATTGGGTGAGGAAACAAACGCGAGCTAACAACATCTTAATTGAGATCAAGAAAAAAATGTCTGTGGCTTAGCTAAGGTTAAGCCCAGGATGCGAAGCATACTAGCCTTTATTTTAGTTGTTGAACCACTGTTTAGCATGGTGAACTCCTGTGGCTTGGCTATATTTGGTTCGGCTAGACGAAGAAACTACTTATGCAGGCGAGCGCACGAGCTGAGACCCGGCTATGTAGCTACGCGACCGCAAGCGAGCGCACGAGTTGAGCCTCCGCTTTTGCAGCTGTTATGACGTCATATGGTAGCTCCGCGGCCGCGCGCGGCACAGCAAGGAAGAGCGTTGTTGTGCGGCTAGTATGCTTCGCATCATAAATGGGCACAGGCAGGACAGGACCGATGGTCATTAAGGGTTACGGACTGGATTCCCAGGGAACGGAAGCGTAGCAGGGGTCGGCAGAAAGTTAGGTGGGCGGATGAGATTAAGAAGTTTGCAGGGACAACATGGCCACAATTAGTACATGACCGGGGTTGTTGGAGAAGTATGGGAGAGGCCTTTGCCCTGCATTGGGCGTAACCAGGCTGATGATGGTGATGACTAAACAAATGTAACTGAGGTGTAGGCTGTTTCCATGGAACAGAAATTTGCTGCCACCTGACAACATTTAGCCACAAATTCTATTTTTCATGACTACTGCAAATGCTAAGTCCTTTTGCAAGCAAGGCACATCAGATTCATTCTGTGAATTTCTCTAAGGCATATAATCATCTGAATACAACCTTACCTTGCTATGGAAGCTACGGAGTTCAATCATTGCGCACATTGTATGAGTCTTGCTTGCTAGCTGTTAATGCATTTCCTTGCAGTGGTTTGCCACAGTTTGAATAGTGAGTTATATTTTTGTCATAAAGTTCATTCCAGTCATGCAATACAATTGACCAATTACTTAGTCGGTAAAACCTTTATGAATTCATGTGCAGCTGAGTGGGCTTGAGCGTATTTAGTGTACTCAGATTGGCAAATGAGGCAATGAAAAGCCATTGCATGGGCAGCTATAGTTCACATGTATGGTTAAACTATAATTTTCTCTTCTTGGTCTTAAACTGCATACTTAGTGATTTCACTTTCCTTCGTACCTGCACAGCTCTTTGTAAAAGAGTTTTGTTGATAGCTTGGATACACTCTTGAGGGTGAATGCCAGAGAAATGACCGACATCCTTCGTCCGTCTTCGACCACTGGCTTTCTTGACCCTAGTCGCAAGCCCATCAGTTCTCTCCCGGCGAGTTCCATGAATTCCTTCTGGTAGTGCAACGTAGATGGTCGCAGTGGAGACTTGAGACCTTTCGTAATACGACTCCTGGATTTGAGCGTGTCAAATGTCCTGGAAGGAAAGAGGTAGTTAATGCAGTTTATGAACCTTAGTGTTACTTGCTTCATAGTCTACCTTGCATATTCCATTCACGAGGCAGTTTGCATCTACGGTCATTTGGTGCATGCACTACTTTCGCGTTGCCAAACAGAAAAAAATGTTTTTTGATTTGTGTCAAGCTTATAGACATAGAACGTGTGGGTAATTTTTCACTACATGCTACTGTCAGCGTTTAAATATTTCTTACTTGGGCCAAAAAATAATGAACAATTTCATCGACAGTGCTTCGACACGTTGCTAAGCATTTGCGACAGAACTTTTTCGCAAGCCACGCCTTACATGTTACGAAATGACAGTTTCTCTTTTAAGTAGTGCTCATGTTTTGCCCTTTTTGCCACATTAGAAACTCTGGAAAAATAAAATATCGCAAGAGGTACTGTCAAAACTGGTCTCCAGTGCTCGAAGCACTTCACCGACCAAACAATAAAAATTTGTGCTTTGGCTGACTCGACAACCGAACTATTAACGGACAGCAGCAGTAAAGACATAGCCTCCTCAGTTGGGATGCTTTGATCAGATTTCTACGTAGTTCTAACTGTGTCTCAAACATCTGTACACGCTCAGGTTTGATGCTTGCATTTGACTCATGTCAAGTGTACATTTACTTTTTTCCCCTTGTTGACTGCCTATAGGAGCAGTCCTTACTGTCATGTGGAGTTTTCCCTGAAGAGCACTCGTTCAATCTCAGACTGGCAGAAGTTTTGCGAATAGCCTTATTTGTCGCTATTAAACACTGCCTGTGCAAATGCCTTTATTCATTACTTTACACTACAGTACAATACTGGAGAAATACTGTACAGCCAGAGCCAGGTTTAGGCAGATTGGTTGACCCCCTCGCTTGTACGTAAAAGTGGATCGAACAAAACAGTAAACTATGACGAGGCTTTGGTCATGCTCCCCAACCTGACAATTATTGCGTGGAGTACGTAAGGGTTGCTTGTGTGACTACTGCTGTTAGTAAAAACAGATCCTCCTAGCACCATGGCTGGTTATCTGTTTCCACGTCTGCAAAGCCACAATTCCCTCCCCCCCCCTAGCTTGGGCATTGCTATAGGTAATGTTCACGACAGCAAATGTGGATAATTTTTTTCTCGCGGCGTGTAACGTGCAGAAGTTAGAAGCTGGGAGCATATATTTATGTTCTGTTTACTCTAAGTGTATGTACTAAAAGTACCTGATAATCTTTTTCATTCATGACTGTAGTGGCGCTTCTTTTAGGTTACGTTGACTGATCTCAAGAAACCTCTCGGCAATTCCTTCTGCTGTATCTCCATTCAAAACAGTATTGATGTGTATAAATTACAATGTATAATGGTATATGTATATATGATATATGGTATATATATATATATATATATATATATATATATATATATATATATATATATATATATATATATATATATATATATATATACTGGACCTTCAAATTAAATGTTCTAGCATAAAAGCACCAAAGTTACCATATTTCAAGTGGGATGGAAGGAGTTCCTTTTTTATTAGCTGTCTTGTGTCATTGCGGGTATATGACTTTTCCAGTTTCTGTTGCAAGCACTTGGCATATTCTTTAGTCTGCTATATATATATGGAGCACGCTGACTACAAATGATGTCTATACCTGTGGCTCGTCATGCTGTTTAAATTGATGCCTCTCTCTCTGGAACAGTGATTTAATCAGCATGACATGAACATGGAATAATATTCTAGTGAATGAAAATGTTTACAGCTTAATTAGCACTCGAGTATAATTTGTGGTGTGCACAGGATTGTGTAGACAGTAGAAGTTCCCAGTAGTGCAGAAGTGAAAATGAAGACACAAAAGAAAATGCAAATGTTTCCACCCACACTCCTCAGACATCATCAGATACTACCGCACAAATGTACCTCTGCCCGGGGCTCTTTCTGAGCTTGCCAAAGTGAAAGGCAAGAGTCCCCATCTAATGAAATGGTTGCTAAAAATTTGGGCTCAATGATTTCCTGGAGAAAATTTTGCATTAATGTCCTTCCAGTAATGTGGAAGTGCATACTCAGCCACTGTAGTGGGATAATTGTTACGTTGGTCACCCCTCATTGCTGGAAAGGTTTGTGAGCACTGTTAAAATTTAATGGCCTCTTTGGTGGTACAGTGCTGTCCTACTTATGGTGTAATCCAATATATGGAATAGGGGGAAGTAGCAGTCTCCTTTTGCACATGCAATCTAATGATGTTTTTCTCGCCTGCGTCAGAATGTCAAAGCATCGTGAAGTGTAGGAGACCATCATTTGGATAAGATTTATACAAGTTGAAGAGCTAAACTCATCTCTCAAGCATCACTTACTCCTGAACTAGCAATGTTTCATAAATTCAAGCTTGAGTGCATGCATTGGATGAAATACGTGGTGGTTTGCCATCGTGATGGTCGTCTACGGTAATCGATTTAGTCATGATTGCACACTTTGGTATTCAGTGGTGTTTAATTCGTTTATTCCCTCAAGGCCCTAGGCAGCGCACAATAGGCTGTGTTGAGAAAGGTAACCAAACCGAAAAAAATGAGTAGAAGGTCCTTCCTCCATACTATACATTTTGACTGGTTGCAAAAAAAAAAGACAAAGAGAGGCAGTGTATGTTAAAGAAAGACACTCGCGACACTTGGTTAACAGTGTAAAGTAAGATTGAACGTGAAAAAAGAGACACTTATGAGACACTCATTTGTCATGATGGAAACTGTTCTGCTTTATGGTTGGTGTTCCTATAATATGTGTTTATTCTACCATTATGATTTAATTTTTCTAGTTTGATTCTCACAATCTTTTTACCATTACACCATCAGACTAAACAGGATCACTCAGAATAGGTGCTTCATTGCTTAGTTGATTAGAATGTACGGAAAGATGAAGTTCGTACCGATCAATCTTGCTGATGAACTCAGCAGTTCCACGACATGCATCAAACCAGGTTCACCAAGTTCTAGAGCAAAAGCAAGCGCTTTGCTCACTGAGGAACTGAATGTCTGTGCTGCCAGCTTGACTTTCATGATCTGGAAGCAACAAAAAAACCTGTACTACATGGACACACCGCTCTTGAACTCCATACCATAACTATTTTTGCAAAATCATAAGCAACTAACATTGCACGCATATCATACCTGCCTGTAGTACTCCACATGAGCCCGGGACAGCTTGTTGCCTGCTCGGAGACCTTCTCTTTCTTGCAGCTCATGAAAAATGGACAATGTATTTCCATTCAATTGCCTGCAATGAAAAAATGCATCGGGTTGTAATTGAATTCACTGAAATGTCTACGCGCATCCATTTGTGGCCAGCTTTTCGCATTCAAGTGTGCCTGATATCCTGCTAGCAAGCTACTGATCTTGTCATGTGAAATTATCTTGGGTGTCCTCATGGTTTTATATCCAGTTATTGTGGCAGTGATGAAGGTCAACTTGCACAACTAGGTTACCCTGCAATGTCAACTGTCTGTTCACAGGCTGCCTTTCAGATGTGCAACTGGTTCCTAGCACATTTGTGCATGCGCTACATTCCACAGCACTGTTTTATATATAAATGTGGGTGCCAAAGATGTCACAAAAATACAAAAATGTTTCCAATGACTTAAGAGTGTGGAGGATGCCCAAAATTATTGAAGTACACCTTCTAATATCTGCGTCAATTTTATTCAGATTAAATGAGCTTACGACAAAAGGTGCTTTCCATACGGAATTGGCAGCATCAGTGCACGTGTCAATTTTATCACAAATAAACCATGCCATTGAGGCTATTTTCTTGGGACAGTTTTAAAGCGCTCTTCTATTATTTACTATACATGATCTTGAACCATGAATTGTCTTATGGGAAATACTTTCCACAACCAATTAAAAACAGGTTGTAAAAAAATAGCAATCATAAGGAAGCCAGTACATATCAACATAAACACAGTGAAAGGTAACTGCAACACAATTGGTGTACGTGGAAACGAGGTACAATGACGTCGCCCAGCCACGACACTGACAGTTCTAGCAGTTGTGGGCCAAAATCATGCGGACAAAGACTGCCTAAAATAAATGTATTGTGATAGATCGAAGGAACACATCAGTAGCTGACATTTGATAAGCAATGATAATCCCTTGTCTCTTATCTGTACACATTGCAATACCTTTGCTCCTCTATTTTTTTTCGCGGAAGCTTTGTTTTGAAGGTGGTGCAGTTTCACCTGTCCGGGTAGATTACTTAAAAGATGGGCATATCACATGCAGGAGAAATGGCAAGGCGCATTCCATAATGGTTAAAGTCATTGTAAAATAATTGACTGTGATTTCATACTTTTAGAGTGTGAACTGCAGTTGTAGAATTAAAGCTGGTTAAAGTTGCAGCAAGAAACTAGCTGTAGCCTCAAAGTATTATTTTCTCATTGAAAGGTTCTATGAAAAACATTGACATTTCACTCGCTTTTCCGAAAGCCTCCCTCATGCAAAACCTGTCTTTGTGAATATTAGAAAGAAATTATTCCTTTTCTAACTCATTCGCTTCAGGAACAAGTTCGTTAAATCGCGTTCAGCCAAGTTGGATTCGTTATTTCGGGTTTAGGACAACATTGAACTGTACAGGGACTTGCAGGACAATGGAAGTTGCTTCATAAGATCAAGAACTTTGTAAAGTCGGGTTTCCTTAGATCAAGTTTTAGCTGTAATTACTATCTCATATATATGTGAATCACAACGAAGGATGCTTTTTGTACAAGGTGGTTACACGTATAGCGTAAAACAATTTCCTGTTGGTCCTGATCATGAGGTGTAAGAATTGGGCATCCATTTTGTATTCAGTTCATTGCTAACATGTCTGCATCAAAAGGAGAGTGCCTATATACTTTCATGCCTTTCATGCCTCTAATATGGCGGCAATGTCACATTACAGTCCATAAGCATAATTATTATGTTGCATGAATACGTTACGGTATGTTGCATGAATACCCCATACGTTGCAGTCCATAGAGTTTTTTTGTCAACCAAAAGGTTCCTGAGTAGTTTGAGTGCGTGGCACGCATCAAATATCACGAAGATTTCTTCTTCCTTATCCTGCGGGGGTGGGAACGATGTTCTTAAGTTTTCATATGTGAGCTCATGCACCCGGCACCCAAGAAGCTTCACCATTGCCACATTGGCCATAAGGCAGTCACATACGATTGCTGTCACCTTCAGTCCGCATTCATCTATGCAGTGGATGGCTTCTAGCCAGCATTCAGGAAGTATCCAAAGGGCATCTTCCACGGCGCTGCCAACCCTACCACCATGAATACAAGTGCCTCTGTGGCAAGGGGGATATTGCCTGCCTCGTGAGGTTCCTGGCCATTTCCGAGATCCACAAACCCTATCAGCCGCCCGCTTGAATGGTCTAGTTCACATGCTTTCTTTATGTCCATTCCATCAAGAAGGATCATTCCATCAGGCGCTCTCTTGGCGTGTCATTCTTGTGCTGCTCTTTGAGTGATGTTAGCACTTCAGCTGTGAAGCCAGGCCAGCCTCCTACAACTCTGAGCCACTGCCGTATGGGTTGCTCACTAGGCATCGCAAACAATGAACTCATGTAGTCATATGCACGAGGAGAGTAATAATGTAGTGTCGTGGCAAATTTTTTCATTTCCATGCTATACCTCCTGCCTCGAGGCTGCTCGGTTGCATTTTTGCACCAATTACTCAATATTTCGACTGGCAGGTTTCCAAGTTGTTCCAGCTTTGTCTGTGCCTCCTCTGTAATCAAAGATTTGCTCCTCATTTCGTCAATCATGCTCTGCAGGGTACGGCTTCGCTCACAGTAACGGTTTGTTCTTGCTTCAAGCACTTTTATCTTCTTTCTGGCTTCCTTGAGGGACTCTCCCAGCCGCTTTGCCTTTGTCCTAGGGCTTTCTTTTGTGGAGTATGTGTGGTCCTGATTGGTAATGGTTTGAACAACCTGTGGATTTGGATGGGGGGGGGGGGGCTTGGTGTGGGGCATAGTCTTCACTTGTACCTTGGTCATCCCTAGCCTGCCTGCTTCCTGATGCAATGCCTTGCACCTGCATCAGAATAGATTGCACATCAGCTCGCTTGTCACCTTTCTTATATTTCATGCTTACCTCTGGACACTCGCATGGTGTCTCAGTGTTGTTGCAGGTATCAGCTACAATAACTACTGTAGGGGCCTCTTCTGCTGCAATGTAGTCAACTGGTAGCACCTGCGTGTGTTGTAAGATAGATGTTTGTCATTACACCTCTGACCAGTATGCAAGCTACAACTTCAGTAAAAAATGCAGTTGGAGGTTTCACATTAGCAACACTAAAGCATTATTCAAGTGCAGATGGGCAAACATTACAAATTCTATGTGCGAACTGAATTATCCTTACTATTCGATTCTGCAGTTCACTCTTGGCAGTTGTGCAATACAGTACACTTGCGCTCATTTGACTCGGGCAATACGACTCTGACCAAAGGTCTCGGCCTGATATCTTGCATTTCATTGGGGCCAACCTTCTGTTATTTCGATCCAAAAATTGACCTTTGCCAGATAATTATAGAACTTCACCAGTACGAATGCACACATCTGACCCCTATGGTGTCCCCTCAGTAGTGCCTCCTTCAGTGGCACTTTCTGCATCAGAGGAGCTTAGGGGACAGTGAGTGCATTGAACACACATCATCTTTCCTAAAAAGTGCCTACTGCACTAGGAAAATTTACAAGCGGTAACAGCAGCCCACAATGTCTCATTATGGTATTTACTGGATTCCAATGTATGCCTTTTTTTTCTAGAAACTTTCGTCAAGAAATGTGTACATGTTGCAAGTGGGCACGAAACCAAAACCGCCTTCACGGAAGTCGTAACCTTGACAGTATAAGATGGATGTGTTGTAGCAAAGCTGATATTAGAAAACCAGAAATTAATGCACAACGCACAATAGTTCCTTGCATTTTTTTTCTTGCTGTTAAGGAAGTGAGTAAGCTTTTGGTTTCTACTTTGTTTGAGAGCTTTCATGTAATTTCTACGTTGGTGTTCTGCTTCAGGCGGAAATAGTGGCTGTGCTTTTGTTTCGGGGGCATGTTGTCATAGGGAACATACTGCCAAAAAAATCAGCTGTGCGTTTTATGTTTTTTTTTGTGCGAATTCCGCCGTTGAACCCCCCAAATAATTCAATTAGTGTTGTCGGCCCCACAAGGGTTGAATTTATGGAAGCCTGCTGTGTTGCTTTCATTCTTAGAACAAGAATCCGAAACATCTTTTGCAGTTGACTGGGAGAAAGGCTGAGGCATCTGAAGACTTGTGTATGATTGCACCAAAGGAGAACCACAGATGTGGCATAGCTGAACTAATTGCTGACCGAACACATGTAGTAGATTACCTATGCAAGTAGTGTCCACTTGTTTTACAGGCGCACATTTTCTTAGGCTGTCATGCGAATTTTGTGTACACATTTAGGGAGATCTACTTATTACTTGGGCATTGCATCTGACCAGTTACATTACTGACAAAACAAGCTGTAGGAGGCGATTTATTATACATTTCTCTATCTCTTAGATGTGATTCTGAGCGACCTCACAGAACTACTGCTCAATTCTTCGCTCACTTAACCATACAGACTTCTGTGACATAAGTTAATATTTTTGGCCGTTGAATGCTAATGATTTTGTGTGTCTGATAAATGACTCATGTACATCCATATATGCTATCATCATACAGAAGAAGTATATTTAGGGTCAAACATTGTGCAATTTTATCTTAAATTAATTTACAAGTTTGTCAACCTTTTCAAGAAATGTAAACGTTTGTAGGTAAAACACGTTGTGGGGCTAGTTGGTGCATAGCTTTCAATAGAATAAGCGCCAAAAAGTGACAGCACACAAGAAGAAAACCAGACAGGACAAGGCGCTACTTGCAACTGTTTATTGAAATGACAAGTGGCTGATTATATAGCTATGAGGAGAGGAGAATGAAAAAAGAGGGACGCTGAATACTTGAATGCGCACGTGCGAGAACACTGAAGATATAGGGAATCACGCCTAATCTCAATATAAAACCTATCTAAAAACATGCATTCATTCGTGTATATATTCAAAGACGGGGTATTGACACAGTTATCCCCTCTTTTCTTAATCTCGTTGGCCACCAACAACTCCCGCGCAACAGAATCTTTACTTTTATACATGATTGTCGTATCATGAAGCCTTGCTTCACATACCCGTTCATCCTCATTTCTGCAGGCATTGCAATGCAGCGGCAAGTTAGAACCATAGCCATTTTTCAGTGAAAGCTTATGCTCGCGCAGGCGTTCATTAATACATCGGCCAGTTTGGCCGATATACTCTTTTCCACACTTCAATGGAATGTGGTATACTACCCCTTCTTCACATTTAACAAAAGGGTTCGTATGTTTAATAGAACACCCTACTTATTTAGAGTCATCCGGACCAATCAGGCGGCGCAATGTAGCAAGCTTTCGCGGCGCTGAAAAAACAACAGGAATTTTGTATTTCACGGCGACGCGTTTGAGATTATGCGCCACTTTATGGGAATATGGAATCACCAACGCTTTGTCTTTCTTTTCGACTGATTGGCCTTCTTCACTTCTTTTTCTTTCTTTTTTCAGTTTTTTCAATAACGCCTCCGAAACTGCGCTTAAAACCAAGCAAGGAAAGCCAGCCTTTCTGAACTTCAAAATCTGGTCGTCAAAGCTTGCTTGTGCCTTATGACAGCACGATTTTCTCAGCGCGGATTCGTTAAAATTAGTCATTCAAGTCTAAATGGCTAAGGAGTGAAGGGTGCCAGGAAGAGGTCCATGAAATGCTGCCTCACTAATTGAAACAGTAATTCTATGGCTCAAGAGCAATGTCCACATCTAACGTTTCCACCAGGGAATTGCCTATATAAGGTTTTTCACTTTTTCAGTGGCCCTATCAGGAGTGCCTTATCCGAACCCAGCAACAATGGTGATGCATTGAGTAACCAAATTCTTGCGTACAATGTATTGCTTCACAACAACACTGCCCTTCCCTGCTGCGCATACATCGAGCGAGCTTCTGGCGTTGCTGCTGGTGCCTTCACAGGAAATAGAGGGTACAAAACAAAAGCAAATTTTGAATGGCAGAGCAATAGTGTCGTGTGCTATAGCTACAGAAAATAGCGTTACTGAGGATAGTCAGCGTGTGAGGGGTTTCAGTGGACGTACAGAAACTGCGAGGCCAACTTCTATTTAGTGTATTTGTGCAGCGTTCGTCAAGGGATAAGAAAAGAGCAGATTGGGTGACGGAACAAACATGCGTTAATGACATCTTAGTTGAAATCAAGAAAAAGAAATGGACATGGGCAGGACATGTAATGAGGAGGGAAGATAACTGATGGTCATTAAGGGTTACGGACTGGATTCCGAGGGAAGGGAAGCGTAGCAAGGGGCGACAGAAAGTTAGGTGGGCAGATGACATTAAGAAGTTTGTAGGGACAATGTGGCCACCATTAGTACATGACCGGGGTAGTTGGAGAAGTATGGGAGAGGCCTTTGCCCTGCAGTGGGCGTAACCAGGCTGATGATGATGATGATGCTGTGGCGTTAGTAGAAGTTTGGAGGGAAGTATTGGTAAAGAAATATATTAGTTTCGATTAGTTAATTTTATAGGGGGCAACTGGTCACTGTAATCAAGCATAGGTTTGATTGAAATAATTCTAATTTTTTATCTGTGACATGTACACGTCTGAATGCAGCACATATCAAATTGGCCCTGCAAATTATTATTTCCTACAACCCTGCAGCTAATGCATCCTTGTTGCTTTGTACTCACATCATACTATTTCATAGGTTCAACAAATAAGCCCTCAATATGTTGTTTTACGAATTCCTAAATAAATCGCTCCCTGTACAAAATCGGATTAGGCCAAATCTAATATTAGATGTTAATTTCACTAGAAGAACACCTTTCTGTGGTGCCATTGAAGAAGTAATCATGAAAAATGTGACACTTTTGGTCCAACATTATTATAGAATGCCTTCCTCGTGACCTTGGGGTATACCCTGCTAACTTTTTCAATTCTAGTTACACACGTTATTATACTCTGTGTAATCTTGTTTTCATAATCATGTGTGATGTGCTTTTGAAATTCTCCTATTTACATATTTTTCTTTACAGTTTCGTAACTGTTAAGTACAGTATGATACTTAGCCCTGGCTCTGCCTCAAGGAAATGTTTTCCTGGTTCTCTGTATTAGCTAGAGGCCCTCCCTTATTGCTCCATGTATTTCATTCCTCCATCTATACACAGTTCCTAGCTGAAGTTAGTTCTCATCTAAGCTTATGTTATCTGACTTTAAAAACAAGGAGATGCCTCTTGTGATTCAATAATCATGATATTAAACTTCAAATCGCACTGCGTACAAGAATGTTTTAAATCAAGCTTTCATATGACTGTTTCAAAACATCCTAGGTGCAGTGTGGCTTTATGCCAAAACACACACATCACAGGAATCAGAGGACCTCTGCTGTTTGAAATTGGCCCTGCCTTTTCACCCCACTTGTCGGCATGTATGGGGTGAGTCTGCATTAAACTGTTGTGTGCTATCACTTCTCTTGCTGCCTAGAGTATCTCCCTCACTTTTTTAATAACTTGAATATGGTTCATGTGAGATGCCTAGGATGGGATAATTTGGCAATACAGCCTCAGTGTATGCTTTGTGTGGTGATTGTCACCACTTCACTAGCTTGAAATCCCGCAAGGTTACACATGCTGTTCCTGTGACGTTACCAGTGGTATGAAGGGACATGTCATTTGACATGCGTTTATAACTGGTGAAATCAAAGGAACCTTTCATTCTTGGTTATGTGCCTGAGCAGTTGGAGCTTTGTGCCTACGTTATTGGATTGCAACGTATCTACAAATAAAGAAAAGGAGACAAACATTGTGTCAGTACTCGTTCACTATTCTTGATCCGATCGGGCAGTTTATTCCCTGATAGGTTCATGCGCATGAACACAGTGCATTCAAGGCAAAAACACAGCAATATCAAGTCATTGCTGGGGCATACTGTATGGGACTGCCATATTTTGCTGCGCATTTGCATTGTGCAACAAGTATTCATCATTTTTACTCTTTCATGTTACTTTTCCTCTTTGTTGCTGTTAACTGCTGTTAACATTCTTTTTGCATTTTTTCCATGTTTCTGCAGGACCTGAGGGAGACTGACGTTGTGGGATCTGCTACCGTTCACTTCCCTGCGACGCAGTGATACCTATATTGAAAGTTGAAATAAACAGACATACTTCTACCCTCGTGTTGTCACGGGCTGGTTGAAACCAAGTCGGCACTGCCCCTTCACGCAGTCGGCGTCGTTGTAGACCACCCCAAAAGTTAGATGGCTCGAAGTGGGCGGAGCATAGAGCGTGACGTCTGGTTGGTGCAAATCCTCTCAGGCCCATGGCTTGAAGCCATTTTTGCAGAAGGATGGGATTGTCAAGTGGGAACCTGTGTATTCAACACAAGTGCAACAAGCAGTTATTCACCATCATGAGCCTATTTTTATACTCACTGCAGGATGCGGCTTTCTCCTAGCGATCTCCAATTACTTCAGTCTTGCCCGAGCCAATTCCACCTTGTGCACACAAATTTCCCAATTCATCAAGTCCACCTACATTTCTGCTGTCATCGACTGGGCATCTTTCCCTCTGGCACCCCTTTCTATTACTCTAACGGTCTACTCGTTATATGCCCTACGCAATACATGGCCTTCCCACTCGCATCTTTTTCTCAGAATCTCAAATATAATATTGGCTTTCCCCATTGCTGTCTGATCCACACTGCTCTCACACCGCTGTAGCTAACATCTTTAGTTAAGTTGCACCTTGCGTGGTCAGTATGTAGATGCAACTTATTCCTTTGCTACAGCTTTTTGGCTTCTTGTATATGTTTATATTTGCACTGCTAGCTTTAAATCTGTTGAGTTTAGCTGCCGACATGTGGTGGGTATTTTGATAACCTGCCAGTAACATTTCATTACTAGTGATGCAGAATACTATGAAAATACCTCAGACTGCTTTCATAACGCATTCTCTTTACTATATAGTGGCACTTCTAGTGTCTTCGGGATAAAATTTTATTTAGGGCTTCATTACGCATTTCTCTTTTTGTGTGCCTGTTGAAATGCGTTTCAAGACATTAGAGAACACAAACTTACTTGTGGTAGGAAAGGTTGCTGCTTCCTGGCTGTAGTCTGCTGTCGCAAAACGGCTAAGCGCAAAGCCACGACATAACAGCTGCTCGCGCACGCTTCAGTAGAAGCGGTAGGTCAACATACAATAAAAAAGCATACTCGTAGGAGGTCAAAAGCGTCCCTGTTAGCACTGCAGCAGATGTGCTTAAAAGACGTTCAGCGATCGTGACATCCGACGTAGCCTTTAGAAAGCGTGGCAGAGTTCGCAAGTGCCTACCGTCTGCGAGAAAACTTCACTTTTCCCGCCTTCGCAGCGAGCAAGCGTCGTAGCAGACGACACTTGCAGCATGTCTCTCAAAGACAAAACACTTTTTTCACAACACAACATTTTTATTTCCATAAACATTTGTTGAGTATTTTTTGTACTAGCACATGCTCGGTTGTTATTGCTTTTGTAAAAATAAATAAATCATTATTCCCTGGCGCTAAATCGGGAACACAATTGCAGAGGAATGCATACCCTGGTGTGCCCTGGTGGCAAACCGTGCTTCAATCTCAAAGTGATACATTAGTTATGTAAGGTGTTACGCATTATATAGAATACTGCAGAAATAACTTTCAATTTTACGCGATAATATTTATTTATAACTTTGTTTACTGCGCCTTAATCAAACGCAGTCGGTCTAAAGATCGAAGTCAATCCGAAAGCCTGTACTGCCTATCATTCCCATGTAGGTTGAGGCACGCTCATGAGAGCCTCCGTAGACACTAGCGCCACATTTTCCTCTAGGGTATATTAGAAACTCTATGCTTCAAACACCACAGGCGTGCCACTTCGGAATACCTTCCGTCAGTATAGTAGAAGGAGTGGCTCGCCAGCTTCAGACCGCAGCCTGACGCCCCCAACCAGTCGCCAACGCCGTTAACCATCACCACGGCGACGTGCTACGTCTCCACCACCGTCGGGAAACTAGTCGGCGCGGCCGATGGAGGTAAGGTCACCGGACAGTCTGCGTCTCTGTGAAATACTCCTTTGCCTATTATGATGGTGAAGAACAAAGTGCGTGTGTTAATTGATAGTATACCTGCAACAGCATTAGTGGATACTGGTGCTACCGTTTCCGTCATGAGTGTGACTTTCAAAGAGAGGCTGGGTCGGAAAGTTATGTTCCCGTGGAATGATGGTGTGACGTTTCGTGGTGTCAGTAGAAAGTGTCTAGTTCCCCTTGGTATTTGTGTTGCAAATGTTTTATTCGGAGGCGAAGATCTTAAAACAGAATTTCTCGTACTACCGCGATGCACTGATGATATGATTCTCGGGATTGACTTTCTCCAGGATTGTGGTGCATCCGTTAACGGTGGCACAGGCGAAATTACTTTGAATAGCGCGCTTCTCGCCACCCTTGCCGACACATCCTTAGCAGTGAAAAACTACTGTGTTGTTTCGAACGATTTGCTGCTACCGCCTTGGTCGCTGTCACGTATCCCTGTCAATTTCGCTGCTGCCGACCTTTCATCGTTTGACGCGCAAGTCCAGCCACTTACGTCGAGCTGCGAAAAGAAAGATGTACTTGTACCACGCTCTGTCGTGAGAGTAGTGAATGGCGCCTCAAATTTGTGGGCTTTCAATTGTGCTTGCATCCCTGCCGTTCTCCCACGTGATATGAAGCTTGCTGAATTTGATGAGATTACTTACAGCTCCATTACAGTTCTAAGCGAGGAGTAGCAGTCTCATACTAGCGATCCCCAACGAAGCATTTCTGAAGAGCAGGTCCTACGAATGATCAACAAGGCACTGCCCTCACATGAGCGCCGCGCTCTCGCAAAAGTTTTGTGGGCACACCTTTCTGTATTCGATTTCACACAAGGCGACAAGCAGGCTTCACTCCCGCGTTCTCGTGCTCGCCACAGAATTGACACCGGATCTGCGCACCCCATTCGGCAAAAGCCTTACCGTGTTTCTGCAACAGAGAGGAGAGTTATTGCTGAACAGGTGAAAGATATGCTGCGGAAAAGTGTTGTTCAAGAGTCCTCTGGCCCGTGGGCAGCACCAGTAATCTTAGTAAAGAAGAAGGATGGATCGTGGCGGTTTTGCGTTGATTACAGGAAACTGAATGCGGTCACCAAAAAGGATGTGTATCCGCTTCCGAGAATTGATGATGTCATCGATTGTCTACATTCCGCTGCCTACTTTTCATCACTGGATTTGCGATCAGGGTATTGGCAGATACCCATGCACCCAGACGATAAGGAGAAAACGGCCTTCGTGACATTAGATGGTCTTTATGAATTTAACGTTATGCCGTTCGGTCTATGTAACGCGCCAGCAACATTCGAACGATTCATGGATACTATTCTCCGAGGACTTAAATGGGAAATTTGTTTGTGCTACCTCGATAATGTGGTGATTTTTGGCAGCACATTGAGTGACCTTAACAGCCGTCTCATTCTTGTTCTGGATTGTGTCAAACAAGCCGGCTTGACCCTAAATTCCAAGAAATGTCGTTTCGGAGAAACCGAGACGTTAATACTTGGGCATCTGGTCGACAAAAACGGTGTGAGGCCAGATCCATGGAAGATTGAGGCAGTCAGCTCCTTCGAAGCACCGAAGTCAGTGCGGGAGTTGAGGAGTTTCTTGGGCCTGAGCTCGTACATTCGTCGCTTCGTTCCAAGATTCGCCGACGTGGTGCACCCCCTAACATGTCTTCTCCAAAAAGCCATCCCTTTCAACTGGACATCGGCTTGCGACAACGCGTTCTGTCAGCTAAAATTTCTACTAACGTCAGGGCCCATATTGCGTCACTTCGATGCATCCGCACCTACGGAAGTGCACGCTGATGCCAGTGGCATCGGCATCGGTGCCGTACTTGTGCAACGTCGTCAAGGAGCTGAACACGTTGTGACTTTTGCTAGTCGCTCTTTGACTAAGGCGGAACGCAATTACACTGTGATCGAGCAAGAATGCTTGGCAGCTGTTTTCGCTGTCCACAAATTTCGACCCTATATCTACGGACGCCCGTTCACTATCATTGCTGACCACCACGCATTATGTTGGTTGGTGACTCTCCCTGACCCGAGTGGACGACTGGCACGTGGGGCTCTTCGACTGCAGGAGTACGACTTCGTTATTGCCTACAACTCC
Source organism: Dermacentor albipictus (assembly GCF_038994185.2). Taxonomy (NCBI): domain Eukaryota; kingdom Metazoa; phylum Arthropoda; class Arachnida; order Ixodida; family Ixodidae; genus Dermacentor; species Dermacentor albipictus. Next base: position 5,577,641 of record NC_091822.1, on the reverse strand, counting down.
GGGCGTCGCCACGCAGATGCGGACTGTCTCTCCCGCTTTCTTCTGACGACGACGGAGTGTGACGAAGACAATTTTGATGACTGTTTTGCTCCCATTTCTTCTACATTTCCAGACTCGATGACTTTCAAAGCAGAGCAGGAAAATGATCTTAGTTTGCAACCTCTATTGGTTGCCGCATCGCGTCCCGGAGCCACCGGTCGATTTTGTGTCCGTGACGGCCTGCTTTACAAGACCAATTATTCGGTTAAAGGCGCACGCTTCCTTCTGGTGGTGCCGCAGAGTCTGTGAACGGACATACTGAGAGCCATGCACAACAATGTGGCCTCTGGCCATCTAGGATTCATAAGAACTTTGAACCGGACACAGGAGCGTTATTACTGGCCCAGAATGCGGGACACAGTCAAGCACTACGTCGCCAGTTACGAACAATGTCAACGCTACAAGCGCCCTACAACCACTCCGCCAGGTCTTCTCCAACCTCTGCCGCCGCCTCCCCTGCCATTTGAACAAGTGGGTATCGATCTTCTGGGCCCATTTCCCCGATCATCTAACGACAACCGGTGGGTGATCGTATGTGTCGACCATTTGACCCGTTACGCGGAAACGGCGGCGGTACCATCTTCAACAGCTGTACCCGCCGTGGTTGCTCAGTGGCTATGGTGTTGGGCTGCTGAGCACGAGGTCGCGGGATCGAATCCCGGCCACGGCGGCCTCATTTCGATGGGGGCGAAATGCGAAAACACCCGTGTGCTTAGATTTAGGTGCACGTTAAAGAACCCCAGGTGGTCAAAATTTCCGGAGTCCTCCACTACGGCGTGCCTCATAATCAGAAAGTGGTTTTGGCACGTAAAACCCCAAATATTATTATTATTATTATCAACAGCTGCATCCGTTGCAACGTTTTTGCTTCGATTCATTATTCTTCGACATGGTCCCCCCCGTGTGATCATTAGCGATCGCGGTCGTCAGTTCGTTGCGGACGCCGTAGAAGGAAAGCTTCGTCTCTGCAGTTCGCAGTTCCGTCATTCAACGCCTTAGCACCCTCAGACAAACGGGCTTGTAGAACGTACGAACAGAACTCTAACATGCAGGCCATGTACGTATCTTCCGATCACAAGGACTGGGATGACGTACTCCCCTTCATAACCTATGCTTATATTACTGCAAAGCATGAGACGACCGATTACAGTCCTTTTTATCTCCTTTACGCACGTTCACCACTCAGCTGCATTGACACTATACTACCGTTTGTCTTTCACAGCGAGTACCGTGTTGCCATTACGCTTTGTCTTGCCGAAGAAGCCAGGCGTATCGCTCTTCTTCGCACTGTGGCATCGCAAGACCGATCGAAAGAGCGCTATGACAGCCGACACCAGTATGTCTCGTACGCCAAAAGAGACTTTGTGTGGTTGTGGACCCCGCAACGTAAACGTGGCTTATGCGAAAAGTTTTTACCCTAGTACACGGGCCCATTCGTCATTGTAGATCGCTTGAGTGACTTGACGTACGTGGTGGCACGCTTGACGTCGGCGGGTCGTCGGTCTAGCCGGACCCAGTTAGTACACGTTGCCCGTCTTAAGCGGTTTCACCCTACGCTTTCCGAGTGATTTGGACTTGCCCAGCGGGCTTTGTTTGGCAACCGGGGATTGCTACAGCATGAGCCGGGCGAGGAGAAGAGGAAGAGATGTGAGCTGGTGCAGCCTCAGGACGCCATCTCGACTTTACCATCGATCTCGTCCCTTGAATAAAGCCTGTTTAACATTAACCGTAACAATATATATAAAAATGAGAAGAAAGGGGGTTAACCCAGGGGCCCGATTTTTATTAGTCACATCATAAGAAGCCAACAAACACTGACACCAAGGACAACATCGAAGAAATTACTTGTGCTTAATAACTGAAATAAAGAAACTATAAATAAATGTAAATTAAAAGGGATGAAAGAACAACTTGCCGTAGGTGGGAACCGAACCCACAACCTTCGCATTTCGCTTGCGGTGCTCTACCAATTGAGCTACCGTGGCGCTGTTTCCCCATGCACTTTCTTGTGTATTTATGTGTCCTAGTAGAACCCTCGGAGTGTTAGCCAGCGCCACCACTCACAGACCTTGGCGGTGAACGTGGAACGTCCTTTTTTCCGCAGGCGTCATGAGAACGTGATCTTTTTTTTGGGGGGGGGGGGGGGTGAAGGCAACTGGTCAATAAACCCACATATGCTACCTGAAGGCATCAATGTAGCCAGATTCGAGACCCTCGTTATGTAATAAACGAGAAGAAAGGGGGTTAACCGAGGCGCGCGATTTTTATTAGTCACATCATCAGAAGCCAACAAACACTGACACCAAAGACAACATAGGGGAAAGTACTTGTGCTTAATAACTGAAATAAAGGAACGATAAATAAATGGAAATTAAAGTGGATGAAAAAACAACTTGCCGCAGGTGGGAATTGAACCAGGTGGGAACCGAAAAAAGATCACGTTCTCGTGACGCCTGCGGCAAAAAGAACGTTCCACGTTCGCCGCCAAGTTCTGTGAGTGGTGACGCTGGCTAACACTTCCAGGGTTCTACTAGGACACATAAATACACAAGAAAGTGCATGGGGAAATGGCGCCGCAGTAGCTCAATTGGTAGAGCATCGCAAGCGAAATGCGAAGGTTGTGGGTTCGGTTCCTACCTGCGGCAAGTTGTTCTTTTATCCACTTTATTTTCCATTTACTTCACGTTTCTTTATTTCAGTTATTAAGTACAAGTAATTTCCCCTATGTTGTTCTCGGTTCCTTGGTGTTAGTGCTTGTTGGCTTCATATGGTGTGACTATATATATATATATATATATATATATATATATATATATATATATATATATATATATATATATATATATTGACACAACTATATTTGGCAGAACCATAATTCAGCGGGTATGCGCCAGTGGGGACGACGCTGAAGTAGCGCGGGTTTTTAGGTGAAGCGGGGGAGACGAAGAAGACGTTGTTGTTCCCTTGCACGACTGATTAAGTGCGTTTCTTGGCGGTGCTGCTACACATACTCGTCGATCCCACGTCGTTACACTGGTGGAGGTGCGGGGTATTCTTCATGCTTGGCACCCCTTCGCGGAGCCGTCGATCGAGCCCGGAATCACCATCGCGCATCGAAACACCGGTCCACCGCTTCAGTCGTCGCCTGCTAGGCTTAGCGCCCGAGTCCCGTCCCCTGCAAGGAACTTCGAGAAATCGTTTGCCTCCTACAAATAACATGGCCACCGCAGCTCCATCGCAAGTAACACTACAGAATCCGATGGTCCCGGAGAGCTTTCATGGTGATGCCTTTGAAGACGTCCAAGATTGGCTAGACCAGTTCGAGCGCGTCGCCCAGTATAACCATAAGACCAGCTCGGCGGACAAACTCTCGAGTGTCTATTTCTATTTGGAGGACAATGCGCGTACGTGGTAGGTAAACCGGGAGAGGAGCTTTGCCACGTGGGACGACTTCCGCGCACAGCTGCTGGATACCTTTTCAAGCATTGACAGGAGGGAAAACGCGCAGCGTCTCCTTGAAATCCGCGTGCAAAAGCCCAATGAGAGTGTTGCTATGTTCTCGGAAGACATGGCCCGTCTTTTCCGTAGGGCAGACCCAGACATGCCAGAGGAAAGAAAGCTGCGATATCTCCTGCGAGGAGTGAAGGAGCAACTGTTTGCCGGCCTTGTGAGAAATCCACCGACAACAGTGGCACAGTTACAAAAGAGGCTACAGCCATTGAACGGGCCCTGCATCAACGATACCGCCAGCATGACATGGGTAACTCGACGGCGAACACTTCCGTACTGGCTGCGGGTAACGACATGTCTCTGCGTGAAGTTGTCCGAGAGGTGGTGCGAGAAGAGCTTCGGCAGCTCGGCTTTGTGGTTGCGCCTACGGAACCGACGCCAGCGTTATCTTTTGTTGCTGATGTAGTCCGGGAGGAAGTCCGGCAAGCTTTTTCAGCGCCAGACTGCGGCAACGTTCCGCGGCGCCTCACTTATGCGGAAGCTGTTCGCCGTCCACTCAACGCAACTTCAACGCCGTTGACTCCCATAACTACAACACCACCTACGCCACAAATAGAGGCGACATCGTCACCCTCGTCGACTCTACCGACCCCGCCGATCATGCCAGCACAAACAACGCCGTATTTTCGACATGCGCACGCCACTCCTTGGCTCCATGGAGAGCCGAACTACCAGCGTCGGAAAACCGATTTGTGGCGCACCGTCGACCGTCGACCAGTGTGCTACCATTGTGGTGAAGCTCCACACGTCTATAGAGTTTGCCGCAAATGGAACAACTATCGCGCCGCTCAACACCCAAGCTTTCCTGCCAACTATACTTATTCTCCGTACGACGGTCGACGCGCTTACAACGACGCTCCTGTGAACAGTCAGCCACCAAATACGACGACGCCCCGACCACGTTCTTCTTCTCCATCTCCGGCGCGCTACAATTCGCCGACTCGTCGCAGTTTTGCCGACGTCACTAGGGGCAGATCGCCTAGCCCTCGACGGGGAAACTAGCCGCAGCGACCTCCGGGGGTGAGGTAGCCAATACTCGAACTGCTCCACATCCCCCGTTATCGACGAACGACGACGTGAAGACGACATTGACGACAAAGACGCCCAGCACAACGACGAATACGACGGATAGAAGTACGAAAGACGTAACTGACATCGTCAGCGCCGAGCTCATCGTTTGCATTGACGGCCACGAAATAGCCGCTCTGGTTGACACTGGGTCCCATTTTTCAATCCTTAGCTTACAGGTCGCTGACAAACTGAGGAAGGTGAAGACACCATGGCACGGGCCCAACATAAGAACCGCCGGAGGTCAGTTGATGACACCTGTCGGGAAATGCACGGCCCGACTCTTAATCGCCGGTTCAACCTTCGTCGTCAACCTCGTCATCCTTACTGAGTGTTGTAAAGAACTTATATTGGGCCTGGATTTCCTACGGGAGTACGGCGCCGTGATTAACATCCGTGACAGAAGCGTTACATTTGCCACGAGTTCAGATAATGTCACCCATGAGAAGCCACAACAACCTCGCTTACGTATTGCCGCGGACGACGTCATACTTTTGCCGCGGAGTTGCTCTCTCGTACAGGTGCGCTGTGACAGCCTGCAAAGTGGGACTGGAGTAGCTGAACACATCAGTGCGCTAGCACTGAATTGCGGTGTGGCCATCGCCAGAGCACTTATCAATGTAATCGATGGAAGCGCCGAACTCTTACTGACAAATTTTAGTAGGGAGCGCCGACACATCGTTAGAGGCACTGCTGTCGTCTATTTCGACGAAGTGACAGAAATACAAGACTGCCACTTAGCGCAGGAGTCGGCCTCTACAATCCACACAGCTGCACCTATTGTAGACGTTAATCCGACGTTAACGGCCGTTGAGCGGAACCGTCTGCTTGAGCTCATCAAGCAGTACCAGGGCTGTTTCTCCTCTGCGTCAAGAGTTGGTCAAACGCCACTTACCAAACACCGCATCATTACTGATGTCGACGCCAGACCCATCCGACAAAACCCTTATCGTGTGGCCCCAAAGGAACGCGAAGCAATACAAAAACAAGTGAAGACGATGCTAGAAGATGGCGTTATTCGACCATCTAATAGTCCGTGGGCATCACCTGTAGTTTTAGTGAAGAAGAAGGACGGTAGCCTGCGCTTCTGCGTCGACTATCGGAAGCTCAATCAGGTCACAAAGAAGGACGTTTATCCACTGCCACGTATTGATGATTCCTTGGATAGGTTGCGAAACTCGTGCTACTTTTCCTCAATGGACTTGAAAAGCGGTTATTGGCAGATCGAAGTGGATGAGAGAGACCGTGAGAAAACAGCCTTTGTGGCGCCTGACGGTCTTTATGAATTTCAGGTACTTCCTTTCGGTTTGTGTTCGGCGCCAGCAACATTTCAGCGTCTAATGGACACTGTGCTCTCCGGACTCAAATGGCAAACATGCCTGGTGTACTTGGATGACGTGATTGTCTTTTCCGCAACGTTCGACGAACACTTACGAAGGCTGAAAACTGTTTTTGAAGCGATACGCTCTGCCGGTCTTACTTTGAAGCCTGAGAAGTGCCATTTTGGTTTTCATGAGCTCCAGTTCCTCGGTCACGTCGTCAGTAGCCAAGGAGTCCGACCTGATCCGGATAAAATTGCCGCCGTCGCTAATTTCCCGATTCCATCAGACAAAAAAGCCGTGCGACGTTTTCTGGGACTCTATGCATATTACCGGAGATTTATTGCGAATTTCTCGCGTATCGCATGGCCGTTAACACAGCTCACCCGAGAAGATATGCCTTTTACTTGGGGTGAAGACCAGCAGCGGGCATTTCACGAGCTCCAGCAACGCATGCAATCGCCTCCCGTATTACCACACTTCGATGAAGAAGCCCCGACGATATTGCATACAGACGCTAGTAATGTCGGTCTAGGGGCGGTGCTAGTACAATGGCAGGGTGACAGCGAAAAAGTGATTGCTTACGCCAGTAGGACACTATCCCGAGCCGAAGCTAACTACTCCACCACTGAAAAAGAATGCCTCGCAATGGTATGAGCAGTTCTGAAATTTCGTCCGTATTTGTATGGTCGGTCTTTCACCGTCGTTAGTGACCACCATTCCCTCTGCTGGCTCATTAATTTGAAAGATCCTTCCGGCCGGCTCGCACGCTGGAGTCTTCGACTCCAAGAGTTCGACTTTGTTGTTACATACAAGTCGGGAAAACGGCACGCAGACGCCGACTGCTTTTCTCGGTCTCCTGTTGAGCCGGCAGCACAAGACGATGACGACACGGTTTTTCTGGGACTCGTGGATACTGCCGATCTTTCACGCCAGCAACGGGATGACATTGAATTGCTGCCGCTTATTGATTACCTCGAAGGACGAACCAACAGCGTGCCGAGGCTCTTTGCAAGAGGGGTGGCATCATACTGCTTGCGTCGCAACGTCCTCTACAAGAAGAACTTCTTGCCTAGCGGCAGCAACTACTTACTTGTTGTTCCATCACCGCTTCGACGTGAAATCTTACACGCCTGCCACAACGAGCCGACTGCTGGGCACTTGGGCTGTACTCGCACATTGGCACGGATTCGGCAGAATTACTACTGGCCGAGACTTACTGCGGTCGTTAAACGTTACGTTCAGACAAGTCTGGATTGCCAACCTCGTAAACCGCCATCCGTCAAACCAGCCGGCTTACTGCACCATGTTGACATACCGGCCACACCATTTGCACAAGTAGGCATGGACTTTCTCGGCCCCTTCCCAACGTCTACTACGGGTGATAGGTGGATAATCGTTGCCACGGATTATCTCACTAGATACGCCGAGACAAGTGCCCTGCAACGGGCAACAGCAGATGAAGTGGCACGATTTTTTCTGAAATCCATCGTTTTAAGGCATGGCGCTCCCGCAGTAGTCGTCACGGACAGAGGTACTGCGTTCATGGCCCAGTTTTTAGATATCGTTCTACGTCTAAGTGGTACCGCCCACCGGAAGACAACAGCGTATCACCCTCAAACGAACGGACTGACAGAACGACTCAATAGGACATTGGCTGATATGATCAGCATGTACGTAGATGTAGAGCATAGGAACTGGGACGAGGTTTTACCTTATGTCACCTTCGCGTACAATACGGCTCGTCAAGAGACCACTCGCAAGACGCCCTTCAGTCTCGTATACGGCCGTGAGGTTACAACAACATTAGACGCAATGCTCCCTCATGAATTTGAAGACAACGAGACGGGTGCTGAAGAGATAACACACCGAGCAGAGGCAGCTAGGCAGCTTGCGCGTCTGCGAATCCGCGAACAACAGGACATTGACGCCAGACGCTACAATCTTCGGCACAAAGCCGTAACATACAACATCGGCGATAAAGTGTGGATCTGGACACCTATTCGACAGCGCGGGCTCTCTGAAAAGCTCCTACGCAAATACTTCGGGCCCTACATAGTTCTCCGACGCATCAGTGACGTCAACTACGAAGTCGTTCCAGACAGCTCGCACTGTTCAAAGCGCCGACGGCATTTACCCGAGGTCGTCCACGTGCTGCGTATGAAGCCGCACTATGAGGACTGCCAAGACTGCGCAGTTCTTTATCGCTGCTTTCCAAGCCTCTATTATCGGGACCATGATCTTTTCTAAAGGGGGAGCAAATGACACAACTATATTTGGCAGAACCATAATTCAGCGGGTATGCGCCAGTGGGGACGACGCTGAAGTAGCGCGGGTTTTTAGGTGAAGCGGGGGAGACGAAAAAAACGTTGTTGTTGTTCCCTTGGACGACTGATTAAGTGCGATTCTTGGCGGTGCTGCTGCGCATACTCGTCGATCCTACGTCGTTACAATATATATATATATATATATATATATATATATATATATATATATATATATATATATATATATACACAGTGAAGTAGACGCGCGTATGAAGCGGTTTATTGACGTTTCGGCCGGGGTCCGGCCTTCATCAGAATCTGATGAAGGCCGGACCCCGGCCGAAACGTCAATAAACCGCTTCATACGCGCGTCTACTTCACTGTGAATATTTACCCGGACCCAGAACTGCTTTTTTTCTGGTATATATATATATATATATATATATATATATATATATATATATATATATATATAGTATGTAGAATATCCGCGACGCATTTGTACACAGTTTTTCTTATCCATATGCCTTGGTATGGAGAAGGCGTACGACACAACGTGGCACCATGGAATCTTGAGTGACTTGTCCAGAATGGGCCTCCGTGGCAATATGCTAAACCTAATAAAAATCTATTCGTTCAATCATCCCTTCCGCGTAAAAATCGGCCATGTATTGCCACGTCCATTTATATAGGAAACTGGTGTACCCTAGGGAGGCCTGCTCAGCTGAACACTTTTTTCAATTCACCTTAATTACCACCGGCCGTTAATTATTCCGTCTACGAGGAAGGCATTCTTATAGGCTTCAAATTCTGTAACCTGGCAGTGTGCAAGAGTACAGCATGGCTTCAAGGAGGTGTCTAAGTGGGCAGATAAAAATGGATTTGAAATCAACACTCACAGAAGTACTTGTATTCTTTTTACAAGAAAAAGAGCCTGGTTCCAGATCCTTGTGAATAACTGTGTGGACATCAAATACCTGACAACAAAGGGCATAAATTTCTAGGTATTATATTTGACTCTAGGCTCACTTCCTTCCACACAATAAATACAACAAAGCAAAATGTCCAAAACAATGAACGTGCTGAAACTTAGATCCCACACAACATGGGGCAGTGATAGGAAGTGTTTAACAAATCTTCTTAAAAGCCTAATTCGGTCACGATTGGACTATGGTGCCGTCGTATATACCTCTGTCGCCCTGAGCAGAATAAAGATGCGAGATCCTGTCCACCATCTAGGTATCCGCTTAGCCACTGGCACTTTCAGGACAAGCCTTATTGAAATTTTATACGCAGAATCAAATGAGTAAATTTGCAGAGAACATATGTCAGCCTCTCAAAATGCACTCTAATCTTAAAAATTATGGGGTTTTACGTGCCAAAACCACTTTCTGATTATGAGGCACGCCGTAGTGGAGGACTCCGGAAATTTTGACCACCTGGGGTTCTTTAACGTGCACCTAAATCTAAGCACACGGGTGTTTTCGCATTTCGCCCCCATCGAAATGCGGCCGCCGTGGCCGGGATTCGATCCCGCGACCTCGTGCTCAGCAGCCCAACACCATAGCCACTGAGCAACCACGGCGGGTAGTGCCAGGGTAGGCAAGAAGCACGCTGGAGACAGTCAGCGTGGGAATATGGCATAGGCTCTAGGAGTAGCAGGAGAGAGTTATTAGAGTTTGCAGAACAGAATAATATGCGGATTATGAATAGCTTCATACGCCAGTGGGATAGCCGAAAGTGGACGTGGAGAAGCCCGAATGGGGAGTCTAGAAATGAAATAGCCTTTATACTCTGCGCTAACCCTGGCATCATACAAGATGTGGACGTGCTCGGCAAGGTGCGCTGCAAGGACCATAGCATGGTAAGAACTCGAATTAGCCTTCACTTGAGGAGGGAACGGCAGAAACTGGTACATAAGAAGGCGATCAATGAGTAAGCAGTAAGAGGGAAAATAGAGAAATTCCATATCGAGCTACAGAACAGGTATTCGGTTTTAACTCAGGAAGAGGACTTTATTGTTCAAGCAATGAACGACAATCTTACGGGCATCATTAAGGAGTGTGCATTAGAAGTCGGTGGTAACTTCGTTAGACCGGATACCAGTAAGCTATTGCAGGAGACGAAATATCTGACTAGGAAACGTCGATGTATGAAAGCACCTAACCTTATAGCTAGAATAGAACTGGCCGAACTTTCCACGGTAATTAACAAGCGTAAGACAGCTGACATAAGGAAGTATAATATAGATAAAATTGAACATGCTCTCAGGAATGGAGGAAGCCTAAAAGCAGTGAAGAAACTAAGAATAGGCAAGAATCAGATGTATTCGTTAAGAGACAAAGCCAGCACTATCATTACTAATATGGATGAGATAGTTCAAGTGGCTGAGGAGTTCTATAGATATTTATACAGTACCAGTGGTACCAACGACGATAATGGAAGAGAGAATAGTCTAGAGGAATATGAAATCTCACAGGTAACGCCAGAAGAAGTAAAGAAAGCCTTGAGAGCTATGCAAAGGTGGAAGGCAGCTGGGGAGGATCAGGTAACAGCAGATTTATTGAAGGATGGTGGGCAGATTGTTCTAGAAAAACTGGCCGCCCTGTATACACAATGCCTCATGACCTCGAGTGTACCGTTATCTTGGAAAAACACTAACATAATCCTTATCCATAAGAAAGGGGACGCCAAGGACTTGAAAAATAATAGACTGATCAGCTTACTGTCCGTTGCCTACAAAGTATTTACTAAGGTAATCGCAAATAGAATCTGGAACACCTTAGACTTCTGTCAAACAAAGGACCAGGCAGGATTCCGCAATGGCTACTCAACAATAGACCATGTTCACACTATCAATCAGACGATAGAGAAATGTGCGGAATATAACCAACCCTTATATATAGCTTTCATTCCCAAAGAGAAAGCATTTGCTTCAGTCGAAACTTCAGCAGTCATGGAGGCATTACGGAATCAGGGTGCAGACGAGTCGTATGTAAAAATACTGAAATATCTATAGCGGCTCCGCAGCAACAAAATCCCAATAAAGAAAGGTGTCAGGCAGGGAGATACTATCTCTCCAATGCTATTTACAGCCTGTTTACAGGACGTATTTAGAGACCTGGATGGGGAAGAATTCTGGATAAGAGTTAATCGAGTAACTTGCGATTCGCTGATGATATTGCCTTTCTTTCTTCCTTTCTTTATTGATTTATTTAAGACCATGAACAGATTGCCTTAGGGGACACGGCTAAAGGCAAAACATTTGCCTGACTAGGCCGTGCCACCCGTACATTGGCAGCAACATGGCAGTGGCAGGCTTTCAGGAGGTCAGAGAGAGAGAGAACTAAACTTTTATTTTCCGAAACGGTAAACCGAGTCAGAACCCGGTTCACCCTAGGTGGGAGGATTCCTTATTCCAAGAACCCTCTGGCTTTGGCTGCCTCTTTGGCCCGGGCGACGAGACTGCGTTGGTCGTCCAGGTCATCGGAGGAAAGCTTGGCCTCCCACGTTTCGGTTATGGTATGGATCTGCGGTGATTTGGGGCGCTCTTCTTGTGCTTCTATGGGGCGGCTTTCTTTAGAGTCGTCTTGTGGAGCTTGTGAGGTAGGGTCTGTGGGTGTGCCACGCAGTGGGCAATCCTGGACCATGTGTTGCAGGGTGTCTGGAACGTCGCAATGGGGGCATATGTACGAGTACTGCGTAGGATACAGTCTGTGCATGATTATTCCGTGCACGTAGGTGTTGGTCTGTAGGCGGCGCAGGATGACTTCTTCCTCCTTGCTTAGATTCTTGTGTGGCAAAGCGTACGTTCTTCTGCTGAGTCGGTGGTGTTGCAGAAGCTCCGAGTACTTTTGGGCGATGTCATCAACGTTGGTGGCCGGCCTAGTGTGGGATTGCAGGAAAGCCCGGCTGGTATGCTCGCAGGCAGCGGCGTGTGCCGCCTCATTTCCTGTCATGCCCTGATGGCCTGGAACCCAGTCGATGTAGGTGTCGGGGAGCGGGGCGCGTGCGATGTGATTTTTTAGTATCTTGAGCGCTGTTTCTGATACGCGGCCTTTTTGATAGTTGCGAGCTGCTGCTTGGGAGTCTGTTAGTATTATTGCTACTTCAGGGCAAGTTGTTATTGCTAGAGCAATTGCCGTTTCCTCTGCAGTCTCAGGGGCTCTTGCTCGGATGGTGACAGCTGCAAGTTCTTTGCCTTGGTGATCCGTGACGCTTAGGGCAAAGGCGTTCACACATGAAATTAAAGTAGTACACATTTTCCACACTTGAGTACACAATTCGCGTAAGAAGAAAGAAAAAAAAGGTTAAAGTTTATACAGTTGTCTGATCAATTGAAGCACAACAACGACAGGAAAAAAAGAAGTATGTACGAAATTTTCAACACCTGTAGCTGAAAGGTTAAAGTTTACACAGTTTTCTAAAAACAACAACAAGAAACATGAACAAAATTTTCTATACCTGTAGTTCAACATTTCTATTAGTCTTCGGATAGTAACAATTCTTTTACCGTTTTCTTAAAGCTTTGCTTTGAAATTCCAGAATTTAGCAGGTCCAATACCAAGGGGTAGTCGTTTAGAAGGTTAGGAAGTTTAACTGGTAGTTTTTGATCTCCGTATTTCGTTCTGCAACGTGGTTTTCCTATCAGAGTTTTTATGAGGTTATAGTTTGTCGTTCTGCCATGGTATTTACTTTGGAAGGAACATTTGTCTTCCCAGAATTGCCGTGAAATTTCGAGAAATAATTTGTAAGGCACGGTGGCAACGCCAAGATGAAGTGCTCCAACCCATTTCTCTTGTTCATTCAGGGAATGCTCGGCTTGCTGCCCATGATGACAGCTCTTGTTCCGGGATGCCATGCGCACCAACCCTCCACCCTGGCCTACTGCGCGCCGATACTGCTGCCGGAGACGCATCTGCCCCTACTCGTCCACGCCGATAACGACGTTCCTCGCTGCGTGACCATGCCTTTCACGGAACCGGCAGGCCAAACGTCATCGAGACCCTTTTGTATAAAAGGAGCTTCTTGGCGATCGGCTGGCATTGGGCACGGCGGCAACGCCAAGATGAAGTGCTCCAACCCATTTCTCTTGTTCATTCAGGTGAGAAAATACTGCGGAAAATCATACCGCAGTGACAACGTTTTCTTGCTGTTGTTGCCGTGCCCACGGTCCATTCACTCATTGATTGAAATGTTTAGTGGCATAAGTACCTATGTGGGGTCATTGCTCCTGCTTAGTGGTGACATCGAGACAAACCCCGGTCCCTCTGTGGCAGATCAGCTAAAACTGATATATGAGGACATACAGGAAATTAAAATGGGCAAGGCTGAAACTATGACAAAGTTAGAAGCTATTGATAAAAAGCTAGAAAAAATCACAAGGCTTGAAAAACAGGTTTCCGACTGTCTGAAAAGGATAAGCGATCTTGAAGGTGACCTTGTCTTCACGCGAAAGAAAATCGATGAACTAGAAAATAGAAGTCGGCGGTCTAACCTCATAATTGATGACGTAAAAGAGGAACAAGGCGAAACCCCAGAAATTCTGCACGAAACAGTTTCTAAGAAAGTTTTCGGGGAAGTGCTAGACTTTAATACCCCAGCCATTGAAAGAATCCATCGCCTCGGAAACCGAAAGCCGAACAACGAAGACGAGAAAAGCAGACCCATAATTCTGAAGTTGCTTGATCACCGTGACAAAGCGACTATTCTAAAACGATGTTCTAGGCTAAAAGGGTCCGGCTATTCAATCGGCGAAGATTTTTCACGACCTATCCGGGAAATAAGAAAGAAGCTGTGGTAAAAAACTAAAGCAAACCGTGATCGCAAGGAAAAGGTATTTCTAGTCTACGACTAAGCCCGCATTGATGGCCGTCTTTTCGCCTGGGACAACGATTCAAACGATATCGTAGACTGCAAAAAAAAAAAAAACGAAGAACACATCAGCATGCGGACGCGCAGTGCTCAAAACCGCAATCAGCTACAATCATAAATTTAAACGCGCGCAGCCTGGTGAACAAATTCCACGAACTAGAAGCTGTTCTACTTGCTTACCAGCCTGATATCGCCGTCATTACAGAGACGTGGCTTCACTCGAACATTTTCAACCAAGAAATTGTGCCACCGGAATATGCAATCGTACGCAAAGATAGAAAGAAAAGAGGTGGGGGCGTTGCACTGCTGTTTGGGCAAGGGATATCTTACAGCGTCATGCCCGAGGCTACAGGCATCGAGGCTGTTTGGTGCACCGTCCGTCTGAAAGATGATGTTTTTCCACATTGGTGCGGTTTATCGGCCGCCTGATGCTGAGCCTCTATTCTAGGAATCTCTCTCAGAATACATGCAACAACACATCTCCTATGGCAGCAAAGTAATAATGGCGGGAGACTTTAACTTGCCTGACATAAGGTGGAACTCAATGACACCAGGAAATGTTACACTTGACACCATATCAGATATACAGTTAGCATATAACCTGACACAAATTGTCGATTTCCCAACCAGGGTAGTCGGTACCTCAAGTTCACTCTTAGGTGTTGTGTTTATTAGTGACCATTTCGTTGAGAATACTGTTCACGTTGAACCCCTTGAAGGATTATCTGACCATAAGATAATATTTTGTTCTTTACAATTCCCAAGTCCTGTACGAACGCTCGGTCCTATAAAGCGAGTGCTCTCGTTCAAAGATGCAGACGATGCAGCTATCATGACCTACCTTGCCTTCAATTATCAAAATTTTTTTCACCTCATTTCTGACCAGCAGTCGTCTATCGATGTGGTGTGGACCGAGTTTAAAGCCATTGTGACGCATTGTATAAACGCTTTTGTTCCACGAGTTCAAAGAAAAACTAGAAAACGCAGTCCATGGATATGTCGTGATATAATCCACTTGAAGCGCAAAATAAAGAGACTTAGGAAAAGAAGAAAGTCGCATATGTGTAAAAAAACTGACTCGGAAATAACTCTGCTAACGACGTCATTGAAAAGTAAAGTACGTTGTGCCAAAAACAGTTTCTTGAATAATTCATTACACAGCTTTATCAGGAAATCGCCTCAAAAATTCTGGTGCTACCTAAGCGTGAAGCGCTCTAACGTGCCCTCCATGAATGCTTAGGAAAGTAAACAAAAAGCTAACGCGTTTAACAAGTACTTTCAATCCATTTTCACCGTCGATAACGGTTCCCTCAACCACTTCGTCCCTAGCCACTGCCAAGAAAGCACTTTGGGCACCCCAAAAATATCACAGGCTGGCATATTATCTCTCTTGTTGAATTTAGATGAAAAGAAAAGCGATGGTCCAGATCAAATTCCGAACAGTTTCTTGAAAAGGTACGCAGAACCAGTAAGCAAGTTTCTTCATTTAATTTTCTTAAAGTCACTCCGTGAGAGCCGCCTTCCTGCAAAGTGGAAGGTTGCCAAAATGATTGCCATACCAAAATCAGGTGACACATCTTCCTTGTCTAACCACCGGCCAATTTCTTTAACATGCACGTGCTGCAAAATACTAGAGCACATAATCTTGAAACACTTAACAGAATTCGTGGAAGCAAACATTTTAATCTATTCAAACCAGCACGGATTTCGAAACGGTTTATCAACAGTCACCCAACTCGTGGAAACCCTTCACGACTTACCTCAAAACATTAATGAGCAACTACAGGTAGACATAATCTTTATGGATTTCTCTAAAGCGTTTGATCGTGTTTCCCATGTTAAATTGCTTCACAAACTTAACCGCCTACTTGGTAACGGCCCTGCTGTTGGTTGGATCAATGACTTTCTGTCAAACCGCTCCCAATACGTAGAATACAATGATCACCTTTCTGATGCTGTCCCTGTTTTGTCCGGCGTTCCCCAGGGCTCAGTTCTGGCCCCACTTCTGTTCTTATTATACATAGATGATATAACCAACCAAGTCGACGTCACCATTCGCCTCTTTGCAGACGACTGCATTCTTTATCATACTGTGCGTAACCACGAAGATCAAGCAAAACTGAACAAATCCCTAAATAACGTAGTGCAGTGGTGTGCAGACTGGCAAATGGTGATAAATTCTGATAAAACTGTCTGCATGTCGGTCACAAACAAAAAATCAACTCTGCAGTTCCCGTACGGTTTCAGCGGCACTATTCCACAAAGCGTCACCCAGTATAAATACTTAGGCGTAATCATCTCATCCGACCTCACCTGGAATGCGCACATACAGTACGTAGCTAAAAAAGCCTTGAACAAACTGTTCTACCTCAAACGCACCTTATCGCATTCCACCAGCCAGACAAAACAGCTTGCTTACGTCAGCCTCATCAGACCGGCACTCGAATACGCTAACATAGTATGGTTTCCACATTCCAAAAACCAAATTCATACGCTGGAACGCATACAAAGAAAAGCTGCCTGATTTATCTATAACCGTTTCAAACGCACAGATTCACCAACTGAACTTCTTTCTCGCGCAGGCCTCGCTACCCTAGAAATTCGAGCCAAGGTTCGATTGAAGTTCCTATACCTGGTATTACACAGTGCACTGAAATTGTATCCCGCCACTTTTCTAAACTACAAGCTCACTAGACCGACTCGGCATAAACACGCTTTCACGCTAGAGGAATTTCTTTGTAACAACAACACTTATTTCTTTTCATTCTTTCCGCGAGGCGTGCGAGAGTGGAACTGCTTAAACCCTGCTATTACTGCCCAGCCCACACTAGAAACATTTACCAATCATCTAGAAGAAGAAATCGCAATCACCACTTAGTGTTTTAGTTATTTTTTTCTCTTCTGCAAGAGCAACTGTGTGAAGACCAGTGTGTTACTCTATAACTGAAAGCGTCCATGTTTTTCTATGCTAACTCCTTGTTTGCTCAGTGTTTGCTCACACTGTACTTTTTGATGACCATATGCCCACTCCTGCAATAATCCCAAGCGGGATTGACAGTATTGTGAAATAATAATAATAATAATAGTAAGTGTGAAGTTTTGATGCTGTTAATATTTTGTATTTGTTATAGTATAGTTTAGTGGTATCAGTACGTTCTAAATTATCTATCGCGCGCAGTGCGCGGTTTTGGAGGGTTTGAATTGATTTTAAGTTAGTTTGTGTAGTGGTTGACCAAACTAGCAAACAATACGTTAATCGAGAATGTATAAGCGCGTTGTAAATATTGCGCTTCCCATTTATCGGTAGCAAATATCGCAACCTATTTAGCACACCGACAGCACGAGCGATATTTTTTCTAAGAACGTCTACGTGCGGTGACCAGGACATATTTTCATGGAATATAACTCCTTAAAATCTGGTTGTTGTTGCCTGTTCGAGGTTCACCTTCTGAAACTGGAGTGTTATCTGAGGATGGATTATTGCTCAGTAACTCAGGGGACCAATTGCAATGCATGCTCACTGACCTACAAATGCAAAGCATAAGGGTGTAAAAATTAACCTGCAGAAAACTAAAGTAATGTTTAACGGTCTCGGAAGAGAACAGCTGTTTATGATAGGTAGCGAGGCACTGGAAGTGATAAGGGATACATCTACTTAGGGCAGGTAGTGAGCATGGATCCGGATCATGAGACTGAAACAATCAGAAAAATAAGAATGGGCTGGAGTGCGTTGGGCCGGCACTCTCATATCATGAACAGCAGGTTGCAATTACCCCTGAAGAGAAACGTATACAACAGCTGTGCCTTACCAGTACTCACGGACAGGGCAGAAATCTGGAGGCTTACGAAAAGGGTTCTACTTAAGTTGAGGACGACGCAACGAGCCATGGAAAGAAGAATGATAGGTGTAACCTTAAGCGTTAAGAAAAGAGCTGATTGGGTGAGGGAACAAACTCGAGTTAATGACATCTTAGTTGAAATCATGAAAAAGAAATGGGCATGGGCAGGACATGTAATGAGGAGGGAAGATAACCGATGGTCATTTAGGGTTACGGACTGGATTCCTAGGGAAGGGAAGCGTAGCAGGGGGCGGCAGAAAATCAGGTGGGCGGATCAGATAAAGAAGTTTGCAGGGACAAGATGGCCACAATTAGTACGTGAGCGGTGTAGTTGAAGTATAGTAGAGGCCTTTGCCCTGCAGTGGGCGTAACCAGGCTGATAATGATGTTGAGTTTTCACCGTCACTTAACGCAGGTACCTTGGCGTACTTCAGGTAATAATTCCAATCAGCCTACTCACATACTGTCACGTAGTAGCGCCCGTGAAGAAAGCAGCAAAACTGGCAATGACGAACCTGGCATTTCATTGGGCGAACCTGTGCCCACAAAAACAGGCTACACTCAAAGAAGGGCAATGAAAGCGAGCACAGCCGCCGATAGGCGGAAATGTGATCTGCCGGTCAAGTGCTTCGGCTTTTTACACGAGTTATCAAAGGTTCCAGAGTAATCGGTAATGCCTGCTTGTCTTCCAGAAAGTTCTACACAATTCGCATCGCACATGCAATCAGATTACATAAGCTTAGGTGAAAACAGAACCATCGATAACATTCGATAAACTACATGTGTATGTGGGCGTGTCCCGTACTGAGCGATGACAGTTGTTAGACGGTGAAAAACGCTCACCTGAAAAAGATAAACAGGTACACGTGCCGATGCCCCCCTCTCAAAAAGCATCGTCTTGATGCTACAAACAGGAGAGCGAAGAACAAATGTACACTTATTGAACAAATGTAACAAAACAACAAACAAAGTCCAATGTAACGCAGTCTAAAAAGAAAGTAAAATGTTCAGCTATGCAAAGTCCCAAAGCTCGTTAGCGCCTGTAGAATGGCTTAAGTCGCACAACACGGACTATTTGAGGTCGTGAGCGGTGCTGCTTTAATTGCGAAGTGGCGTCTGGGATGACCTCATAGTGGAACGCGCGAATGGGTTGCATGACCTTATTTATTTATTTATTTAGTTATTTATTTGGTACATACTGCTAGCCTTAACGAAGGCTTTGGAAGGAAAAGGTACGTTCATAAAAAGGAAAAATATATAGTTCACACAGGGTTCAACGATAATCGTTTACAAGAGGCCTTAGCTTTTGTTTAAAAACAAGCTTATTCATACACACGTACAGTGATATAGACAATGCACATTCTTGGTGACAATAGAACACAATGTAAAAAGAACAGTTCATCACGTAGCAACAAAGATATGAACAGACAAAAAAGAATTGAGGGTCGTACAATCGACAACATCTTGTGGTTACAGATTCCATTCTCTGGTAGCTTCTGTGAAGTATGAAGACCAGAAGATGTCATTGTCAAATCTAAACTCTGATAATTGTTTATTGTGCTTCGTTCTTGAAATTATAACGTTAGAGTGTACTAAAAACTTGTTTTTATCTAAGTTCAGTGCATTGCTCTGGAGATCGAGCAGGAATATTAGTCTGAGATATCTTGCACGATCGCTAATTGTTGGGAGACCAGCTAAGCGCATAAGTTCAGTTGGGGAATCATGAGGACAGTATTTATTATAAACGAATCTGGCTGCTTTTCTTTGTAGGATCTCTAACTTCGCTATGACACTTTAATGTATGGCAGCCAGTATACGGCGCCGTATTCTATAACGGAGGCCAATGAGTGACTTGTGCGCGAGTAGTTTGGTACAGGGTGAAGCGTATCTGAGGGACCGTTTGAGGGAAAAAAGCGCTGAGAGGGATTTTGTTGCTACGTATGACACGTGTTTATTCCGTTTTAGATCGGAAGAAATAATGATACCTAAATGCTTGTATTCTTCCACCCATTGTAGTTCTCTTTACTGAATTTGGTATGGCAAGGTTAGTGGTGCTTTCTTTCTCGTGTCTGTCATGCAGACCGTTTTTTCTGCATTTAACGTCATCTGCCAGTCCTGACACCATTTTGCTATCATTTTAAGTGCGTCATTTAAAACTACCTGATCACCCTTGGTCTGTGTTGCTTTATAAATAATGCAGTCATCTGCGAATATGCGTACCGTTGCGTCAATGCCATTTCCTATGTTGTTGATAAAAAGAAGGAAGAGAATCGGGCCCTGACGCACACCGGATAAAACTTCAACGCAGTCAGAGGATTGTCCTTCGAAATCAACGAATTCCGACCTCAGCGTTTCATTGGCAACGTGGAGGCTGGGAGGCGACACAACGAACTTATTGGAACTATTAATGTATAGCGCAAACAGTCCTCTTTTAAAATGGCATCTTTAGCGCCTTCGCTTTGGCGAAATCATATAGTCTGGTCGAAGGATAGATCACGGAGGAGGTCACTTTCAACGGACACGATACCAAGAGAGTTCACCTTGTCGTCAAGGAGGCTTGAACGAAGGCAATTTTTTATCAGCGACAACTTGGGAAACGACCGTGCGGTCTCCCAGTTTGCCACGGGTATGCTTAAGTACATTAGCAAAGCAATATAAAGGTTCGGAAATACATTAATGAGCTTTCTTTCGTGCAGCAACTTCATTATTCCTAGGGGACTCATGTCCTGGGACACAGAGTTGTGCAGAAAGTTCGAAAACTGAACGATTTCAGCGGAAAATGCTGGCTCCAAATCATTTTTGTAGGTTTTCACCAAGTTCTCAGCCTGCTGTGCCAGAGCGGCCTCGCTCCCAACTTCTGTCAGCAAATTTAAGAATCCGAACCTTTCGCAGAGTTCAGTGTAGGCAGCCTTTCGCACTCGAAAAGCAGAGCCTAGACTGTCGAATACAACATTGTAGGTCTCTACGATAAACTTTTTTCTACCTTGTAACACACTATCGCTTTTTCCGTCCGGGTGCTTCCTCAAAACGATGAGTTTGCCCTCATACTAATAACACTGATTGGTACTTAGCGTGAGTGCGCTCTCTTCAAAGGTATCAAAAAGAGGTCGCAAAAGAATTAACAAAGCCTTCTAGAGAGCTCAGCAGGTCTACAGCAATTGAAATGTCTAAGCCTGGTTTCTAAAGTGCTACGCTCGTTTTGTCAAAGCGCTCCAAGATTTCACTCCGGAGAATCGCCATGAATGCAGTCAATAGTTTTGTCATTTTCTTGAAGAGAGAGTGCGCTTCGTTCCTAGTGTCACCGTTTTCTTCCTCGTTCTTTGATATAACTTCAAGGCAACAAAAGACAGCATTGAAATTTTTCAGAATGGCCTTACTTGATTCAGCGTGTCTTGACCACCTGGTCTCAGAGAGACTTTTCAGAACAAGGTGCTGGCCAGTTCCGCCCATGCTGTCGAAACGATACCTCCACGCTTAGGTGAGGCAGCAAAGAACACATACAGTCTCTGAATTACAGTGAAAAATTTGACGACCTCAAGGCAAATGTGAACGCTACACGCGCCAAGTAAGTTCAGTGAACGACCAGTACACGGGACGTAGACTGCCAATTCGTTCAGGTGTTTGATTTGAGCTTGCAGTCCTTTGTATTTTCCTAACACATTACTCGCATTATAATAAGCTCGGCCCCTACAATCATCGAGATGTCATTGGTCGTCAAGAGGTACACCACCGTATCGAAAAGTTACAAGCCGGTATGCGATTCAATTGGAACAAATCCAAGAAAGCATTTGTACACTTTCCCATTTAAATAGTATCGTAAAAAACTGACTGCTTATCAACGTGAGTAAAGTCTGGAGTCGAATCAAGAATTAAAGAGAAATATTTTGCGCGTTTCACTTCGTCAGCGAGACGTTCCTTCACAGCACTTGCCATATGCTCGATACATTCATCAGAAATGGTTTTTGAAAGATACGATGGGTATCGTTTTCTTTTTTTCTCGCAGCGTTTGATGTGCTCCTCTAGAAAAGGATCAAACTTGGCAATGACCTCATGCACTCCCATTTCTCGGTGAACTAAAAGTCTCCTCACTGCCCCTGAGCGCTAGGTTGCGCTTAGCTAGAAGCTTAACTATAACGACTACGCACTTCAACACCTTTGTCCAGTAAGCGGTCTCAGTGACAAGATGCTTAACCAGCTCCTTGTTAATTGTGCTGCTCGAGTTAGAGCTGGCGAGCCATGCTGCCACGTTGTTCCTGTGCTCGACGCTATTTTCATGTGCGCAAACCTTTTCTTCTGCTCTTTTTCAATCAGAAAAGCCGTGCGTGGTGAAAGCACTTGGGTTGCTTGAAATCGATAATAGTTGCAGAACACGCTCTTCACATGGGCTACGCCGGCTATCGGCGTTTCAGCCGAAAACTCGTCAGCTGCACCAGCCTCGACTATCCGATCGGGGTCCACTCGACAAACGCTCCGTCTTAAGACCAAGTTCAAGTCCGTGAGTGAATTTTTCGTCTTCCCACGCGACTTTGAAAATTCGAAGCGGCGTAAGCCCCGTTAGGCCTCGATAGGCTTAGCGCGTGAGCGACCGCCTCACCACTTAATAACCGGATCGCTTCTGCCGAGCGTAGGAGATGGCTACATCAGAAGACATGGACCCCCCGCATCCAGTTAACAACGCGGATGAAAACGGGGACACAAGAATAATTTCCGAACCGGGGACTAGCGCAAGCCAAGAGATCGCCGCCCACAACCAGGCGACGGACGGCTGGCAGTTCTATCGCGACGACAGCGAGAGGCTGTCAAGCACAACGACAGGCAAAAGGCTTCCAACAACAAGAAAAACATAAACGGACAGCTATCAGCAGGCGGCTGAAAGGAGACGGGCAAGTCGGTCGTCGCAACATGCGCCCGAGGAAAGGGAAACCTATGCCACCATTACCGAAGAATGACATCAAGATAATACTGAAGCCCCACAAAGGACTAATGCTCAAGGAATATCTGAGAACAGAGATACCACAAGCGATTATTCGGGCTACCGGGACAATAATCACAGGAAACGGACCGAACCAGCAAAAAATCACCGGGGAGGATTTCATACTGCGAATCCGAGAGGGAGCGAATATCATCATCGTCTCTGCACCTTCACTGGAAGTGGCGGACGTCATTCGTCGAATAACGTGCCTGGAGCTGCGAGGCAAACGACACCCCTTCAACGTGTACGTAGCGGATGCAGACGATAGCTACAAAGGGATGGTGCACGGATTCCCAGCACACACGGAATCAGCAGATCTCCAGCAACATCTGCGAGTCAGGACCCAAGGAGTCACCATCGACAGGGCCCGAATGCTAGGAAGCTCAAATACTGCTCTCCTCACCTTTTCGGGAGGCACGCGCCCCAAATGCGTGTACTACATGGGAGTAGAGATGCGGTGTACGGAGTGCAGGCAAACCAATCCAAATGTGCCTGGAGTGCATGCAAGAAGGACACCGCTCGGACGTTTGTCCGAACACGAAGAACATATGCCATGGCTGCGGACTCGAAAATCCACCCCCACAAGGACACGAATGTGAAGTGAAGCGCACCATGTGCAGGGTGGCGGGGCACGAGACGCGTCGGTGCCCGAACAAACTGATTGCCTCCAAGCGCGTGAAGATAACTCGCCAGTCTCGTTCGCGAGAGCGGTCAGGACAGAACACGAAAAAGACACTGGGGTGCTGGTTCGAGTCGACAGAAGAGGAGGACTTCTACCGGCACTGATCGAGATCCAGATCTCCACACGGAAGCAGAGCGAAGAGCAATACCCCCCCGAGGGACCCCTCCAGCTCCAGGGCTTCGCAGCGGTCGGATTCGCCACTGCCTAAAACACAGCAGGTGAGCTGGGCGAGGGTTGTTTCTCCCACTGCTCCAAAACAGAATAATGATGAAAATGATAAACGTATTCAGAAATTGGAAAAGGAAAATGCGCGACTAAGAGAACAGCTCTCAGGAGAAGAACACAAACAACAATCACCTGAGAAACAAATAACAGAGTTAGAGGCGCGCTACAATAGCACAACACACCAGCTGGAAACGCGGCGTCAGTCTGAAGAAATAGCCAAAACGAAAGCGGAGGCAGATATAAACTCTGTCTCCGCACAGTCTCCGACAACCCAAATTTCAAATAACGCGCAGATCCAGACAATGATCACGGAAAACTTCAAAATATTTATGCATGAAATGATGACATTAGTTACCCAAAGGTTAACGGAATTTCCAAAACTATGCACGAACGACTTCGAGAAACACAAGGTATTCGTGGCGGAACTTAAGGCTGTCTCGAAGGCTGTTCCCACCAAAAAAACGCGCAATTCGGCAAAAACTAAAATAAGCCACTGCGTAACAGAATCCGACGGCTCGGACACGGAAACGTCACGGGCTTAAAATAAGAGTGGGTAACATGGCTAATCACGCTAAGAAATCACAACGAATACAAAATTCAGAACAATTAGAGATATGGCAATGGAACTGCCGCTCCTTCTCCAGGAAAGCGGCAGTGTTCCGCCAGTTTATCAAAAACTCCGGAATCGCTCCGGACGTGATATGTCTGCAGCAGGTCGGGGCCAAGCCGGCCAAACGGCAGGGATACTACACTCTAAGCGACCCTCAAAATTCGAAGGTCGCCACGCTGGTGAGAAAGTCGATAAACGCTCAATTATTAACACTTCCGCAAACTGAGGGAGAGACTAATTCCATAGTTATCAGTGTGATGCCAAAGAAACGAAGTAAGGCACACGCAATAATCACAAATCTGTACAGTCCTCCCAAAAGCAAAGGAGACTACCTACCTCACATTCTCTCAGCAACAAAAGATTTAGCGGGCACCAGGGATAAGGCGCTGATAGTGGGCGATTTTAATGCACCACACATACTATGGGGATACGCGAAAACGTTGCCCAAAGGATTCCTACTCGAGCGCACCGCAACGGCCTTGGGCTTACGGGCAGTCAATCAGATCGGCAAACCGATGCGCACGGGTAACAGCATCAGCAGAGACACGGCGCCCGA
Organism: Dermacentor albipictus; assembly: GCF_038994185.2. Lineage (NCBI taxonomy): Eukaryota > Metazoa > Arthropoda > Arachnida > Ixodida > Ixodidae > Dermacentor > Dermacentor albipictus. The sequence goes on along the minus strand of NC_091822.1, from coordinate 5,552,680 downwards.
CCGTGCCTTTACAATTAACATCAGAGACGCACAATGAGTTTCCTTTGACGAAAACCTGGGAAGCGATCACGACATAATCCGCGTAGCGCTCTCCACGCCCAACATACGGAGAACAATAGGAATGACTAAATTAACTGACTGGCCTCGTTATACAGAACTCCAGAGAGCGCTGGAGGAGTCGGATACAGCCCCGACCAACATGCGAGGATGGTCTGAAATCCTTCGACGAGCACACGGGGACATCACTAAAGCCATTGAGCGTACAGTGGGGTACCGGTGATAAATTCTCACCTGGTCAGCCTATGGGAAGAGAGGCGGAAACCGGCCAAGAGGTGGAAAAGACAACGTCTAAACAAACACCTGAGACAACGCATCGCTCTCTTGGCAGAGCAAGCCCAAGGCCACGCCAACGAGCTCGCTAAAAACAAGTGGGCGACGTTCTGTGGAACCCTATCAGGAACTCTTGGAACGACCAATGCGTGGCGAATACTACGAAGCACTACTACCACTGCGGGGAAGCCTGCCATGTGTACCACCGATGAGCATACCGCGTCTTGGGAGCACAGCCATCCACAGCTTCTAGTGGACGGTTGTCCTGTGGTTGTCCTGTGGTGACTTGTCCAACTGTATCGCAGGACGGCTTGAGTAAGCTGCGCCGTAAAATCAATTGCTCTGTCGGCGATCAGGACTTCTGGGGCACCATGTCGTAAAGGATGCTTTCTACGAAGAATTTCGCCATTTCATCTGCGGTATCTTTAGGCAGAGCTTTCGTTTCGGCGTAGTGGGTGACGTAGTCGGTAGCCACAACGATTTATTTATTTGCGGATGTTGACGTCGGAAATAACCCCCACAAGTCCATTCCGATCTGCTGAAATGGTCAGGAAGGGGGCTCGATTGGCTGCAGCCAATCGAGCCCCCTTCCTGACCATGTGTGTGTTCCTGACCGTTTGTGTGTCTTCCGTCGCTGGCAGTCTCGGCATGATCTGACATAATGGTCAACGTCGGCGGTCAGGCGCGGCCAGCAACACTTCTCTTGTATCCGTGATAGCGTACGGGAGAATTCGAGGCGCCCGGCGTTCGCACAGTCATGTAGGGCATGCAGTACTTCTGGATGCAGTTCTGAGGGAACAACAAGAAGGTTCTTCTTTACGAGGATGTCGTTTTACAGGGAAAACGAAAGCAATCCTCCCCTAAATGCCTAGGGACAACGTCGTTGTTGCCTTCCAAATATTCGACGAGGTTTTTCAGCTCCGCGTCGGCTCGTTGTTCTTCAGCGAAGTCTTCCACGCTTATTGGGATTAGGCAGTCATCATCATCCTTGTCGTCTTGCGGCGGCGGGTCAATAGGGCCACGCGATAGGCAGTCGGCATCAGAGGGCTTCCGTCCGGATTTGTAGACGACGGTGATGTCGAATTCCTGGAGTCTGATACTCCATCGTGTGAGGCCAACTGAAGGGTCATTTAAATGTGCCAGCGAACACGAGGCATAATGGCCGCTTACGACTATTTATTTACTCATTTATTTATTTATTTATTGGGTACCTGTTTTGCCATTCAGGCGTTACAGCAGGGAGGGTACAACTCATATAAACAAAAACTCAAAATTACATTCATAAAGCATGGAAGAAATCATCATTTGAACAAATACAGACAATGTCAGGTGGCAGAGTATTCCAATCTCTTATAGTACGAACAAAGGAAGAGTAGCGGAAAGCGTCGCTTTTAAAAGGAATCTCACGTATTTTTTTTGCGTGATCTCGCCTTTTAGAAACTTATGCGGGGGGCTGAAAATACAATTCTCTAGCTATCCCCGTTTTAGAGTGGTATATGCTGTGAAGAAATTTTAATCAGATTTTGACGACGGTATTCAAGAAGATGCCAATTTAGTGCTTTTTTGCTTTCTGTCATGCTAAGCATCCTGTAATAATTGCCAAGGACAAACCGTAAAAGTAAGGAGCCTGCCGTAAAGGTAAGGAGAAATTTCGTGTTAGTCTAAATTAGGGCAAGGGATTCTTTTTCCGTTGTAAAATAATTGACTTCCGCTTTCGGCAGCACGTGGCTAGCGTAAGGAATTATCCTTGAAAACCCGTCTTTCCTTTCGACTATCACGGTGCCGTGACCTAGGCTACTTACCTCGGTGTGGACCACGGTGTCGGCGTTAAAACCAGTGAACACTGGCTTAACGGCAGGTGTCGTTTAAGGTCTTCGAATGCTTCGATCTGTGGCGTTTCCAACTTGAACTCGACATCAGATTTTCTAGGATATGTCAATGGCTTGGCGATGCGTGAGAGGTCTTTGACGAAGCGCCTACGTGATAGACACACAGGCAAAAGAATCTGCGCACTTCGTTCTTGTTTGTGGGCTGTGGAAAATCAGAGATGGAAGATGATACCGCGGATTAGCACGGATTCTAGATTTACGGATGGCGTGAGCCCTGCTAAGTTGATGGCCTCTAGTATTGTCCCTGGTTGCTAGTTCTAGTAGAATCCCTGGCTCCGGACAGGCAGCCATTGGAATCGGAGCCTGGCAACGTTTAACGTTAGAACGTGACCTAGTGAGACGAGTCTAGCAGTGTTATTGGAGGAAATAGAGGGTAGCAAAAGGGTTATAATAGGGCTCAGTGAGGTTAGGAGGACAAAAGAAGCATATACAGTGCTAAAAAGTGGGCACGTCCTGTGCTACCGAGGCTTAGCGGAGAGACAAGAACTAGGAGTCGGATTCCTGAATAATAAGGATATAGCTGGTAACATACAGGAATTCTGTAGCATTACCGAGAGGGTGGCAGGTCTTGTTGGGAAGCTTAATACGAGGTACAGATTGAAGGACGTGCAGGTTTACGCCCTTACATCCAGTCATGATTACTAGGAAGTCGAAAGCTTCTACGAAGACGTGAAATCGGCGATGGGTAAAGTCAAAAGAAAATACACTATACTGATATGGGCGACTTCAATGCTAGGGTAGGCAAGAAGCAGGCTGGAGCGAAGTCAGTGAGGGAATATGCCATAGGTTCTAGGAATTGCAGGGGAGAGTTATTAGTAGAGTTTGCAGAACGGAATAATATGCGCATAATGAATAGCTTCTTCTGCACGCGGGATAGCCGAAAGTGGACGTGGAGGAGCCCGAATGGCAAGACTAGAAATGAAATAGACCTCATACTCTGCGCCTCAGTCATCGAGGCATTACGGAATCAGGGTGTAGACGAGCCATATGTAAAAATACTGAAAGATTTGTATAGCGGCTCCACAGCCACCGTAGTCCCCCATAAAGAAAGCAACAAAATCCCAATAAAGAAAGGCGTCAGGCAGGGAGATACGAACTCTCCAATGCTATTCACAGCGTGTTTACAGGAGGCATTCAGAGACCTGGACTGGGAAGAATTGGGGATAAGAGTTAATGGAGAATTCCTTAGTAACTTGCGATTCGCTGGCGATATTGCCTTGGTTAGTAACTCAGGGGACCTATTGCAATGCATGCTCACTGACCTAGAGAGGCAAAGCAGAAGGATGAGTCTAAAAATTAATCTGAAAAAACTAAAGTAATGTTTAACAGTCTTGGAAGAGAACAGCAGTTTACGATAGGTAGCGAGGCACTGGAAGTGGTAAGCGAATACATCTACTTAGGGCAGGTAGTGACCGCGGATCCGGATCATGAGACTGAAATAATAAGAATATCAATGGGCTGGGGTGCGTTTGGCAGACATTCTTAAATCATGAACCGCAGCTTGCCACTATCCCTCCCTCACGTATGGTACTCACGTATGGGGCAGAAACCTGGAGGCTTACGAAAAGGGTTCTGCTTAAATTGAGGACGACGCAAGGAGCTATGGAAAAAAGAATGATGGGTGTAACGTTAAGGGATAAGAGAACTGCAGATTGGGTGAGGGAACACACGCGAGTTAATAACATCTTAGTTGAAATCAAGAAAAGGAAATGGGCATGGGCAGGACATGTAATGAGGAGGGAAGATAACCACGGTCCATTAAGGGTTACAGACTGGATTGCAAGGGAGGGGAAGCGTAGCAGGGGGCGACAGAAATTTAGGTGGGCGGATGACATTAAGAAGTTTGTGGGGACAATGTGGCCACCATTAGTACATGACCGGGGTAGTTGGAGAAGTATGGGAGAGGCTTTTGCCCTGCAGTGGGAGTAACCCGTCTGATGATTATGATAAGTATTGTCGCAAGCTGACTAAGGTGGTCGTGGCAACTGCCGTCCACAACAACGACGTCATCCAAGTAGACGAGGCAAGCCTCCCACTTCAATCCTGCTCATACCGTGTCCATCACGTGCTGTAACGTTGCAGGTGCCGAGCACATACAGAATGACTTGAGCTTCAATTATTGGAGGCCGTACGGTGTGATCAAGGCGGTTTTCTCGCGATCCCTCTCATCGACATCTATTTGCCAGTAGTCAGTCTTGAGATCCATCGACGAAAAATACTTACTGCTGCAGAGCCTGTCGAATACGTCGTCTACGCGTACGAGCATGTATACGTCCTTCTTCGTGATCTTGTTTAGCCGACGATAATCCACACAGAAACGCACGGTTTGGTCCTTTTTCTTCACCAAGACAACAGGAGACACCCACGTGCTCTTAGAAGGCTGGATGATTTCGTCACGTAGCATTTCATCGACTCGTTGCTTTATGACTTCTCGTTCTCCCGTTGAAACTTGGTACGTCCTCTGACGGAGTGGACAGGCGTATTCTTCCGTTATTATGCGATTCTTTGTAATTGTTGTTTGTCGAATCCTCGATGACATCGAATACAGTATTTGTATCGTGGGAGAATACTTTTGTGCTGTTGCTGCTTGATGATATGGGGACTCAGACACAGGCGTATCTACAGGCACCCCCCCCACCCCCACTGTAGAGCCCCCAGGAGGGGCGCTTTCCTCCCCTTTTTAAGAACTGCGGCCAAAGTTTGCCTCCCCCCCCCCCCTCCATTTTAGAAAGCCAGGCGTGCGCCGCCTGCAGTCCCAACCAAGATCGCTCTAGTCGAAAGAAAAACGCTTGAAGCCTTGATTATTGGAGTCTGGCCTCTCCACCAGCAACACTCGGAGTCTCGGTCACATTTGTTCTTCAGAGATCTCATCACTGCTTGTATATCGCACGCACGGTCTACTCGGTTCCAGCTAGTAAATTTCCCCACCTCTACACGTATAAAGCAGTATTTCAAGAATTGACCTAAACATTGAGTGGGGCTAGTTCGTCTGTCACATTATTAACCTCAAACGCGCAATTGAAGTCCCCAGTTCTTTTATATCTGCGTTTATTTGTTTGGCCGTGAAAGGTTTTCTCGTGGTGAAATGCGAGGTAGCGCAAAGCGTTCGCTTCTTGTTGCCGGCGCTCTTCATAACGCCAGCGCTGTGACCACGAGTGCTCGTGTTCACTGAGTGATATGTCTTTATATTTCCCTATGCGTGCGTGACACCATGTGCATCTACTGGCGTGTGCGAGGAGGGGGGATTTTGGTGAGAAGGCATGCATCTCTCTCTCCCCTCCTAGACACATACTTGTGAAAGCGGGCACTGTCGGTTGCGCACAAATCCAACAAAACTGCAGCTGGTGCCAAGTTTTCTCTTAGAACTGAGCCCACATAGGTACAATTTTTTTTGCGGCGAAGCTGTATATAGCTAGGGTTCTGCGCATTTTTGTTCTCCGTGAACAAGAACTATCACCATAAATGGGTCATACCCCCGTAAGCATTTATACTCCCGTAGGCAAGCAAAAAATGCAATGGCTGATAGCCCGATAAGGCAGAGGCTAGAACCACTCAGCAAAGAGAAGCGAACAGTGCTCAAATTCTTTCTAGTCACGCATACAACACACAGAACACGAAGTCGAAAACTGGCATCATCAATGGCTCATACCCCGTGAACAAAAGCTTATACCCCCGTAAGCAAGCAAGAAATGCAATGACTCATAGTCCCGTAAAGTTCATGGCTACTCACCTTCCTTGAATTAGCTACGATGGCACTATTCTTGTTTTCGTTCTCGGTGATTTCAATGTGGATGTGTCGGTAGCGAAAGGGGAGTGGTTTACGCTTCCGTGTTTCAGACATATCCCTTGAGATGCCACACCGATCCGTCCCAACCGACCCCTCCTGCAGCGATTTCACATTATCAGCGAATGTGATTGCAGTTGCGAGTAAATAACTTATCGCTTTTGAGTGACTTGAATAAGTGGCTTTTTGTCTGTTTACGACAAGGGCTTCTATTTATCAATCGGCGACTTTGTTTAGTGACTTGAGTGAACAGTCGGATATATTTTAGGGACTTAGACAAGAATGGCCTTTTAGAACCCAGGTAAATATTTAAAAGCTACATGCAGGTGGCCGAAACTCTCCGTTCGATGCCTAGGCTCCACGACCATGATGAACCAACGGTTGCCTTCACGTTGGCAGCCCTCACATTGTGATTGTGTTTCACAGCACAGTGGCCTTCATAGTCTTCTCATTGTGCTCACAAAATTGCTGATTCTTTATTATTTACAAAACCAATTTGAATGCGTTTAAGCGCTGTCGGTTCAGCGGTGTTACTAAATTTATGTGATTGGTGAACGTGAGCAAGCATGTGAGAGAGCTAATTTACCAAATACAAATCACATTTTCTGTTCAGATTTAGGGCACAGCAGGCTGAGCTCGTTCACGCGCGTCTGAACGTTTCGGTTTCTCACGGCCTCCAAACCAATCACTACTTCACAGCGGCTTTTAGGCAGATGAAGGGCGAAAATGCGGTGTTTGACCTACATGTACAAAGCTCGGGTAATTGTCATCGTTGTGCTAAGATATGCGGTCAAGCGCGTACTGCATGATCTAGTTCTGCTACCACGAACGTCGAGAAGAACATAACGTTTTAGGATAATATGTAGAATAAGTGTAGTTTGATGCTATGAAAACTACGTTATTTGTGTTCTTTTGATCGTGCTGTACTTGTAACCTTCCAATCTGAAGGGAATGAGAAAATTTAAGCGCTCATAATTCTTTATGTAAATAATAAAGGTAGGGGAATGTAGATTTTTTCGAATTCAAATCTCATGCGAATTGTAAGTATAGAACGTTTAATCGAATAGACAAGCCCAGACGCTCGTATTTACAGCAGGAATATTTATTTCTATATGTCTATGCAGCAGGAACACGCTTGTACTGTAGACAGCCAACTCTCGCAGAGTTTCAATTGTCTTAAACACAATATGAATACAAGGGTCATAAAAAGAAATTCACGAATAGCCGCGTGATACCTTTACAGCCGGGTGGAATACAAGCGTTGTAGGCATATGGGCGTGTCCCGCGCCGAGGGATTACGTTTAACATTTGTTAGCTGGTGAAAAGTGGTCACCGGAGAAAGATGAGGAAGTGCACGTGCCAAAATTTTCGTTTCGTAAAAAATAATGGCAATAATATTTGGCCAGAGAGAAACCCTCATTTTGCTTAGTTGACACTTCGACATTTTATTCTGAGCTGTGGCACAAAAAAATAACGTGGACGAAGAAAACCCGGGAGGACAGTGTAAACGAGAACATCATGAACGAGTGGTAAATTTTATTTCAGTGATTCTTTATTGTGAACACAAAACACTGTGAGCCAATCAGGATTTATTACAAAGATATATGTGAAACACTTGTCCATCCACAAACTAGGAAGCAGCCTTCAAGTGTGTACACGTAAGGCATATTTAGCAGATTGTTAAAATAATGTGGTGTTTAACGTTCTCAAACTGCAACGTGGGCTATTAGGGGCGTGGTAGTGTTGAGGCTCCACATTCATTTCGACCATCTGGTGTACCTTAACGTGCATCTACGTCTAAGTACAGGAGCGGTCTTATTCCGACCTTCTCGGAGCGAGCCCACTGCGACCGGGAATCGAACCGCTGCAGAAGCGACGTGGCGTGTCTTGAGGCAACAGATGCTTGACTCTGCTGAAGAAGCGCAAGCGCCACCTGTTTATAGCGAGCCAACTAAGCGCTGAAAGAGGTCTGTGCATAATAACCATCGACATTTAGTTTGGAAGTCGAGAGTATAACGAAGCCTCTTTGGTCGGGATGGTACATACTTAAATGGAAGAGGCCTGGGCGCCGACCAAAATGGTTTAACAAGATGTTTACGTTTCGGCTTCTCTATGGGAGCCTGATTGTGAACAAGGCTACTGTGGGGTAGCCGAAACGTAAATATATTTTTAAAGCATTTTCGTCGGTGTCCGGATCTCTTCCCTTTAGGTACACATTTAGCTTTATGCGCGCTAGCCACATGCAGCAACGCGAGGCATTTTCATTTGAGACACACGCAGGGACGAAGCCTTGATTTAATGTAATGATGTAGGCTCGTCAAGCTGCCTGTAAGCAGATTTTTTCCCTCCACCCTCCCATCTATGATGGCAAATAAACATTATCATTATTATGTTGAAACCAGTTGGCCGTAGGTCTCAGGACATAAGAGGCTGTAGTTGTATTCAACTCAATGTGCCTTGATTTATGTGTGAGAACTTTCACATTGCCATGATTACGCTATCGTTGGGAAACACTTGTGGGTTTTTCTCCAGGAGGTGTTTATTGCAAGCAAGCCGGCAACGACGAATATTTTTCAGAGAGATATGCGGGCAAGCAGGCAGAGACAGCCATTTAAGCCAATATTTTTACTGGAAGATAGTGAGCAAGTTTTCAAATTCATGCTCAATATGCATATTGACCTTGCATAGCCGTGATTACAGCATGAAATGGGTCCATGCGAAATTCAAACATCTACATGCGAACATCTTCATCACGCTGCTCGAAACTGTTAAAAACAGCAATGAAAAACAGCGGACAAAGTTCGGAATGCCGGTTATTACTGCGACTCTGTTAAACAGCAAGTTTTACGGGGAATACCGTCAAGGAATCGTATACATATAACGTATGAAGAAAGCAACAAACCGCTCAAGACCTTGGCTGTAGAAACTTAGTGTGAGTGTATCAAGGAATAATGCTACGAGGTTTGATAAGTTAGGTTGCGACATATGCGCTCCCCGTGACGTGTTCTTTTTGAGAGCTTAGTTACATTGCCTTATTATTACCGAACAAAGAATCATGTGCCGGTTCAGAAAGAACACGAATGGTGAAGTTCAGAAATGTATCCTTGTCGGTACGACATGCTGAAAGTGAAGTGCCAGAAACCGGTACAACACATGTTCTGAAGCCTCAATGATGAAGTCTCGAGTCCCAAAACTACACTTGAGCTGAGCGGCCCTGTAATTGAAAGGACAATTTGTTAATTTCGATGAACCAGACTTTTTTCAATTGCAGCTATATTTCAGTGCATGACTTTTTTCCCAATTTCATCTGCACTGGATTGCGGCCACGGAGGCAGAGGACCAAAGCCTCACCATTGTACTCCGAAAGAGAAGAGTAGCCGCCAAGCCACAATCGCCATGCTTTTACAGGGAACTTTTTTAGTAAAGTACAATGTGATAACTTGTTTAAGTATCTTGTTTAGCTATATCAGACTTGCTCAAAAAAGCTACGCGGACATCGCGATATACAGGAAACCTAGGGCAAGACCAACGTGTAACAGACGAACTAGCTCGTTACATCCTACTTCGCTTGGCACAAGCAGGCGTCCCATTCAGCAGTGTAAACACGTCACAGCTGCCCTCTTAGATCAGCCAACGAGAAGTGAGTCAAGAATCCACCTCAGACGTCCATTCTGCGCGAAGTTCAAGTCCCACTCATTCAGTGAAACGTCCGCACATACTTCCGCATAGCAGAAACGCGCATCTGTATGGCCGCGCGAAATTCATGTAAAGTGTGAATAAGCCCTAAGCAGCCTACAGTTCGTTGTAAACTACAGTGAATTCTATGGTGAGGCGGATCACCAAAGAGGGCGTACTGGATTCGCTTCTTCTAGAACAAACATTTCATCGCTCTTGTTACTAGTTTTCACAGCGAGAAGCTTATTAACCACAAGCTCATCTAAGATCAAAGTGCACATTTACATTACACGCTGCCGTCCCCATTGAGGTTACCAGCTACAACCTTCAAGTTTTGTGCTTGCATGCGTGCGCGTATGAGCGCGTGAGTACTTGTGCGTGTCTTTATTTTGTACCAGCATGAAATAAGGGATAACGCAAGGTCTGTGATGAGATGTTAAAGGGAGGCTCCCCTTGGCTGTGTCTTGAAGGCACAACTTCTCAAAGACTGAGGCCTTGGCTGGTCTGCACCAAGATCACAGTGTACGTGATGATGGCACCACCCATCTGCAGCGTGACGAGAAAAAGGAAGAACATCGCTATTTCAATCACACGTATATGTCAACAAGGCTTAAAGACACTAATGAGAAAAATTGTAGTAGCGCAGCTCTTAGGTGCCCGTTCCTGGGTTGAGCGTCAGCGTGCCTCGGCGTTTTTGTACCTCGTAACCAAGTGAATGAGCCCAGCGAAAGAATGTGAAGGCGGAGTGCAGCGGGAGACCAAAGCAGGGAGTGCGATGAGGAAAGTTGAGGGGGAGGCTACAATGAAAGCATGAGGAGGAAAGTGGAGGAGGAGGGGAGACGGCCTGGCACATGCGCTTCGTGGCCGGTGGTAAAGCCCCTAAAGAAGAAAGTAATGACTTCCTCTGAACTTAGCCGCTTTCTCTCTCGCTTGCCGCGCCTTCGGAGAGCCCACCCTTTTATTGATCGAAGCGCCATGGTCACGTGCTAGCGCGCGATTTTTTTGGTCCGCAGGAGACGCCGGCTCCATTCCCGAGTATCGAAATCGCGCTTCGGTTGGTTTCCGGCGGCGGAGTTTTGGCAGGAAGTGTTTCGCTAGCGTTGGCGTCATTTACGTATTGCCAAGCCGGTTTTGTGCTTATGGGTGCAACAATCGAGAATGCAAGGGGAAAAGACTGTTCGTTATTCCATCCGGAAGAAGCAACGCGGCTCGTCGAAAGATTTACTAAAGAAACTAACGCAGCTTACTAAAAAAACTAAACATTTATGCAACATTACTGAACTTGCTGCTTATTTGTCTACATAAGCATTATGCGCACATTATCGTGTTCTGTATAGAACTATACCTAACCTTTCCTGATGTTTAGTATTTCTTTTGCAGAAGTTGCTTACCTGCAAGTTAAATTTTATTTTTGCTTTGTAGGTAGTATATTTATCACTTTTTATTGTGGTTTTATTCTTTGAAAACTATTTCCTACGCTGTGCTCCTTAGTTACATTCTTTTATCTTTTTGTGCTACACTCTCATGCAGTTTTCTGGGCATATAGGAATTGAAAGTGTAGTTGGCTAAATACGTCACAGGTCTAAGCATGTAGTGTGCCCACCATTGTTTATCACTGATATATCTACAGTTACTTCTGTGTTCCCGTAGTAACAGCCACTGGCAAATACACATTTGGCAAGCTTGAATTTCTTGAAAATTATTATGAAGGGCAGTATTCTTCATGCTGCACTAACTTCAGTAGTAAATAGGTACAGACTGATTTGGATCCCTTGTGACCTACACAAGATGCCTTTTTTGCATTAAAAATGGGGGCTCACCCACATGTCTTGCTATATATGTGGTTTGCCTCAGTGATTTCACTTGCGAGGTTTTGCGGTGGATGAAAACAAATGAACAATTGTAACCCAACATGAAGCTCCGTCATGGAAATGTACGGCCAAGTTGGACAACCATACTGGTCTTCTGAACGAAATACGGTGATCTCTTACACACATGATAAGATACCGGCAAGTTTGCCCTATGCACGCTTGACCACATGTGAAAGGGGCACTGTACACTGCCTGTGACACAGACTAGACAACTTTTGGTGGTACCTTGAACCGAGTAACCTCGCTTACTTGCTTGCCCTTCTCAATTCACTTGCACAATACTTTGCATATTCTGCATACTTTCTTTTTCACTACATATATAGGCACCCTGACAAGAAAGGCTTGCTAAAAGATACCACTAAAATTGTACTGTGTCTGTCAGGGGTAGTGTAGTCTATTCTTGTGATCGTGTGTATATTTGGTCAAATTTACTTGCAGCAAACTGGCCGGTGCCTCACGTGCCTAAGAGAGCACCATAATTCACTCACCGGGCCAGTATATTCGTCCCACTTGACCATGCACTGATGGGACTGGGGCTGCGCGCCAGATTTAGATTGTTCATATGTTTTGTTCACCTATGGCAACCAATTTACCAACAAGATTGCTGAGGAACGCCACATAAGAAGACTGCGTCACAATCTGTTTACTGAATTGTGCACAACCACCGTAATAAGAACTTTGTTTGTTGCTACTAGTTTCAGGCACATGATTTCTTGTCAATTCTTCTGCTTGACTTATAGAGCAGTTATGCAATCAATTTTGAAAGTTACGTAGTTCCTGAGTATAATTTTTGTTTTCCGTTTTTCACATGCTATGTTGAAGGAAGGACCCTTTTTAATTAAAACTGAATTAACTTTTCAAATACAATTGGGAGTCTTATCATTGCATTTAGGATACACATCAGTGTACATACCCATACTAGATTAGAAACTAATTGTTTCAATAATTCACCAAGCACAAATATACTGTGCCCGTTGTATCTGACACTCACATTGCGACTGTGTTCCAAATACCACAAATCGGCAGTTATCCAACATAATTTGCGAAAACAACTTAAAACATTATTGGTCCCCATGCAATGGGTACTTACATGCATCATCATGGTTGCTCAATCTCAAAATCAGTGTGAAAAATTTATTATTGGCATATTAAGCATAGTACATACCAAGTATGGCTAATCGCGGATGGAACATTAATTTTGTCTACCGCTCAACAGTAGAAGCCAGTGGGACATCCCCTTCTTTTCAAAAAATTTGTTTGCGATGCCTAGTGTGACGTCTGTGGCAACTCTTAGCTGATGGGTGTTCCTACTTGCTTATGCTATAAATGGGAATGTGTTGTCATTGCAAGAGGAGATTAATGTGCGACTGGACTGTTGTTGTTTGGAGATACTTTTTGTCATTAGCAATGTTATTCTGGTGCCTGGCACATTGGCCCAGTGCTAATGTCACAGAATTTTGGGAAAGTGAAAATATTCTCAAAAGTGGTTCTCAAAAGAACTGCCCCTGTTTGGCAGAGTGGTGAGGGACGTGGGGCGTTCTGCCACTTTTTGGTTACGATGTTTTCTGAAATACTGAAATGAAACTTAGCGTAGTCCCACAACTATATAGATATTCGTGGCATGTTTGTGCCTGCTAATATATTATGGCTGAATGTTCATTACGCCTTTCGAAAGTTAATTTCAATTATATTTTCCAGACTCCACCGTCGCCGATTACTAGACGGACCCAATGAGGCTAAAAACTAGCCTTTCCTCGCTGCTTTCCTGTGAAGTTAAATAGCAGGTGATCATGTAAGAATGAACTTGCAACATGTGAGCAGTAGCCAAAGCTTCATACAGGTTATGCTGGTGGTGGAATGCTAAGAGAAACCGCAATATTTATTTGTTTACTTATTCATTTATTAATTATTTATTGATACGTCATGAATGCATTACTGGTTTCCAGCAAGGAATCAGGTAAGATAAAGAAATATCGTTGCATCACACTAAACATGTTATTTGAGAAAACATAATTTACGTAGCACAGTACCATGATGAAACGTTTTCAGGCAACTACTCTGCTTTTGATACGAATTCATGAAAACTGTGAAATTTGAAGGAACAAAGCTGTAAGGTTAACAAATCTTACTCATAAGTAAAAAATGAGATCACATTTCTATTGGACCTAATACCATAATTTAATCTGGCAAATTTGAGTATGATGTGCTGCTCTAATACACAATCACTAATTTGTGAGTGGATGCGCAAGACTCTCAAGCATTGCAACAATATCATGTAAGCTGTAAATTCATATATCAAATTTGTTGACCTTAGGCATAGCAGATGGAGTTTGCAGAACTGCGTTATCTGTTTCTGGCACAGAAATGTGAATTATTAAGTTTTGTGGTGTTTAATTTCTTAAACCCGCCAAATATTTTGTCCTGTAACAAGTAGAATTTACCTGTCTCAAATGCCGAAAACCTAATTCAAATTAGTCCTGTGGCTGTCTCAAAAGTATTTCTGTATTTTGGATGTATTAGAGTAGGAAAATTTAGAGAAATAACGGAATCGTGCTAGTTATTTTTTTCTAATTTACAGTTGCAAACTTAGTAAGCTCTTTTCCTTCAAGTTTTGTTATCTTCAGCAATTTCTAATAAGAATTGATGGCGTCAATGTAAAAGCTATGATTTTCAAGTTTTTCTGATGTAGCCAACTTCATCAAATTTGGCCCCATAGTTGCCGAGAAAAATGATTTTACTGTTCATGTGCATTACGTAGAAGGTCCCGAGCTAAATATTTCTTTTAGGCATTGTGTGTGTCGGTCTGGTTTGTATTTGTCACCCTAATTTTAGAATATTGGCTCTGGTCTCAAAATTGTTTAGCTTACAACGAAATTGAAGCTTTTAAACTTTGTACGATATATGGTGCACTTATCTATGAAGGCACCTATTTGCCACATTTTGCAAGGACTGCAAGTGTTATTTTCGCACAAACATAAACTAAAATGCTGTGTGGTTTCGTAAGGATGACACAACATTGCAGTGCTCATTCATATCAGTCTATTTTCAGGCTTTAGTATTCAACCATTTAATGTGCAATGCTGGAACAGGCAGTCATATTGCAGTTTTAATGGTAAGACTTCTTGTCCTAATCGTGCCTGTTATTGCCAGGTGTCAACTGGAATCAAGTCTGCCACTGATATTTTTACCTCATGTTTCGGGCGTTCGCACCACCACCTTTCACCGGGGAGCATGTTGGCAGCTACAGTTTGTGTGTTGCAAGTTGTAGTCTGAAGCGTGTATGTAACATATATGAAGCATGTATCTAGCCTGAAGTGCAATAAACATTTCAAACGGAATACTTTGTGGTTGTAGCACCAATTTTTTTGCCGCTGCATTTACTGTAGTCCATATTGCCTACAGTACAGTTCTCATGAACTTTGGTAAATTGCAAGCACTTTACACACATGCGCTTAGGTTCTATAGGCATTTGCCTGTAGGGACCCGAAAGCAACTGCATAGAAATATTCTATAGAAATTTGTCTTTAGCATCTCTAAGGCAACTCGACAGACATAGAGGTTTGTCTATAGAGGTTTGTCTATTCTATAGAGGTTTGTCTTTAGCACCTTCAAAGCAACTCCATAGAAATTAACATGGCAAGCTGGGCGAGTTGGTGACTGCGCTCGTATTGTGTACTTCCTTTCGTCTTTCGTCCGGGTGGCACTGCCCACCCATAAGAACATGTCCATAGAAATATTCTATAGAAATTTGCCTTTAGCATCTCTAAAGCAACTCGATAGAAATGTTCTACAGAAATTTGTCTTTAGCATTTTTAAGCAACTCGATAGAAAAAGTCTATAGAAATTTGTTATTAGCATCTGTAAAGAAACTCGATAGAAATGTCTTATAGAAATTTGTCTATAGGATATTAAAAGCAACTACACATAAATGTTCTACAGAAACGTGTCTTTAGAGTTCCTAAAAGAATGCGGTGGCCAAATAACGCTTGGAACTCTATAGGAAAATTCTATAGGTAATCACAATAAACACAATAGGATTGTATAAAAAAATTTTAAAAGACTCTAAAAAACACATTAACATTTTTTGTAAGTGATATCTGCTCCTGCAAAGGGTGATGGCTAGCGGTTACGAGTAAGACTCGACGAGACACTCTCTTGGGTGTTGTCGTCGTTAACACTGGTGGCACGATTTCTCCCCGACGAAGGGCCGCTTTCGCTGTTGGTGAAAGGAAAGCGTGCGAAGAAAGGCGTAGTGTCGCGCAAGACGGACTACGCGGCGACAATGACTACGACATGGCGTCAGAGTAGCGCGTGTCGTCTGCATGGAAACAAAGCGCTGCATGAGTAAAAGTCTGTCTGCTGCGGCTGCTGTGAATCGCTCCCACGCGTCAGCCTTGCGCTCCCTCTCGTGATCTTCCGATTATCGAGGCAGTCGCGCCAAACTTCACTTATTTGAAATGTGCCGCACGAGGTATATGTCCGCGTCAGCGACGCTACTCCCAGCGTTCTCTTCCTAATATAAATCGTTTACTTATATAATCACAATACAAAATACTGACACGCGAAATGAAAACACTATAAAGCTGCACTCAAATTTTGCATTAGGGAGTATCGTAATCGTGCGTAAATTTTCTTAGGTGTGTAAGCAAATTACTCTTCCACGATACCAAAAAAAAAAGCCGCCCTTACCATGAGAAAGTGCTTGTTAAGCCAGAAAAGATGCAAAAGCGAAAGACAGAGTGCGACGCCGCCTTGAAATTCCCACACTTGAACACCGGGACGCCATGTATGTTAAAGCCGTCCATTTGAACCTAGTTTTAGAGCGCAGCTCTTAAAGCGCCCCTCACCAGGTCTGGCCATCTTGAGCTGACAAGTGCAGAGTATACAATGCGCGATGGCGATCGTGCTGCAAAATAATACATCGCTATGCGCCGCGGAAGGATCTGAAATTTCAAACCAAACGCCGTTTTTCCTGCTCGCGGCCGCCGTGCTCCAAGCCGGAGGATGACGTAGACGTGCTAGTGCGCCTATGTGCACATTTTCGCACTGTGATGTCGCTAGTGGTGACACGGGACTGCGAGAATTATTCAAGCCAGCATCTTTATTTGTGTAATATGCTGCTAGAATAGGTGATTTAAAGCTTAGAGAAATAATAAAACACACAAACCGAATGTCTGCATGTTTTTGTTTTACTTCGCACCGCAGCAAGAGAGATGTCCTTCTGTTTCGTCTGCTTGTTCCCACGTCGTGCGGTCGCACGTACAGACACCGAAACTATGTCCTTTTCTACCGTGTACCAGTACGGGATCATGCTCTGTGATCCGCTTGTTTCTGCCTCAGTATTCGTGTAGCACAGACATACCGCTAGTCAGGTGTCCTCGTGCACAGCGCGCAAAATCGTGTGCTGCGCGAAACGAGACAATCGCAACAGTTCGCACGTGACGCCATCAGCCGAAGTGCGCCGCGCCACAAAAAAGCGAGGAGAAAAAAAATGAAGGCGGGGCCCGTGACGTATGCGTCACGCGATTCTCGAGGTCCTGTATGGGAGAACGCACGGAAGGAATTTCACTTGTGGAGGCTAGACGGGGCAAGTGAATTGGAGACCGTGTCGCTGGAGACAGTGTGGAGACACTGCCAATTGGAGACAGTGTGCGTTGGAGACCGTCACAACAAACGAAGAGATATTTTATAATAAGAGATTGACACCCGACCGGACATTACAATACAAGTCAAAGTAATTAAAGCATAATGTAAATCAATATCTTCTATTGGACAACGCCTGTAACATAAGAATGGTGCGAGGAAACAAAAAATGCGTAGTTCAAGTTATTTAAGAAAGAGTGCAGTTAAGGGCATGAATCCTACGCAGTTCTCGTACACATGCCCCCATTGCGACGTTCCAGGCACCCTGCAACACATGGTCCAGGATTGCCCACTGCGTGACACATCCGCAGAGCCTACCTCACAAGCTCCACAAGACGACTCCGATGAAAGTCGCCCCATAGAAGCACAAGAAGAGCGCCCCAACTCACCGCAGATATATACAACTGAAACGTGGGAGGCGAAGCTTTCCTCTGATGACCTGGACGACCAACGCAGTCTCGTCGCCCGGGCCAAGGAGGCAACCCAAGCCAGAGGGTTCTTGGAGTAAGGAATCCTCCCACCTAGGGTGAACCGGTTCTGACTCGGTTTACCGTTTCGGAAAATAAAAGTTTATTTTTTTTCTCTCTCTCTCTTCGTTTGTTAGCTTATTGCTAATTCTTTGCTCCATTCCAGCCTTGTGTTTTGCCTTTTTTTGCCTTGCGTTTTCCACTGCTCATAACCACACCCCTTTTTGTGCGCTCTGTACTTGTAACCAGTGGCGTAGCCAGAAATCTTGTACGGGGGGGGGCTCATTTTACAGTTTGGCCTCCTCCTTATAGGAATTGTGAAAGGATCAAATACATGAATAATAACTGCATTTCCATTGCCAAAGATGCTGCAAACAAATTCTTGAACGCTATGCCCTGTTAAGACAGATAAAATATGTATTTTTTTCATAAAAGACTATACTCGTATGTCCCAAAAATTGTGCCCGAAATAACTGATATCAATGCTGCCATGTTTTTTGTATATTTAATAAGTAAAGCAAATAGCACACGAACTTTAGAGCTACATCAGTTACAACCAGCAAAGCAGTGCATGCCGCTGATACGAAAAATGTAAAGTTGAGGACAAGCATTTTAATAAAACTTTGGTAGTCTCCCTGCCTTTCTCTCATTTGCATCTCTCTCTCTATCTTTATCTCTGTCATTCAAGAACCTTGCTTCCATTTTGTACATATGTAACGACAAGGGAAAACTCTCAATGACGCTGTTCTTTGTTAGAATGTATTGCGCAGGAGCATCTGTCACCGGTCGTGTACTGTGAGTAATTGCTCCGATATTATAGTCGCAACAGAGATCACGTATAAAAATCAGTTCTCCAAAATATACCAGCGGGATTCAAATGAAAGTGAGCCAGTGCGAATATATGACAAACGGGTACTTTATTTAAAAGTACCCTGCATGAGCATTTAGACATTTATCCCTCTGACTAACGGGTCGTGTGATTCCCGTCTCATAAAACTCCTTGGGTTGCTGCTTCAAAAAGTCTGTAACTGACTCTTTCACGTCATCGTCCGACACGAATCTGGTTCCCTTGAGCTGTTTCTTCAAATGCTCCAAAATGTGAAAGTCCCAAGGCAACAGGTGGGGGCTGTATGGCGGATGTTGCAGCGTTTCCCACTTGAACTTTGCCAGTTTTCGATTAACCACATCAGCGACATGGGGATGGGTATTGTCGTGGAGCAAAATGACTCCATTGCTCAATTTTCCGCGTCGTTTGTTCTTAATTACGACACGTAGCCGATCCAACGTTTCCCAATATCGGAAACGATCGATATGTTCTCCAGGTTTAGCAAATTCTATAAATTATGGTCCCTGACGATCGAAAAAAACTTTTCGGGCAGAAATGACGGCCTTTGCTTTCGTTGGGGTAGTGAACTCGAATGTTTCCTCTGTAAGCTTTGCCGTCGTGTTCTAGGCTCGTAGTAGTGGCACCATGATTCGTCCCCGGTAACAATTGCATGCAAAAAGTCGTCACCCTAATCGTGATACCGGATTAGATGAGTCAAGGCCACGCCGGACCTCCTTGTCTTCTGGCGGGGATTCAAAATCTTGGGCACCCATTGCACATACAAGAGCCGATAACCGAGATGTTCATGAGATATGGTGTGACCTGAACCGTGACTTATGCTCACACGCCCTGCTAATTCATCGATGCTTATCCTCCGCTCTTGTCTAATCAGCCATTCCAATTGTGTTGGGGGAGATTGCACGGCAGCTTTGGCCCGGTCTCGGATCGTCTTTGCAACTTTCACGCCCTTCTTTGCGCCGTTTGCTCTGACGCTTCACAGTGGCCAATGAAATGCAATATTCAACGTACACGGCAGCCATACGGAGATTAATTTCTTTTTGGGAAACATCTTCATCTGTCAGAAACCTCATGACACCACGCTGCTTAACTTTTGGAGTGTCCATTATGTCACGCAACCATGTTAAACCCAGTGGATGAGTACATTAAAGCACGTTTCTCCTCAGAACTGGGTGTCACTTTTGTAAATGAGAGATGCCACTGCGCCATATGCATGCCTCGCAGATAATGAACCGAACCATTATTGCTCAGAGTGGGTTGGCTCATTTTCATTTCACTCGCCTTCGTGCACTAGAATTGCGAAGGTACAATGGAATGGACAAATGCAATGATAAAACTTGATAAAGGGCAAAAAAGAGTCACTGGAAACAAAGTTCTACGCACATATTCAAAAAACCTCACAAGAAGATATTTAAATATATGTATAAGTCTCCAATAGATCCGTGTCTAAGAAAACTTCACTATATATGATGCGTCAAACTAGGCAAATAGACATGTTGCGCCACCAAAGATTCACAGATCACAGCGCCCCTTCCCTCCACTCCCCCTGATGTATCGCGCGCGATGGAAGGGGGAGCGCTTCCTCGTCCCTTTTCTCCCTTGCGCACGCTAGACTGAGCGACTGTTGTTGGCCCCCCATGCCCCCCCCCCCCTTGAGATTGCACTCGCACATACAGCATGCGGCGCGCGGTCACGCTTTTATCGCCCTTGGACTTCATGCGGAACATGAGGGCGACGGCAACGGAAGGAATGCGCCTGGAGTGTCCATATAACTGCTATCGCAATAATATAATAAGAGTATCCGGCAACTGAAGCGTGCCGTGGCTCATTACTTTCTGCAAAAGAAGTAAAAAATCTAACTTTCACCAAGCGACAATTCGCTGCGCTGCAACAATGTCTTTTCTTCTTATTGTGGGGCGGGGGGCACCGAAACGAAATAACGCAAAGGAAATTCATGTTGGCTACTATCGAATGCCTACTTTGGCCACCTACTGTGGCTACCGAAGGAATATCGAAGAAAACGTGAGACGCTTAGTTCATGGGGAACCATACGCATACTGCTCGGTATCCTACACCTATGAGACAATTATCCGGAGAGGTTGCGCTCAAGTGGACGGGTCCGCCGAATCCCCACAGTGATGGCGGCGGGCTACCATCCATTGTTTCCTGTTCTCGTCTGCTTGCCAGAACGCGTCCAAAGCTCCACCAGGTGAAAATCTACTCCGCCAGAGAAAAAAGAAACCCAGTGTCCTTCCATTCTGGGAAGAAGGATGAGCAGCGAAGCTGTGTAATGCGGGCCCCTTAACTGCGAACTGCACCTCCGCCGCTGGTCGGCACGGCACTGCACTATCTTCGGGATCGGCCCGCACATGGGGAGTGCTTAACGCCTGCTTCACATCCGCCGTGGGTCGGCCCAGCATTGCACTATCTACTGTATCGGCCCACGTATGGGGACTGCTTAACTCCTGCTTCACGTCTGTCGCCGGTAGGCCTGGCATTGCAATTGGCCTCGAGCTCCACCACTGGAAAAGCTGGCGCCACTGTCGGCGTGACGTCCTATTAGGGATCACGTGGACATATCGGCCGCGTCGGCTGCTTCAGGAGCGCCGAAGCGAGCTGAAAACGAGAGTTTAAATTCCCTCGTACACTGCGGTCCTCATTTGGTGGCGAGATTTTCCCGCTTCGAGTGTCTTCTTTACAACAATTGAAAGCACTACAATAGGTAGTGGCTGCCATTGAAGGAGAAGGAGCGCAACATGGTAGGCTACTGCTCGGTGCCGCATTGCAGGACGTACGCAACGGAGCCCGGTGTCAGCCTCATTCATACGTAGCCGCTGGACAAGAAGCTGCGTGAAGCTTGGCTGGCGAAACATAAAACTGGCAGACAGTTCACTGGAGTGGAAAGGGAGCGGTACGAAGCACATTAAAAAAATGCATGGCTTATGGTCATGTTTGTGTTATGAATTAATGCACTGGATTACAAAAAAAGAAGCAGCGCGAAATCGCACGCAGAGAACACCGATAAACATACAGTGCGACGCAACTCGAGAAATAATATTGAAACGTCCAAGAATTTAGAAAAAAAAAGATTTAATCGTCGTGATGGCACATCACAGTCCCCGTAGGCGTCGAAGTCTCTACAATGAAATCATTTTAGAACAACTCAGATAGCGCCGACGCAACAATGGTTGCTTGTATACTGTCAAATGCTCGTATTCTGCGACCTAAAGCTCATGGCACGGTGCGAAAACGCGCACGCGGCGAAGGCGGAAAAGTGCGCGGACAAGCATGAAGACGCGCAGTCGGTCGCTGCGAACCTGTGCGATCGCTTTTGAGGCTTCATTCTATTACGCTCCATTTAGTTATACAAACACTATAAGAACATATTTCACACAGTTTGCTCTCAGCTTCGCCCTACCTTTCACGCAAGAAGCCGGTTCGGGAGGCGCCATCGCGGCGACCGCGCGCAGTGGCAGTCACTGTACGTATTCGGCAAAGAGATAGCGTTTGTAAACGATTCTGTGCTTTCAGTTTGCCCAAGATTATTATTTAGACAGTAAAAACCTTCTCTCGTTTCGAAGGTACTTACAGAAATGTCCGGGAGAGCTCCCGCGTGGTGTTTTCAGTGAGCGCTGACAGCAAAAACTATGAGGAGCGCGCCGCATGATCCCTCATACTACGCCAGCGAGGCGCTTCCGATAGATGGCGACTCCGTAACTCCTCGCCGCCGATATCTTCGGGATTGGCCCACGCCTGGGGGACAAACGCATGCGACACGCGCTAAGAAACCTCCTCCGTAGTGCCTAGGCAGAGTCACATATTGAAAGAGCAAAAGCCCCCCCCCCCCTCGCCCCCCTCCCACATTTTATCTCTCGCGCCCGCTCTTACTCGCACCTGCGCACAAATGGCTGGCGATCCCTCAAGTGAACGTCTCGTGTCTGATAGTGTGTTGATTTGGCTTGTCTTGTTGCATGGTTCTGATGTAAGACTTTACAAAGTCAATGCGCCTTTGCTGTGACATTTTTAAACATTAAACCCACAAAGTTCCGGAATTGAAAATCTAAGGCGCGACTTTGGAAATGTCAATGCACCTTTAGCATGAAATGTTTATCAGAACTTGGTACCCATAAAGTTTCAGAATGGAAACCCAAGCACTAAATGGATTCCACGGTCTCCGCCAGATGCCGCGACGTGCCCTCTCGCCATCAAAACGCCTTTGAAGCTTTGTGCTCGGATGGAGCTCTATGGCGTTACGATATGTGACTCGAGGTGCATGAGCGTTGCCGCGAAATCCAGCCCTATTTCGCAATGTTCGCACTGAAATATCTTTTCGAGCGTGAAAAGGGCATTCTAGACAAAATCGAGCGTGATTTCCAGCGCCAGGGGTTGTTTTGATTTGGCTCCCACTTTCCAAGGTTTTCGGCTGCTTTGCGAAGCCGACCCACGGAAACTATATCTTTTATGAAGCGGCAAGTTCCTGGGATCGCGCAGATAGTGGACTCTTACCGGTGGGTGGACTTGTCACCACTTTGTCGCCCCTTGAATCTCCGACCACGCCGCGAGAGCGCCAACCCTAACGGGCTACGCCTACTTACGGCGCGGTAGCGCGAGAAGGCGTAGGCCTAACCCTCCCCACCCCCTCCCGCCGGCGCGGACGACCGGCATTCCAAGTGAACTACTGACCAACAGAAACCATGACCGGGACCATAGCCGTCGAGGGAATGGAAATCACCCCGGAGGAGCTCGATGAAGCGGGATGGACGACCGCCCTCAACAGCAAACGAAAACAACCAACGAGTACGCCATCATATAGCGGGCAACAAGTCAGCAAGAAGATGCCGGCTGGCAGCCGCACGGTCAACTCGCCCGCCAAAAGGTTCATGAAGCAGGTAACGGCAGCCTCGAGGCTACCGAAATTATTCCAAGGATCAAATCAAGATCATTGTGCGCCCCACGGGAGGCCTCGACGTTTCCAAAACGGATGTCATACTCTTCGCCCAAGCCCTGGCCGTGGTGGCAGCCTTGACGGAACAGCAGACAGCCGAGGACACCGTGTGCCCAAACAAGATGCAGAACATTTTGGTTATCTCTGCCCCTCACGATCAAAACGCGATGGCATATGCAAGAATAAGCAAGATACATACTAATCTCGGCGCCTTTGAGGTGTAAGCCTACATTTCTGCCCCTAATGACACGTGCAAAGGTGTAATAAGAAAGATCGACCCTTCATTTGATGACGGAGCCCTTAAGCGGATGATTCTTAAACCAAGAAACTCTACGACATTAGAAGTCAGCAGAATTAAGAACACACAAGTAGTTATACTCTTCGACGGCATGCGAGTGCCCAACACGGTCATGTGTGGAACCGCCATCGTTCCATGCTTTCTTTTCAAACGGCAGGTGGATGTAAGCTACGCGTGTGGCCACGGGGGTCACTGAGCCGACGTGTGCCCCAGTAAAGAAGAGGGAAAAAAGAAGTGCCGCGTCTGTGGGAAAATGAAGACATCAGTCACAAGAGAAGGGACACCAATGCACACCCAAATGTGAAGCATGCGGCGGCCCCCATGTCACCAGAGATAGGGCATGCAAACAACGCTATACCAGGTCCTATATATCGTTAGGCGTCGGCGTCGAAGGCGACGACAAATGTTGCGAACAGCACAGGTGGCTAGCGGCGATGTCATCACTATCTCCTACGCACAGAGCTCGGTGACACCTGCGGCAGCATATGGTGGCTTCACCGTGTGAGCCCGCTAACAATAGAGGCGGCGCTCTCGCTCCAGGAGGCGAACCGGCTCAGGGAAAGGCGGGAAATCCAGCGCATCCATATCGAGATCCTGGTCCCGGTCTCGCTCCCAGCCCGCGAACCGTGCCACGTGGGCCGACAAAGTCAAGGGCTCCTGCACAGCGCCGTCGATGGGAAAGAAGGCTACGACGGCCAAAAGAGCAAGTGGTGGGGAACAGTCAGAGGGAGTGAAATAATAAAACCCGAATCCAATCACTTGAGGCGGAAAATCAACCGCTCAGGCGCGAACTTGCAGAGCTTAAAGAGGCCTTAATTGGCATTAGAGGGCAAATCTCGAACCGCAATGAGGATAAAATTAAAAATCTAGGCCGACTTTCTGGCAAATCCAAGCGTAAATCTGCCAACCCAGAACCGGTGAGCGAGGCAGAAGAGGAAGGGGCTGAGTCGAGCGAAGCCATAGCTACCGCCGCTGATCCTGCTGCCAAAATAAACACCGGAGGCAAGCTAGCTGCCACAAAAAAGACCCTAGGACGCATGATGGAAATGCTCTCCGGGATGGAGACGAGATTAAATCAACTAGAGAGACCCTAGGTCCAAGCCAAAGGCAGGCTTGCGGTGTGGACAGTGCAAAATCAGGCAAACCCGAATCCCAAAAGTGAGGCTAAAGGGCTCATTCATCATCCCCAGTAGGCGAAATGACGAACGCGAATAGCAACAATATGACAATCTGGCATTGGAACTGCACAAGTTTCCAGAGGCGCAAGGCCCCACCCCTTTGGGACAGCTTATCAGGTCTATTGCGGACAAGCAGCAAGTTATATTGTTACAGGAAACGCTATGTACAGCTGAAATCTCCCTCGCGGGGTACCGCATGGTCCCATACCAGAGAGAAAAGGGCAGAAGTATCGCTACCCTAACCAGAAAGAACATCTCGTTCGTTGAGCACGAGGTCCGCGCGTACAAAGCGGACCTCAAGGCCCAGTTAATAGAGATCGTACCCAACATAACAATGAATACTAGCATTTTGATTCTCAACGTGTAGAGCACAACATCGGACAGGAAAAGGGAATTCAAAACATTACTAGACACCACGTCTAGGGCGGCGAGAAGCGCGCCTCTCGTTGTTGCGGGTGAATTTATTGCACCCAATGCGGAATGGGGGTACGGTTACAAAAGTGTAAAAGGGACGAACTTGGCCTTCAACGCTGCAGAGCACGGCTTAATACTCATCAAAGACCTAAGGCTCCCCACCAGATCCGGTAATTCGGTCAGTCGAGATACGACTCCCGATCTCACTTTCCTCCGAGGTATCGAAGGCACGTGGGACAACCTCCAGGAGGGGCCAGGCAGTGACCATAAGATACATAAAATTCTGTTGCGTGTCAAACCCAGACCACCCGCGAGATATGTGTATGTGAGCTGGGACCTTTTCCGAAAAATAAAAAAAAAATGAAACAGTCCCGCAAGACGAAACGTATGCAGATCTGCTAGAGAATCTGAACATGGCGGCTAAAGGAGCAACCAAAGAAATCATTACAGATTTTGAAGTTCCTAAAATGGCCTCGAGACGTGCTGACCTTCTGGAGACCAAACACGCCCTCTCAGCAAGGTAGAAGACCCAAAAGCTTAGTCATCGACTCAGATCGAAAATCGCGCTTCTTAGCAAGGAGATTGAAACCTATTCGGCCCAGCTCGCCCGGCAGCAATGGGATGAGACGTGTACCGGAATGAACGGGAGTATGCGAAGAGGGAGCAAATGGAGCTTACTGAAGAGTCTTCTCAACCATAAACAATCTAAGGAAACCCGTAGCCTTTCAACGGATAGGATCATTAAGAAGCAAACCGCATTAGGTCTCACCGACAGTGAATTAGCCAACAACTTAGCATGTACTTATCTCCCCCTCGCCAAAGACGCGGATCGCCCGGTAAAGCGTGTGAACTAAATGGGATTCTCGGCACCTGATGTAGACGAACCTTTCACCGTGTCAGAAATCAGACACGTTCTCTTCAATCTAAATGGCAGATCAGCCCCGGGACCTGATGGAATCACGAACAAACTACTCAGAAACCTATACGATTGGGCAGTCGAGATATTCACGGCAAAAATAAATGAGGTATGGAAAAGTGGACAGGTCCCGATAGACTGGCGTACCGCAATAGTGGTACTCATACCCAAACTAGGAAAACCCCCACATATAAATATTCTGCGGCCTATTTACCTTACAGCATGCATCACCAAGGTTGCGGAGCAGCACGCGATACATAACAGGATCACTGAACACATTGAAAACAAGCAGATCTTTAGACACAGCCTAATCGGCTTTGGACAGGCGTTGTCCACACAGGATGCTATGCTTTTGCTTAAGAAAGCAATCTTTGACAACCCTATTTGCGACTTGAGAGGGATCCTCGCAATGGATCCTCCAAGGCCTTCCAGTGTTGCGCATAAACGCATCCTGACGGAGATTTCGTCTCTCAACCTGGGCCAGCGGTTTCATGATTACACCAGATATTTCCTCGCGGACCGAAAGGCACACCTCTGACTAGCCATGATCTCGGGAGGATTCTCCGAACTAGGCACCTTCGGCACCCCGCAGGGCTCGGTCCTCACCCTACTCTTACTTAATATAGCCATGCACAAACTCTCCACTCGCCTCACTGCAATCCCGAACGTGGGTCACGCCATTTATGCGGACGATATCACGATCTGGGCACCGGGCGCATCGCTAACCAGGCTCGAACACTCGTTACAAAGCACGTTGGAGGCTACCGACGATTTCCTTTCAAACGCGGGCCTTGAACTCTCCCCCGCTAAATCAGAGCTACTGTTATATCGCCAGTCCAGACAGGGGGTCAGAAATCTTGCGCCTCTGGGAACTCTGCCGATACAAATTCGACATAAAAATGGGCATCCCATACCGAGGATGGACTCGGTCAAGATTCTAGGTCTCCTCGTTAATGCCAAGGGCTGTAAGTCAACGGCTCTCAACAGGCTCACTGGACAGACTAGTAATGTCCTAAGACTTGTAGCCCGCGTCTCAAATCAATGAGGCGGTCTCAAAGATGACAATTTGCTCAGGGCTTATAAGGCATTCTTCCACAGTCATGTTATCTACATCGCGCTGTACCATAATTGGAGTAAAGCGGAAAAGGCCAAGCTCGACTCTCTAATCAGAACCGGCCTCAGTGCTCGGCCTTCCGCAGTCCACAAGCACTGAGAAGCTGCTGGAGCTAGGACTCCATAACACCATCGATGAGCTAATAGAAGCTCACACAGCGGCTCAGATAATGACACTTTCATCGACTAGGCCAGGGATTAAGATTTTAGGAGAAGCGGGAATCCAACCCAGACATGAACCGGCGACCAAAGTTAGCCTCAACCGGAAAACCAGAACTCGCATCATGGTTGACCCCTTATCACGAAACATCCATCCAGTGCATAGCGAGGGTAGAAGATTCGCGAGAGCCAAGTCCATCTTTAAAAAGATCAATCAGAAGAAACTAGATGCCCTCTTTACCGATGCGGCCCTATATGACAGTGGGGATAAGTTCACTGTCTCGGTCGTAGACGCGGGAGGCAACGTGGTCAATGAAGCCTCTGTTTGTACGAAGTTTGCCCATGTGGCGGAGGAAGCGGCGATCACTCTGGCTTTTCACAGCTCAAAAGTTCCCGCTATCGTCTTCTCGGACTCGCGCACGGCGGTTAGATCCTTCTCGTCCACCCTCGTATCTGAACAGGCGAACAGTATTGTGATTAAAGCACTTTAAAGGACTAAGGAGAGCAGCGAAGGAGGACACCAAATCTCGTGGTTCCCAGCCCATCTAGATAGTTCAATTAATCCGCTCGGATCTAACCCTAACGAGCAGGCCCACCGGAGAACGCGCGATTTCACGCACCGCGCTATCGCGGGTAGCCAGGCTTGGAACGAGGTCAACATCCACAAAGATCCATTATGTACTTTTCACGAAATTGATTACCATTATCGACTATAGTCGGATACAACTTTAGAAAAAAGGGGAGGCCCCGCCCAGATGACCGAAGCGGCGGAGTCACCGGCCGTCCGGCGCATGACGTCGGTCCAGAGTGCGCGCCCATTGGCGGATGCTCGTGTGCATCCGCTCGTGTGCATCCGCCCCCTTTTTTCTTAAGGCAGGAGCACATTTCCACCCCTTCACCCCAAATTGAACAAACCTCAGGCTACCACACTCAGACTCCTGCAAACCCGTTCCTATCCCCCTCCTAGGTCCCTTAACAAGCTATATCCCGAACACTCACAGTAGTGCCCCAAACGTGGTCATGACTCATGTTCTTTTGACCACATGCTCTGGCTGTGCCCAGCCCTTAATGCCTCTCCACCCATCACGAAAGATCAATGGCAGGAATCTCTCAAGAGCATCAATCTCCACATTCAACTCCAGGCTGTCCAGAGGGCCCACGACATTGCGGCGGGAGTTTATCTCCCGGTCCCATCGTAGGCGGCGCCACCGACTTGATCTTCTGGAGTCTCCGGTTTTGGCTCTCCAAGATCTCAGTCCCTCAGGACTGAAATAAAGTTCTTGTCATGTCATGTCGGGGGGGGGGAGGCTGAAGCCCCATAAGCCCCCCCCCCCCCTAACTCCGCCTCTACTCCCTACCAGTAACGTAGTTAGTTCATTGTTGAATAGCATTCGCTCCAGTATATGTAAATTCAATACTCCCGCCCTTATGTAATGCCCTATTAAGGGTCCTTAAGGGTTAGTAAAAAATGATGATGAGGAAAGCCCGAGAAATGTCATTTTGGATTCAGTGAATTCTCCTTCCTCGGCCACGTCGTCAGTCACGAGGGTGTACGACTTGATCCAGCCAAAACAGACGCTGTGGCACAGTTCCCCACGCCGTCCGACAAGAAGGCAGTGAGGCGCTTCTGGGGACTGTGCGCCTATTACCGACACTTTATCGCGAGCTCTTCATGTCTTGCTGCACCGTTAACGTTTCTGACACGCAGTGATGTTCCCTTTCCGTGGGGGGAAAATGAGCAAGTAGCATTTAGCGAACTACGTCAGCGCCTGCAAACGCTTCCTATTCTTGCGCTTTTCGACCAGCACGTTCCTACAGCACTTCACACGGATGCGAGCAATGTTGCTCTGGGTGCCATACTGGTGCAGTGGCAAGACGGCATGACAGTCCTGTGTCGCTTTCTTGTGAAGCTACCCATCTCGCAAAGCATTTAGTACGTTCTAAGTATTGTTGACGGACTAGGGCGTCCTCCGAAATGCTGCATCCGGAATAGCTTGGCTGCCTTACACTTGTCGCCGTGCGCCGCCTCCACAGCCAAGATCATTTTAGCCTTCTGATCATTCGTGAAGGCATAACTGCCTTCTTGAAGAGCAGGTCAATGGCGTGGTACCGTTGAGATCTCCTGTTAATATCCACGCACTGACACGTCAAGGAAAAATGATTTACGTAATCGATAGCAGCATATGCTGGCCGTACAGATCCGCCAAAAAGCCTTAGGTGGACATAACTTGCACAACATTTGTTTCTATTGCTAATGGCAACAAAAGGAACATACGTTCCGGGAGCGCGTATCTGCAGAACAAGATGAGTGCGGAAAATTACAGTCCCAAGTGCACCGTCACGGTTTCCTGGCTTTCCAAATTAAAATTTAAAATTAAAAGGACAATAGTTAAACTGAATTAATTAATCATTCAATTATAATTAAACAAGTATTACTTCGTCATGCAAAAAATACTTCTTGTTGACTACGGATACTATGCAGTCGGTATGATTCCTCTAGAGCTCTTGGCTTTTTTTTTAAATCTTGGTCCAAGTTAACTTGAACATAACTAGTGAATTGATTTTTAATGTGGAGTTTCTTCTAAATTTGACATCACCCGTGGTCACGTACTAAATGCACCAAACAGTCTACCTTGGCGGTTCGGGGCTTTCCGTGAGGAACGCTCAGGAGTTGTTTTTGTTCAAGTGGAAGTTCTTTGAATTATATGTGAACCGACTTGAGTACCACGCCGAGCGCGGAACGTGGACATATGACTTGCCAAAGAGAGCCTTTCGATATAAAGCAGCGTAGAATTAGGCCTCAGACGACACTCGTGCAACCTCCAAAACACAGGCAGAATCCATCTTACGATGAATGTCGACATTAATGCGGATGGCGACTAAGCAATGCAGCGACGCACGACATTGCCCCCGCAGAGAAGCGTTATCTGTAATGCCTAAGTGCAGGCGGGTTTCCTTCTCGCGCATCCCATTGAACACGCGGCGACGCCATTTAGTAAAGACTCCACGAAGTGTGCGTGTGGAGCGTGTGCGAATGTATTGTGAGCGCTACTTGTGCATTTCCTCTTTCGCAGTGCACGTACCCAGCATCACCACTCGGGGTGGCAGCAATGGGTCGCACGCTCGCTCGAATAATGTGGCTACCTGCGGCGTAACCATTGGCTTCTGATATGTTCAGACAAGATTGTCTCACTATATACATTTAAATAAATATGTCACGTTATAAATATATAACGCGGGTACGATGCCATCCAGTACCGTGTACATTTCTTTTATAATTGTTTTCTCATTGAAAAGCGGCACATACCAAGGTGCACATGCCAACTTGGCCAACTTCGTGTTAAACAGGTTCATTGAAGAGCGACAGATACGCAGTGGAACCTACCCAGTAACCTAAGTTGACATGAACAATCTTCACTGAAGAGCGGTACAAACATGCTCAGTGACACATACCCAGTGACACCAATTGGCGATGGCTGGCCGAAATTGAGAGCGCGTAAATGCTTAGCGGTTTACATACTTCCAAAATGAGTGCATTCGAATCATATTTTTTTGAGTCAGCACGGAAAACGATGGCTACACAAAAGGGAAGTACACAGGAAGAGCGCTGCCCAACAGTTGAAGTTTATGAAGAAAAACGTAAAAAACATAAAACCGTGAATGCTGCAGATGTGTGTCCGTATCGACGCCTGATAACACAAGCCTACGCATTTGAGCGGGTTGGTTAATGACACGAGCGCAGACAGTGCAAGAATAGAACGTGGGAAAAGGAGAGACAACAGCGCTGACTAGCAGCCAAATGTTTATTAATAAAGGCGAATGCCTTCAGTGCCTCATACCACCGATGGCCTTGAAAAAACGCGCCGTCTGGTCCAAAGGAACAGAGCTGCCATGATCCGCAGTGGCCCCTGCCCCCCTAAGCAAGCGAAAAAGGCAATGGCTCATCCCTCTCGTAATGTAGAGGCTACAAGCATTCATGAAAGTGAAGCGTATAGTGCATGCGTTCACTGGAATCAGACATACAGCGTACAGCAACGCGAGGTCTTGTCGAGTGGTACAAAAAACCCCACGTGACCTTCTCAATGGCTATACCCCCGGAAACAAGCAAAAAATGCAATGGCTCATATCCTAGTAAGGCTGAGGCTACAAGCGCTCTTCTGTGGCTTTCTGGACTTACGCGCAAAACTTTCTGCTAATGTTGACTGAGTTTTGTAGCACATTTTTGCTATAATTTGTTCGAAATTTTGCGGCAATTTTCTTTCTTTGCCAGGCGCTGAAGAATAGTCCGTGCCACCTAAAGGCGCCTACCGCTTATATTACATCGGGTGACTAAAAATAAAAACATGCTTGTCCATATTGTAACGCTTTGCAGAATGTCAAATGACCTGAAAGATACTTTGAATAATACCGATTTCCACAGCACGCGGTAATTCATAGAATAATTTTATTAGTATTACACGGGTGCATCTATTCGTACTCCATAATGCATGATAGAAACTCGTTACATTGGCCTTTCGGCACCTTTCAGGTTTCCACAGGAATGGTTGAACTGATGTCAGTAATGAATAATAGAAAAAGAAATGTATTTTGATCTATGATTAGACTGGCATGTGGACATTTTCCTAACTATGGGGTCGAGTCAAGGACATTTCCAGCTTTCTTATTGCAGCATATTGTTTTCTGATCTGCGACCGCTCATGTCACCAGAATAATGGCATGGTATTGACGGCGTGTTAGTCACCCCTTATCCCTGAAGGAAATGGCATTGCTTAACTGACCCTCTTTGTGCGCGCACGATTTCTCTAGAATGGTGCTTGCCTCGAGGCACAGAGGAGAAGTACCAGCGGAAAGACGCAAAAGTCAATGAAGAACGGTTACACACACACACACACACACACACACACACACACACACACACACACAGAGAGACACACACAGACACACACACACACACACACACACACACACACACACACACACACACACATATATATATATATATATATATATATATATACACACACATTGGCGCTGCGGACTCCTAGCTTTCGTTCCGCGCGCAAGCATTCCGGGGAGAACGACCAATTTGCCGTGGTGATTCACTTGCGGCGAGGCTGGTTAAACTGTCAAGGCTGTCTCGGCATCGAGCTGTGCTCTTCTGAAGTGCTTAAACCCTCGTGCGGAGCCGCGGTTCGGATCCTGCTAGCTGCGTTCGCGGGATTTCCAAACAAGTTCGAGAAGGACGCGCGCCCTTTGCTTGCGCTCTTCTCTCTCTGTATTCCAGTGCCTGGCGGTAAATATAGCAGCGTGCTTTGCTTGACGCTCGCAGCCTTACCGATACGAGGAGTGTCAGGTTGACCTTGAAGAAACCGCAGGCGTTCAAGCACATTTGGTCCGAGTCCAGGCAGTCATGAAGGAAGCGGACCTGGGTAGTGGTGGGGAAGCAAATACACGTGGTCGATTCCGGGTTAGCTAGGTTTAACGGCGGAGAGATTCATGGCGTAGAGTTCATTGTTATTGGAGAAACTAGGTGCTGAAAGATTGCAAAGCGAAAATAGAATTATAAAAAAAGAGAGAAACATTAAACCGACGAAGGAGGCGCGGAAACAAAAGGGGTAAAATGTACAGGTTCTAGCATTCCGTTTTGTTAGCAATGCGGTTTGGCTCATGTTTTACGACAGATATTTTGCCATTCAAATACTTATAATATGTAAAAATTCTCGCTTTGAACGATGGATTACCAGACGCGAAACAATTTTTGCATTCGAAACAAGTCATGTTCTAGCTTTCACGTTTAGTTTGTTATGGTTTAGGCTATTAGCTATTTCATAAAGATCAGTGGTAATGGCTCGATTTGAGACAACTAGAAGTATGCGACTTCCTGACACGGCGATGCAAAATGATATTTCGCGTAATATTCGTGTTACGCACAGCGTATAGAGAGAACCAAAAGAAAGTTATCAGCTGACGCTGGAATTCCCATGCACTTAGCACACCTGTTACGCAATTTCTTCAATGTCTAGACACAATATTTCGGTTTGTTTACCATGTTGCTATTAAACAGGCAGCAGTGTAATGAGCGTTTAACACATTATATTTTTTCACTTTACGTATCGATCAGGGATTGGGTATAGAGAATTGTCATCTATGATTTATCGGGAGTGTTATCTATTTGTAAACTTTCTCTTTAATAGTTTTCGAAATTTAGAATTGTTCCTGAATTTTTGTGAAATATTTCTTGGTCTGAATCGAAACTATTCATCACGGTAGAACGATGACGTTTTCTTTTGAATGTATTAAGTTACGTATTATCTCTACTTTCCGGAATATATGCATAAAGAAAAAATAAGTTAAAGTGATTGCATGAGCATCCTCGTAATCTTTGTTCAGTTCTAAACGCTCTTATTTATTTAGAATGCCTTGTGTAATACTTAAAAGATGCATGAAATGCCAATGCCACTTCTTGCATATCTAAAGAAAATGCCTGCTTCAAGTGAAATTCTCATGAAGTCATCGTTGTTTCTTATGGAAACCTAAATGATACAAACGAAAAGCGGGCTTCTGGTTTTAGACCGCATTCTTTGCTGCACTTTACGCATTTCTCATACCTGAAGTTTGCGTGCCATAATGTATGTATCACGAGTAGACACCATTTGTATTGCTTATTGCGTACCCGTGTTGCCCCTTGAGAGTGACCGTTTCTGAGGGGTCGAAGAAATATTTCTGTCGGCACAAATAATACTTTGTCCTATAATTCAGCAGAAAAAATTCTAGAAGACTAAATGCTGTTTCCAGCGAGACACTTTTCAAAGCACCCAATATTTATGAAGTAGCACGCAATCGTTTGCAAAATCATCATTCTTTAAAGATGTTGAATATATAAGCACAATATATAATAACAGAAACACATCTAATGTAAAAGGAAGCCTAGAATATCAATGTCGTGAATAAATAATACAAGCACAATTTTTCAAGAAAAAAAGAAGGCTAAACTGCGGCCAACTGTTGGCTTTTCTAGTGTTCGTGCGATGCATGGAAGCCGTTCTTCGATGTTCTGAGGCAGTGTCACATTTACGGCATAAAAGCTTCGTACTCTGTTCAACCTGCCACTCTGCGTAGCATTTCTTGCAGTTTCACCTATTTCGCATATTCTCGATCTCATGCTGAACTTATTGTGCTTGTTCCTTAGTGAACTGGCGCAAACGACTCCGGGGGTTCGGCTGTGGATCGGGCGGTGAAAATGCTTTCATGATCAATTGTTTTAGGAATGTAAGGAGAAATGAAATAAGTACCTTATAAATGTTAATTAAAATGTTGAAGATGCGGATACGGTGCATTCGGACAGGATCGCGCACGCAAGAGGGAGACGAAGAGGGAGTGGTAGACTATCTCCTGCAGCTGTGACCTTTGTACCAGCCTGTGCGATTACCATTAACTTTTCCCCATGTAAATAGTAGTACATACATTTGTGCACCGGGCTTCCCGTTTGTAACATTTGGTGGAGGTGTGGGGTAACCACTAAGACAGGAGCTTCGCGGTGGCCGCCACTTCGGTTCATCACCGATGTCGCAGGAGACGGTGCCTACAAATCATATTGACCGCAAAAAAGACGGGGACATAGGAAGAAAACACGTAAACAGCACAGGCGGTTTACGTGTTTTCTTCCTATGTCCCCGTCTTTTTTGCGGTCAATATGATTTGCAGTAAATACCAACTAGGCCAAACTGAAGTTCTTCTGGAGACGGTGCCTAGTTCGGCAACGCCACTGTCGACTGGGTCGACTGTCGTACTCACGCATGCGCGTGACCCAGGAACCTTTTGTGGCACCAATGGCGCCGACGTCGACGACTGGCTGCAGATGCATGAGCGGGCGAGCAGCCACAACAAACGGAATCCCACAGGGACGCTGACGAACATATCTTGTTACTTGGCGGGAACTGCGCGAGTGTGGTTTGAAAAGCACGAAGAACTCCGCTACTGGGATACCTGCAAGCAAAAGCTGCAAGATCGCCTCGGAAAACCACTGGGCCGGAAGGTCGTCGCCAGGAAAGCGTTAGCATCACGAGTTCAGATGTGCACCGAAGGCTATGTCGCCTATATACAAGACGTGCTGGCACTCTAGCGCAAGGCCGATGCAGAAATTCCGGAGTTTGAGAAAGTCGGGCATGACCTAAAAGGTATCGCCGATGGCGGCTTCAATTTACTCATATGTAAGAACTGTACTTCGGTTAATGACATTATCATTGAATGCAAGTGTTCCGATCAGGTGAAAAGCCTTCGTATTTATTAGTCATTTGCACGACTTCCCAATACGGATTCTACATCCTCTTGTGAAGACCGACAGGACTCATTTGTGGCAGCAGCAGCCTTCAGAGCAGCTGACGGAGATCGTGCGGCGTGATCTGGAAGCCATATGCCCGCCGGTTTGCGCCCACCTATCAAGAATACACGAGATCCTATGGTTCCCCTTGGTAAGGCTAGTGTGAGCCATGAACTCGCCAAATTGACTGCCGAGTTACAGTCAATTTGCACCGTGACCAGTTCCCGCCTACCGAACGTCCTTCGCTTGTGCATACTCAAAATCAATGGATCCGTCGACGTTTTCGCAACATGGTGGAGTGACGAACGCCGCATGACCGACCTATTTGCTTCAGTTGTCGCCGCGTTGGTCACGCCACCCGATACTGTCGCAACCGCTGGTCCTCGGTGCCGTTCTGGAACAGCCCTCGTTCAGAGGGCGGTTTTCGCCATGTCCAGCCACAAAGTGAGCCGAACTTGCACGCCACCGACGGTACGACCGCATGGCGCCGTCGATCGCCGTCGCCGAGCAGTCACGAGTCCCATTCGCCGCAAAGTCGTCGCTTGTCGTCCAGCTCACCGCAGTCCCGTTGCCCGCAGCCGTCATTCCGACCTGGGCGCATACCTTCACAAAACTAAAAGATGCAGCTCCCTGACGTGACGCTGCATTGTCGACGTCTCCACCAAAGCATCTCACCCTGCCGGGCAGACGCAATATAGTCGATGTAGAAGTTGACGGTATATTTGTCCCAGCGCTTGTTGATACCGGAGCCCACATATCGGTGATGAGCAACCGTATTCGTTGCCGCTTGAAGAAAGTCCTTACACCTGCCGTATCTCGTGCTATCGGGATCGCTGATGGAACAACACCCATTACCCTTGGAATGTACACTGCCCGAATAACTGCTGCCGGTTTCAACAGTTCCGTGTTATTTGCTGTTCTGGAACGGTGTTCCCATGATTTGATCTTCGGCCTCGACTTTTTTATTGGACCATTCAGCACTGATTGACTGCGCTGCTGGCCTCCTGCAACTCGAGCTGCCTCTTCACAGCTGTGGTCCAAAATCAGCTGAGCTTCGTTTATGTTCTGTAGACTTAGTGCGATTGCCGCCTTAAGCCTTCATGTTCCCATTTCTTCCTGACGGTGACTATATGCTGACTCCTAATGTCAATGTTCTGCTGCTACGCACAGTTGCTGTTCTTCAAACCATTGTGACTATCGCAAATGCCCGGGTATTTCTTCCTGTTTTAAATTTTGGTTTAAGTACGCAAGCCACTCGGCAACGCTACTCCCATCGACGATTCCCCCATGTCTGTATTAGATGTTCCGTGCTCGTCGAAGTCAAAGTCGAGTTTATTTACATCGCCAAAAAATCAACGATGCGGGTAGGCCCCGGCAAAAAGTGAACACAATCACTTGAGGGACGCCCGACCCCCCCTGTACAAGGCATACAGCAAAAACGCAAAGTGTAAAAGACATATTAACGCTCTGGCTATTTAACAAGGGCAAACACATCTCGTATATACACGAGTTTGTGAACAAAGCATAATAACAGAAAAAACACAGCATAATAGTAAAAAAAACACAGAAATGCATCGCAGCAAGATAAAATTACACAGGATACATCGCAGCAAGATGAGAAAAAAAATACATGAACGCGGCTTTCAAAAGCAAGATACTAGTGAATTAATGCACTTCTCATGTCAACTAGTGAACATGTTTCAGGAATTATACCACTTGACAATAATTTATTCAAAGCAGTGGGTAGGCTATGTCGGAGCATCTGTTGCCCGTACATTGTACGGGAGAAAGGAATGTGCCAAATTTCTTTCTTGCGAAAGGAGTATTCTGAAAGATTTTGACTGAGACAGGGTAATTTAAGAAAACTAAGCTGGTCATTTTGGATACAACGCTTATATTTTAATGCCAAGAAATACTCGTACACGGTATTAATCGGCAAATTTTGGTAACGAGCAAACAGTTCCTGATTGAGAGCAAGGTAGTCTACGCTTGCAATGTAGCGTACAGGGGCCCTATAACGTAAAACTATTCCAATATCTTTCTATTCCAATCTCCTGACGTCAAATTTGCGTAACTACCAACGCAAGCACCGGGCGGTCAGCCGCAGGGTTGTCTGAACAGACCAATCAAACGCTCTCCTCGTTCATAGGAGACCACTTTTGTTTGCTTGAAAAACGAATAACATTCCCTACACTGAGCGGTTTGTCGTATCTAATTGGCTGACAAGAGGCGCGGAAACGCTCAAGTGGAGAGGGATTCGATGGGGCCGAGCCACTGCACGGAAAGTCGATAACCGGATGAAGAGGGTGGTGCCGGCGTCTACGATTGGTCGGCTTTCTCTTACTTAGCTTGCGGTGGCTGGTCGAAAATCGCGGCGGCATGCAACGGAAGCTCAAGAATGACGCTAAAACGGACC
The DNA here is from genome assembly GCF_038994185.2 of Dermacentor albipictus. Taxonomy (NCBI): domain Eukaryota; kingdom Metazoa; phylum Arthropoda; class Arachnida; order Ixodida; family Ixodidae; genus Dermacentor; species Dermacentor albipictus. Next base: position 5,514,418 of record NC_091822.1, on the reverse strand, counting down.
CTCAGCAAAGAAGAGTTGGCAGAATGAAGGGGTAAACGTGCCGAAAGTGCTCGAAAACCTTACACGGCAACGCAAGAAGTTTTATTATACGCAAATACCCCAATGCTCTCCGGCAGGTGCGAGTAGCCAGCGTCTGAGCGATCGGCGGCAGCCATCTCTTATTCCTTTCGGAACGGGGCAGCCTGCGGCTATTCCGAAGAAAATTCAGTTTTGTTCGGCATATTAATGCATCTTTATCGCGTACAATTCACTTTGACGCGGTGAGTTCTTGTGGTTTTGTGACGTCGCGTGACAGGCAGGTGAAGTGGGTGCAGCCCGAAAACTTTTTAGCAATAGCCGAGGGCTAATGACAAAAAGGGGTCGAATCAGAAATAACTGTTTTTCTTTTTTCTGTCAAATCATGCATAATCAGCGTGTACACATTATATCAGATGGGGTGGTATCGCGGTTTTCGTGACGTCGCGTGACAGACAGGTGAAGTGGGGGTGGTTGAAAAAAGTTTTTGACCAATCGTGGAGGGCTGATAGCAGAATTTGAATAGAAAAGTTTGGAATAGCTTCACGTTATAGCGCCCCAGGTTTCTTTTGAAGCATGTATATTTTATTAATGTTTGTTTTAGTGATAGTACTCCAAACCAAGAAACAATAATTTAGGTGGGATACAAAAAGCGCATTGTAAATAATTAATTTTATGTGTTCGGGCAGAAAATGCCGAAATTTTGCGAGAATTCCGGTGCACTTTGCCAGTTTACTCATAAGGAACTAAACTTCAGTGTCCCAGCTCATGGTCTTGCTAAAAATTACTACTAAAATCTTAACACTGTCTACAAACTGGACACGTGAATTGCCTATGTATATGTATATCGGGTTGAGTGGGAAACTGTCTTGTACTGAACAGAACCGCTTTAGTTTTTTATTGTGTTTGTGAGTAAAGAGTGCTTCAGACCATTCCTTAAGTTCATCAAGAGCATTGTTAGTAACAGAAACCAGAGTTCTTATAGAACTACCTGTGAAAAATAAGCTTGCATCATCAGCATAAATGACAAATTTCGGCTGGCTAACAGTCAAAACAAGGTCATTTATATATAAAATGAAAAGTAGATGTCCTAAAATACTACCCTGTGGAACACCAGCAGTAATAGTTTGAAATGGAGATATATGTGGCCCTATTTTAACGCATTGTACACGATGACGTATGTACGATTTCAGTAGTTCAAGTAGAGTGCCACGTATGCCATAAAGGTCTAATTTTTTAAGTAAGGTATTATGATCAAGGCGATCGAAAGCCTTTGAGAAATCGATGAAGATGCTGATGCACAATTCTTTATTTTCAAAAGCGTTAAGAATAATTTCTTTTTGAGACAATAAAGCTGATTCAGTAGATTTACCTCGCAAAAGCCATGTTGTGCTGTTGATAACAATTTAAACCTATTGCAAAATTGCATTAACCGTTTTTCAATAATTTTCTCCAACGCTTTCGAAAAAAGCGGTAAAATAAAAATCGGTCGGTAACTTGACATGCTATTTTTGTCATCGATTTTATGTAATACTATTACTTTAGATTTCTGCATCTGCTCTAGGAAGGACCCGCTTGATAAGGCAAGGTTTTCGGTAGATTTACCTCGCAAAAAGCCATGTTGTGCTGTTGATAACAATTTAAACCTAGTGCGAAATTGCATTACCCGTTTTTCAATATTTTTCTTCAACCCTTTCGAAAAACGCGGTAAAATGGAAGTCGGTCGGTAACTTGACATGCTATTTTTATCGCCGCTTTTATATAATACTATTACCTTAGATTTCTGCATCTTCTTTGGAAAGGACCCGCTTGATAAGGCCAAGTTATAAATATAAGTTAATACTGGTGCTATTAGAGTGAGGACAAATTTTACAGGTGAGATTTGAACGCCATCTATATCACAAGACCTGTTGTTCTTAAAGGAAGTAAAAATACTGCACACTTCAGTGTCATCCGTAGGTTCCAAAAATATTCTATTGCTATTCCGTCGTATAGTGTTGCAAGCGCAATCTGAACTCAGACCGGTATTTATTATATCTTTGAAAAACGTATTACATTTCTCTGCAAGTGTCACACCCTCAACACGTTCACCTTCAAACCAAAGCTCTGTAACTCCTGACGTAGACTGTGCTCGGTTTAATCATTTATTAACTTTTTCCAAACTTATGCGCTACCATCACAGAACTCTCTGTCAAACTCATTGTGCAGAAAGTTTCCTTTTTCTTTTTTGAGAAAAGACGTTACTTTATTGCGGTATTTTTTAAACTTGCCTAGATCAGCAAGGAACTTGGTCCTCATAAATTTCTTGTATAACTGGTCTTTCTTTTTAATCATTCTAAGGCAATCTTGGTTTATCCATAGCTTACGATTTCCAGTGGACTTTTTTACAGTTTTCTCAGGAAAATGATCATGGTATACGCGTTTAAAACAGGTGATGAATGCCTCATACGCCGCTTCTACAGTCTCAGAAGAAAAGACGTCATCCCAGTTTTGATTTGAAAGAACGGAAAAAAAGGACGCGAGGGTGTCTGGAGTAATATTTTGCACAGTATTCTGAGCTGATAAGTTGTGTTGTTTATTTGTGGCACATTTCAGGAGCACATAAATGGGATAATGGTCGCTGATAGAACTGTGTAATACACCTAAAAGTAAGCTAGTAGTATTTAGGTTAGAGATAAATACATCAATAAGTGTGGCTGTCTGCATCGTAACGCGTGTAGCCGTCTGAGTCAGTATGCAAGTACCACTCGATTCCACAGTTAGTAAAAGAACTTCCTGCGCAGGGGATCGTTTCAGGAGATCAATGTTAAAATCGCCCCCAGGAATTAAATTGAACTTGTTGCGCTTGCGTAGCTGAAGAGGCGGTCTAGAAATTCAATAAAGGTACTTATGTCAGCATTAGGCGGTCAGTACGCTACGGAATAAATATAATTTTGTGATAACAAAATTAAAGATTCAACTTCGCTGCATATAAAAGAAAATTCCGAAAGAACTTCGCAGTCGAACTTATTTTTAACCAAGATAGCAAGCCCACCCCCATCCTACGGGATCGATTTACAAAGAAGCTCTGATATCCGTCCGGCTTGTAAATTTCTTCGCCACATGTACACCATGTTTCAGTCAATACGATAGCGTCGAACTGGAAACTAAACTCGTCTAGAAATACTGATAACTCATCTTCTTTGTGTCTAGCTGAACGAATGTTAAGGTCTAGGCAAGAAAAGAATACATCGGAGATGATTTGAATCATGTTGCTGACATCTCACGGTGACTCGTTCATCATTCAAAATAGACTGCTCAGGCTCGCGAAAACCGGAGCAGTTTACACAATCTTTTTTACGCCATGGACGCTTCGGATGTGCAACACAGGTGATTTTTCCTCTTTTCGCGCATAGACCTTGCCACCACGTGTCCAAGCAAAGCGCCAGTTTTTCGCCTTCTTTCGCGCGATTGCCATTCCGAGCAACTGTTTCATAGCAGCGCGAAGGTGCTCGTTGGTGAGCACAGGTTCCCTAGACTTATGGCCCAAGTCACGCGTCGAAAGTTTCAGCTTTCTTGCCTTCTCGAGCACAGTGTCACGCTTAGATCGACATTTAAACTGGACAGCAAAGTTAAGAGCAACATTTGAGTTTTTCGCTTGAACACGGTGGCAGACGTCGATATCTGACTCCGAAATGGGCTCACCAACAAGTCTACCAATCTGACTCAGGGTGTCAGGAATGCTTTCACCCTGAGTGAAAGGCAAACCCTTAACCTCGAGGTTACATTTTCTGGAGTACTGCTCGGAGGCAATCATGCGTTGCTGAAGCTGAAACGCCCGCCTTTCAAGGGCCTCGCAGTTCAAAACAAGCTTTTCATTTGTTTTTTTGAGAGATCTGTTTTCTCGCACAAGCTCGTCATGTTCCTTCTTTACTTTCTCAAATTCCAAGTTGAAGAATTCGAAACTTGACTTAAGTTCGCTGATTTCTGTGCGTAATTCACGCTCCAACCTTGCCTTAAAGTCATTCATTTCCTTTCTTAGCTCCTCCTGGAACCGAGCAGCATCAGCCATGGTAAACACAGGTAAATGGTTAAAGGGAAAAAAATGCTAGGAACTTGGCAGCAGTCAAGGCAGCGTAACAGAAATATTTTGTGTTGGAAGAAATACTGTACGAAAATTGCCAACCTCCAAAGACAGCAGGTGCAGCGATTACGTCGATTGTCCGCCTCCGCTGTGCCAAGTGACCGTAGTCCTCGAGCGCCACCAGCTTTTAAGCTTGCGTCCCCTGCAGCCACCTGCTGTCCGACCAGTTCCACAACGTCCGATCTCGGCATATTTTCGAACATGATCGCTAAAGACCTGCTTCTCGAAGAGGCTACGGATCTTTGGTGTGTCCTGGTGTCTTATCACGACATCTTCCAGGATGGCCCGCTGGGACAGACTTCCTTTGTGACTCATAAAATTGACACTTGTGATGCTAGTGATATCCGTGGAAGAGTGTCTCGCGCAGAAAGCCACGTTATCTAAGCTGAAGTAGGCAAGATGCTAAGCAAAAGTGTAATTGAGCCGTCTTCTAGTCTTTGGACATCGCCGGTTGTCTTGGTGAAAAAGAAGGATGGCAGCTGGCGATTTTCTGTCGACTACGGCTAACTGAACCAGGTCACGAGAAAGGATGTGTACACTCTCCCGCGTATTGATGACGCTGTCCGACCACTTTCACGGATCAAAATACTGCTCTTCAATCGACCGCCGATCCGGTTACTAAGAGATTTAGGTTAACTCGACCGTGAGAGGACCGCTTTCATTACACCGGACGGCCTTTACCAATTTAATGTTGTAAAAGCGGGAAGGCTTCGTGCCAGTGGTCGTTGCGGCGGCTACCGGCACCGCGACAACGGCAGCGAGCGTGCGGTGCACGGACGCCAGAGATGCCGGAGGAGTTTGCCATCGCTCTGGCGAACTCTGACGCCGAGTGTCGCATTGTGCTCAGCGACTCGAGAAACGCCGTTCCCAACTTTGCCAAGGGGCACGGAGGAAGGAAACTAAGGAGAGGCCCTACCCCCTCCGCGCGCTAGGAGAAAAATGTGGCGGAAATCACGTGGTAGGTTCTCATTTTTTTGCTGCTTTTTTATTTTTTTGCTATATGGCCACGCCTTTTGGGCCACAATGGCGGCGTTGTTTGAGCGCTCACACGTGTTGCTCTGGTAGGTTTCGTGCCGTGGCAAAGGCGCTGTGTGGGCGGGTTTGCGTTAGTCACCGTGTCTTGTTGCGCTGTGTTACCTGCACCGTGCTCTGCCGGATGTTGCGCGAGCGCGAGCGCTCCGCGCGCGAAACCACGCGCAGCGCGGCGTGGTTTCGCGAAAGATGTAAACAAGAGAGGAGGGTGGCACAAAAGGCGGAGCATCGCCATGAGCAACGCCAACTTCCGGCTTCACTTTTGCTTCACAAAGAGTGACGTCAGGGCCTCTCCTTAGTTTCCTTCCTCCGTGCCAAGGGGCGAGTATGCGCGCCGGCGGCCGCCATCATCGGCAAGCTCCTGCTCCAAGGCCGCGGCAGCACCATCCGTATCAAGTGGTTCCCGGCCCGCGCAGGCGAGTGTGCATCCTCACCGAACCACAACGAGATGGCGGCGTAAGCGCTTACCATCCGCGCCCCCGAGAGTGTGGTGGGTCTAAGCCAAGGACCGAATGATCAGTTACGGCGAAGTCACTAAGCCTTATCGCTTAGCTCGATGGACAATGCTGCCTCCCCACCTGGCACTCAGTTTGGAGGAGGCCGTCCTCTTAAGACAGATACTCAGCGGATCACTCCTCGCCCCAGCAGTACTACACGTGCTTCATTCAGAACTCTATCCAAGTGGTGTGTGCGGTGTTTAATCAGTGGGTCCGGCGGACCAATGGCACATCATGTGGGACTGTGCCAGGGTCCTGACCGAAGCTAACTCCAGGACATACCCGCCCGAACTTCAGAGGGTAGTGCAGTCTATAGACAAGGACACTCAACTATGGACCGTCCAGCAGGCCCGGAGTGCGCTTGAAAGGTACAAGCCATACGACCCACCACAAACGGGCCGAACTAGGTAGTGCAGAGTAGGGCATAGCCCCAGGTCGACGCTTGGCCAGCGTCACGACACGTTAAACCGTCGGTTGCCGGCATTTACACGTTTTTCCTGTCCTATCCGATGCCTTTCGGGACTTTGCAATGCGCCAGCAACTTTAGAAAGAATGATGGAATCTCTGCTTCAGGGTATAAGTGACCCACCGGCTTATGTTATCTAGACGATGTTAAAAAAGTTTGTTACTCAATGTTATGTAATATTCGTCGATTTATTTGAAGTCTTTGTGCATGACTGACCGTCATCCTGATGTTTTGCCAACAGTAACGGGGTCGGAACCTTGTCAAGCTGCTCAAACTTGTAGTCCTGTACTCCTCCTATCGAAAAGAAATACAGTTGATTGATTGATTGATTAATTGATTGATTGATTGATTTCACCGCATTTTCTCCTACGTTTGACAGCCACCTCAGTCACTTGGCCGCTATTCTGGAAGTATTTAGGGAGGCTGGCCTTCAACTTGACCCTTTTAAGTGCCATTTTGGACACCTCGAAGTCAAGGTTCTTGGCCGCCTTGTCAGTGCTGGCGATCCACATCCGGATCGGATAAGATTCACGCAGTCAAGAACTTTTCTGTAGCCTGCTCATCAACAGATGTGCTCAGCGTCACAGGTTTACTCCTATTTTCGTCGGTTTGTTAAAAAGTTGGCGGATATCGACCGGCTATTGACTGACCTTCTAAAGAAGGACACGGAGTTCTTCTGGGGCCGCGAACAAGCTGATGCCTTCGACACCCTCGTGCGCTTGTTAACACGCCTCCGATATTAGGCTACTTTGATCCATCTGCACTTACTCAAGTTCGCACAGCTGCCACTGGCCATGTCATAAGTGCTATCCTCGCCCAACAGCAAAATGGAGTCGAGCGTCATTGCCTACACCAGTCGCCTCTTGTCCCCTTCAGAGTGCAATTTTTCTATCACCGAGCGCGAGTACCTCGCTCTGGTGGGGGCAGTGGCTAAATTTCACCCTTACTTGTTTGGCCGCCAGTTTTCTGTCATCATGGACCAACGTGCACTGTGCGGGCTGTCGTCAATGAAATACCCGACTGGCTGCCTTGGTCGCTGGGAACTGAGCCTTCAGGAGTTTTCTTTCGTTGTGATGTACAAGTCTGGCTACTTACATCTGGACGCCGACTGCTTGTCTTGTCATCCAGTCAATCCTTCTGACAACGACGAACAGGATGCCGACACATGCTTTCTGGCCATTCCTGACTTTCGCGACATCGGTACTGAACAGCGAAAGGTTGACTCTCTCCGGTCAATCATGGAGCGACTGACTTCAGGACAATCCGATCACTCAGTGTTTGTGCTCCATGACAACATTCTTTATCGACGCAACATCAGCTCTGATGAAGTAGCTTTATTACTAGTTATCCTTCATCATCTCCGTTCTACTTTTCTTGCTGAGCTACACGACGCACCCAAAGTCAGACACCTTGGCACCTCCCGTACTTACTACAGCATTTTATGTCGTTTTTTCTGACCAGGCTTTTACCGCTCTGCGCGACGTTACATTGCGGCTTGCGACCTCCGCCAGCGTCGAAAATTGCTATGTGCGCCATCTGCTGGCCACCTTCATCCAATCACTGATCCAACGGAGTCTTTCGTCCATGTCGGCATGGGCTTTCTTGGCCCGGGCCTTTCCCACATCCATAAAACGAAACAAATTGCTGGCGGTAGGCACAGACTATGCGACGCGCTCTGCCCACCAGCTGTGCTGCAGATGTAGGAGACGTTTTAATTCAAGATGTGATTCTTCACCATGGCGCACCAAGACAGCTGCTGACAGATCGTGGCCGCCACTTCCTGTCGCAAGTTGTCGAACACTTCATTCCTGTTCCTTCAATACTTCATTCCTGTTCCTGCCAACATAAGCTCGCAACCGCATGTCACCCACAAAGGAATGGACTGACTGAACGACTGAATCGCACCCTTACATAGGTGTTGTCTATGTGTATTTCAGAAGACTATCGCGATTGGGACAGTACTTTGCCCTGCGTGACATTTCCGTACAATTGTCATGTCATGATACCACAGGTTTCTCTCCTTTGTGCCTCTTGTTTGGTCACCACCTCACTCTGCCTTCTCACACCTTGCAACCTTAGCGTCGCGACATACCACGGAACACGCCCATGAGCGAACGAAACAAATGGATGGCAGTAGGCACATACTATCCGTTGGTCAGGCTCGAATGGATCGCCAGATTGCTTGTGATCGACTTTTAGCGGCTCAGGCGTATCAAAAAACTCGCTATGGCAGTCGCCAAAAGAAACTTCAGTTCTCCCCCGGAAATCACGTTCTGCTTTGTGTACACAAGTCACCATCTAGGCCTGCCTGAAACACTGCTGTCACGCTATACCGGGCCCTGCCGGGTATTTCGAAGATTAAATGGCATAAACCACGAAATCACCCCTGTTCAAGACACGCCATCATCATCCCAGCTATGACCTAACGTCGTCCACGTGCCCCGCTTCAAGCCATACTGTTCGTCAAGTTCGCTATCATAATATAAAGCACCGGGATGGCGCTCCAGCGCCGGCGGTTATGTTACGGGGCATTTGGACAGGACCTTGCGCGCAAGAGGGAGACGAAGAGGGAGTGGCAGATTGTATTCTGGAGCGGCGACCTTTGTAAAAGCCTGTGCGATTACCACTAACTTTTTCCTATGTAAATAGCTGTAAATATATTTGTTTCCTCTTCGTAAAAGTATTATCAATTATCTAAGCGCTACAGGGAAAACTGTGTGAACATAAGAATTAAAAGAAGAATTTTAGCATGCAGGTATGCTTGTCTCGCGCAGAATGTTAGAAAGTTTCACAAACGTTCCTTTGCCCGTAACCCAAAGCGCAAAGGAAAGAATGACCGGAAGAATCAAATTCACGCCAAGGTCTAGGAGGGGTCTCTTTAAAAATATTTTACTTTGAACAATGAAGTGGCCACATGTCAAAAAGAAGCCCGGTGGAGGTTCACTTTTATTGCATAAAGGACAGAAAGGTTATATAGCCATACCAAACCTGTGGAGGTAAAAGTTCAGTGGAGGTACTCGGCACCGTAGTCTCGTGATCACTACTTCAAATTTTCTAGTGGTGCACTGTTTGTAGTTCCAAGAAAAACTGAGATTCGGGAAATCATATATTGGCAACGATGATTTGGCTAAGTTATTTGTAGTAGCACGGTGGCAGAATACGAAGATGGCCAAACGGTGCCGATTCACTAATGCGCCACGCATTACCCGATGACTCTCGATTTGCCGCCGGTTTGCGTAAGGTGGCAGCAGGGGCAGTCTGGGCTCATTTCTCAGCTCCACCGTACTTGGAGTACACAGCCGGCGGGCGTTCGCGAACTGTATTTTCACGCCTTTGGCTTCTGAAGAAGAGCTTCGCGTCGTAGTGCCGTACACCAGAGAGGTCTTCAGTTAGACTGAATAGTTACCGTCGCCTAAAACGGACTTTTCGCGTGGAATACACTTGCAACGTGACATCAGACGCGTCGTTCATTCCTTGTTTATTTGATTGTTTTGCTGGGAACATATTGTTTCAGAAAACTATACCGTGAATAACGTGTCATTGCCAAATGAAGCACGTTCGAAACGATTACCTTTTTGATATGTTCACGATCAAGTACATCCGGTTCTACTTTCTCATTACAATATTAATTAAATATCCTTTATTGTATGTAGGAACTTGCAGAAACAGTAGATATAACAGAAACAGTATATATATATATATATATATATATATATATATATATATATATATATATATATATATATATATATATATTTAGTCATATCAGAAGAAGCTAACAAACACTGACACCAAAGACACCATTGGAGATATTTCATGAGCTTAATAAATGAAATAAAGAAACGATAAATAAATGTAAATTAAAGTGGATGAAAAAACAACTTGCCGCAAGTGGGAAACGAACCCACAACCTTCGCATTTTGCGAAGGTTGTGGGTTGTGGGATATGACTAATAAAAATCGGGATCCTCGGTTAACCCCCTTTCTTCTCGTTGGTATATATATATATATATATATATATATATATATATATATATATATATATATATATATATCCCGATCGTCATCAAGAGCGGAGGGCACGAGATCGGCGCTCGAACACCACCATCTTGTTCTCCAGACCTACTGTTCAGAGCTACCGCCTGTTTGTTGAACTCGTCCAATAAACCTCCTTACATTTGGTGGATCCTGCTGGGTACGCACATCGCCGGCACCCTGGAACTCCGATCCTGTACGTTGCACTCGACCATGCAAGCTGACGCTGCCATCTCCCGGCCATCTCCCGGTCATCTCTCCCATCGCCATCTCTCCCGGCCGCCGTTTGCCCCGGCCCGGTTCGCCAGCGAGACCCCTCGGTATTTTCGGGTACGGAAGACCAGGACGTCAAGGACTGGCTGTCGGCCTACGAAAAGTTAGTGGACCCAACAAGTAGGATGACGCTGCTAAGCTGAGTACCGCGAACGTTTACCTGGCTGGCGTGGCGAAGCTGTGGTATACGAACCACGAATCGGAATTCGAGAACTGGCCCGCTTTTAAGGAGGCAATATCTGCCGTTTTCGGTCGCCCTGCTGTGCGGAAGTTACGCGCCGAGCAACGGCTGCGCACAGGGGCACAGGAACCAAAGGAACCTATATTGTGGACATAATCGATCTCTGCAAGCGCGCCGATGCTTCAATGAGCGAAAGTGCTAAAATTCAGCATAATATGAAGGGCGTCGACGACGATGTCTTTCAAATGCTTCTTGCGAAGTGTCCTGGCAGAGTGTATGAAGTGGTAACTCTGTGCCACAGCTATGACGAATCGAGAAGGCAGCGGGCTCTCACCCGACGTTCATCTCACGCGTACAGTCAACCACTCGCTGCACTGGACATCGTGCCTGACCAGTCATACCTTCTCGCACAAATGAAAGAATTTGTGCGTGAGGAGGTGGCCCGCCAGTTGTCTCTCCTGCCGTTTACTCAGCGTCAGGAGCTCCCACAGCAGCAGCAACTGCAGCGACCAATCCTGTTGGCCCCCATGCTTCGGCACGTCATCCAAGAACAGATTTCCAAGGCCATGCCGGTGCCCATTCAGCAGCAACCTGTCACCGCGCCTTTTAGTTACGCAGAGGTAGTAAAGCGGCAGCAGCTTCAACAGCCGTCACCGTCCCATGGTGTGTCGTATGCTGCAGCCCCGATTCAGCCGTCCATGACATGAGCTGCTCCCAACACTGCAAATCCCTGGCGAACGCGCGACAACCGGCTGATCTGTTTCGCATGCGGTGGCCCTGGTCATATCGCCTGATTCTGCCGCCGTCGTGCGCCAGGATACTCAGACGGCCGTTCGCAGAACTACATGGATCATCCCCGCTCTCGTTAAGAAGGTCCGGGTCCCCAAACAAGCACGTCTTCACGGGACTATCCGCAACCCACGTCTCGTCGCTCACCTCCACCCCATCGCCGATCCTCGTCGCCCATGCATCGTCGACCAGCCCCTTAAAATGAGGGAAACTAGCCCCCGCAGTTCGTTAGGCAAGAACTGCGCTGTCGAAATGCTCAAGTCCTAAAACTTTGCCGTCGAATATTGTCGAAGTTTTTGTAGAAGGCACCCGTGCATATGCTCTTGTCGACACCGGTGCTGCCGTTTCTGCTATAGACGCCACACTTTGCCGCAAGCTTCGGAAGGTGACCACGCCTCTTGAGATGATGCCCTTACGTACAGCGAATGGAGACCCTGTCCGGCCTATAGCTTCCTGCACTGCTCGACTTATTACCCCTAAAGAGCACTACATTGTTGAGTTTGTCGTCCTTTCATCCTGCTCGCGCGACATCATACTTGGCTGGGACTTTTTATCGTATAATCACGCCGTTATTGATTGTGCCAGATCTGAACTTGAGCTCTTCCCGTTGTCTGACCAGCCCTACAAACCCGCTCATCAAGCCGCACACAAACTAGTCGTAACAGAAGATACAGAAATTCCGCCGACAGCAGCTGTTTTGATCCTCGTGTTCTGCAACAGCATATGTGATGAAGCTGCATTCTTTGAACCATCAGGCCTCCTTCTAAGTCGAAAGCCACTTCTGCCTTATTCGACCCTCTCTATTTCGAATGGAACAAATGCTCTCTGCCTCACAAATCCTCTTCCGTATCCCATAAAACTGCTTAAAGGTGAATCCCTTGGATGCGTGCAACCCATTGATATCGGCCAATTTTTTTCCGTGCAACAACATTCAGCTCGACGCGACCTCGACTTCGTCAGTGCTCTTAATCCGTCTGATGTACCAGCTGCCGACCTATTCGATTCGTCGATCGCAGACGGACTGTCACCATTTGAACGCTCTGCTCTTCTCCAGCTGCTCTACCAGTTCCGCGACTCTTTCGATGTTGCCCAACGTGCCCTTGGCCGAACTTCTACCATTGTGCACTACATCGACACCGGCTCCAACTCGCCAGTGCGACAACGCCCTAACTGTGTCTCCACCGCGGAACTTCAAGTTATTACTGACCAGGTTGACGATATGCTTAAAAGCGACGTTATTCGCCCTTCACAAAGTCCGTGGGCATCACCTGTGGTTCTCGTTAAAAAAAAGGGTGGATCAATTCGCTTCTGCGTGGATTACCGGCGCCTAAACAAGGTCACTCGAAAAGACGTGTACCCGTTACCCAGAATTGACGATGCCGTTGATTGCCTACAAGGTGCCGAGTTTTTTTCATGGTTAGATTTGCGTTCGAGGTATTGGCAGGTGCCTTTAGCGGCGGCCGACCATTCAAAGACAGCCTTCGTCACGCCTGATGGTCTATATGAATTCAATGTCATGCCCTTCGGCCTCTGCAATGCGCCTCCCACCTTGGAGCGCATGATGGACTAGGTTCTGAGGGGTTTGAAGTGGCACATGTGTCTCTGCTACCTCGACGATATTGTTGTCTTTGCGCAAGATTTCGCAACCCATCTGGAACGCCTCAACCATGTCCTGACGTGTCTGAAGACCGCTCAGCTGCAACGAAATCTCAAGAAGTGCCGCTTTGCAGCGCGAAAACTTACAATTCTCGGTCACGTCGTGTCAAAGGACGGCATGCTTCCAGACTCGGCTAAACTCCGTGCCGTGACCGACTTCCCCAAACCGACGACTCTAAAGCAGTTACGAAGCTTCATAGGGTTATGCTGCTACTTCCGTCGGTTTGTGCGTAACTTCGCCTCTATAATCGCGCCTTTGACCCAAGTTTTAGGCAGCGCCTCCAATCTTTCGTCATGGTCTTCTGAGTGTGACCAAGCCTTCTACATTCTTCGCCGTCTCCTGACGTCACCACCTATACTGCGCCACTACGATCCCACGGCCGCAACTGAGGTGCACACAGACGCCAGTGGTGTCGGCCTCGCTGCTGTTCTCGCACAACGAAAGCCTGGGTTCGCAGAGTATGTCGTCGCATACGCCAGGAGAACGCTCACCAAGGCTGAGTCAAACTATAGCGTCACCGAGAAAGAATGCTTGGCCATAGTCTGGGAGCTTGCCATGTTTCGCCCTTACTTATATGGCCGCACGTCTGATGTAGTTACGGACCATCATGCATTATGTTGGTTGCCTTCGTTGAAGGACCCATCAGGTCGCCTTGCCCGCTGGGCTCTTCGACTTCAAGAGTTTGACATCCGCGTTATATATCGTTCCGGACGCAAGCATGCCGATGCTGATGCACTGTCGCGGTCACCACTATCCACCGAAACTGCGTCCCTATCCATTATAGACCACCTATTGTCAGCTCTTGACGTCGCCACCATCCCCTCTGCACAGCGCCACGATCCCTGGATTGCTTCGCTTCTTGAACTTTTTATTCGAGGCACCCACCCTTTCGACCACTCGAACACTGCGACGCCGAGCTTCACACTTCAGCATCCGCGATGACCTCTTGTACCGGCGCAACTACTCGCCAGATGGTAGGAAGTGGCTCCTAGGTATCCCTAAAACGCTGCGCTCTACATTCTGCGCGTCTTTTCACTCCGACCCGCAGTGTGCTCACGGCGGTGTCTTCAAGACCTATGAACGCTTACGCAAAAGGTACTACTGGCGCGGAATGTTTCGCTTTGTCCGCAAGTTCATTCGCGGCTGCCACGAGTGTCAGCGACGAAAAAAACCACCGTATCCTGCCGCAGGTTCATTGCAGCCCCTTCCGTGCCCAGACCGCCCATTCGACCACGTTGGAATTGACCTTTATGGACCTTTACCTTTGACCACGGCGGGAAACCGATGGGCTATCATTGCTGTCGACCACCTTACACGATACGCCGAAACCGCTGCTCTTCCCACGGCGACAGCACAGGATGTCGCCTCTTTCATCCTCCAGTGTTTTGTGCTTCGACACGGTCCTCCTCGCGAACTCCTCAGTGACCGTGGCCGCGTATTTCTCTCTGATGTAATCCAAGCACTTCTCCACCAGTGCAACATTGTACATCGGACGTGTACTGCCTACCACCCTCAGACGAACGGTCTCACTGAGCGGTTTAATCGGACACTGGGCGACATGTTTGCGACACATGTTGCATCTGATCAGTCAAACTGGGACCTGGTTCTCCCATTTGGGACATACGCGTACAACACCGCTACGCAAGTCACAACCGGGTATTCCCCCTTCTTCCTTCTGCACCGTCGCCAGCCGACGCACACTATCGACACGTTGCTGCCATACGCACCAGATGCTTCAGAGTGCACGCCCGTGTTGGAAGCCGCCCGCAGCGCTGAAGATTGCCGACAACTAGCCAAGCGCTTTACCACAACCAACCAATAACGTCAGAAAAACGCCCGCGGTGATGACCACTCTCCTGCCGCAACATTCGCTCCTGGAACACTTGTGTGGCTGCTTGTACCACCCTGCGCCCCTGGCTTGTCGTCCAAACTACTCCCAAATTATCATGGTCCCTACCGCGTCGTCGAGCGTACTTCGCCCGTAAACTACGTCATTGAACCTCTTACGCTGCACTGCGACCGTCGTCGAGGCGGACATGATGTTGTTCACGTAGACTGCCTCAAGCCGTACTTCGACCCTCTTGTCACCACCTGTTAGATCCCACCTTTCTCGACGGGGGCAATTGTAATGAAGAAAGGAAGATAATGACATCCCGATCATCATCAAGAGCGGAGGGCACGAGATCGGCGCTCGAACACCACCATCTTCTTCTCCCGACCTACTGTTCAGAGCTACCGCCTGTTTGTTGGACTCGTCCAATAATACCTCCTTACACTATTATTATTGTTGAAAAACGGTTAGCTACTTAAAGAATAAATCACTGGGAGGAGAAGCTGATTTAAAAAGCAAAGTTCATAAACGCTTTCTGCCACCACCATGATATTCCTTGTAGAATCTTCTGCGTGCACGATCTGTCTGCAGTGCGCATCCCAAATGAAGTGCACTGCACCACATTTATACTGGTCACCGCGGCCTCGCTTGCTACGTGTCTCACGCCGTTTCTGTTCGTTGTTGCTCGGAGTGGCCCGCCGCGGCCGGCAGCGAACACCAAGGCGAGGCGGCGTCGCTCTCTAGACAGAGCGGCCCCTACTCCCGTCGTACGAAACCTTCAGCATTCCGTAGGCGCGTGCACGTTTGCACTCGCTATCTGACGCCACTGGCGCCGGCGCCTGGGCGGCGTTTGAAGATAGGACAGCTTGCTTTTACCGTTGTCACTCTGCGTGCTATGAGAGAGCGGAACAACAATTAAGCAATCGGTGACCACGCAACAGTGAAACTTTGTTACAGCCAGGCCATCATAAGTTCACTACGTCCATGAGCCCAATGCTAGCCACAATGACGTGAAAACCAAATACCTGTTAACGCTGTACACTGGCCGGTAAGAATTTTCACTCTTCCTGAAAAAAAAAATACACGCGTCCCTTGCAATCGGCGCGTGTATTACACGCGCCGATAAGAAATATTTATGCTCTATAGAGCCTGGTACGCCTAATTATGTGAGCAGGCCGGCAGACAGCCTCGACAAGCTATCAAAAACATAAACAACGTTTTAAAGCCAGAAAAAGTGCGATAGTAACCGACCTTTCACAGCACCTTGAAAGCTTGCAATGCGCGTCTGCGAGCCCATAAGTTTCCTTTCGCCACCTGGCGACTACTGTAGGAAACTCGAGAGGTGCGGCGACGCACTTGCGGCGCTGTTATCACCCGTCATCTATTCTGTCACCTTGTGTAGTAGCATACTTCCTGAATCACGCCTCAATGAGGTCCATTGACGTAGGTAAAATGGGGATGACAGGACCATGGTGGAATGCTATTGAGAGTACATCTGCATGCTTATATAAGGCTAAACCTTTGTGGCCTGGCACCCACACTAAACGAACGAGACGTAAGGGAGGAATTACTAGACTGCTTCTAATGAATCTGACAATTTGCACGTGGTTCACGAAGAACGAACGAACGAACGAACGAACGAACGAACGAACGAACGAACGAACAGACAGACAGACAGACAGACAGCCAGACAGACAGACAGACAGACAGACAGACAGACAGACAGACAGACAGACAGACAGACAGACAGACAGACAGACAGACAGTGGATTAAATTTCCTGCTGATGACAGAGTTGATAATTTGCGTAAGCATATATTTATTTTCTGTGTGTAATTTAGTTTTAACTAATGATGTTTTCTGATTCACTCATGTCTTACTAAGAAACTTGCCTATACAATGCAGAACTTGTTGATAACTATATGCTCAGAATTTGCATCCAACACGCTGCTTGTGCGACGGCCAACTAAATGCGCCAATGAGCTATACAGTAGGTCGGTAAACACTGATCGGCTACCTGCTCAGTTTGCATGGAAACCCTTCTAAGGGCTCCCACGTGAGCAAACACACTTGCATTTTGAGCAGTTATCAAACTAATCAGTAACACAAATTTACTGAATTTTAATAACTTAGGGAAAAAACAAATCAGAGTTGGAGTTTGCTGTCCCGCACTGGCAAAGTATCTACGCCACACTAATGAGATGAAACGCATTCTACTGTGAAGTCGAAGACGTCGTCCAAGGAAACTTTTAAAAATGAGATGACGTGTTTGCCTGAGAGCTTTGAACTAATTAACACGATTAATACGCCAACAAGAGTTACCATAATTCATCTACGCTAATTGACATCTTTCTCACGAACGTTAATTCTGAGGATGTTAGAGCAGGAACCATTCCATGTGATATTAGCGAGCACCTACCTATATTTTTTGTTACTAAGCAACAAATAAAAAAAAGAAAGGACTTTCTTTACGAATGTGTTTTATGACACCCTCTCAACTTGAGAGTTTTCGTCAAGAACTAATTCACAGTTCATGAAATGAAGTTCTAGCAGAAGGCAACGTAATAATCAGTCAGAACATTTACTAAGTGGTAAAACAAATATATGATGGTAATTTTCCTCAAATAATTTGCTACCATATGAACAAATTAGAATGCCGTGGATCACGCGACATCTGTCGCACGAAATTAACAAAAAGAATGTAATGTACCATAAATTTTAAGCTTGTCGCAACCCCCAACCACCCGCCAAATGAAAATGGATGAAAAAACCGCAAGTGGGGAACGGTCCCACGTCTTCGCATTACGCGTGGGATGCAAGTAAGTTTCCCCATGTTGACCTTGGTGTCCTTGTTTGTTGGCTTCTTATGATATGACTAATAAAACCGGGCCCCTTGGTTCCCTTTTTTTTCGTTCATTACATAACGAGGGTCTCGAATCCGGCCATACTGATGCCTTCAGGTGGCATGTGTGGGTTTATTGACCACGTTCCCTCACCCAAAATGATCATGTACTCGCGATGCCTGTGGCAGAAAGGGTGTTCCACATCCACCGCCAAGGTTTGTGAGCGGTGGCACTGGCTAACAATCCCATGGTTAGTTTTAGTAGCAAAACATAAATACCCCAGAAAGTGGATGAGAAACTGGCACCGCGGAAGGTGAATTAGTAAGAGCATCGCATGCGTTATGCGAAGACGCGGGATCATCCCCCACCTGCGGCCAAATGTTTTTTCATCCCTTTTTAATTTCAGTACTTTATCATTTCTTTAATTCAATTACCAACTACAATTTCCCCTATGTTGTCCTTGGTGTCCTTGTTTGTTGGCTTCTTATGAAATGCAGATAGAACATATGCAAGAACGCACCCATTCTTATCATTTACAGGATGGCAAGAGCAGACCAGATATATTATTTTAAACAAGCACAGTACATATTGCTACGAACGGCCTGCAAGGGTACCGACCTACGAAATTTTCCCAGCCAGCCGCAGCTGCGAGGGTGGCTAGCTTCCCAGAAGCAACCATGGAAGCCTTCCCCGCCTGCCGCGGCAGCTTGTTTTGTAGGGACGACGCTGTGTCGCATCAACACCCCCTCGGGGCAGCTATGACTAAACGTGGTCGGCAGACGAAGTATTGTTCGTGGATTCGCCGTGGCCGCCACGGATTGTTAGAAGCGGTGGAACTCTTGGGAGAAGATGTCTGGCGGCCATCTCACGGGGCTTAGATGTCATGGACAGACGACGCGGCCATTGTCTACGAAGTCAACACTGGGATGAAGAGGAGCCTGCTCGGGGCAAAACCCGTGTCTGCGAAGACCCACTTACCACGGCGTGGTCAGTGAAACCTGTGCGGAAGTGTGTATGAACCCTCCGCCTCAAAGGCGGGTGGGCTACGATGACTTTGAAGACTCCGAATTGATAGCAGGTTCAACGGCCGTTTTCCCTCACCTAGGGATCTAGGGAAGACATACTGTACTTAAGGAGTGGTTGGCGGCTCCTCAGTGTGCATTCCTGTTTCAGTCATGTTAGACTGATGAACTGTAACGTTCTCTTGTAAAGACTGTAAATAAACCCACATTCCTCGTTCTCGATGACAAGAAGTCTCTCCCTACAACAACGTCCTCAGTGTGGATATGTTGGACGACAGCATGGGCCAGCTACCATCTATTTGATGCCCGAGCCCAAGCATCACAACTGTCTGGCAGCGGTGAGACGGACTTTGCGACGTGGTGCTGCGTCTGCGGCGAGTGCTTGGCTCTTGCTTTGACTCTTTAGGCTTCATTTTGTTGTTGTTCTGTTTAGAACTGTAGGGAAGCTAGATTGTTGATTGTTATCTAGGTTGTGTTTTCCTAGGTAAACTTAGTGAGCAGGACCAAGGCAGTAAAGCAGCAATCATGGAGTTAAGGACACTGCTGAGAGACGAATTGTCGATTGTTGGTGAAGAACTGGGCCTAGATGTATGCAAGGAAATGCTAAAATCGGAATTATCGCTGCTAATTTTGGAACAGGCCAGTGAGAAAAACATTGAAATGGGATTGGAACTTCTTAAAGAGAGAGAAACCAGACAGAGAGAGAGAAGAACGGGACAAAGAGAGAGAGGAACGCAAGAAAATTCACGAGTTAAGAAAAATGTAACTTGAACTTGAAAGCAAACGTTTGTAGTTGTCTCAAAGAAGTGAAGGGGGTCTGGGACGATCAAGTGAGGCAGAATCATACCGCATGGACAAGCTGTTAAAGCTATTTGAGGTCGGGAACGACATAGACTTGTTCCTAGGAAATTTTGAAAGGACTTGCGAAAAGATGAACTTCGGTCCGAGTAAATTGCCACAGCAGTTGCTGTCTATGTTGCCGTGTGAGGCTGCGGAAGTAATAGCCAGTCTCAGTGCGCAGGACGCATATGATTATGCGAAAGTTAACGCTAGTCTTCTAAAGAAATACCGCTTTTCAGCCGAAGTTTTTCGGCTTTTCGGCAAAGGTTTAGGAGCACAGGCAAGAAGGATAGCGATGGGTATACGGAGTTTGCATACGGCTCAAAGGACAATCTATTCGAGTGGCAGAAAAGCGCGGAAGCGTACGAGAGCAGAGACAGGACCATTGAATGCATGTGTCTAGAGCAGTTCTACGAAAGCGTCCTACAATCTGTGAAGCTGTGGGTGCAAGACAGGGGAAATGGAAACACTGTGAAAAGGGCGGTGGAATTAGCCGAAGGGTAAGCAACGCGTAGAAAGCTGAACGCGGAGGACAGAAATTGGGAGGGTCGAAATGGACCACAGACGAAGGTTCGCAGACTAGATGACCGGAGCCTGAACACGTGGAGGAAAAGGCCTCAGAAAAGACCGAGGAGAAGTCTAACGGGGAAACAGTACAAAAAGAGCAGAAAAGAAAATTTGAATCTTATAGACCGATCAGCTGCTATAAGTGCCACAAACTCGGACATATCGCGGTAAACTGCGGGAAGCCTAGCGTATTTTCCTCCTACGTGGATAAAACAGACGAGAATATACAACTTTTGAGCCCATGTTTCCACGACATGCAAGTTAATGGCAAACCATGCAGGGTGCTGCGAGACAGTGCCGCCACGATGGACATTGTCCATCCGTCTTACGTGACGGTAGATGACTTCACTGGAGAAGTAGCCTGGATTAAAGAGTTTGTAGAAGAACACAGCGTGTGTCTCGCCATGCCCAAAGTCAAAATCAGTGCACTGTTCGGGGAGCTAGTGGCCGAAGCTGCAGTTTCCAAATTCTTGTAGCTGCAGTAACCTTACATTTTTTTGGATCGATCGGATCAGTTACTGCGTGGCAAAGGGTTTAAACTGGGAGAGGGCGTGGTACAGGCATTGACGCAAGGTCAAGCTCGTAAAATCGCGTCGCTTTCGGCCGAAAATGCAAAAGCTGCTCCAGCAGATGTAGTAAAACAGGTTACTTCAGTAACCGAATCCGAGCTAGACTCAAGGTATGGAAAAACAGTTGAGGAAACACTGCCCGCTGACCAGCTCAATGAGAGCGTATCACTAACGTGTCAAAGTTCACGCCTGCAAGAAGAGCGAGCTGACGCACACACAAGCGAAACAGGGTCGTTACTATCATCGGCCTCAAAGAACATTGATGAGCTCTTACGAGTGGACAGAGAGCCACTGGCTGCCGAGCAAAAGAAAGATGACAGCTTACCTAAACTACATCACACACCTAAAGGAGGCATTGCTAGGTGCAGCGTGACGTTACAAGAGAGAGGATAGTTGTATCGGCAATACAGAGAAAGAAAGGGTAGGATTCTAGATAAGTTAGTGGTACCTACTGAATACAGGGAGGACTTTTTGAGTCTCCCTGATGGAAATGGGTGGTCTGGCCATCATCATCATCAGCAGCAGCAGCAGCAGCAGCAGCAGCAGCAGCAGCAGCAGCAGCAGCAGCAGCAGCATCATCATCAGCCTGGTTACGCCCACTGCAGGGCAAAGGCCTGTCCCATACTTCTCCAACTACCCCGGTCATGTACCAGTTGTGGCCACGTTGTCCCTGTAAACTTCTTAATGTCATCCGCCCACCTAACTTTCTGCCACCCCCTGCTAAGCTTCCCTTCCCTTGAAATCCAGTTCGTAACATTTAATGACCATCGGTTATCTTCCCTCCTCATTACATGTCCTGCCCACGCCCATTTCTATTTCTTGATTTCAACTAAGATGTCATTAACTCGCGTTTCTTCCCTCACCCAATCTGCTCTTTTCTTATCCCTTAACCTTACACCTATCATTATTCTTTCCATAGCTCGTTGCGTCGTCCTCAATTTAAGTAGAATCCTTTTCGTAAGCCTCAAGGTTTCTGCCCCGTATGCGAGTACTGGGAAGACACAGCTGTTATACACTTTTCTCTTGAGGGATAATGGCAACCTGCTGTTCACGATCTGAGAATAGCTGCCAAACGCATCCCAACCCATTCTTATCCTTGTGATTATTTCAGTCTGATGATCCGGATCCGCAGTCACTACTTGTCCTTTACCACTTCCAATGCCTCGCTACCTGTCGTGAACTGCTGTTCCCTTTCGAGACTGTTAAAAATTACTTTAGTTTTCGGCAGATTCATTTTTAGACCCACCCTTCTGCTTTGCCTCTCCAGATCAGTGAGCATGCATTGCAATTGATCCACTGAGTTACTAAGCAAGGCAATATCATCAGCGAATCGCAAGTTACTAAGGTATTCACCATTAACTTTTATCCCCAATTCTTCCCAATCCAGGTCTATGAATACCTCCTGTAAAGACGCAGTGAATAGCATTGGAAAGATCGTACTTCCCTGCCTGACGCCCTTCTTTGTTGGGATTTTGTTCCTTTCCTTATGGAGTATTACGGTGGCTGTGGAGCCGCTATAGATATCTTTCAGCATTTTTACATACGGCTCGTCTACACCCTGATTCGGTAATGTCTACATGACTGCTGAGGTTTCGACAGAATCAAACGCTTTCTCGTAATGAATTAAAGCCATATATAAGGGTTCGTTATATTCCACACATTTCTCTATCACCTGACTGATAGTGTGAATATAGTCTGTTGTTGAGTAGCCTTTACGGAATCCTGCCTGGTCCTTTGGTTCACTGAAGTATAAGGGGTTCCTGATTCTATGTGCGATTACCTTAGCAAATACTTTGTAGGCGACAGACAGTAAGCTGATCTGTCTATAATTTTTCAACTCTTTGGCGTCCCCTTTCCTATGCGATTAAGATTATGTTGCGTTCTTCCACGATTCTTGTGCGCTCGAGGTCATGAGGCAGTGCGTATATAGGGTGGCCAATTTTTCTACAACAATCTACCCGCCATCCTTCAACAAATCTGCTGCTGCGTGATCCTCCCCAGCTGGCTTCCAACTTTGCAAGGCTCCCAAGGCTTTCTTTACTTCTTCCGAAGTTACTTGTGGGATGTCAAATTCCTCTAGACTATTCCCCCTTCGATTAGCGTCGTGGGTGCCACTGGTACTGCATAAATCTTTATAGTGACTCTCAGCCACTTGAACTATCTCATCCATATTAGTAAGGATATTGCCGGCTTTGTCTCTTAACGCATACATCTGATTCTTGTCAATTCGTAGTTTCTTCATCACTCTTTTTAGGCTTCCTCCGTTCCTGAGAGCATGTTCAATTCTATCCATATTAAACTTCCTTATGTCAGCTGTCTTACGCTTGTTGATTAACTTGGAAAACTTTGCCAGTTCTATTCTAGCTTTAGGGTTATAGCCTTTCATACATTGGCGTTTCTTGATCAGATCTTTCGTTTCCTGCGATAGTTAACTGGCATCCTGTCTAACGGAGTTACCGCCGACTTCTATTGCACACTCCTTAATGATGCCCATAAGATGGTCATTCATATTCTCAACACTAAGGTCCTCTTCCTGAGTTAAAGCCTGATACCTGTTCTGTAGCTGGATCCGGAATTCCTCTATTTTGCTTCTTACCGCTAACTCATTCATCGGCTTCTAATGTACCAGTTCCTTCGGTTCCCTCCTCAAGTCTAGGCTAATTCGAGTTCTTACCATCCTATGGTCACTGCACTGCACCTCGCCGAGCACGTCCACATCATGTATGATGCCAGGGTTAGCGCAGACCATGAGGTCTATTCCATTTCAAGTCTGGCCATTCGAGCTCCTCCACGTCCACTTTCGGCTATCCCGCGTGCAGAAGAAGGTATTCATTATGCGCATATTATTCCGTTCCGCAAACTCTACTTATAACTTTCTGCAATTCCTAGAACCTATGGCATATTCCCCCACTGACTTCGCTCCAGCCTGTTTCTTGCCTACCCTAGCATTGAAGTCGCCCATCAGTATAGTGTATTTTGTTTTGACTTTACCCATCGCCAATTCCACGTCTTCGCAGAAGCTTTCGACTTCCTGGTCATCATGAGTGGATGTTGGTGCATAGAACAGTACGACCTTCAATTCGTACCTCTTATTAAGTTTCACAATAAGACCTGCGACCCTCTCGTTATTGTTATAGAATTCCTGTATGTTACCAGCCGTATCTTTACGAATCAGGAATCCGACTCCTAGTTCTCCTCTCTCCGCATAGCCCCGGTAGCACAAAACTGGCCCGCTTTTTAGCACTGTATATGCTTCTTTTTTCGTCGTAGCCTCACTGAGCCCTATTATATCCAATTTACTGCCCGGTAATTCCTGCAATAGCACTGCTAGACCGCCTCACTAGATAACGTTCTAGCGTTAAACGTTGCCAGGTTCAGATTCCAATGGCGGCCTGTCCGGACCCAGAGATACTTAGCACACTCTGCTGCGTCGCAGGTCTGACCGCCACCGTGGTCAGTTGCGTCGCAGCTACTGGAGACTGAGGGCCGGGGTTTGATTGCTGTATTCATATAGGAGGTTGTGGCCAAGTACTGCACCAGGGTAGCCAATCCTGCTCTGGTGAGGGACTGTGCTACCGATTCTGGTCGCCGGAATCAGGGCGCACTCCAGGCTTGTTTATGCAACTTTATCTACACGCGGATTTATTTTGCATAGGCCGGTGGGAAATTGCGCGGCACCGGAATTTGAGCCCTGGTCCTCCTGCACGCGAGGCGGATGCTCCCTCTACTCCACGGCTGCATCTCTTTCATTAAATCCATCTTTCATTAAAACCAATAAATCTGCCGTCTTTCAATAAATCAACTGGTATTCCATCTCCTGTGACTTTTACCCAGGACATGTCTTGCAAGGTCCTTCTAACTTCATGGCTAGTTATGGAAGGAGCCTCTGCATCCTGTTCATCAATGCTTTTAGTGAAGGTTGCCTGGCTGCTGAGCGCACTGTACAGGGTAAGTATAGAATTGTTGTGCTGCTTTTACTTATTCATCAAAATTGCTGATGACATTACACTGCTTTTTCGCACTGCATACATCTTATAACTAGTTTTGTCCTCACCGATTTCATGCTGTGGCTACTTTTTACTGCTTCCTCAGTCTTCAAGATGTCGATATGTTGTTATGGTGTGATGATATCACTCGCTAGTTTATCAGCTTTGACAGTACAGATAATTCTATGTGATTTCTTCCGTTAGACACTTTGATGCTGTGTCATTTCTTTATTACATTCTTTGCTACTTGAGATAGCCTAACTACTGGTTGCCTTGGTACCTTACCGCCCACTACAAGTGTTGCTTCTGAAATCAGCCCAGTTACAGCCTCATTCATTACCTATGTTATCTCTACCCGGACGCTCGTCTGGTTGACCTACCTGCCTTTCCTCTCTTTGCTATCTCTCTCTCTACCTGTTCTAAAACTGAATACTTGTTTGCAAGCACAAGCCTGAATTCATCTGCTTTGACTTTTACTGCATGTATTGCCGCACCTGTACTCTGTTGACGAAAAGGACAACGCGAGTGTGCATAAGCGTATTTGTCAAGGCGCAGCAGAAAAAAAGGAAGTCGCGGTTGCGCTCATAATAAAAACGGCGACCTGCTATTGTGCCTCCTGCAATACGGCCTGTTGAAGTTGCAACACTGGTGGAGCTGCTGGAGCCTCAACCCCATGCGGACAAACCCTATTCGGAATCTTATACCCAGTTCCGAAGCTCCACCTCTCGTAGCGAATCCAGTGCCCCGTTTCAGTCGGCGACTGCTCGGCCTGAGCCCGGACGTCACTCCTGTTGCGACTCCCACAAGCATGACTACATCAGCGGCGCTTCTTCCTCCATCACAAACAGTGGCTAGCCTTTTCCCAGGTTATGGTGGCTAGAGGGGGAGGTGTCAGCATCAGCTGGGCTGCGCCGCGTATGGCGGTGCGGCATTTTTTCATGACAGCGACAGGTGGCGCGCTCGTCGTCCCCGAGATGCCTAGCGTGATGTGTTTGAGCAAACTCTCCGGCTCCAAGCGCGCGTCGTGAAGTCTGTGGTGAAGTTAGCTTCGCCTTCCCCGCTTTTGTTTGCTTGTCATAAGAAGTTCTGAGTAACCTTCTTGACCCACGCCACTGGAAAAATTTGGTCGGTATGCAGAGTATGCTGGATGATCTCCTGGATGTGGGCCACCTAAATGAAGTTCACGAGATGGTAAAGCATTGTGGTGCGATGCCAGATCATCGTGAAATGGTGGGATCAAATAGCGACTCTCGCATACCCTACTACGTTAGCGAGTATGTTACCAGGAAAATGCTAATGAGAACAAAGTGCGAATAGTGTTCTCTAGCTGTTGCTTCAAGCAAAAGACTCGCGCTTGCTTCCGGAAGAGTCGTGCCTTACCAACCACATGGATAGAGGCGGCCTACTTTACCCATCTCAGGCACTAAAGTACTTGGTTGCTGCGATGGAAGGTGCCTTCACGCATTGTTTCAGCTTTAACAAGTTGAAGGCTGACAGCATCATGGGCCTTATTTCCTGCCTGTCAATAAATAAGCTGGATATGGTTGGCTGTGCGCAGCATAGCGTAGAAATCACCAACCAAGTGATACGGCTTTTTGTCATCACGAGGTTGCACGTCCTTGTCGCAGGAGAGAACGCATCGAAGCAAGGGAAGCGAGAAAAAATTAAGTACCTAAGTTGAGGCGCACAACATAACTGCATAACTGCAAAGTTTATATCAGCAAGACCAACATAAGGCGTTTGTATATGTAAAACAGGAATTGTTCACATCACATTGTATGCCCAGAAATATCTGAATATCTGAACAGAATTTCCCACCCGACAAATTATTGTTTGCACTGCACCTTGTTCACCGTTTCTGGGTATATACCTCCGATATATATTGGATCTGCGCTCCATTTCGTGTCATATTGTTTGTTTGAGAGCTAACAACCGTGTATATAGAGTCGTGTGCATTATTTTATTAACAATAAATATTCTTTTTAAGGCATTTTTGGCATTATTTGAGCGGTACTAAATACGCGAACTTAGTTCTTTGCAGGTTTCTAATATTGGAAACCAAATTTCCCTTAACGTTCTTATACTATGCTGAGTTTTGACCATTGGTGCCTACAGTTCTACCTTTCATTGCCAAATTAAATAAACTTGAAATAATCATGGTTCACTCGAGCGGCCCGTTTCAACTGAGACACGCACTTCAATGAGGCGCGCACCAACCAGTAGACGATTAGGCGAAGCGCCTGTAGCTCAAGGCACTACTAAAGTCACGCCAGACATAACTGCATACGGCACCCCATAATAGTCCCTTAAAATGTTAAAGCGGCATTGGCAAACTGCAAACAACCGCCTAGTGCGGAAGCTTTCTGTTTGGTGCAAATATGAGTTTCACAAGTGTTGCACTGAGCGCGAAGCTAAAGCGCGGCGATAAAATGACCAAAATTTAGTACATTGTACGTTAGCCCAGCTGCAGTGATAAAGTCGCCTAGCCTTTAAAATGATTTTCCGATGCACGTATTGCGTCCCAAGAAGCCGCGGAGCGAGAAAGCACTTCACAGCGGAACCAAATAACCGCAGCGGACCTTAGCCAGCGTACGGGAGGCATCTCGGAGCCGACTGCAGCGCCGCCGCATCGTCCTGAAAAAATGCTGCCTCTCCAGCGCTCCGATGCCGACACCTCCCCCTCTAGCCACCATACCCAGGTGACTCTTGAACACCCTCGCGTCTCCGAAATATTCCCCGACGATGCTTTTGAAGATGTTGAGGACTGGCTTGACCAGTACGAACTCCTCGCTCTGGTAAATCGCTAGAACGACCAACAAAAGCTCGCCGATGCTAAAAAAACAGCGCTTGTACATGGTGCACGAACAGGGAACCGAGCTTCCAAACGTGGAGCAATTTTGTCGTCAGCTCCTCGATACATTCACGAGCTCGGACCGGCGCGATCGCGTGCAACAACTTATTGAGGCTCGGGTACAGAAACCCAACGAAACCATCGCCATGTTTGCGGAAGATATGGCCCGTCTATTTCCCCGAGCTGACCCCGATATGACCGAGGCAAAGAAAGTGTGTCATCTGATACGGGAAGTTAAAGAACCACTCTTGCCGGTCTTGTACGAAACCCGCCAACAACCGTCGACAAATCCATCAAGGAAGCGACTGCCATCGAGCAGGTGCTTCAGCACCGTTGCCGCCACTTGGACCGTGTTATGAACTTCAACCGCTGCACCACGATAACGGCTTTGTGGTCCCGTAGCGCTCGTCACCCGTTTCGTGACAGAGCGTTGGTAGCGAAGACTCCGAGCCTGGCGTCGATGAGAATAACAAAAGGGACTTTATACATTATATACAGGTTATCATACAGGACATGAACGGATCGGCACTGGGGCCGAGAGCTCACACAAACGCGACTGTTCTCGCACGACGGCGTCCGGCGAAAACGCGTGACACATCTCACCCCAGTCGGGAGCGACCCTCTCTCCAGGTGGGGTCGGCGGATCCTGTTTTTCGAGCGGCGTGTTGCTGCTTTTATAATCCCCGAGGCCCATTGTCACTCAAACGGCCCAATACAAAGTCAGCACACGACGGTCGTCCGAGGGGTCCAACCAGCGACCGCGCTGGCCACCCGGTTCAAAGTTCGCGCGCGCGGTGACCTCCAGGCAAGGGAGGTGCGGCGCCGGGCTGTCGGGCACACGCGAACACGTTTAAACACGCTGCTTCGCCGAGGCCTCTCCCGCACGAAGGCGCAGCATCTTGACTTGTGAAGGGAGAATTGTGGCGCTCGCAGGATAGATTCTGCATCTTGCAGATTCGGGATCCGGGCTTGTGGTAATGGCACAACAGCATCCCCGCCCTCAGATAAGGCGCCGGGAAGACGAGCTGCCTCCACGTGGCTCGGATGCCAGGCGCGCACGTTCGTCAGGCTCGTCCAAGTTCACGTCCAGTGTCGGGACGCCAGGTAACCTCACGTGCCCAGGTCCGACTCGCCAGGACAGGAGCTCTGCTCACCACGTCGTCGCCAAGGCACCTTGACCAGCTCCGCTCGGGTCGTTCCTAAGACCTTGCTTCTCGCCACTGGTCCCGCTTGGTCGTTCTGCAGCTTGCAAAATCGACCGGCAAAAGGCAACACCCAACACGAACAAGTGCCCTCTGTCTCCCGTCAAACACCAGACAAAGCCATAATTCAAATCAACCTAATTAATCGCTATCCCCTTTTGCCCCCGCTGCAACAAGAGGCAGGTGTACGATCTAGCACACAAGGCTCAAACAATCAGTTTTCAAATCAACAACACACCAAAATAGAAACAATTATTAATCAGCAATAATAATTACAAATAGAATGGTCCCCTTGAAATCGCTTTGGACCGAAAACATACTTCTGAGGAAGCAAATGAGGTCATTCATTTTTCCCGGCGATATTTTCGCGGAATCTGAAGCTGCTTATATTTGCGACCCTGCTTATCCGTGTAGCGGCGGTACAATAAGCCAGGTTCCTTGCCAAATGAAACCCCCTTTTTTTCCACTCCCCGTTTGACGCTCTTCCTCAGATCGGCTAATGAACAATCTTCCTGTTGCTCGCGAATCAGACTTTTTCTTTCAACTGCAGCCTGCTCCTGCCGGCTGGCGGAAACCGGAGCGAGTGCGGAGCCCGCGTCGCCTAATTGCGGCGTCGAGTCTATATCTCGGCTAGCACTGCACGCGTCACTCCCACTCACTTCCAGGACCCGCTCGTCTAGGCCAGCCTCCGAGCTCTGCCTCTCCCGTGACTGCTCGCCACTCAAGTTACCGTGATCGGTCCGTGTGCCGCACCGCCTTTCGCTTCCCGACGCTAAGTCAAGTTCCCTCGACAGCGGGCGCGCTTTGGATCGCGTGGGGGCCATGTACGCCACGTCGGCAAAGAATGATTTGCCGTGATCCCTCAGCAACTGCTCCGAGCTATTTGAGAAGAGGTAGGAAAATTGCTCCGGGAGGGCGGCTGACACAGCGGCTTCGGTGTTAAGTTTTCCAAATTCTCCTTCAATGCTAACCGTTGCGATCGGTAAACAGACACTCTCCTTCTCGGCCACTTGCCGTATCCTAACGCACTCTCCCGTAAAATCACTCGAGGAGACGAAAGACGGGTGAACAACGTCCATAGTTGCTGCAGAGTCCCGCAGTGCTCGGCACTTCTTGCCGTTTACCTTAATTTCCTGCACATAGGGCTCCAATAGACGTATGTTCTTGTGAGTTTCCCGTATCGTTGCAAAAGCAATTCTCTCTGGGCAGCTTGCAGCGATGTGCCCTTGCTTTTTGCAATTGTAGCAGGTTAACGGTCTCCGTTTTTCAAAAGAACGCGTCATTTCGTTTCGCTGTTTCGGACCATCGTCATCATTCTGAGATGCATTCTGTCCATCCCTTACAGTTTCTTTGGGAAGGGACTCGTCGTCCTGAAACTCGCGACGCGTGATTTCCTTCCGTTCGTCGGGCTTCCCGTAAAACACATCTCTCCTATCTGCTTTTTCTACACGCACTGCCTTGCTGTGCAAGCTGCGGCGGGTGTAATACTCTTCCGCTAACTCTGCTGCCTTGTTTAGCTTAACCTCCTTTAGCCTATCTTGCAGCCAGAGCCGGACATCCTCATCAATGCAACGGTAGAACTGCTCCAACGCGATGCATTCGACAATTTTGTCGCGGTCGTCGTAAACCTCTTCGCCCTTCAGCCATTCCACCAGGTCGGCTTTTAGACGGAACGCGAAGTCAACATTCGACTCCTTACCCTTTTTTGCATACCGGAACCTCTGCCGGAAAGCTTCGGGCGACAATTTGTACTTCCGCAGTAGCGCTTCCTTCACATCACTGTAGCTCTCAAACGCCTCTTTCGATAAGCAAGTTATTACGTCTGATGCCTCCCCAGGAAGCAACGCTAACAGATTCTGTGCCCAGAGGGATCGCTCAATGCTATTCCGTTCGCACACGTGCTCAAATTTCACGAGGTATTTGGCCATATCCTCTCCGACGACAAAGGGTGGAAGTTGATCGCGTATTCTTGGAACATTAGAAGTGAGACTAGGCGCTGGCGAGCTATTTCGGGTCTCCAACTCTTTCATTTTAAGCTCGTGCTCCCGTCGCTCCCTCTCTCTCCTTTCCTCCTTTTCCTCCTCGCGACGTTGCTGTTCTCTCCTTTCCTGCTCGCAACGTTCCTTCTCCCTTTCCTCCCCTTCCCGCCGTTCCTTGATATCCGCCCAGGCCTCTGCGGCTTCCTCCGCCGTTACGTCCCCAGTCCTCATGACCTCAAGGATCGCATTCTTTCTTTTAGTTGAGCCCAACTCAATGCCCAACTCCTCACAAATTTCGAGAAGTTCCTTCACCTTGTACTTCTCCATCGTTCACACTGTCCTCCTGCTGTTTACCCTTTTTGAATATACCTGCCGTACGCTACTACAACACTACTAGTAACACATATGCAAGTATATCACACACTGCCCTGTTTACCCCCTCAGCATCCCCTGGTTTTCAAAACGCTCTTACTAGGCTTGAAACACACAAGGTTATCACAATGCAACACCAAATCCTTCCCTAAGCTACTATAACCTGTGTCAGAGAAAGTCTGGTGTTTGAGGTAAACTTCAGGCACTCACCGCGCCGAGGTAGCTGATGCCGGTCAATCCCGTAGCTGCCATCCAGTGTTACGAACTTCAACCGCTGCACCACGATAACGGCTTTGTGGTCCCGTAGCGCTCGTCACCCGTTTCGTGACAGAGCGTTGGTAGCGAAGACTCCGAGCCTGGCGTCGATGAGAATAACAAAAGGGACTTTATACATTATATACAGGTTATCATACAGGACATGAACGGATCGGCACTGGGGCCGAGAGCTCACACAAACGCGACTGTTCTCGCACGACGGCGTCCGGCGAAAACGCGTGACACATCTCACCCCAGTCGGGAGCGACCCTCTCTCCAGGTGGGGTCGGCGGATCCTGTTTTTCGAGCGGCGTGTTGCTGCTTTTATAATCCCCGAGACCCATTGTCACTCAAACGGCCCAATACAAAGTCAGCACACGACGGTCGTCCGAGGGGTCCAACCAGCGACCGCGCTGGCCACCCGGTTCAAAGTTCGCGCGCGCGGTGACCTCCAGGCAAGGGAGGTGCGGCGCCGGGCTGTCGGGCACACGCGAACACGTTTAAACACGCTGCTTCGCCGAGGCCTCTCCCGCACGAAGGCGCAGCATCTTGACTTGTGAAGGGAGAATTGTGGCGCTCGCAGGATAGATTCTGCATCTTGCAGATTCGGGATCCGGGCTTGTGGTAATGGCACAACAACCGCCAGACCAACAACATGCCACTCAGCTCCGCAGCTAAGATTATTAACCACGCTTCTTTACGGGACATGATTCGAGAAATCCTGAGTGAAGAGGTGCCAGCCCTCGGTATTCCTCCTACAGAATCGCCGGTCGTTTCTGTTGCCAAAGTCGTGCGCCAGGAGTTGATGCAAGCCTGCTCCTCACCAGCGTTGGTGGGCTCGGGGCTCGGTGGCTGTGCCACGATACAGTCCACTAAACTGCTGCTGTCTAATATGCAGGTGCTCATGATGGCACTGATCGGCGCAGCTCTCCGCGCTACCATCTCGGCTGTCCCACACGCAACTTCAAACTGCCTGGAACCGTGTCTTGGCCGTGCCCCTGCTGTCTATCGCCAAGTCACGCTAGCCCTCCCTACGCTTCTACTAGCGCCGCCTGTGACGAGCGTGATCAGCCCTACCAGAGGGGAGCTGCCTGCGTCAGCAACATCTGGCTGATCACCTAGCTATAAAAGACCAACGCCTTCACGCGCCAACCTGTGGGCTCGGTGGCTGTGCCACGATACAGTCCACTAAACTGCTGCTGTTTTATGTGCAGGTTAGTCAGTGTTATAGTCTTTACGCTAAGAAATCAAGCGCCTATGTTTTGGTACTGCTGCCGAGCCCCCAGTGTCTGTTTGCCATCGCAATGAATTGTATTCATGTCTCGCGCTCTTTGCTGCTACTGTCAGGCGACATAGAAACTAACCCCGGTCTTGACTCGAACGCTATACTAACTGAACTAAACAAATGTCCGCTGTAAATCACAGTTAATTAACGAGATTAAAGGTTTAAAAAGCGAACTAGTCGAGACTAACAATCCGATTTCCGAACTAAACAGAAGAATGCATGCCGTCGAGAGCCACTGTAAACACATTGAGGGCCTGCAGCGGCAGGTTGAAACTTTTAAGACTTCTGCGGCCGTGACGACACGGGCAATCTCCGATATAGAAGCGTGCATCGATGACGCAGAAAGCCGGGCCCGCCGCAACAACCTTATTTTCTTCGGTATCCCCGACCCAAGTGCGTCGGAATCCGCCGCTCAGGCAGAGGAAAAAATCATTCGGCTTTGCGCAGACCAATTAAACATGACCGTGAATCCTGAGGAGATTGAACGTGTGCATCATCCCGGCCACAATTCTGATAACCGCGACCGCCCGATAATCGTAAAATTGCTTTTTTTTATAAAACAAAAGAAACAATTGTGTCTAACGGCCGCAAGTTGAAAGAGACTAACTATAGCGCTCGCGAAGACTACTCTCGTACTGTGCAAAATGCCCGAAAACATCTTTTGGCTTTTGCGAGGACCAAGTCAGCTGCATTTTCATTACGTTACAAAAGTCTGTTTATAGGATCTGCTAAGTACAGGCATGACGAAACTACAATATGTGTAAAAGAAATCCAATAGCAACCGCTGCATCACTGTCATCCAACACACCGTTCGATAACGACAACCCGCCCTAACAGTACTATTTCAGCAATATATTCTAACATACGTAGCTTCCTTTCCAAACGTGACGTTGTATCTAATCTGGTTTTATCTTCTGGATGTAACTTGTTGATACTTAAAGAAACCTGGCTAACCGCTGACGTATCCGACGCGGAGGTCATGGATGACCTACCTGGTTTCCATGTTTTCCGTCACGATCGCCAGCACTCTAGAGGCGGCGGGTTGCTCATCGCCGTTAGTAATACGATACCCTGCTCCGTTGTTCACAACCCAAGTGACCTTGAAATAATATGGCTACTCTTTCGTGCAACCCCGCAAAATATTTTACTTGGCGTTTGCTACCGCCCCCCGCGAGCAGACACTAGCTTTACTGAGAAGCTCAACTGCGTCCTAGATGCACTAATGAAAAAATACACTAACGCTCAGATTTTGCTCTTTGGAGACTTTAATTTCCCTAATATCAATTGGGATAGCTATCCACCTTCGTCGCGTAGTACAACCGAAAATGATTTCCTCGAAGTCTGCTTTAATTTCAACTTAACCCAGCTAGTCTTATAACCAACACGCGTAATGAATGACTCGGCCAACATTTTAGATCTCATATTAACTAACAATCCGTCTAGCCTATCTTCGATGTCTTATCTCCCGGCAATTAGCGACCGTTAAGCAATCCACACTGTTTTTAACTTTACCTTTCCAAAACGAGAATCATGTAATAAAATAATACGCCTATAGAACAAAGGCAACTACGAAGCCATTTACAACGAACTTATGTCCTTCTACCCCACTTTCAGTGATGAATTCCACAACCGCACACTTGAAGCAAATTGTTTGATCGTCTAACAAAAAATCACCGACCTTGCTAATAACCACATTCCAGCTGTTTCAGTACCGACTTACAGCAATAAACCTTGGTTCACAAAAAAATTATCAACTTTAGAAAACAGGAAAAAAACGATTTTTTTCGGTTGGCAAAGCAAATGAATTGTGCTGTGGCCTGGGACAAATATTTCCAGGCAGATAAAGTTTATCTCTCAGCTATACGCTGCGAAAAACACTCCTTTTTCCATGGCACATTGCCTTGTGTACTAAGCACGAACCGCCAGAAATTCTGGCAATTTCTAAACCTCAAGCCACCGGATGCTATCACTATCTCCGACCATAACGATATAGTAATCCCCGAAGAAGAGTGTGCCGATGCATTTAACCGCGCCTCTTCATCGGTACTCACAACTGAACCTGATGCTCTTTTATCTACACCACCGTCACCTGTGCAATCTGTTATGTCACCCATCGAATACACTGAACATGGCATAACGGCAATAATTGAAAGGCTAAAACTCTCATCGTCATCGGGGGCGGATGACATCAACTCTAAACTGTTAAAAAATAGTAAGCTCATCTGCGCGTCACACTTTAGATTATTCTTCTCACAGTCTTTACTCTCCTGTAGCATCCCCGTCACCTGGAAAAAGGGCAGGTCGTTCCAATCTACAAATCAGGTAATAAAAACTCACCTCGTAACTACAGACCGATTTCCCTAACCAGCGTACCCTGCAAGATAATGGAGCATGTCATTTTCACCCAAATTATACACTTCCTTGACCCTAACAACTTCTTTCACCGATCCCAACATGGTTTTCGTAAGGGTCTCTCGTGCGAAACGCAACTTGCTGTGTTCGTCCATGACTTACACGTTAATCTAGATGCTAACGCCCAAATCGATGCCATTTTTCTGGATTATGCTAAAGCATTTGATAAGTTACCTCACCAACGCCTAATACTCAAGCTCTCCCAGCTGAACCTGCACCCCGACATCTTAAATTGGGTTATTGAATTTATTTTATTGGAGGCCCGGTTTTAAAAGTTTTTAGGTATGCCGACGATTTTTTGATCTTTTTAAAAGATCGTAATGACATTTCTTTTGAAGAGTCTGTACAACAGGTCTTAATTACCTTTAATGATCACGGTAAAAGTCTGGCTTTTACCCATGAAGTTCCGCAAAATGGTGAGATACGTTTTTTAGACCTCAGGCTGAGGATAACTAAGGGACACACCTGTTGGGCATATTTCCCACGTGCAAAGAAAGAACTTTTGCCCTATGAATCATCCCACTCAAAGACCGTGAAAAGAGCAATTGCATCGCTCTGCATGGAATCGGCGCTTCAAAAGTCGTGCCCGCACGAAATGCTTTTTAGTTTTGACTATCAGGTTCGCAGGCTATTGGCCGCAGGTTTCCCTTGCTCGGTCCTCGTAGCTGTCGCTGATACCCTCCTGAAGAAATTTGGGCCCTGACGAATGAAGGCTGCCCCTGAACGCGTGAAGACCAAACCTGAGGTGATGCCTTACATTCATAAGGTTTCACACAACCTCAAAAAGGTGGCCAGCAGGCACAACGTGCCGCTCGTTTTTTCTGCGCCAAACAAGTTGGCGAGGCTGTGCCCCCGCATCTGCGGTGAAGGTCAGCGCGGTTGCAAAAAGCAGCATGAAGATGTCTTCGTCAGGTGTGCCCTAGGAGTGGTATACCTTATTCCCCTGTCCTGCGGCAAGTGCTATATCGGGCAGACGGGGCGTTGCCTCAATGATCGCTGAAGGGAACACTCTCAAAACATAACAAAACAAGACAAACTTGCGAATTTAGTTTCGCATGTGATGGTTTGTGAGTGCGTGCCACGGTTTAAAGAAGCAAAGGTTCTGGGCAGAAGTGCAAGTGCAAAAGCTAGAGTTTTGCTGGAAGCTTTCCACAGAAAAAAAGGCGGGTCTGTGAATCAGCGATCCTTCAATAAATTTGTACTCGGCTGAGCGCACACTTCTGGGCAAATTGGAAAAACCATAACGGTATGGCTTTTCTTCAATTGGTCATGTGTTCACTTCTTGCTGCTCGGGAGTTTTATCATCTCGCTTAGCGTGCATGACACTGTTTTTGATATGGCGATAAAGAAGGCTGGTGAAGTTCGGTTGTGCGCATGTGTTGTGATTCTTTTAAATATAGAATTTTTGCGAAAAATAAACCAGTTGTCAGTAGCGTTTCTTCGTCATCGTGTCGTCTTTTCTTCGTGTGTCCGTTCCTATTTAGCGCTACCATCAGTTTTAAAGTAATACTCCCATCGAGGGGTTTTTAAGGAAATAAAAGTGAAAAGTGAAGCCCCATGTCCAGCAACATGCCCAGCAACAGATCCACCGGCCTATGCCGACATGGTCCAACATCCTCCCCCTTTGCCGCCGGTAACGCCATTTCAGTCACTACCTGTTCCCGTGCCGTAGGGGCAACGGGAGTCTGTGAGACGACCTCCAGTTCACCATACCGACCTGTTGCGTGCAGCCGAGAGTCGACCACTCTGCTTCAATTGCGGCGAACCAGGTCACATTGCCCGTTACTGCCCCCATTCAGATTCTGGAGCAGGCTCCTTTTTGCCTGCCGCTTCTCTGCACTTCGATGACCGTCGCGCCCCGAACAGTGATCAGCTGTGACCCCGTCAACCAGATTTACCACGTCGTCACTTGTAGTCCCCATTACCTGTGCGTTACACTTCCCCAAACAGCCAGACTTTCACCACTGACATCGGCAGGGCTGGTTGCTCCCCTAGTCCGCGCCGGGGAAGCTAACGGCAGCGACCTCCGGGAGGAAGGTTGTCTTGTATCGAGGCGCCCAAAATACCCTACACGCTCCTTATGAAGACGATATGATGACGACGAATGTTAACGCCGACCAAGACGGCATGACGACGACGAGTATTTATGCCGATGAAGACCACATGACGACGACGAATACTACTTACGCCAACGACGTTGCCCATGCCGATCTCAGCATTCGGGTGGATGGACATCACATCAATGCACTTGTTGACACTGGCGCAGAATCCTCGATAATGCGGAAAGACCTGGCCGACTACATTAGGAAAGGGAAGGTGCCATGGACCGGGCCCCACATAAGGAGTGCCTGGGGTCAATTAGTGACACCAACGGGAACATGCACCGCCCGAATACACATCGGTGATTCCAGCTTCCTTGCCACTTTCGTCATTCTGCCCGACTGCTGCAAAGACCTCATCTTGGAGATGGATTATCTGCGAGATCAGGCACAGTCATAAAAATTCCGGAACGTATGGTGACATTTTCTGCCAGCCCATATGGCGACACCATGAATGATGGGAAACATGAGTGTTTGCGAATCGCCGATGATGTGACTCTTCAGCCACGATCCTCAAATTGTTAAATGCTAAATTGAGGTGTAATTATAAAAAGGCAGCTCAGATTCTGTGCCTCCTTTTAGGCTATGTCCAAGGAAAGAAAATACAGAGACATAACAAAAATGAATCCTGGTATGGCGATGACATTACCCAAAATGTATGCTTGCTCGATTTTCATACAAAGTGAAGGAAAACAATATGCTTTAATATGTGCGAAAAACATACGAATCATTACCCAGGCAGATATTTAAACGTATAGTGACGACATTGTGTTCTATTCACGAATACGAATATTCTCGACCTTCTTTGTGTATGGCTAGTTGAAACAATCAGGCTTACCTGTTTCGAGAAGCTGTCGGGCAGTCCAAGAAAGTTCATTGACTGGAGGGTCCATTTCATCTTCGACGTCTGAAAACAGTGAAAAATTATAGCGTTCTGCAACATGTGGCGTAGTGTAAGGCTTCAAGTGGAGACAAGCAAAACAAAGAAATATGCTAAATGAGTTGTTCCTTACAGAATTATGTAATCAGCACATTAAGGGCGGTGGAGAAAGCATCAGACATTACCGACTGCCAAGTAAGTGAACTCCCTAGGGCGGCGTGTTAACACTATGATTGGTTTGAAATAAAGTAACAATATGAAAATATAAGCATCTAGGCAAAAAAGAAAGAAAACTGATGTAAGAGTGCTCTAGCAGCCATCGTCATCTCCCTTGGCTGCCTTTATATATATGGTGCGCTGCAGCGGGTATGTGTCGTGCGTCGAGGTCAGAGGAAAATGGGAGGAGATTAAAAAAGAGCTTCTTCGGCTTCTGCCATTGGTCCGAATGGAGGCAAACAGCCATCTGTTATGTGAGCTGTTCCTTCAGCGCCTGCCACAGAATCTGGTAGTCACAATGTCACGCATCATGTAACCGCAGACCTCCCAGTGTTCTGCCGACCCAGACACCTTGCTGGAGACCGCTTTGCCATCGCACGGAGAGAGTTCGAAAACATGCTGCAACTGGGCATCATCCGTCCTTGGTCGAGCAGTCGGTCTCCAGCTCCCCAAATGGTACGAAAGTGTGACCCATGCGATTGGCGCCCATGCGGCGGCTACGTGCGCCCAACACAGACACCGTCCCGGATCGCTATCCATTCCCTCACATTCATTACTTCGCAGTCAACCTAGCTGGAATTGTAACATTTAACAAGCTAAATGAAGTGAAGGCCTACCATTGAATCTCTGTCGAGCCAGCGGATATCCAAAAGTCTGCAACTGCGACACCATTCGGTCTTTTCGAGTACGTTCACAAAGCGTTCGGGCTCAGAAACGCTGCTCAGACGTCCCAGAGGTTTATGAACGAAGTCACCCAGAGACTCCCCTTCATCTTTGCATTCCCCGATGGCCTCCTGGTGGCTATTATTTCCTCCGAGCGGTAAACTATTTACTCCTATCTTCTCGGCTATAGGAACATGGCCTTTTCATCAACCCCGCAAAGTGCGTCTTTGGTGTCAACGACATTGGGTTCCTCGGACACCACTTGACTGCCGAAAGAATCTGACCGTTTCAAAAGAAAGTTCGAGCGTCTCCGGGAGACCTCCGTGAGTTCCTTGGGCTGCTCAACTTCCACCGCTGTTTTCTTCCCAACATCGATCGAATTATTACACCACTGACCGACCTTCTCAAGATCCCTAAAGCTACGCCCGCTCCACTGTCCTGGACATCCGACGCCGAACAGTCCTTCCAGGGTGCCCAAAACGCAGTGGCAGATGCCACCCTGCTTGTACATTTTCTACATGTTGCGCCAATGCGTCCTATCAACGATGCATCTAGGGCGGCTGTCGGCGCCATTTTACAAAAGTTCCAGCGTACCTCACGGTGCTCGCTAGGGTTTTTATCTCATACTGAAGCCTGCAGAAACACGCTATAGCACGTTCAGTCACGAACTGCTTGCGGTACAGGCCCTTTCGCTGTTTGCGAACATAGGCCCTGGACAGCTTCCGGTTTCGCCCATCGACGTAGCCCGCTAAATGTAGCGAGAAAAAAAGGGATTGGTTGCAATATCAAGTAGCAGGAGTGCGTTAAAATCTAAGCACGCAAATTTTCAGCGCGCTTCATGTGAACTTAACGACAGTTTTACAAGTGAATGTGGCCGTTAGTTATACGAACATTTTATGTATTAGCCTTGATGGCGTAATGCGCATGTATTTTATCTCAAAACTTAACTATTGACTTTCCACACATTCAAACAACTAAAGGCACGCCTCGTGCTCCGGCGCAGTAGACTGATAAGGCCCGTGACCGGAAGTTCCTTGGGGCCGCGCTGTCTCTGCTGTTATCGCGCGAATGAAAACGTGTATACTTGGGCGTTTGGCATTTTCGATACCTGCTGGAAGGAACAAGCTCTCCCGTCCTGACGGATCACAAGCTCTCGACGTCGGCTTTTCGCGGTAATCACAACACTCATACCACACCTGAGTTATGGCACCTCAATTTCATCTCCGAGTTCACGATGTACATACGGTACACCGAAGGCCGAGTCACGGCAGCGGCACATGACTTCTCTCGTATCGACGCAATACCGATGGCTGTACTTCGAAGAAGTTGCCACGGCGCAGCGCTGAAAGTCGAACTTCGGGAACTCTGGTCCTCAACTATGTCATTAGCGCGGCCCGACGTGCCCCTACGATCGCTTGCGACCTGTAGAAGGGTCAAACACACCCGTTCTTTCCATTCCGACCCTGGAATCAAGCATTTCACAAGCTACACTGCGCAAGTTATCTCGTAATTCGTGCGACCCAGCGTCTAATTACTTCCAGCTTTGTGTGGCAGTGTGTGAACTATGACGAGTGGCCCTGGGCTCGCAAATGCCTTCACTGTCAATGCTACAAGACGACAGGACGCACGAAGTGGCCAATTCATTCATTCTCATTCATTGTATTTCGGCATTACGGTACATTACAGCATGTACAAAAATGCTGGGGGCACAGACTAAAATCCTGAAGCTTGACGGGGTCTCTACGCGATAGTTGCACTTTCGCAGGGGCAACAGGAAATGCTCGGATGCGACAGGCTTACAATGACAAAAATATACCTTCCAAAAATAAAACTCAGAGTGTTGAAATTAACATTAAAACGGAAAATACTTTGCTTTGATGCATGACATCAAAATTCATGAGCACTTGGAGGAACTTTCCAGCACAAGATTAAAACTCAACAGCAGCAGCATTACAAAAAACAGTGTTGATTGTTTGAAAGAGTGGGCAATGTATATGCGATCATTTGTTGGCCATAATTAGTACGGGCCCGTGGGGTAAACCAAAAAGTGATTTCTCGCGTGTCATAAACATGCATTCTTTCAGTGAAATTAGCAAATTCTTTCAAGCCCAGATTGTTTGTTTTTATGCATTGTTTGGAGCGTATCATTAGTAAAGAATCCTACAAGTCGACAACAGGTATTACGCTTAGGCTTTTATTGATGGGCCCTGTGCGTGCGTTATACGGAGCATTGACAATAAACGGAGAGCCTTTTCCTGTAATCTAGGTAGCCTCAGTATGTTGGAAATTGTGGTGTTCACCAGACAAGGTCGCAATAGCACAGTTTCGAAAGGAAAAGTGAATAATACAACAACAGTGTCAGGAGTGACAAGCGTAAATGAAGAAAGAAAAGAACAGAGGGAGTGAAGCGAGCGCGTGGAGCCGCCATCTTGGAGGAGGGGCGTGCGCAGAGAAGGACGTGGTGGCCGGGGCGCAGCGTTCCAGGAGAAGACGGCCGGAGATCGCCTCTCTGGGTCCTGTCCCAGCCATTCTTCTGCCAGCCTTGTCCAGTTGCGATTCGCTCGAAACGCTGTATGTATGCATCTAAGTCATCTCGCCTTTCATCAAATGCCATCATGGTGTTTCATCAATCGTCTTCAGTCATCGCTGGTGCCTGGCGTCACCGATGCCCCGGCCACGGTGTAAGAAGTAGCTTAGGTGAGAAGACGCCGTCGTAGGGCGCGCCGCGGTAAAGCTCTGCTTCTAGGGAGCGCCGATAGATGGCGCGAGAAACTGACGCCCTTTTGGCTTTGCTTTTCGCACGCCCTGTCACTGCACCCCGCTCATGGTGTTAGAAGCACTTTGCTCAAGGCATTGAAATTTTCCGTTTCAACACAGCGCTTTCAACGACTTTCGAGCGGTTTGTACTTACTGTGAGGTCTGGGCATTTGAACAATGTTAATAATGAGTTGCACGGTGCCGACAAAGTCTCACACCCAAATTGCAATCCACGTGCAGTAGGAAACAAACCAGGCGGAGGAATGGGTACCGGCGTGTTGTCGTTTCGCTGGAGAATGCATATAACTGATTTTTTCTTAATAACGTAAGCCGAGACCTCAGCAATACGATGGCATCAACGTGATCCCCCAAATTGCAGTTCACATGCAGTATGAAACAAATCAGGCAGAGGAATGATTGCCGGCTTGTGGTTCAGTTTTGGTGGAGGCTGCATATATGTTGCCTGAATGACGTAAGGCCTGAGCAATACGGTGGTATTAACATGATGTTATAGGACTTTGGAACAGCTGCTGGTGCGATCGCGTGGGCTGTCGCAATCGCGTGATGATACAGAGTAACGACGCTTTTTAATGACGCATGTAATATTTTAATCAACTTTATTTCGCATCACTTGTTCAAAAGCTTCAGTCGTACTGTTTGCTATTCCCCGCATATTTAGCATAAGATCACATCAACACGTGTTTTTTTTCTTTTCAGTTATTGATCGAATTTTAGAATCTTAAGTAAAAAAGCGATAACAGAAGAAGTAACCATATGTTCGATGAAAGCACACGGAATGCATAAAAGCAAGAAATTTCATGCTCAGTTCATTGAACAGGTCGTGTTTACACAAGCTTTGACATTCTGCGCAAGTCGTGGCTTTTTTTTTGCATCATGCTTGTTCTTCAATTGCCTGCAGTACTGACGCATGCGTAGGCATATATAGTAATGCAGCAACTTCACCAGAATTTCTTCTTTGTGCATACTGCAAGGAAACGTGAAGTGGAAATTGTCCAGCACGGCATCAGTAGTTTTGTCGTATGCATCCCTGTGACCTGCATACTTAGCGAACTTTTCTTCAGTGTATTTGAAGAAGTCAAAGAGGTACATATTTGGATGCGTGAGCCAGCCCCTGGTTTTGCAGTTAACGAGATCGGCTTCGGACACATTTGCGAGACCTTTTTTTCCCTCAAAGAGCAACCTTGCAAATGGAGCAGGCTGTTCAATTGCGAATTTTTCTTGACACGAACCCTGTAACATAGTAGACAATACAGTCTATTACAGCTGCGTCTGCGTCAGGCTCATCTAAATCGAAAACGTTGTCACACTCCCAGCTTCCTTCATCGATGAGCCCGTCAAGCCTTTGCTTCAATTAATGCAACTTTGCTGGACGTTGCGTTGCTGATCCCTTATATATCTCTCTGATATCAGCCAAAGTCACAACGGCGGCTTGGCTTTTATCAGGCACCGTACAATTCCCAAACTTCGGCGGTTTTACCAAAGAATACAAGCTCAGCATGCGGTACAGCTTTAGGAACGTGGGGAACGTTGGGTGCTCACTCTGGCCACCAGCTTGCCGGATTATGCCAAAGAAACGCTCCAGCGGGTCTTGGTTCATCTTCGCTGTCAATACATACTTGAAGCCGCAGTCCTTCAGCAGGCACAGATTTCAGAGTCACGCCTAGGCCTTCGGCGGTTTACTGCGTCAAAAAAAGGTTCTTGTGGATTTCAC
This sequence comes from Dermacentor albipictus, assembly GCF_038994185.2. Classification (NCBI taxonomy): domain Eukaryota; kingdom Metazoa; phylum Arthropoda; class Arachnida; order Ixodida; family Ixodidae; genus Dermacentor; species Dermacentor albipictus. Next base: position 5,470,991 of record NC_091822.1, on the reverse strand, counting down.
CGCTCACGACCTGTTGCTCCCACGAGTCCAGCCATCCGGATGCAGATTCTAGAACACAGAAATCCTTGCATTCCAGTTTTAAGCCTTCTGCGGGGAACCGCCAGTTTAAAGCGTCAAACAGATCATTAAAAAAGAGCGTGAACTCGACCATCGGCTCAACATTAGTTAAACATTAGCCTCTCTTTGCTTAGAAAATAATTCCTTTAGCCACGGAGTTGCTAAATATCTGAGTGCCAAGCTTTACCCGCATCCTCAGTATCTTGGAGGGGTTTACGTGATTGTATGTTATTTTTGGGCACACCTTTAGCTCTGCTTTGTTCTTGCCGTCCGCAACGAACAGGGCATCGTAACAGGACCACATTATCAGTTTTCTGCCTTTTTCAAAACGTATTTATCCAGAAGCCTGTTTCTGACGCACTTGAAGAGATGAGGAGTGTCGGACAGTACATACACTTTTCTAGAGATGTCCAATGAGTGCTCAAAGGAATTACGGACTTCACCCAGTGCACGAGTGATTCCGAGATGCCGCTTGCAACTGCCCCAAAAGCAGCTTGTTGCGCTTTGCCAGTCGTGCTCGTGACCGCTGAAGTGCTGACCTTGCATGTCGCAAAGCAGAAAGCTGCTGTTGCTGGGCAGGCGCCACCGACAATCTGAAACGCTTGAAAGGTATTTCCTGCTTGGCTCGCGCAGCTCGGCGATCAGCGTGGATCCTAAGGGTGTCAGCAAGGCCAGAACACAGACGACAGATTGCACCCTGAGGCCTTACCAAGAGGCATTTCTTGTGTCTCCAGGTCTTTTGAGAGTCCACAAAAGCACATTCAGGGGATACATCAGGGAAGTCCTTTAAACTTGGCCCTCCCCTGCACACATCTGTGCTGTCTATAACTTTCAACATGGATTCAACTTCAAGGCTTGACGTGGCGAAGGGACTTACCCCCACTGCAGTAGAGTCTATCAACTTATCGAAGATGTGGACTTGGACTGTCATGTCACTTTTGACATGGAGTGCCTTCCTGTTAAACAGTACCGACGATCCATCGCTTGTCCTATGCGCCACCGCAGCGTCAATAAACACAACGTCCCTCACGCCTGCTACGTCGATGAGATGTGCTGCCCATGAAGGCTGTGGTAGGCTAATGCAAGATACTGCACTGAAAACCTGTTCGAACAATGAATGAGATGAGTCATTCTCACTGGACTTTGCGCCCCAAGTCGTATCGTCGGAAGACGCTTCCACAGTGTCTGCTGAAGAAACATCTATGTTGCTCGCTGACCTCGGCACGTTGCTGTTGTCACTGCTCGGGTTACTCACAGAAGCAGCTGCGGGAAGCCCTGGCCGTCTCAATTGCTTTCGAGGGCTTTTAATCTTCCTGGAGAGGTAGCTTGGTGCACCTTCGAAAATACACGGCACAGCGTCTTTTGAAAGGCCCGCTCTTCTTGTTCCAGACATCAGGATATGACCGTCGATTTCCGCAGACCATGTCTTCAGGATAAAATGAGATGAGAAATGTTTTTTTCACAAACTCGATCCGTCCTTTGGAGTACGCGCTCTTTGCGAGGTATAGATCGTCTCCACGCTACAAGTCTTGCTTCTTCGTTTGGCGGCTTGAAAAGCGAGCACCTTTAACGCGACAGCGTTAAGGAGCTCGTGCCGCAGAAAAGCCGGTGTCGTCGGCGTCGGTGTCGGTGTCAGCGGCGTTGGCCGTGAGCGATAAATCCCAGAAGGCACTTCATAAATAAAAAACATTTTGCAAGATGGGCTGGTGGGAATCGCACCAGGGTCTCCGGAGTGTGACACGGAGACGCTACCGCTCAGCGACGAGTTCGTTCCTTCAAAACGGGACAAAATCGCCTCTAGTGAATGCGGTGTTGCCGTAGAAACGTGCCGTAGAAAGTTATACTGCGGTGTATATCGGTAAGTATGACCATGTAACTTACAGAAGTTGCAGTTTCACGAGTAGCGAAGTACTTTTCCGCTATATTTCTTCTGCGCTTTGCGCACACGCAGAGCCATCTTGCGGCAAACACAGAAGGCCCCCTCCTCGCAATGTACGGCGCTGCCATGACACGTGGCGCGCCACTCGCTCCATGATCGCGTCCGCCTTCATGGCGCGTCGGGGCCCGGCTATCTGTGCCGATCGCGACGTTTGCCTGGCGTAGCCCTTTTTGTTTGCAAGACTTGTAACCACCGTCGCAAAACAGTACGAAACACTTTCCCGTTATGCAGACTCATGAAACAGTTCGAAGGATGAGACGTACCTGACAAGCAAGTGAAAAATGCGTTGACAAGACACGGTGCGCAGAAAACACGTGGCGACGACACAGCGGCAGCCGGTCAGTGATCTCGGCACGCGCGAAGTGGACGCAGCGGGCGCTAGTTTCCAGCGCCCTCTCTCGACACATGGAGAAAGGAGAACTCCAAGCCTTCCCTCCGCTTAGCGCGCAGCCCGCGCCGCTGAGTCACCTAAGCTACTTTTTAGACCGTGGCCCCGGCCGACGTGACGAAGGCACAGTCGCTGAGGGGCTGTCGCGCCCCGGCAAAGCGGTGCTCGTGCCAGCTAGCGCTCCTGGTGCGTGCCGGCCCAGCTTAGTTCCCTAGACGGGACGGTGACTGGCTGCAGCCAGCCTCCACGCGTCTACGTTCAGCGACGTGAACGCTGACGTGTCCTGGCAGGTAGGTCCGGGCCAGCGGTTGTTCCGGGGACGTCGGTCATCTGCTTGCCGAACCTGGTCCTCTGGCGGGACGTCGATTGGTCGCCTAGGAACTGGGGCAGGACCCAGAGAGGCGGTCTCCGGTCGTCTTCTCCTGGAACGCTGCGCCACGGCCACCACGTCCTTCTTTGCGCGCGCCCCTTCTCCAAGATGGCGGCTCCACAAGCTCGCTTCACTCACTCTCCCTCGCCTTCTTTCTTCGTTTACGCTTGTCACTCCTGACAAACAGTTTTACTTTCTCAGGCAAAAGAAAACGTGTGCGTGATAATATACCGACCGAGCGAGAAAGGCTGGAACAAATAGAATCAGACTGTGAATTCCAGGACATGTTTTCATTAAAGAGTACGCCAAGACATTTCACAGCAGCAACCACCACAATTTGTGATGTACCAATCAAAGTTTACTTTCTTGTTATTAGCTCTAAATAATATCGCTTTTGTTTTTGACCTATCTATAGTTAGCGAGTTGTTCAAACTCCAGGTATGCTGTTTAGCGAATTCGTTACTTCTTCTGGATTGAATTTCCAACAATGTGATGATAAATTAATAAGCTTGTATCGTCATCATAGACTATAAATTGGGTTTTTTGATCTATTCTTACTACGTCATTATTATATACATTAAAAAGTAGAGGCCATAGGATACTTCTCTGTGGTACTCTGCTGTTTAGGGATCGACAGCTTGATTTATAGTTGTTAAGTTGTACCTCCTACCGGCGATCACTCAAGCAGCTTTGCATAAGTGTGTAAAATGCCCCACGGAATCCGTAATGATCTAGTTTTTTAAAAGTGTGTTATTATTAATCCGATGAAAGGCTGTCGAATAGTCGATAAATATTCCAAGTATGTAAAGTTGACGCTCTAAACCATCTAATATGATTTCTTTTCGAAGAAGTAACGCGGATTCCGTTAATTCCTTTCGTCTACCTGATGCCCGGTACAGTATGTGAGAAGGGCTTAGAAAGTAAGCCCAACCTGAACCCGGTACAAGCACATTCACATCGAAATCGCTAGCCTGCTGCCATCATTCCGACGTTCTCGTTACATACTCGCTTATGTAGACGTTTATTCCCGTTGGCCTGAAACATAAAACGACGTTTGTTGGGCGAGTTGTTCCAGATTAATCTTGGGTACAAGGCGCGAACACACAGAAACATGAAAGGAGACGGGACAGAGCGCCAGAAGCAGTTCTTCTCAATGGCATATTGGCATTTGCAGTAACTTCTGTGTTTCTCAGTAACTGCCCTTACAAAAATGACTTTAGATTGTGCATAGAAAGTCTATAGACTTTTATAGACGACCTTGCCTTCCTATAGATTTGGACTTTTGTTGATACAAAGTCTATAGACGAAAGTCGGTAAAGTTTCTATTTCTTTTCGTCTATTCGCAGTCTTTAGACGGTCTATAGGAAAAAGTGGATATGGTGTTTGTTTCTTTTTTGTCTGCTTCCCCACAACAGATGCCTATAAACAAAAGTCCATACAGTCTCTTTATTTTTTCTATGTTATTTGTCTATAAACTTTCTATAGACGAAAGTTGATAATATTTCTATTTCTTTATGTCTATTGGCCGTTTAGAGACGGTCTATAGAATAGGTCATATGGTGTTTGTTTCTTTTTTGTCTACTTCTCTACAACAGACACCTATAAGCAAAAGTCCATACAGTCTCTTTATTTTTCTCTATTATTTGTCTATAGACTTTCTATAGACGAAAATTGATAAGATTTATATTTCTTTATGTCTATTGGCCGTTTAGAGACGGCCTATAGGAAAGGTCATATGGTGTTTGTATCTTTTTTGTCTACTTCTCTACAACAGACACCTATAGACGAAAGTCGACACAGTCTCTATTTCTTTTTGCCTATTGTTTGTCTAGACTTTCTGTAGATGAAAGTCGATAAGATTTCTATTTCTTTTTGCCTATTCGCAGTCTATAGATGGTCTATAGAAAAAAGTCGATGAGGTGTTTGTTTCTTTTTTGTCTTCTTCCCCTCTATAGACTACCTATAGACCAAAGTAGATACAGGCTCTTTTTATTGTTGTGCATTCTTCGTCTTTAGACTCTCTAGAGACGATAGTCAATAAGGTGTATGTTTCTTCTTGTCTATTCCCACTCTGCGTAGTTCTTCACAAACACGCACACGGACACCCCCCCCCCCATTCACGTACCCACACTCGCGCACACAGAGAGACAGACACATACACACACACACACATATATATATATATATATATATATATATATATATATATATATATATATATATATATATATATATATATATATATATATATATATATATATTGTAGCGAAGAGAGACGCTAGTGGGTTCAACGGTAGTGGGTCGAGCGCTCCTGCTCAGCAACGGCTCTCGTGCTTGGAAGCTGTGACTGCCCTGCCCATCGACGTTGCGCTGCTCCGAGCTCTGCCTAATAAACGCCTTTAGAATTGGTGGAGGTGCGGGGTACTCTCAGACGATAATCCTGGAACTCCGGTCTCGTACCCTACCATCTACCATGCCCCAAGACGCCTCCCAGCAAACGCCTCCTCCTGCACCCACTGTGTGTCGCGGGGTGCCTCGTCATCGCGACCCTCCTATCTACACTGGAGCGGACGACACTGACGTGGACGAATGGCTCACGGCGTACGACAGGGTAGGCGACCTGAACAAGTGGGACGAAGCGGCCAAACTGAGCCATGTTCTGTTCTACCTCGCTGGAGTTACCAGCCTGTGGTATAACAACCATCAAGCAGAGTTCCAGACATGGTTGGAATTTAAGACTTCCCTCGCCGATGTATTTGTCGCCCTGCTGTTCGTAAGCTGCGTGCCGAGCAACGTTTGCGAGAACGAGCTCAACAGCCAGGCGAAACGTTCACCAGCTATATCGAAGATGTCCTGGACCTATGCAGGAAAGTCGAATCGACCATGGCGGAGTCTGATCGAATCCGAAACATCCTGAAGGGCATAGAAGACGACGCCTTTAACATGTTGCTGGCCAAAAGTCCATGCTATGTGGCTGAAATTGTCACACTGTGTCAGAGCTATGAAGAACTCCGCAGGCAGCGGTCACTGACCCGTCGATCTCTACCGCGTGACGAACACCTCACTGGTTTGGCTGCCATGTCCAACCAGGCAGCGTTGCTCGCAGAAATGAAGGCGTTCGTCCGCGAGGAAGTTGCCCTGCAACTCTCGTTGATGAATTTTGCACAGCCGCAGTCGGTACACGCGCCTTCGCCGTTTTGCGCCTCCGCTTCGCCGTGTCATAGCGCAAGAACTGCACGAGGTTTTGCCTGAGCACCGCCAGCGTGTTCCTGCGGCTCCGCCTCACAGCTACGCCGAAGTCATGGCCAGGCCCTAACAGATCCCGACAGCTGTGCCACTCAGCTACGCGGAAGTCATCACCCAGCCTCAACAACTCCCTCAACGGTGACCTCTCACGTACGCTGGAGTCCTCGCTAGGCCCCGACAACAGCCTTCTATGCAATCAATTCACCAGCCGCCACGTCTAACGCGTCCTTCCACATGGATGGGACCTGCCCCAACGACTCGGTGGCGTACAGCGGATAATCGACCGATATGGTTTGCGTGCGGCTACGCAGGCCACGTCGCACGCTACTGTAGTCTCGTGCAGTCGCCTAGCGCTACACCTTATGGGCCAAGTTCTATTGCGGGTTCTCCGCGCCCTTATTACGACGACGAACCTCGGGCTGCGTCACCACCATTCCGCCGGTCCGCCAACATCCGCCGCTCAACTTCTTCACGCCGACGCTCCCCATCACCGATGTGGCCTCGGCCCGAAGCTCGGGATGAGGAAACCTAATCGTCGCAGTCCATGAGGCAAGGGCTGCGATCCCATCAAAACGCGGAAGTCCTCAACGTAGCCCGACCAATGCGATAGACGTGTTAGTTGACGGTGTGCGCACATATGCCCTCGTGGATACCGGAGCCGGTGTATCAGTTATGGACGCAAAGCTTTGTCGCTTCCTTCGAAAGGTTACGACGCGCATTGCTGGACTCGCCCTCCGAACAGCAGGCGCACAGCGTATTCACCCGATTGCGGCGTGCACCGCTCGTGTTCTCATCGAGGACGTTGTGTACGCCGTCGAATGTATTGCGATTTCCTCATGCTCCCACGAAGTTATCCTGGGGTGGGACTTTCTCGCCCGCCACGATGCCGTCATTCATTGCGCACGGGCCGAACTAGAACTGTCACCGATCTCAGATATGACGCTTGCCGATAATGCCTTTTTTGCGAACAAACTACTCGACAGGCACGACACAAACGTTCCTGCCAACTCGTCAGTGATTGCATCAATGCAGTGCAGCAGCCTCTCTGACGCCATCGCACTACTTTCTCCGTCGGGCCACTTTTATACTCGAAAAGGTCTGCTGCTGCCTTTTGCGACTGTGAACGTCAAACAGGGCTCCGCGGCTATTTTTGTCTATAACCCCTTCCCATACCCTGCGATGCTGCTTCAAGGCGAATGTCTTGGCCACGTGGAAGTGATCGACGCCGTACAAATTACGGATGTTCCCGAAGACACGTCCTGCGCCAATTACAACACGCTCGGTTCTCTCTCTGCGTCGGACCCTTTGCCCACAGGTGTGTTCGATTCATCTATTGCCGACGGCCTCACCCCACCTCACCGTTCACAGCTTCTGCGCATCTTAGAATTATTTCGTTCTTCTTTTGATGTCGGGCAACCTTCCCTTGGCCGGGCGTCTGCTGTCACGCACCATATTGACACTGGCTCCCAACCGCCATTGCGGCAAAGACCATATCGCGTCTCTGCCACAGAACGTCGTGTGATTAATGAGCAAGCGGACGATATGCTTCGCCGCGAAGTGATCCAACCCGCGAACAGTCCATGGGCATCCCCTGTCGTCCTTGTTACGAAAAAAGACGGCTCGGTACAGTTCTGTGTAGACTATCGGCGCCTGAACAAGATCACTCGCAAAGATGTATACCCGCTGCCGCGAATCGCTGACGCCATCGATAGCCTACACGGAGCAGAATTCTTTTCATCTCTAGATTTACGCTCCGGCTGTTGGCAAGTACCCATGGCTGACGTTGATAGGCCGAAGACAGCCTTTGTCACACCCGACGGCTTATACGAATTTAACGTCATGCCGTTTGGACTTTGTAATGCGCCAGCAACCTTTGAACGCATGATGGACACAGTTCTCCGCGGTTTGAAGTGGCACACGTGCTTATGTTATCTCGACGACGTTGTTGTTTTTGCCTCTGACTTCACCACGCACCTTCAACGCCTACGGCGTGTTTTGACGTGCTTAGCAAACACTGGCCTCCAACTGAACCTAAAGAAGTGCCGATTTGCAGCGCGGCAGCTCACGATACTAGGTTACGTCGTCTCGAAGGATGGAATCCTCCCCGATCCAGACAAACTTCGGGCCGTAGCTGAATTTCCTAAACCGACGTCCGTCAAAGAACTGCGCAGTTTTGTCGGTTTGTGTTCCTACTTCAGGCGCTTCATTCGCATTCGCAATTTCGCCGCCGTCATATCGCCCCTGACGAAGCTCCTTGGCAGCAACGGACCACTCCATTCGTGGTCGTCCGAGTGCGACGAGGCGTTCACTAAGCTCCGTCATTTGCTGACGCCTCCTCCCATTTTGCGCCACTACGACCCAACGGCACCTATTGAGGTACACACAGATGCCAGCGGTGTTGGCCTCGGCGCTGTCCTAGCGCAGCGCAAAGAAGGGTTTCCTGAATATGTTGTGGTATATGCAAGCCGTATGCTTACTAAAGCCGAGACCAATTACACCGTCACGGAAAAAGAATGCATGGCGATCATCTGGGCGCTTACCAAGTTCCGGCCCTATTTGTATGGTCTCCAATTTGATGTCGTCACGGACCACCATGCACTATGCTGGCTGTCGTCATTGAAGGATCCCTCAGGCCGTCTCGCCCGCTGGGCGCTTCGCTTACAGGATTAAGATATCCGCGTACTGTACCGCAACGGACGCCAGCACGCTGATGCTGACGCCCTCTCACGTTCTCCCTTGCCAGTCGACAATCCCTGCTGCGCAATATCCCAGCTTGACGTTCCTTCCATCGACATTGCGCCCATCGCTTCTGAGCAGCGCAAGGACCCCTGGATTGCCTCCATGATAGACTGCCTTGCTGATCCGTCATCGCAGCCAACCAATCGTGCATTGCGCCGTCAGGCTCGCCATTTCGCCATTCGAGACGACCTGCTTCACCGACGCAATTACACGTCTGACGGCCGCCAGTGGTTATTAGTTGTACCTTGAAGCCTGCGTTCTGAAATATGCGCATCCTTCCACTCTGATCCACAGTACGCTCACTCGGGACTTTGCAAAACCTACCAGTGCCTCCGACGACGCTATACTACTGGCGGGGAATGTACAACTACATTCAAACGTTCGTTCGCTCATGCGCCGACTACCAGCGCCAAAAATCTTCACCCCACCACTCGTCAGCTGGTCTCCAACCTCTACCCTGCCCTACCCAGCCGTTCGGGTGTGTTGGTATCGATTTGTATGGGCCACTTCTCCTGACGTCGTCTGGTAACCGCTGGGCCATTGTGGCAGTAGATCACCTTACACGATACGCTGAAACCGCAGCTGTCCCAGCAGCTACAGCGTGCGATGTGTTGCATCATTCCTGCTTCGCCGATTCATCCTGCGGCATGGTACACCTCAAGAACTGCTCAGCGATCGCGGACGCGTCTTCCTGTCGGAAGTAGTTGAAGCGATTATCAAAGAGTGCCACGTTATTCATCGTATGACTACGGCATAACACCCTGTAACGAATGGCCTCACAGAACGCTTCAACCGTACGCTCGGCGACATGCTTTCAATGTACGTTGCCTCCGACCACACGAACTGGGACGCCGTTCTGCCATTCGTCACCTACGCGTATAATACCGCTACGCAAAGCACCACTGGATTTTCACCCTATTTCTTGCTGTATGGTCGACACCCTTCGCACACCATTGATGCAATTCTGCCATACCGGCCAGATGCATCCGAGTGCGTGCCTATTTCTGCCACGGTCAGACATGCAGAAGAGTGCCGCGACCTCGCACGGGCCTTTCCTTCCGGTGATCAAGAGCGCCAGAGGAGCACTCGCGGTGACGCCACTCCCACGGTCACCTTCGATCCGGGAGCGCTCGTGTGGCTCTCAGTTCCTTTAACTGCCCCTGGCCTCTCATCAAAACTGGTCCCTAAGTATGAAGGCCCTTATCGTGTTCTCGAACGAGCATCTCCTGTGAACTATCCCATAGAACCAGTTGAGCCATCTTCAGACATGCGCCGCCATGGACGAGACATTGTCCATGTCGACTGTTTAAAGCCTTACTACGACCCGCTCATCGTGACGAGCTGTTAGGTCGCCGGACGGCTCCCGTCTCGCTCCTGGGGTTTGATTGTAGCGAAGAGAGACGCGAGTGGGTTCAGCGCTACTGGCTCTAAACGGTAGTGGGTCGAGCGCTCCTGCTCAGCAACGGCTCTCGTGCTTGGAAGCTGTGACTGCCCTGCCCGTCGACATTGCGCTGCTCCGAGCTCTGCCTAATAAACGCCTTTAGAATATATATATATATATATATATATATATACACACATATATATATATATATATATATATATATATATATATATATATATATATATATATATATATATATATTCTAAAGACATTCTAGAGAATATTCTAGAGATATTCGAGACATTCTAGACATTCGAGAGATATTCTAGAGACGCAGAGAAGAGACGACGAACTTTTAGAAAGACTTATTTACTGAACGTTTTCAGCTGGTGCACCAGCCTTCGTCACAGTACAGTGATATATATATATATATATATATATATACTGTGAGCATTATATTACCCCATCATCTTCTCCATCTGTATATATTGTGACGTAGTGGTGACGTTGAAGAACACAGTAGCACCGCTGTGAACGACAAAACTAAATTTTATTGGGCGAACCTGTGCCCACAAAAGAGGCTACACTTTTAGCACAACGATAGCGGCGAACACAGTCGGCGGTCGTCGAAAATCTGATCAGCGGGTCAAGCGCGGCGGCTTTTATACAACAGTCGTCGAACGTTCCAGACTAATCGTTGGGGCCCGCGTGCCTTCCACAAAGTTCTACGCCATTCGCGTCACGCGATGAAATCTGATAGCACAAGGTTCGGCGACAACAGACAACCGGATAGAAGCAACGATAACTTTCCAGAAACTTCGGATGCATGCAGGCGCATCCCGCGCTATGCGATAACATTTGTTAGGTGGCGAAACCTGGTCGCCCGATAAAGATAAGTACGCGTGTCAATACCCCCCTCTTAAAAAGCATCGACCCGATGCTGCATACAAACGAAAGTAAAGAAAACGCGCGTAGCAACGAAAACAACAAAACCAAATAAGGAAGTTCGTCAGCGTGCGTAAAACGGTTTCAGACGCACCACATGGACCACTTCAGATCGTGCGCGGCGCCGCCGTGAATGCGAAATTCCGTCTGGCACGACCTCATAGTCCAGTGCGCCAATACGTCGAATGACCTTGTAGGGTCCGAAATAGCAGCGCAATAATTTCTCACTCACTCCTCGTCGACGTATCGGGGTCCAAACCCAAACACGGTCGCCGGGCTGGTACTCGACGAAGCGTCGTCGGAAGTTGTAGTGTCGGCTGTCAGTCCTCTGTTGGTTCTTGATCCGTAGGCGGGCGAGCTGTCGGGCTTCTTCGGCGCGCTGGAGATAGCCAGCGACGTCAACATTGTCTTCGTCAGTGACGTGGCGCAGCATGGCATCGAGCGTCGTCGTCGGGTTCCTGCCGTAAACCAGCTTAAACGGCATGATCTGTGTTGTTTCTTGCACCACCGTGTTGTAAGCGAAGGTTACATACGGCAGGACCGCGTCCCACGCCTTGTGCTCGACGTCGACGTACATTGCTAGCATGTCGGCGAGGGTCTTGCTCAGGTGGTCTCTGGCCGGCGTTATTTGCGCCAGGGATATTCCGCGAAGGAGTACTTGTGTACAAAATTCACAAGCGGAAGGCAGGACGTGTTATCCGAAATGGTAATGACGGTGTGAGGAAAAGCGACGTTATGCGAGAGCAGGACATCCGGATTAGGGGATACGATGTAGTCACGATCTGGTATGGGTGAACGAGGGAGACACCTATTTATGTAACGGCACGGTGAGGGAGGCGAAGATGCTCTGTGGAACTTAGCCGTATCCAAGCACTATCGGGACGGTAAATAGCAGCAGGCAGAGCGAGTGGCACAACACTGGCAGAACAGTCTATCAAAGCGGAATGTGTAGATAGAAAGTCAAGGCCCAGGATGAGGTCGTGAGGGCAGTGCTCCAGAACATAAAATTAAACGGACGTGTAATGTCCGGCGGCACTCACGAGAACTGGACAGATGCCAATAACGGCTAGTTTTTCACCGTCGGTGACACGGACCATGGGTGACGGGGCAGGAATGAGGACTTTCTTGGGACGATTCCGAAGCTGAGCATTCATAACAGATACGTGCGCGCCAGTGTCAATCAGAGCCGTAACAGGCACACCATGCACGTTCGCTTTATTGAGGTTCCGATGTGTGCACAAGGTCAGAAGAGGATTTTTGCGTCGGGTCAGTTTGGCAGCATCACCTCCAGCACCCGTTAGTTTTCCGGAAGGGTTCGCCGGAAGGAGCTAGGGGATGGTAATCGATTAGATGGGGGCGATCGGGAGAAGCGGCGACGTGGCGATGGAGAGCGGCTAGAGCGGGTAGGCAGAGAAGTGTCGCCAGAATTTACTGGCTGCGTTTGAGGGGGAACCGAAAGGCAGCATGAGGGCAGTGGGATCGGAGGTAGGGCGAGGTGGTCGAATTCTACGAAGACCGGCAGTAACGTGAATTATTACCGATATGGCCACAAGTGAAGCATATAGGCTTGTCGTCTGGAGTGCGCCATTCGGCCGGTTTGCGATACCGCGCGGGAGCATTCAGGCTGCGGGTGCGTATGACAGTGCTGGATGGAGAGTAGTCACGCCGTGGTCGGACTGAGGAGCGTGGGCAGGGCCCGACTGCTGAGGTCTTCGCAGGTGGACGTAGCAGCCGTGTTGGGCAATGGTGGCTGGGCAATGCGGTGACTTTTGGCTTCTTCAAACCGCTGGCATTCGGAAATAATGGCTTGCACAGTTGAAGAATTCTTGAACACAAGGAGGTGGAAGGCATCATCTGCTATGCCCTTAATGACATGTGCAACTTTATTAGGTTCGGACATCGTCGGATCCGCTTTGTGGCACAGAGCAAGCACGTCCTGGATGTACGTGAGGTAGGATTTAGTGCACCTCTGGACACGCGAAGTGAGGTCTTTAGGGCGGCGCACTGACGTCCAATAGGCTTGCCTAACAAATCTTTGAGCTTCTGTTCACAAATGTGCCAGCTGGCAAGTTCCTCCTTGTAGGTCCGAAACCAGAGGCGTGCCATGCCGGCGAGGTAAAATATCAAATTAGCGAGCATGACGGTCTGATCCCAGTAGTTGCTGGAGCTTACCGGCTCATTTTGTTGAAGGCAGTCTTCAACATCAGTGTCGTCGGTGCCGGAAAAGCTTCCTGGGTGGCGGGGTTGTGCTAGAATGATGGTGGGTGTGGGTGCCGATTGGCCCGAATCATCCTCGCCTTGTGCTGGCATTGTAGATGCAGCCAAGGAGCACCCGCTGCGTAAATCCGTCTTGATAATGGTCCTGCAACCTCCACCAAAAAGTGCATATCATATTGACCGCAAACAAAGACGGGGACAGCGGAAGAGAACACGTAAACGACACGGGCGGTAACTTTCAACTGGTTTATTTACGGGAGCCCGTGGCCACATATAGACAAATAGAACATGCGCAGAACGCAGCCAACAAGAACACTCATCAGCCTCGCGGGGCAACCAATTAAGCATCGACCAAAAATTTTACGGTGTTAATAACAATCAGACATATAATTACAGGATATTTACAATGATTGGTGTAGCTGACAAGATGGAAGACAGCGCGCGAAGCCCAGAGTGTCGTCTTCTTCCGACCAAGCTGACATCTTCGTCAGCGTGTCTCAATATATATATATATATCTTCTGAAAGGGAAGCGGCACAAACGTAGCTGTATTACCCAAAAGAGAGGCCCGAAGTTGTGCCGTATTTCCACAGAGTGGCTCACAATCTAAAGAATGTCGCCACTAGATACCAAATTCCGGCAGTGTTTTCGGCTCCTCAGAAACTGTCAATGTTGTGCAGCCGTATTTATAAAACAAGTAAAAAACCAGATTGTGGAAAGAACTACGCGAAGTTTGTAGATTGCAGCGTCGGTGTGGTTTATAAGATTCCCTTGTCATGTGGCAAAGTGTAAGTAGGGCAGTCAGGCCACTGTCTTAACGAGCGCCTTAGAGAAAATGAGCGATCCATACCAACAGGCACAGGTTCCCATTTGGCTCAGCATTGTAAAATATGCGAATGCAAACCCATGTTTCGTGATACCACGATGCTGAAAAAGAGCCATGACACCACCACCCGAGAGTTATCGGAAGCATTCTTCATTCAGTCATTGCGGTCACAGTGAATTAGTGTGCCTTCCTTAACCTTGTACAATGCTGAATACGGTTTTTTGGACTCTGTCGCATGAGTGCGCTCTTGGGATCAGATGTTGGTGGCTCCACTGCTTGGTGCTCACTGCGCATGTTCCTCTAGTTTCAGCTGTTCTTTAAAGGAGTGACGCAATAGAATGATGTCAGTTGGGAGTAGCGCCTTGTCCTGGTCGTCTTTCTTGTGTCTGTTGTTTTGCGCTAAAGAAAGTATTCAAGTGATAACGCATTTCAGTGTGTTGCCATAGCCACACGTGTGCTAGTAATGTAGTACTGACACTCATTTACAGCACAACTATAGTCGATGGCGCTTTGCATCCCCCTGGGATAAAACATAACCCGGGGTAATCACCTGGAAACTCGCAGAGATATAATAGCATGTCTGCCACCATGCATTGCAGGGCACGAGCGCCGCTTGTAATACGTGTCACAATACGCACAGAGTGAAGCCGCAAGCGCTAAATAAAATACGAACTGCAGTATTGAGCAATAAGTATGCTGTAGTTTAAAACAGCCCACTTACGCACAGAACTATCATATACTACATCCGAGGCAACAAGATTTTTCTGGCAAGCAACGCTTTTTACTTACTTACTGGTTCTTCAGAGTTTCTTTGCCAATTTAAGATTATAATTCATATCAAATCGCGAACAGTGCACAATATTCTATAACTCTAAATGATGATCATTTCATTTCTGTCGACATCGGACGAGATATTCTGCCCAGTTGTCAATCCTGTTAAACTCATATCTTCTTTCAGAGTGTGGGGCGCTATAACGTAAAATTATTCCAAACTTTTCAATTCCAATTCTGCAATCAGTCCTCCGCGATTGGCCGAAAACACTTTTTGGACCACCGCCACTTCGCCTGTCTGTCACGCGACGTCACGAAAACCGCGATAGCTCCCCATCGGATATGACGTGTACACAGTGATTATGCATGATTTGACCAAAAAAAAGAAAAATAGTTATTTACGATTCCATGCTTTTCGCCATTAGCCCTCGGCTATTGGTCAAAAGTTTTCGGACTGCACCCACTTCACCTGCCTGTCACGCGAGGTCACAAAACCGCAGAAGCCCACCGCGTCAAAGTGACGTGTACACGTTAAAGATGCATTAATATGCCGAATAAAACTGCATTTTCTTCTGAATAGCTGCAAGCTCCCGGTCCGAAAGGAATAAAAGATGGCTGCCACCGATCGCTCAGGCACTGGCTACTCGCACCTGCCGGAGAGCATGAGTTTATTTGCGTATAATAAATCTTTTTGCGCGGCCGTGTAACGTTTTCGAGCCCTTTCGGCACGTTTACGACCTCGTTCTGCCAACTATTCTTTGCTGAAGATCCGTTTTAGCGTCATTCTTAAGCTTCCGTTGTATGCCGCAAGCTAAGTAAGGGAAAGCGGACCAATCGCAAACGCCAGCACCACTCTCTTCATCTGGTTATCGATTTTCAGTGCAGTGGCTCGGTCCCATTGAATCCCTCTCCACTTGAGCGTGCTCCTCGCCTCTTGTCAGCCAATTAGATAAGACAAGCCGCTCAGTGTAGGCAATTTTATTCGTTTTGTAAGCAAAAGGTGGCCTCCTATGAACGTGGAGAGCTTTTGATTGGTCTGTTCAAACAACCCTGCGAGTGACCACCCGATGCTTGCGTCAGCGGTTACGTAAATGTGACGTAAGGAGATTGGAATAAAAACATTTTGGACTAGTTTTACGATATAGTGCCCTAGCACTTCAGAGGGTACATCGTTGAATAACGCCACAAAATATTACTCGAGCCAAACTTTTTCCCAAGAAATTGCAGTCCTGCTAGTGTGTAGAAAGAAGATATATATATATATATATATATATATATATATATATATATATATATATATATATATATATATATATATATATTGCCACCTGCAGTAGTGGGCACAGTGCAAGCGAATAGACAGGAAGGACAAGAAGGAAGAGGCGCGCGTGCTACCCCCGCCTGCTCGATAGCCAGGTCCCACCACCATGTTTTTCAGAAGCCAGCTGTCTTCATTAAACGTCGCGAGTCCTCTTTAAAGAAACGTGACAAAGTGGTGGAGGTGCTGGGTATTTCTCACTCATGCCGCACACCCCTCCTGGAAGCGGAACCACCAGCCCAGTGCCAATCCACACTCTCGTCCATCCGACCGTCCGTAAGTTCAGGGGACTGCTTTCGCAAGAGAACACAGTGATTCCAACCACCTCAACTGGTACGGATAGCACGGTGACCCCTCCCCTCTCTATCAGGTACAGACTTCAGTATCCACAGGTTCCAAAGTCCTTCCATGGCGACCTGTTCAACGACGTCGAAGACTGAGTGGCTGACTTCAAGCCCGTGGCCGAGTACAAAGAATGGGACGACTCGACTAAACTTAGAAATGCCCATCTGCCTATAGGGCGGTGTGCGTACGTGGTTTCAAAACCGTGAGGAGCAACTGACGTCGTGGCCTGAGTTCTGCCGTCAGCTGCTAGGCACCTACGCCAGTGCTGATCACTGCGAACGAGCAGAACGAGCAATCCAGGCCCGTGTTCACCTTCCCAACGAACGTGTCATCACGTTTGTCGAAGACATAACGCACCTCATCAGACGAGCAGACACAGGAATGACCACTGGCAAGAAGTCGCGTCACCTGATGCGAGGAGTGAAGGAATAGCTCTTCGCTGGTCTTGTGCGGAGCCCTCCGAAGACTGTCGCCGAATTTCTGTCTGAGGCTGTAAGTATGGAGAAGATGATTCGGCAGCGATCGAACTTCTACGAGCGGCAAGTGACCGGGACATCCTATTCCGATATTTTCACGGCCACCAGAGGCCACGATGACAACCTCCGAGCACTCATCCGCACCATCGTGCGCGATGAAATGCAGAATGTTTATGGCGCGTCAAAGGCTACGGTGAGCTCTATTGCGACCGTTGTAAAAGATCAAATGCACCAAGCGCTCCGATCCACCTTTCCTTTAGCCAGCACCATGCCTGCACTACTGAACACCGGCGTATGACCTACGCAGAAGCCCTCAGACTCTCTGCTCCATCACCTTCGCTGTTTGTTCACGCCACTCATCCAGTTGCACTTTCAGCAGCCCAGCCGCGACAATACATCGAAGAACAACGCACGCCTCCCACGTTTCCCCTTGCCGCTCCTCCTGTTAAGCTTCAGGCGCAGCAGCCAGTGCATTACGCCGATGATCGACGCATGACCACTCGGAAGTCGGAAAATTGGCGCATACCGGACAACTGTCGCCTGTGCTTCGACTGCGGTGAGGCAGATAAATTGTACTGCCAGTGCCCATACCGACGCCTCGGGTTGCGAGGCCCTTCCGCCTGCTCGCCGCCACCCAGGCCTGGCCAACAACCACGGGAGATTGATGGTTATCTCGATCAACAGAGCGCATGCCACCGGCTACCGGCCGACAGTCACGCTCGCCGTCGCCAAGACGATTTTCACCACCACTCCGGCAAGAATCGAGCGCAAGATAGCCCAGTCTCGCCGGGAAAAATAACTACAGCGACTTTTGGGGGCGAGGCCACTGGCAGTCGACGCGCTGAAGACCTCCGATGAATGCGATCAAGGACGGGCACCGATCTGACGTCAACTGCAGCTGAACAGAATGACGGGCTTTCGCTCGACCTACCGGTGGTGATCGATGGTTACGTGGTTAGCGCTTTAGTGGATACCGGTGCGGACTTTTCTATATTAAGCAGGAAGATGGCGACGCTTCCAAAGAAAGTAATTACCCCTTGGCATCGCTCGAAGATTCGGACGGCTGGTGGTCGTTACTCCACTGGGAACCTGCATGGCCAGAGTTTGGATTCGAGGATCGACATTTGTGGCGAGCTGCCTTATTCTACGCGAATGCTCCCGTGACGTCATTTCGGGGTTGACTTTCTGCAAAAATATGGCGCTGTTATTGATCTACCGAGAGGTGTACTCGCCTTCTCAGCCGACCGAGCAATCGACGGATACGGCGAAAACAGACGACGCCCTTTGTGCTTCCGCCAAAAAGCACTACGCTTCCTCCACGATCCAGTGTCCATGTCGAAGTTATGTGCGGTGGAATACACGAACGTGAAGTCGTTGCAGAAAGCAACTTATCCCGTCTACTGGCGCAAGGTGTTTGTCCGGCCAGGAGTGTGCTACAGCTTAGTCATGGCCGTTCTCAGTTGCTTGTCACCAACTTCAGTAACGAGCATCGCCACCTTTTCTGTCGTACTTTGATTGAGTTTGCCTACGAAATTGAGAACGTGGCTGACTGTTTTGCCACTGAAGTCTTGGGATTGCCTGACAAGTCACTGAGCAATATCGACATCAATTCAGAGCTATAGAAAGACAACCAGGCAGCACTGCACGAGCTCTTGCTTGATTGAATTCAGGGCATGCTGTGCAAGTTTGTCCAAGGTATGCCAGGCTTCTACCAGAGGGCAGAGGATCACCACATGTGACGAGGCACGTCCGATACGCCATCGGCCCTACCGCGTGTCGGTGAAAGAACGAGAAGCGATTCGTACGCAAGTAAATGAGATGCTTCAAAACGCCGTTATAGAACCTTCCAAAAGCTCATGGTCGTCTCGGGTCGTTCCTGTCAAAAAGAAAGACGCAACGCTACGCTTCTGCATGGACTAACAGAACCTCATCAACGTAACTAAGAAGGACGTGTACCCACTGCCATGTATCGACGATTCGTTAGAAAGACTGCAGCGTGCCCAATATTTTCCGTCACTTGATTTGAAAAGCAAGTACTGGCCAATTCAGGCAGATGAACAGGACCGCGAGAAAACTGCTTTCGTGACTCCCGACGGCCTCTACGAATTTTGAGTGCTCCCTTTCGGCTTGTGCTCAGCCCCAGCTACTTTGCATCGAATCATGGATACCGTCCTCGTTGGACTGAAGTGGCAGACTTGTCTCGTGTAGCTTGATGACGTAGTAGCCTTTTCTGAAACATTTGAGCAACATCATCGCCTGCAAAATGTCCTAGAAACGATCCGATCGACTTATCTCACGCCCAAACCAGAAAAGCGCCAGTTGATTGTGAAGAACTCAACTTTTTCGGACACGTCGTAAGCGCCAGAAGAGCTCGGCCAGATCCCGACAAGCTTTCTACGGCAGCGGTAATTCCTCCTGCTGCCGACAAGAAAGCCGTGCGGCGTTTCGTAGGCTTCTGTGCGTATTATCGCTGTTTCATCAAAAAATTACCTAAGATGGCGGGACTCCTGACTCGCCTTACAAGGGATGACACGCCATTTGCTTGGACGAGTGAGCAACAGACGGCCTTCGCTAAACTACGTAAATGCACGCAGTCAGCACTTGTCCTGGCACATCTTGACGACGACGCTGACACCGAGGTGCATAGTGACGCCAATAACATTTGTGTTGGCGCAGTATTCGTCCAATGACACGGTGGAGCTTGCGGCTAGAGTAAAATGAGGTCATCATCGTTTAAAAGTCTGGTCACAAGCACGAAGACGCTGACACATTGTCGCGTACACCCGCCGAACCTGTCAGTCGAGAGTCAGAGAACGACGACGGCTTCCTGGGCGCAATTACTGCATCGGACTTGATGAGACGACAGCGTGACGCCCCCTAAATTAGATCTATCATCGACCACTTAGAGGGCCGCCCAACAAGTAATCCACACCATCTATGTCGCGTATTGACGTCCTCCTGTCTACGCGACAACGTGTTTTACAAGAAAAACGTCTGTTCGAATGACCGAGCCTCACTTCTGGTGGTTCCGAAAGACTTGCGGGACAATGTTCTTTTCGCTTGCTATGACGAACCCATATCTGGCTAGTTGGGATCCTCACGAACACTTGCCAGAGAGCGCGAGATGTATTACTGGCCTGGCCTTACGGCAAGCGTCAAACAGTATGTTAAAGGCTGCCGCGAATGTCAGCGGCGAAAGTCAACGTCCATGAAGCCCGCCGCGTTATTGCAACCTACCGAACCACCTCATAAGCCATTCGACCAAGTCGGCCGTCCGCTGTAATCACAGCACAACTCATGCACGAAATTTTTCATTTGAGCAACACCAGGCATCGAAAGACGACTGCTTGCCATCCGCAGTCCAACAGACGTACGGAGCGATTAAACAAGACCATCACGGACTTGATCTCTATGTATATTGACGTCCAGCACAAAACATGGCATCACATCTTATCTTACGTGAGCTTCGCGTATAATACCACCATACAAGAATCAATGCGCGTTACACCATTTTGTCTCCTTTACGGCCCGGAAGTTCAGACAATGCTGGACACTATGCTTCCGTGTCAAGACAACGAGCATGTAACTACTGAAGCCGAAAAATGTGCTCAGCGCGCTGAGGAAGCTGAGGAAGACATCACGGCCGAAATAATGGCGGACGCATTGGCTGCTACGTGGGTATCGTGGTACGGCTGCCCGTCGCGCATAACTATAGTAGGCCGAGACCGGCAATCCAAAAGCTTGCTTCTTTCTGCACTGGCGTGTGTGCTCGGCACGCGCCTACATAACACCATGGCTTACCACTCATAATGTGACGGCATGGTCGAGCGTCCCCAACGACAACTAAAGGCGTCATTGACCGCCACGCTCGACAGACAGCAATAGGTGGAAAGGCTACTGGGGCTGTGAGCGACAATCAAGGATGACCTCAGAGTTAGCACTGCCGAGATGCTTTATTGATTAGCAATCCGCTTTCCAGGCGTTTTTCGGCACCCAACAAGGCACTCCGTCAGCGGCAGCGCAGCACTTAGAGAGGCTACACTTCTGGCTCGATCAGCTTCGACCTACACCCAACGACCTATCACCCGCGGGCAGCCCGTGCTTAGATTTCCGACAATTGAAATAACCACGCGCGTCTTCCTACAGCACGACTCTATCAAGCCACCGTTGATTCCCTCCTATGAAGGCCCCTTTCATGTGGTTTCGTGTTCAAAGCAAACCTTGGAGATTGGCAAACCTTGGTTCGAGGCAAAAAAGCCCGTGAAACCCGCCTATCTTGAGCATTAACGCCCCATTCCTCCCTCCATTCACACCTAAGCCTCCGGCATTCTAGGGGGGAGCCCTTGTAGCGATGATCTGTCTCTGTAATTTGTCAACCGCTTCTGTGAAATTTAGTTACCACTCGACTGGCCTCCACGTGGGCGTCATTGTCCACTGCTTTTTTTCTGACCGACAGGGGCGCCACCACTGCCACTCGGCAAACCTGTTTTACTGTGGAATAAAGCCAGTCTACTCTTCGTTCTCAACCTGTCAAAATGTGCACGACTTGCCTCCGCTAAACGTAGCTCCTAACAACTACATTTCGGAAGTAAGAGCAAGCAATTTTTGACAGCTTTTGAGAGGAGGTCCTAAATTCCTTGCTGCATGCTGTGCAATAATATTTGGTTCACATGTTCACAGGAGCCTCGTTAGCAGATCGTCAGCCTTTTCTCACAATGTTCGAAAAGGGCCTAGGGCCCCTTTACGTAGAGCTTGAGTGTGCAGTGGATGCGCAAGCTTCTTACTTGGAGATTCAGTGTCTCGACGAGGAATCCGACGTCAACCATGTCGAGTGTGATGAGGAATCCGTAGCAGAAGCAGAAGATGCGCAACGACCAGGTTGACGTGGGATCGACGAGGCAGTAGGCGATGCCACACAGCATGACAAGGTTTCCCCCGTAAGCGACCATGATTGCGACTCTGAGGATCCGGTTCGTGTACCGGATCATGCCCTGCGGATACACACAATATGTGTTCTTTGCCTGCCACAAAAATCCAGGAACGTGCACATCTCGCTTAAAATCTGAGAAAAATATTTTGCATCTGCTCTGTTAGTACTCAAATATCGCAGAGCATCGCAAGCAGAGCATCCGAAGCAAATTTGACATAGCAGCTTTAGTGATACTGTTACAGTGTTTACGAAGGTTTTACAAGAGCTCCGCTCAAAAATCAGTGGTATATTAGCATAACAAATTCATTTTGTTCATCTGAGATGTCCAAACGGAATTGCGCGCCATATATATATATATATATATATATATATATATATATATATATATATATTGTCGCGTGTATCTTGCTGAAGCATACACGCTGAATGGGGATTCCGGCGTTTGTACTTGACGAAACGTAACCGTTGACGCGCGATGCCGAGACGAACCTCGTTCTCTTCTTCTTCAGTCCCCTTGCTGTGCAACACCATGTGGCACTATGCCCCTTTTCAAAACACAATAAATAAATGGAAGAATTAAAACATACATAGGCATGACGTGACAGCGCCGAGATGGCCTAGGACGAACACATAGGCTATAGTCACAATTATTGTGATGTGCGATATAGTCACGAGGTACTGAGGGACGAGCAAACACAAAAACTAACCTGATGATGATGATTATGTGTGGTGTTTTGTGGCGCAAGGGCCAGGCTTGGCCAAAGAGCGCCATGACAAGTGGTGATGTTGACAATGTATTGTGGAAAATGTGACTTGGCTGTAAAGTGGCCTAAAATAGTCGCTGTAGAGTGCGTAAAATCTATGTACTATAAACGTATGGCGTTGACTAATGACGAATACTATGAACATTAAAATCCATCGTAGTAGAATTATGCAAAATAAAAATATATAGGATGGTAAAATTACTTGGAGCACTGCTGCCTCGCCAGAGCCCTTGAAACAAAAGGGCCTAGAGGCATGTGCTATACTAAAGAGCTATCGCAGCGGCATCCTCTGAAGAGAGGACCCGCTACGAACATGTAGAGCTAAAAACATGCAAGACAACATCTTTCAGAAAACATAGGACTGCGTTGGTGTCAAATAAAGGTTCTGGGCCGAGTAACATAACAGGATGAAGGGGGATGCGCTGCCGGTATGCTAAGGGAAAATGTTTCTTTATTTCATATTCGGCCTCCCGACACTCCAGGAGGACGTGGAGGACGGTCAACCTCTCCCCGCATCTACCGCAGGCTGGAGGATCATTTTCAGTGAGTAAATAGTTATGCGTGCCAAATGTGTGTCCTATTCTGAGACGACAGAATAGGACATCTGTTCGGCGTGATTTTATTACAGAGGGCCAGAATCCTAACTGTGGCTTTATCACGTGGAGCTTATTATTTGTTTCCGCGTCCCACAGGCGTTGCCAGTGGTTCCGTAGTTTCCTCCGTAAGAAGGGCTTCAGATCTGTGACAGGAACTGCAGCGGTGGGATTAGCAGAATGCCATGCAACTGACGTGGCCATCTCGTCCGCCAGAACATTACCTTCCATGGCCCTATGACCTGGCACCCAGCATATAATCACATGCTGGTTAGATACATAAGCTTTACATAAGACGGAATAGAGCTCAATTATAACGGGATTGCTGTGCTTACAGAACGATATCAAAGCCTTCACAACACTTAGGGAGTCCGTATATATAACTGATTTTTTTAGTTTTGATTTCCTTATATGCTTCACGGTCCACAATATTGCGTAGGCCTCAGCCGTGACGATACTAGTTTCCGGATGCAGTACGTCGGATTCCGAGAAGGATGGACCGATGGCTGCATAGGACACCCCGTCGTGTGACTTCGATGCGTCTGTGTAGAACTCCGTGCAGGAGTGTTTGTGCTGGAATTCCCGGAAATGCATTTGGATTTCAATGTCTGAAGCTGTGTTTTGTAACCTGCATGAAAGATATATCGCATTGTATGAGCTGCCACTCCCAAGGAGGTAGCAGCTTGGCTGGATGCATTAGGCGGAGCTCGAGCAGTGGGACATGCATTTGATCACTAAGCTCCCTCACACGCAGCGAGAAAGGCTGTCTAACGGAGGGACGATTATGGAAGAGTGTAGCATATGTCATGTCGTTAATGGTATTAAAACACGGATGTTGAGGATTAGAGTGGACTTCAAGAAAATATGTTTGGCTGATGTATGTTCTCTGCAGATGGAGTGACCACTCATTTGATTCTGCATATAAACTTTCAATGGGACTTGTTCTGAAAGCTCCAGTGGCTAGTCGAATTCCTAGATGGTGGACCGGATCTAGCATCTTTAGCGCGCTCGGGGCTGCAGAATGATAGATCACGGCACCGTAGTCCAACCGTGATCGAATGAGGCTCTTGTAAAGGTTCATTAAACATTTCCTGTCGCTGCCCCATGTTGTGTGGGATAATACTTTAAGTAAGTTCATTGTTTTTTAAGCATTTGACCTTGAGGTACTTTATGTGTGGAATAAACGTTAATTTCGAATCAAGTATGATGCCTAGGAACTTGTGTTCTTTGTTCACAGGAATTCGTTGACCATACATTTCGATACTGGGTTCTGCAATAAGCCCTCTCTTTCTTGTGAAAAGCACACAAGAACTCTTGTTGGGGTTAACTTTAAATCTGTTTTCTTCTGCCCATCTGGACACTTTGTTCAAGCCCTGTTGAACTTGCCTCTCACATACAGTAAGGTTGCAGGATTTGAAACCCATCTGTATGTCGTCTACGTAAACAGAATAAAAAATGGCTGGCGGTAATGCAACACGAAGGGTGTTCATTGTCACGATGAAGAGCGTGCAGCTAAGTACACCTCCTTGAGGTACACCAGTTTCCTGTATAAAAGGTCGCGACAATACATTGCCGACTTTGACGCGGAATGTACGGTTGGACAAATAGCTTTCTATTAGGACGAGCATATTGCCACGGATGCCAATTCCCGACAAGTCTCTCAAGATTCCGTAGCGCCACGTAGTGTCGTACGCCTTCTCCATATCGAGGAATACGGATAGGAAATATTGTTTATGTAGAAAGGCGTCGCGAATGTTTCCCTCAATGCGCACAAGGTGATCGGTTGTGGACCGCCCTTCTCTGAAGCCACACTGAAAGTGATCGAGGATATTGTTGAGTTCAAGGAAATGTACAAGCCTGCGGTAAACCATTTTTTTCAAAAAGCTTACAAAGACAATTTGTAAGAGCTATCGGACGGTAGCTTGCCGCCAAGGAAGGATCTTTACCCTGCTTAAGAACAGGTACCACAATCGCTTCTTTCCATGCGGATGGGAGGTATCCTGTAGCCCAAATAGCGTTGAAAAGCGTGAGTAGTGTAAGTTTGGTGTCAGTGTGTAAGTTTCTGATCATTTCGTACATGACTCTATCAGGTCCCGGTGCAGAGCTTTTGCATGTGGTCAAAGCAGCTCTCAACTCTGCAATACTGAACGGCCGGTTATAAGGTTCATTCTGTCTGGATTTTTGTATTATTGGTTTACATTCTTCTATTTGCTTGTATTTCAAAAATGATTGCTAATAGTGGTTTGAACTCGACATGCTCTCAAAGTGTTCTCCAAGTGTGTCTGCCTGATCTTTCAGTGTTTCACCTTGAGTGTTCACCAAAGGAAGTGAATATGTTTGTCGCCCTTTTATCCTATTAACCCTGTTCCAGACTTTGACCTCATCTGTATAGGAGTTGATACCAGATAAAAACTTCTCCCA
This sequence comes from Dermacentor albipictus, assembly GCF_038994185.2. Classification (NCBI taxonomy): domain Eukaryota; kingdom Metazoa; phylum Arthropoda; class Arachnida; order Ixodida; family Ixodidae; genus Dermacentor; species Dermacentor albipictus. The sequence goes on along the minus strand of NC_091822.1, from coordinate 5,445,263 downwards.
ACTCTCTCTTCTGGCTTGTCGGCGGGTTCGCCTGCCTTGGGATTTTACTTTTTTAAAATTGATAAGATTCTCCGCAGTGGGGGAGGCGCGTAGCATCCCCCACGCTTTGTTTTGTTTCTTACGAGCGATCCTACAATCGTCGTTCCACCACGGGACTCGCCGTTTGCATGCCAATCCATTTACTTGTGATATACATTTAGTTGCGGCATCTATTATAAAGGCTGTAAAATATTCCACGGCAGCATCAATTTCTAACGAGGACATGTCATCCCATGATATACTAGTTAAGTTACGGAATTTCTCCCAGTCTGCTGTCTCAGTCTTCCACCTAGGAGCCTGTGGTGGATATTCGTCTTCTTTAAGTGTTCTTAATAGTACGGGGAAGTGGTCGCTTCCGTAAGGATTGTTCGTAACTTCCCATTCTAGTTCAGGCAGTATGGACGGAGAAACTATGCTCAGATCTATTGAAGAAAAGGTATATTCTTTGCAAGACAGTAATATGTGGGTTTCTTCTTATTCAGTAGACACGCACCAGAAGAGAAAAGGAACTGTTCAACAAGACGACCTCGCGCATCTATACGAGAGTCGCCCCACAGAGAGCTGTGCGCATTGAAATCGCCAACAACGTAAGGTTCTGGCAATTGATCAATAAAGGATTGGAATTCATGCTTCGTTTATTTGTAATGTGGGGGTATGTAAAGAGAGCTAATGGTGATGAGTTTGTTTAGGAGTACAGCTCGAACCACCACTGCTTCGAGAGGCGTTTGTAGCTGTAAAAGTTGACATGCAATGCTCTTATGGATAGCAATGGCAACACCGCCCGATGATGCGACAGCACCATCGCGATCTTTGCGAAAAGTTATATACTGTCGGAGAAAGTTTGTGTGTTTGGGTTTTAAGTTTGTTTCTTGTAAACACAGCACTTTGGGAATGTGTTTGTGGATTAATTCTTGAACATCATCAAGGTTTCTAAGGAGACCTCTGACGTTCCACTGAATTATCAGTGTATCCATATTGGAGGTCAATAAGTGCTGTGTGTACAGAAACAGAAGTAGTGATTATGAAACTTACGGAGATTAAATTACAGAGCCCTTTCGAGCCCTGTAACGGGAGTTTTGCCCTTTCTGGAGCGTTCGAGGGAGCCTCGCCGCTCCTTAGGCGCTAGTTGCGCCTTGAGGATAGGTGTTGTGTCCATTGCCTCTTGCGAGGCGCCGGACACGTGCTCTTGCGAGCGAGAGGTTATCAGGGAGTGTCCCGCCTTGGAGGGCAAGACCGCTGCGCCCACCAGCCCGGAGGTCGTTGGGGCTCCCTGGGGGATTTGGCTGCGCCGGCCGTTGCCAGCGCTGGATGGGACCTGGGAGGTTGAGGCAGCCTCGGCTGCGCCCACCTTCGGGATCGATGGTCCCTTCTCCACGGTTGGCGGAGCAGCGCTAGCTGCAACCGCCGCAGGGGCAGACGGCGTAACTGCCGACTCACTGCTTTTGGGTCGGACAGCCACCGGAGGCCGTTGTGACGCTGCCCCCTGACGCGCCACTTCGGCAAAGCTTTTCTTGGGCAGGTATGAAACCCGCCTGCGTGCCTCTTTGAAAGCGATATTTTCCTTGACTTTAATTGTAACAATTTCCTTTTCTTTCTTCCAGGATGGGCACGATCGCGAGTACGCGGCGTGCTCCCCATCGCAGTTTACACAGCGGAGAGCGTTCTCACAGGTTTCAGTGGTGTGTTCTTTGGCACTGCATTTAGCACAAGTTTGGCGGCCTCGGCAGCACTGCGAGCTGTGGCCGAAGCGCTGCCATTTGAAACATCGGAGTGGATTAGGCACGTAAGGCCTGACACGGAGCTTTATGTACCCGGCCTCGATTGATTCGGGCAGGACACTTGAATTGAAGGTGAGAATTAGGTGTTTGGTTGCAATTTCTTTACCATCGCGCCTCATCTTTATTCTTTTCACATTAACAACATTTTGCTCATTGAAGCCTTCTAGGAGCTCTGCCTCTGTCAGCTGAAGCAGGTCATCATCTGAGACAACGCCGCGTGAAGTGTTCATAGTGCGGTGCGGAGTCACTGTCACTTGTACGTCCCCAAATGACACCAGACTGGATAACTTCTCAAATTGTTTCAGATTCTGGAGCTCCAAGAGGAGATCTCCACTTGCCATCCTTGTTGCCTTGTAACCTTGACCAAGAGCCTCAGTTAAGGACTTTGAAAGTAGAAATAGGGAGATTGTGCGTACTTGTGTGTCTGACTTTTCCGAGTGAATAACATGAAATCGTGGGAAGTTGGGTCTTTCACGACCAAAGAACTTGAATACATCTTCGGTGCGCCCTCTTTTCTGAGGGCGATCAAGGAGGGGTGGGAAGGAATTTGCCATAGGAGAACTTAGTTTTCGGCAACAACGCCAGCCACCCACCAGGGAGCCCAACAAGGGGACGTTACAGGGACTGTAAAAACAGGTCCTGCAAACGCCAGCTGTACGTTGTTACTATAACCAAATATGAGATAACCTAGGTTGGTTATTCACACAAGGTTAACCCTTGCTGCCTGGAAATATTGGAAGTAAACGGAAGCTAGGAGAAGACAGGAAAGATGAAAAAGTGAGAAAAAGACGAAGGCTGGAGGGAGAGAGAGACAGGAAAAGGCAACTACCGATTTCCCCCGGGTGGGTCAGTCCGGGGGTGCCGTCTACGTGAAGCCGAAGCCAAAGGGGTGTGTTGCCTCCGCCGTGGGGCCTTAAAGGTCCGAACACCCAGCATCGGCTCAACCCCCAGGATCCCCTTTTCCCCGGACACGGCTAAGCCACGCACGGTTAAACGCGGGAGGGTCCAACCCTCGTGTGCTCGGGTACGTGGTGTCTCAACACACCAAACGCCTGCTGACGCAGACGCCCCTGCGGGGCAAAAACTAACCTAAGCGGCTTTTATGGGCTATAGGGGCTATAGCGGATTTTAGGGGCTATAGTACGGTTTCAACCGCATAACGTGCACAATCTCAGATTGGGGTTGTCGACGTCGGGGAGGCTGGCTTCCGTAAGTAAGGACTTCGTAATTCACGTCACTAATTCACTTCAACACTTTGTAAGGTCCGAAGTAGCGGCTCAAAAGCTTCTCGGATAGTCCTTCTCGGCGCACGGGAGTCCAGACCAAAACTTGATCGCCAGGTTGGAACTCGACTTATTGATGGCGGAGATTGTAACGTTGCCCATCGATCGTCTGTTGTTTCTTTATGTGCACTCGGGCAAGCTGACGGGCTTCTTCCGCGCGTTGCACGAAGAGTTCGGCATCTTGGGCGAGATCGAGGTGATCGATGTTGTCGCACGGCAGCATTGCTTCTATCATAATCTGCACTCCACGGCCGTAAGCGAGGTAAAGCGGCGTGAGGCGCGTTGTTTCTTGCGTAGCAGTGTTACATGCAAACGTTACGTATGGGAGTATCTCGTCCCACGTTTTGTGCTGTACGTCTACGTACTGTTAGATATGGCGCCGTTTCCTGAGGCTACTTCGAGTTCCCCAGACCACATCGAATCGCAGCGCAGCTAATTGAGGAATGCAGAAGCAGGGATGCCACATTCCTGAGGCAAGACATGTGCAAACAAGTTGGCCGCCCCCGGGTCGTGTGCCGCGGGGGAACTATTCAATGCTTGACTTTTCCAGAAAACGAAGGGATAGCCCGACATTGTTGCGAAGAAAAGGGGGTCTCGAACCAAGACGGCTGTAATGCACCGTGACAACATGACGGCTGTAATTGAGCGTGTCCGCCTTCGTCCGCCGTCACCCCCTGCCCTCTAGGCTGACGGAGCATTGCAAGTCAGCAAGGCAAGACCGCAGTGAGCCGCTTGGTGTGGCACCGCGGCACGGGCGCCAACCATTGGCCGAAAATGGCGTCATCTCAGCGGACACTCCCATTGGCCAAACATGACGTGTCTTCCCGAGATCGAAGGGTTTAAAAGACGGAGACCGGGAGCAACAGAAGAGCATTCTGGAGCATTCCCTGATTCACCTCTCTCAAACTTCTTGCCGCGGGCCGCAGCGTCCCAGTTGCTGCCGGCCCGTAATGGCTGTACGACTGTTACTTGACTCTCACCTCTCTGTATATAATGTAAAATAAACCCTCCCAAGTTTGTTTTTCATCCCGAAGTCCGTCCTCAACCCCTACAGTACATAGACAGCATGTCAGTCATCATTTTGTTCAGTCGTTCGGTCAAGCTATTTGTCTGCGGATGATAGGCAGTTTTCCTTAGATGGATTGTAGAGCTGAGTTTAAAAACGTCTTCAATGAGCTGCGCTGTAAAGGCTTTGTTTCGGTCTGTGATTACGTGCGATTGGGCGCCATGCCGTAGGACGATGCTCTGTATGAAAAACTGGGCAACCTCGGAAGCTGTGCCTCGAGGTAACGCCTTTGTCTCAGCATGCCGCATTAAATAGTCTGTGGCGACGATTATCCACCTGTTGCCATAAGATAACAGTGACAACGGGCCTAGAAGATCCATGCCGACCTGGTCGAAAGGTTTGCAAGGTGGCTCAATCGGATTCAGCAATCCCGCAGGCTTCACAGCTGGCGACTTTCGGCGCTGGCATTCCCGGCAGCCTTGTACGTACCACTTAACACACTCGGCAAGTTTCGGCCAGTAGTAGGATTTGCGCAATCTATCAAGCGTTCGCGTAAAACCCAAATGGCCAGACGGAGGCTCGTCGTGACAGGCGAATAAATCTTGAGCACGGAGGTCTGCTGGAACGACCAAAAGGTATGTCTTCTTGGTGGCAGCGGAGTTCTTATACAAGACGCCATGTTGTAAACAAAAAGACGACAATCCTCGAGCGATGTACCGGGGTATTGATGGGTTTCGTCTTTCCAGATGTCTGAATACAGGCCATAGTGAGTCGTCTGCGCACTGCCGTGTGGACAAATCAGTAACGCTTATGGCCCCAAGGAAAATGCCGTCGTCCTCAATGTCTTGGTCGGTAGTGTCGATAGGGGCGCGCGAGAGTGCGTCAGCGTCTTTGTGTATGCGGTCCGACTTGTACACGATGGTAACGCTATACTCCTGCAAACGTAGGCTCCACCGTGCCAGTCGTCCAGGAGGGTCCCGCAGATTTGCAAACCAGCATAACGAGTGATGATCGGTTACAACATTGAATGGGCGGCCGTAAAGTCGAAATTTGGCCAGCGCCCATACGACGGCAAGACACTCTTTCTCCGTAGTGGTGTAGTTGGTCTCCCCACGCGACAGTGTGCGGCTTGCGTAGGCGATCACTCTTTCGATACCTTCCTGTCGTTGTACAAGCACCGCAACAAGACCAACGTTACTGGCGTCTGTATGAACTTCCGTGTCCGCCTCCTCGTCAAAGTGGGCCAGAGCTGGTGCTGATACCAGACGCTGTCAAAGCTCAGTGAAAACAGTCTCTTGCTCTGAGGCCCAGACGAACGATACATCGTCCCTCGTGAGGCGAGTCAGCGGCTCCGCCATCTTCGAAAATTGTTTTATGAAACGCCAGTAGTATGTGCAAAGGCCCAGGAAGCGTGGGACACCTTCCTTGTCGGTCGGTGTTGGAAACGTTGCTACAGCGGCGGTTTTCGCGGGATCGGAGCTTACGCGTTCCGCGCTGACCACATGTCTCAGAAGCATGAGCTCCTTGTAGCCAAAATGACACTTCTGAGGCTTAAAGGTGAGATTAGCCGATCGGGTGGCTTCGAGAACTTGCCGCATTCTTTTCAGCTGGTCGTCAAATGTCGCCGAAAGAACAACCACGTCGCCGAGGTAGAGGAGGCAGCTTTGCCACTTCAGACCAGCAAGAACGGTGTCCATCATTCGCTGGAAAGTTGATGGTGCCGGACAGAGCCCGAAAGGAAGTACCCTGAATTTGTAAAGGCCATTTGGAGCGACGAAAGCAGTTTCTTCGCGGTCTCGTTCTTCTACCTCAATTTGCCAGTGACCGCTCTTTAGATCGAGAGACGAAAAATACTTAGCTCGCCGCAACCTGTCTAAAGAGTCATCGATACGTGGTATTGGGTACGCGTACTTCTTGGTGACATCGTTGAGGCGTCGATAATCAACACAGAAACGAAGCGTTCCGTATTTTTTCTTAACCAGAACAACCGGGGACGACAACGGATCGTGCGAAGGTTGAATGACACCATCATCTAGCATCTCCTTGACTTGGCGTTGAATTGCCTCACGTTGCTTCGGCGAGACACGATAAGGCTGTTGTTTGATGGGACGTGCGTCGGCGAATGTCGTTATTCGGTGCTTCGTGATTGGCGTTTGGCCCACCTTAGTAGACCGAGCGAAGCACGCGCGGAATTCGTTCAAGAGTTCTTGCAGTGCGCTCTATTGGTCGTCCGTAAGCTCGGACTTTAAACCGATGTTTCTGAGCGAACCGTCGTCTGTGTCCACTTCAGAAGCAAAGCACTCGACGATGTCCGTTGACGGTTGGGCGTAGGCGACGGCAGTGCCACGAAAAATGTGCCGATGCCCAAAGGTAAAGTTGGTAACGAGGACCGCTGTCTGGTTATCACGAAGTTCCACAAGGTTTCGCGCTACACAAATACCTTGGGTCAGCAACGTAGAAATATTGCTTTCTACAATGGCTTCACCGTCTTGTAGCTCGTCGGACTTGACCGGAATCATAACACACACACGCGGCGGTATCGTGATGCTGTCGTCCGAAACGCGAAGTTCGGATGTGTGTCCAACGGCGTCGGTCTGTGTTGTTGCCCTTTGCGTCGAGAAAGTGATGCAGCGCTCGCGGAGGTAAATAATGGCGCCATATTCCCGGAGAAAGTCCATACCAAGAATTGAATCGCGGGAACACTCGCGTAGAACAAGGCAAGTGGCGAGAAAAGCAGCACCGCGAATTTCTACTCTCACCGTGCATCAGCCAAACGACGTGACCAGTTCGTACGGCAGGTGGCCACGTTACGTTGCCCCGTTCCAGGGCAACGTAACGTTTTTCAGAACGCTCACCAGTTTGCCACTAATAGTAGAGTAATCGGCGCCGGTATCTGCAAGTGCACTCATTTTTCTGCCGTCGATCAACACAGGTATGTCCAGTGAAATCTTGTTCGCGGGAACTGGTTCTGGTGTCGTCGTATTTTCGTTGTTCTGCGGTCGGCACGATACGAAGTCTGCAGCGCGTCGAGTATCAGCGGCTCCGCTTCGGAAGGTCGCTGACGTCAGTTTTCCCGGCGTGGACTTGGTGGTCTCCCTTGCGTCGTCCTCGAGGTGGTATCACGAGCAGGGAAATATCGCCGCGGTGGGGGTGAGTGGGACTGCCGCTACGATGTGCCCGATCTGCGCTGCTGTTCGATGAATTCTACGATGTCGGGAGGCCTTTGGCCAAACCTAGGTCTAGGCAAATAGAAAAACCCCGCAGACCGAGTCGTCGATAGGGGCACTCCCGATATACATGACCAGCTTCGCCGCAGTGGTAGAATAGCGGTCGTTGATCGCGTGCTCGCCAAACCTCTGATTTCCTCGCGGGTGTTCGGTGGTCGTCGAAGTACGGCAGCGGAGTTGTTGGAGCGGCCTGCGCCGATTGCAACGCGACTGGCTGCGCAACAAAAGTAGGAGCGAAAGCTTGGGCGGGGCTCAGTAATGTTTCTGCGCAAGTCTTGCGCCGGGACTCACTTAGCAGAGGTGTCACTTCACTGCTGGAAAGAGATGCCTGCAGTGCCTGCTGTACTTCGTTGCGTACGGCGCTGGTGAGGGAGCTGACTGGTGGTGGCGACGTACCGTGGTGCTTCTGCAGCTCGTCGCGAACCACTGAGTGAATTACCTCGCAAAGCAAGGCGACGTCGCACCTGAAGCGTACCAGCGTATCTGGAGTGCGGGCGAAATTTACTTGGCGGTTGTACATGTTCGACCGTTGCTAAAGCGTCTTCTCCATTGCGGTTGCTTCGGTGAGGAACTCCGCGACAGTCTTGGGCGTATTGCGAACAAGACTGCCAAAGAGCTGTTCCTCTACGCCTCTCATCAGATGACGCACCTTCTTCTCTTCCGACATACTTGGATCGGCACGCTGAAAGAGACGCGTCATGTCCTCCACGTACATCATGACGCTCTCATTGGGCTTTTGGACGCGTGACTAAAGGGCTCGCTCTGCTTTTTCCCGGTTATTAGCGCTGGAGTAAGTCTCCAGTAGCTTGCGCTGGAATTCAGGCCAGGATGACAGGGCCCTTTCGCGGTTCATAAACCACGTGCGCGCACCACCCTGGAGGCTGAACTAGACGTTTCCGAGTTTGGCATTGTTGTGCCACTTGTTAAACGCAGCCACGCGCTCGAATTCCGCCAGCCAGTATTCAAATGTGTCGTCAGAAAAGCCGTCAGCATTTGGTGGTTCAGCAGCGTTAGGTAAGTCGGTGTCACCCTTTCCGTAGAAGTCGCAGTGGTCGTAGTCATCACTTTTTCTGGAGGTTTCCAAATTCTGTGGCGACGCCTCGGATTCGCCGGCTTGTGCGGTGAACTGGAGTCAACTCCAATTGTGCGAGGTTCTTGTTGCCCAGTGGGGTCTTCTGCATGAGTTAGGTGTACCCAGCAAGCTCCACCAAATTGTCGCGTGTACCCTGCTGAAGCATAGACGCTTAATGGGGATCCAGGCGTTTGTACTTCACGAAACGTAATCGTTGACGCGCGATGCCGAGACGAACCTCGTTCTCTTCTTCTGTCCTCTTGCTGTGCTACACCATGCGGCAATATATATGTATATATATATATATATATATATATAGAACTTGAGTGGTGATACAAGGTAAACAGAACAAGTATTTAATTTCGACAATTTCGATCGGTGGACCAATCTTCATCAGGGTTTACAAAAAAATGGCAGTCGGCCCTGGTAGTGAAGACACCAGACCGGGTGCCCGGTCGTTCTTACACACATCATACCGAGAGGAACAGTTGTGACAGTGATTGATTTTCGGCGCCTTGGCAGATTTACAGCGGCCTTTGGCAGCTATGCAGGGCAAGAGGAAGGCGGAGTCACATGTATGTAGAGCAAGGCGGTCAGTGAGGGAAAAAAAGGAAAAAGAAAGAAAAAGAAAAAAGCACACAGGAGGAGGGAGACGTAAGACGGAGAGTGAGGGGGGCGGGAAGTAGCGGCAGCTAGGTTCCCGTTCACCCGAGGCAAGGAGGGAGAAAGCGGTCGCTCCGCAGTACCAGTGCGTGGGCTGCCGTTGTAGCGGCAGAGAGGGCAAATTGAATCGGTTGGTGGGGGGCACAATAGACAAGGGGCTCAGAAGGAAGACAGAAGAGCGGCAACTTGTAGAAAGAGACACAGTGTCACAGTACACATACACAAGGCACGGCCCGTTCCGGCAACCTTGTGGTCCAGCTACGGTTGCGAAAAAAAAGAAAAAATATAGTTCCAAAAAAGAATATATGCATGGGATTCGCAAAGCAAGTGCGCCCATGGGCTTAGATTTAGGGAGTCGAGTTAAATAGCCTCCTTGTGGTCCAGTTTTTGAACGTTTAACAGACAACTGACATCAAGTCAGCACGTGCATATTTCAAGAAGGGCAATAGGTCACTCATAATGACCACTTCAGTGGCAGGGTCCAGGAAACTGAATTTATTGGCTTTCCGCTCGCCCCCTTGAGGCGCATGCGGAGGGGTGAGCAAGCAGTGAATAGCCAGCCTCTAAATTTTAGAGTACAGGGCATGTATTCGCGTTTCCCATGCACTTTCACGGCATATCCCGGAGGCACGTCAGCCGCCCCGGACTCTCATTAATTCCTTTAGTGTACGTTCCAAATTTATGGATGAAAAAAGATTATCTATGCTCGCGTGCACGGGTGTGTTGGAAACCAGATTGCAAGAGCACAACGCTCACGCGTTCAAAGGAGTGATCTGGCAGCCGAACGTGCCTGGAGAAGGGTAAATTGAGGAGACTTTTCACATGCGCGCGGTGATTGTTAAACCGCAGGCGGAAAGGGGTCTCTGTTTGGCCGATATATTCCTGCTTACACACCTCGCATCGAATTTTGTACACGATGTTACTGGAATCACAGTCAAGATTTTCGGTAATTTTATATACGAAGGGCGAGTTCGATGCTTCAGCCGTGTATGCTGTTGTCATGTGACGGCATACCTTGCAAAGAGGTTTCCCACACGGTCGACAGCCCTTGGGCGTGTTTGACTTCTGTGTCCTCGCCCTGACTAACAAATCCCTTAAAATTTTGTTTCTTCTATACACAACCCCAGGCGGCTGCTTGAAGATAGTAGCGAGTCGGATGCTCTGTTTCATGATATTAAAATGGCGGGTGAGAATGGCATTGACCCGCGGAGCACCGGTGGTGAATGTGAGGACCAAGTTTGGATCTGATTGTGTATTGGTATTGCTAACCTTTTCTCCCATTATCTGTGCTCGATCTAAGCTGCGGGTGCGTTCAATGGCATCGTCTACTATTTTTGGAGGATATTTTTGGCGCATGAGAGCAGATTTCAGTTCCTCCGCGTGTCGCTCAAATTGCGCAGATTCGGAACAGACTCTTCTGTATCTGTGGGTCTGGGAGTAGGGAATGCCTGTTTTGCAGTGATGAAGGTGACTACTATAAAAATGCAGCTTGTTGAGCCTACGCCGACGTGCAGCCTTTCCACGACACTTATTTTAGTCGGCAGTCGAACAGGCAACCAGCCGAGCGCCCGGTCCTTACACGTCGTTCACCTTCCCCGCGTCGCCGCTCGTTGTTCCCCGTGCGTCGGCGCCCTTCACCCAGGCAAGAGGAAAACGAAGCGCCGCAGTTCAGGAGGCAGGATCGAGCTGCGTCGCCATCGATCTGTACAAGTCCTCCATTGTCGCCTTCAAACGTTGTCGACCTTACTGTTGACGGTGTCTCTACCGTTGCGTTAATTCATACTGGAGCAACCGTGTTTGTCCTAAACGAACGCCTCTCTCGTGCTTTACTAAAAGTTACGACTCCACTTTCTGGGTTTTCTCTTCGCACAGCAAGCGCCCAGTCAGTTCAACCTTCAGGAGCATGCACAGCTAGAGTTGCTATTCAGGGCGTTCTCTATATTGTGGAGTTTGTGGTTCTGCAGTCCTGTTCTCACGACGTGATACTTGGGTGGGACTGTCTTTCGCGAAATAACGCCGTCATCAATTGTGCACTTGCTGAAGTCGAATTATCGCCTCTGTGTGACGTGCCCCTCGTCGGCGCCACATCTCTTCCCGCTAAGCTAGTTCTTCGAGAAGACATCGCCATACCGCCGTACTCGTCTGCCGTTGTTCCCGTTTTCTGTGGCGCTGTCTCTGAAGGCGCTGTCCTCTTCGCTCCTTCGGAACACTTCATGACCCGCAAAGACGTTCCACACCCTTTCTCCACGCTTGACGTTTCAGCCGGTTTCAGCGCCATCGTTGTCTGCAATCCGCTTCCTACAGCTTTGATGGCTCTTTGATGCGAAGCACTTGGCTATGTTCAGCCTCTTGATTACATATTTATAACAGAGGTGTCGGATGCATCGTGTGCAGAGCTCACTGACTTCTGTGCACTTTCCACTTCTGCTCCACCATCACTAGACTTATTCACACCTTTCATTGCCGATGACCTTACTTCCGAGCAGCGCTCCCAGCTTCTTCACCTGCTTGCCCAGTTCCGCTCTTCCTTTGATGTCGCTCAGATTACTCTGGGTCGCTCGTCAACCGTCAGCCACCACATCGACACTGGCTCCAACGCGCCATTGCGGCAGCGCCCGTACCGCGTATCCGCCAAGGAGCGTCAGGTGATCAGTGAGCACGTCGACGACATGCTTCAGCGCAGCGTCATTCGACCTTCCAATAGCCCGTGGGCATCGCCGGTGGTACTCGTCACAAAAAAAGATGGTTTCATTCGGTTCTGAGTCGATTATCGCCGTCTTAATAAGATAACGCGAAGAGACGTCTACCCTCTACCGAGCATTGACGACGCTCTGGACAGCTTGCAAGACGCTAAATTCTTCTCTTCGTTGCATTTACGCTCAAGCTAATGGCAGGTCCCGATGTCAGCAGTTTATTACCCTAAAACTTCATTCATTACTCCACGTGGTTTCATCATCATCAGCCTGGTTACGCCCACTGCAGGGCTAAGGCCTCTCCCAGACTTCTCCAATAACCCCGGTCATGTACTAATTGCGGCCATGTCGTCCCTGCAAACATCTTCATCTCATCCGCCCACCTAACTTTCTGCCGCCCCCTGCTACGCTTCCCTTCCCTTAGAATCCAGTCCGTAACCCTTAATGACCATCGGTTATCTTCCCTCCCCATTACATGTCTTGCCCATGCCCATTTCTTTTTCTTGATTTCAGCTAAGATGTCATTAACTCGCGTTTGTTAGCTCACCCAATGCGCTCTTATCTTGTTCTTCAACGTTACCACCATCATTCTGCTTTCCATAGCTCATTACGTCGTCCTCAATTTAAGTAGAACCATTTTCGTAAGCCTCCAGGTTTCTGCCCCGTAGGTGAGTACTGGTAAGACACAGCTATTATACACTTTTCTCTTTAGGGATAATGGCAACCTGCTGTTCATGATCTGAGAATGCCTGCCAAACGCACCCCAGCCCATTCTTATTCTTCTGATTATTTCCCTCTCATGATCCGGATCCGCCGTCACTACCTGCCCTTAGCAGATGTATTCCTTTACCACTTCCAGTGCCTCGCTACCTATTGTAAATTGCTGTTCTCTTCCGAGACTGTTAAACATTACTTTAGTTTTCTGCAGACAAATTTTTAGACCCAGTCTAGTGCTTTGCTTCTCCAGGTCAGTGAGCAGGCATTGCAATCGGTCCCCTGAGTTACTAAGCAAGGCAATATCATCAGCGCAGGTTACTAAGGTATTCTTCATTAAATTTTATCCCCAATTCTTCCCAATCCAGGTCTCTGAATACCTCCTGTAAACACGCTGTGAATAGCATTGGAGAGATCGTATCTCCCTGCCTGACGCGTTTCTTTATTGGGATTTTGTTGCTTTCTCTATGTAGGACTATGGCGGCTGTGGAGCCGCTGTAGATGTCTTTCAGTATTTTTGCATACGGCTCGTCTACACCCTGATTCCGTAATGCCTCGATGACTGCTGAGGTTTATACGAATTTGGCTGACCAGATGGTTTATACGAATTTAATGTGATGCCATTTGGACTATGCAATGCGCCTGCTACATTTGAACGAATGATGGACAATATCTTGCGTGGCCTAAAATGGAGCACGTGTTTGTGCCACCTCGACGACATCGTTGTGTTCGCCCATGATTTCAACACGCATCTTCTTTGCCTTAGGCAAGTGCTGACGCCCTTGACCAACGCAGGCCTGCAACTGAACCTGAAAAAGTGCCAGTTCGCCGTGCGCAAGCTCATGATTCTAGGTCACGTCGTATCACAAGACGGCATTTGCCCCGACCCATCAAAATTTCGCGCTGTAGCAGAATTTCCGAAACTTAAGACACTCAAAGAACTCCGCGCCTTCATCGGCCTCTGTTCTTACTTCAGACGCTTTGTTCGCAATTTTGCCTCAATAATGTCACCTCTGACACAACCCTTCAGTGACGCCAACAATATATCATCCTGGTCTACTGCATGCTACACCGCCTTCGTTACCTTACGCCGTCTCCTGACGTCTCCGCCTATTGTCGGCGAGGAGTTACGGAGTCGTCATCTATCGGAAGCGCCTCGCTGGCGTAGTATGAGGGATCACGCGGCGCGCTCCTCATAGGTTTTGCTGTCAGCGCTCACTGAAAACACCATGCGCGAGCTCTCCCCGACATTTCTGTAAGTACTTTCGAAACGAGAGAATTTTCTTACTGTCTAAATAATAATCTTGGGCACACTGAAAGCATACAATCGTTTACAGACGCTATCTCTTTACCGAATACGTAGAGTGAACGCCACTGCGTGCGGTCGCCGCGATGGAGTCTCCCGAACCGGCTTCTTGCGTGCAAGGTAGGCAAACGATGAGAGCAAACTATGTGAAATATGTTCTTATAGTGTTTGTATAACTTAATGGAGCGTAATAGAACGAAGCCTCAATGCAGCGATCGCGCAGATTCGCAGCGACCGACTGCGCGTCTGCATGCTTGTCCGCGCACTGTTTCGCTTTATCACCGCGCGCGTGTTCGCACCGTGCCATGAGCTTTAGGCCGCAGAATATGAGCATTTCACAGTAAACAAGCAACCATTGTTGCGTGGGCATTATCAGAGCTGTTCAAAAATAATTTCATTGTAGAGACTTCGACGCCTACGGGGACTGTAATATGCCGTCGCGACGATTCAATCTTTTTTTTTCTTCTAAATTCTTTGACCTTTCAATATTATTTCTCGAGTTGCGTCGCACTGTATGTTTATCGGTGTTCTCAGCGTGCAATTTCCCGCTGCTCCTTTTTTGTAATCCAGTGCATTAATTCATAACACAAACATGACCATATGCCATGCTTTCTTTTAAATGTGCTTCTTACCACTGCCTTTCCACTCGACTGAACTTGATAGTATCTATAGCATCGACAAGTTCATACACCAAACCGTCATGGCATTAGTCGTGCAGCGGACTCGGGCGAGCGTCTCAGTGCGCGTTTTCAGAACATCGCAGACCGGGCGCCGTAGCAGAAATCTTCCTCGCGTCTGTGCTTGCTGCATACCCGAGTTGTAGCCGATGATTGTTTGCCGGTTTTATGTTTCGCGAGCCAAGCTTCACGCAGCTTCTTGTCATGCGGCTACGTGTGAATAAGGCTGACACCGGCCTTCGTTACGTGCGTCCGGCCCTGCGGCACCGAGCAGTAGCCTACAATGTTGCGCGCCTTCAAAGGCAGCCACTACCTATTGTAGTGCTTTCAAGCGTTGTAAAGTACACACTCGAAGCGGGAAAATCTCGCCACTAAATGAGGGCCGCAGCCTACTAGGGAATTTAAACTCTCGTTTTCAGCTCGCTTCGGCGCTCCCGAAGCAGCCGACGCGGTCGCTATGTCCGCGTGATCCCTGCTTGCACGTCACGCCGATGGTGGCGCCAGCTTTTCCAGTGGTGGAGCTCGAGGCCAATACTGCGACACTACGACCCCACCGCCCCAACTGCAGTGCATACCGATGCCAGTGGTATTGGCCTTGGCACTGTCCTTGCGCAGCGCAAGTCTGGCTACTCCGAGTACGTCGTTGCTTACGCCAGTTGTGTTCTGACCAAAGCGGAACGCAATTATAGCGTCACAAAAAAAGAATGCCTGGCCATCGTTTGGGCACAAGAGAAGTTTCGCTCTTATTTATCGGCAGGCCTTTCAATGTGGTTGCGGACCATCACGCCGTTTGTTGGTTAACCTCTTTGAAAGACCCGTCTGGACGCCTTGCCGCTCGGCTCTGCGCATTCAAGAAGACGACATTCACGCCATATACCGCTCAGGTCGCAAGCACACTGACGGTGATGCTCTGTCCCGCTCTCCGCTGCCAGCCGACACGGCCTCCCTCTCCACCATTGAGGCGGTATCCTCGGTCGACATCGACACCTTCGTATCAGAACAGCACAAAGATCCTTGGGTGGCCTCTCTTTTGGATCTGCTTTCTGGCTTGCCTGCATCTCCCATCTCCCGCTCCCTGCGTCGCCAGGCTGTCCATTTTGTTGTCCAGGATAACCTCTTGTATCGACGCAACCACCAACCCGATGGTCGCAATTGGCCCCTGGTTATTTCTAGGACTTTGCGTTCCGAAATGTGCGCGTCTTTCCATACTGACCCACAATGTGCACACGCAGGCGTTTTGAAGACGTATGAGCGCCTGCGGCAACGTTACTACAGGTGAGGAATGTTTACTTTTCTCGAAAAGTTTGTCCGCTCGTGCCCGCAATGCCAACGCCGCAAATCTCCGCCTCATCCGGCCCACTGTTTATTACAGCCGCTTCCGTGCCCTGCTCGTGCCTTCAACCGTGTGGGAATTGACCTGTACGGGCCGCTACCGCTAACAGCCGCTGAAAACGATGGATTATTGCCGCAGTTGATCACCTTACACGCTATGCTGAAACCGCTGCTCTACCTGCAGCGACCGCCAGTGATGTTGCATCCTTTCTGCTCCATCGTTTCATTCTTCGTCATGGCCCACCTCGGGAACTGCTGAATGGTAGAGGCTGTGTGGTTCTGTCACAGGTGGTTGAAGCTCTGCTTGCTGAGTGCCGCATAGTTCACCGGACCACCACGCCGTACCATTCTCAAACTAACGGGCTTACAGAGCGTTTCAATTGCACCCTTGGTGATATGCTCGCGATGTACGTTTCATAGGAGCATACAAACTGGGACATCATCCTCCCATTTGTCACGTACGCATATAATACGGCTACACAAAGTACTAGAAGATTTTCTCCATACTTTCTTCTCTACGGTCGCGACCCTTCTCATACCATCGATACTGTTTTGCCTTATACACCAGACACATCAAAGTGTGCTCCCATTTCAGCCGTCGCCCGATACACCGAGGAATGCCGGCAATTAGCCTGAAAGCTCACCTCCGCCGACCAACAACGACAAAAAGCCAATCGTAATGGTGACTCTGCGAATCCGAACTTCGCTCCCGGCACACTTGTCTTGTTGTCCGTGCCTTCTCCCACGCGTGGACTTTCGACAAAGCTTCTCTCACAGTATGATGGACCATACCGCATCGTCGAACGCACCTCTCCAGTCAACTATGTCATAGAGCCGCTTACATCGACATCTGACAAGCGCCGCCGTGGACGGGATGTTGTTCACATTTGCCGCCTGAAACAATTCTATGACCCGCTCGTCTGCACGTCGTCAGTCGCCAGGATGGCTCCGCTTTTGCACCGTGGGTAATTGTAATGAAGAAGAGGAGCACAAGAACAAGGCCAGCCAGATCGTCTCTTCCATGCCTGCTGTGCAACCAGTGGGCCAGCCGGATCGCCAGTGCTTAGCACGAGTGTGAGTCGTTCGGGCAACCAGCTGTTCCTGCTCTGCGTCACCTGCCTTCTCGGTTACGATCACACGTTACCGTCGGAACTGTTCAGTGCACCCTTTAAAACACACACACATACATATATATATATATACATACATATATATATATATATATATATATATATATATATATATATATATATATATATATATATATATATATATATATATATATATATATATATATATATATATATATATTGTTAGGAAGGATAAACGAAGAGAGGCAGAAAAGAAGGTCGCGAGACGCTGGCTGCTGCGGCTTGTTGGTGGTCAGCCATCTTAACTACTCAGAGTCATTTTGAATATATATTGTAAATATAATCTTCCATACTCCCGACATCCCCCTAACATATTGGTGGAGGTGGTCGGTACCACGGCTGGAAACGGAGTTCCGCAGTGGACGACGCATCACCGTCCGCACCATGAATGACGTTGAGCACTCGGGATCAACGTCGTTGCCGCCTCCTACGTCACCATCGCATGCTACGTAACTGTCACCTTCGGTTGTCATTGTGCAACCCAAGGATCCTGTAACTTTCTGCGGGACCGATGGCGCCGACGTTGAAGAGTGAGTGGCCATGTATGAACGCGTGAGTGGAATCAACAGATGCGATCCTGCACTTGAAACCTAACCTGCTGTTCTCCCTAAGAGGCACGGCAAAGGTGTGGTGCAAAAACCACGAAGAGGAGTTAACCAGCTGGGACCAATGCAAAGAGAAATTGACAGAGTTGTTTGGCAAACCAGCCGCCTTTAAAATTGCCGCAAAGCAGGAACTGGCCTCCCGTGCCCAACCCCCCACGGAACCCTATGTCTCGTACATCCAGGACGTGATGGCACTTTGTCGTAACGCCCATCACGACATGACAGAAGCTGAGAAGGTCGGGAACGTGCTTAAGGGTATTGCTGACGACGCGTTTAATCTGCTCATGTACAAAAGCTGCTCTACAGTTGATGCAACCATTAAAGAGTGCCGACAATTCGAGCAGGCCAAAAGCCAACGCGTGTTGGATCCATTCGCCAGACTTCCCAATACTGACGCAACGTCGACGTGTGAAGATCAGCCCGCATAACCGCATGCGTCGCCCTCAGAGGACGTGATGCAAACCGTTCTACGTGAACTGGATGCGATGACACCCGCAGCTTTCTGTTCTTGTAGCCCCGATGCTACCACGTTTTCAGTTCTCCTCGTACAAGCCATCGTTCTCCAGGAACTTGAAAACATTGGTTTACAGTCTGTGTGTGCTGTCACCCAATCCAGAGCTAACGAACGCCCTTCTACTATTTTCGCTCCACCCCGACGCTTCTCTCGGCATTATCGCAACTCGACTGAGTGCAGAACTGCGGACGACCCGCCGATATGTTTCACCTGTCGCCGAATTTGTCATGTCACCTGATACTGTCGTAACTCATGGCCCTCAACACCTTGCACGCTGACCAACCTGAGCCATTTTGATGGAAATGCCCGCAATGTTTCGGCGACCGCCGAGTCTAACAGCACCGACAACTCTCCCAGGAACACGTGGTACAGCCGCTAACCATCGTCACGCGGACACCAGTTTCGTTCACCACAAACACGTCACCCATGTTCCCGTTCGTCGCAGCCACGTCGCTTATAGTCCCCTGTGGCATTTGGCCGGATCCTTTCGGAAAACTAAGAAATGCAGCACTCGGAGGTGGTGCTACATTGCCTACTACCGCAGCAAATCCTCTGTCTGTACCGACAAGGAGAAGTGTAAGAGAGCTTAAAATAGACTGCGTACCTGTCCAAGCACTCGTCGACACTGGAGCCCACGTATCTGTGATGAGTGCTAGCCTACGTGGACGCTTAAAGAAGGGCCCAACCCCAGCAGCTAGCCGAGTGCTTCGTGTGGCCGGCGGCGGCGTGCTGGTTGTTCATGGAATGTGTACTGCGCGTTAAGTTATAGCCGGCCGCCCTACTTCTGTTCTCTTTGCTGTGATCGACAACTGCCGTCACGACGTTATCCTTGGATAGGGCATTTTAACCACTCATTCTGCTCTCATCAACTGCGCGACCAGCGTTCTTCAGTTGGGACTGCCTCAACTCGGCGATGCTCCGAGCGCCACCCCACTGCACTTGTGCTCGCTTCACGATGTGCGTCTGCCACCCGAGGCAGGTACTTACGTCACTTTGACCGCCCAGCCACAGGTTCCTGACGGTGAACATGTGCTTCGCCCCATCATCGACATGCTTTTGAACCGGAACGTTGCTGTTCCGCATACGCTGGTGATAGTTACTGACAACGTCAATCTACCGCTTCTGAATTTCAGCCTATGCCCTCAAGTGATCCCAGCCGGCATGTTCTTGGCCAGCGTTTCTAGTGGTTCCGAATTTCACATTGAGAGTGGTTCCCGTTGTCTAGAGGTTGAATTTAATATTGGCCTTATTAGCGCCAATTGCAGCTCACAGCTGTGATTCCTTAACGGATGACATTGCGAAAATGATTGCACCTGACCTCACCTCTGCACAGGCCACGGACATACGTCACCTGTTTGAATCGTACAGTGACATCTTTGATTTCGGCGACAGGCATTTAGGCTAAACATCTGTCATGCACCACTGTATAAACACTGGAGACATGAATCCTATTCGTCGGCGTCCCTATCGGGTATCGCATGCTGAACGTCGAGCCATTCAATAAGAAATAGACAAAATGCTCCGCAAAGGGGTCATCAAGCCATCAGCCAACACTTGGGCATCGCCTGTCGTCCTTGTGAAAAAGAAAGATGGTACCTGGCGTTTTTGCGTCGATTATCGCCACTTATACAAGATCATGCTCAAAGACATCTATCCACTACCACGTATCGATGACGCCTTGGACTGCTTGAACGGAGCTAAATACTTCTCGTCCTTCGATATTCGATTCGGCTACTGGCAGATGTGAGTTCATGAAATGGACTGCCAGAAGACGGCCTTCATCACGCCGTATGGCTTATGTCAGTTCAAGGTCATGCCCTTTGTCCTATGCATTGCTCCTGCGACATTTGAACGTATGAGGGAGTCTCTTCTTCGAGGCTACAAATGGACCACCTGTCTTTGTTACCTTGACGAGGTTATTGTTTTGTTCTCCCACGTTCGGCAACCACCTGGCCGACTCGCCCGACCACCTTGACCGACTCGCCTTCAACTGAACCCCGCGAAGTGTCAATTCGGGCGCCGTCAGAATACAGTGTTGGGACACCTCGTTAACGCAGCCGGTGTCCAACCAGACCCCAAAAAAGTTCGCGTCGTACGCAGTTTTCCTGTGGCACGTTCTGATTCTGACATGCGCTACTTCGCCTGCCAGTGTTTTTACTTTCGCCGTTTTGTCAAAATCTTCTCGGCCTTTGAGAGATATTTTAAGAAGGACACGTCATTATCATGGTGTCCGGAGCAGGCTCACGCATTCGCCGCTCTCATCGGGTTTCTAACCACCCATCCCATAATTGCCCACGTTGATCCATCTGTACCGACCGAAGTTCCAACTGACACAAGGCGCCATGGCATCGTCGCTGTTTTCGCCCAACAGCAGAATGGTACCGAGTGCGTGATAGCTTACGCCAGCCGCCTGCTGTCACGTGCCGAGAGAAATGACTCCATCACCGAGCGGGAATGCTTGGCTTTAGTTTGGGCTGTCGCCAAGTTCCGGCCATATTTATATGACCGCACGTTTTCGGTCGTTACAGACCTCAACGCACTCTGCTGGCTGTCTTCCCTATGCGACCCGACTGGACGGCTTGGTCGCTGGGCTTTGCGGCTCCATGAATGTTCATTTAGTGTCCATTACAAGACTTGACACCTCCACAAGGACGCTGACTGCCTCTCGAGTAACCCCATGGACCCTCCCGATCCTGTTGCGCATTATCCGGTGACCTGCGTGAAAGCTTTGACTGACATGACCGACATGCGCGCTGAACAACAACGCGACGCATCCTTATGTTCCATCATCTCCGGAGTGCAGTATGGCAGCACCGACGGCACGTACCGCATGTTCGTGCTGCACGACGGCATCCTCTACCGCCGCAATATCGAACCTGGCGGCCCCGAGTTGCTCCTTGTCCTTCTTCGTCATCTGCGATCCGTCGTTCTCGAACAACTTCACGATGCAGCGACGGCGGGACACCTTGTAGTTTTGCGTACATACGACCGCGTACGACGCCGGTTCTTCTGACCGGGTCTCTACCGCTCTCTGCGTCGTTATGCGCCGACTTGCGAATTGTGTCAGCGTCGGAAGAAACCTCCCCTGCCACCTGTTGGACGACTCCAAGCAATTGAAGTTCCCGGTGAACCATTCTTTCGTGTAAGTCTTGAGCTGCTTGGCCCTTTTCCGACGATGACTAGAGGGAATAAGTGGATCGCCATCGCTACTGATTAGGCGACACGCTACGCCATAACAAAGGCATTGCCGAATAGTTGCGCAACAGAAGTCGGCGATTTTCTCCTTCACGAGATCATTCTTCAGCACTGTGCACCTCGACGGTTACTTACAGACCGCAGCCGCTCGTTCTTGTCTCAAGTTGGGGACGACCCCTTCCGCTCGTGTGGCATTGAGCGCAAGCAACTCACTGTCTACCAACCCAAAAACGAACGGTCTTACGGAACGTCTCAACCGAACACTTACCAAGATTCTGTCAATGTACGTTTCCAACGATCCCCGCGACTCGGACGCCTGGCTCGCCTACGTGACATTCGTGTATAACTCGTCCCGACATGGCACCGCTGAATCATCGTCATCATCATCAGCCTGGTCACGCCCACTGCAGGGCAAAGGCCTCTCCCATACTTTTCCAACTGCCCCGGTCATGTACTAATTGTGGCCATGTTGTCCCTGCAAACTTCTTAATCTCAACCACCCACCTAACTTTCTGCCGCCCTCTGCTACGCTTCCCTTCCCTTGGAATCCAGTCCGTAACCCTTAATGACCATCGGCTATCTTCCCTCCTCACTACATGTCCTGCCCATGGCCATTTCTTTTTCTTGATTTCAACTAAGATATCATTAACTCGCGTTTCTTCCCTCACCAAATCTGCTCTTTTCTTATCCCTTAACGTTACACCTATCATTCGCCTTTACATAGCTCGTTGCGTCGTTCTCAATTTCAGTAGAACCCTTTTCGTAAGCCTCCAGGTTTGTGCCCCATACGTGAGTACTGGTAAGACACAGCTCTTATATACTTTTCTCTTGAGGGATAATGGGAACCTGCTGTTCATCATCTGAGAATGCCTGCCAAACGCACCCCAGCCCATTCTTATTCTTCTGATTATTTCAGTCTCGTGATCCGGATCCGCAGTCACTACCTGTCCTAAGTAGATGTATTCCCTTACCACTTCCAGTGCCTCGCTACCTATTCTAAATTGCTGTTCTCTTACGAGACTGTTAAACATTACTTTAGTTTTCTGCAGATTATTCTTTAGACGCTCGACTTCGGCTTTGCCTCTCCAGGTCAGTGAGCATGCATTGCAGTTGGTCCTCTGAGTTACTAAGCAAGGCAATATCATCAGCGAATCACAAGTTACAAAGGTATTCTCCATTTACTCCTATCCTCTATTCCTGCCAATCCAGGTCTCTGAATACCTCCTGTAAACGCACTGTGAATAGTATTGGAGAGATCGTATCTCCATGCCTGACACCTATCTTCATTGGGATTTTGTTGCTTTCTCTATGGAGGACTGCGGTGGCTGTGGAGCCGCTATAGATATCCATCAGTATTTTTACATACGCCTCGTCTACACCCTGATTCCGCAATGGCTCCATGACTGCTGAGGTTTCGACTGAATCAAACGTTTCTCGTAATCAATGAAAGCTATATATAAGGGTTGGTTATATACCGCACATTTCCCTATCACCTGATTGATAGTGTGAATATGGTCTATTGTTGAGCAGCCTTTACCGATTCCTGCCTGGTACTTTGGTTGACAGAAGTCTAACGTGTTCCTGATTCTATTTGCAATTACCTTAGTAAATGCTTTGTATGCAACGCACAGTAAGCTGATCGGTCTATAATTTTTCAAGTCTTTGGCGTCCGCTTTCTTATGGATCAGGATTATGTTAGCGTCTTTCCAAGATTCTGGTACGCTCGAAGCCATGAGGCATTGCGTATGCAGGGTGGCCAGTTTTTCTAGAACAATCTCCCCACCATCCTTCAACAAATCTGCTGTTAACTGATACTCCCCAGCTGCCTTCCCTCTTTGCAGAGCTCCCAAGGCTTTCTGGATATTCACCGCTGGATATTCACCCTTTTATCTTTTCTATGGTCGCGACCCCACATTGCCTTTTGACATCATCCTACCTTTTGTGCCCCGCGTTGCCCCTGAGTACGCTCGCGAAGTCATCGATGGCACTCACAAGGAGCGTAAAATCGCCAGATCTCGCTTATTAGCCTCGCAGCATCTGCAGAAACAGCGTTATGACCGGTGCCATCATGATGTTCAGTTCGCCCTAGGTGCTTGGGTGCTGCTTTGGTCCCCATGTCGTCGGGTCCGCCTTTCCCAGAAGCTTCTCTCTCGCTACACAGGGCTTTATGAAGTCTTACGTCAAGTTTACGACGTCAATTACGAGACCGCGCCGTTACAGTTTCAGCCATCCTCAAGTCCGCCGCCTGTTGACGTCGTCTGCGTTTCGCGACTGAAGTCATACTTCGCTCGCAGTTTTTCGCCTACCATGCGCCAAGACAGCGCTTCCCCACCCGGGGGTCCTGTTACGGAAGGATGAACGAAGAGAGGAAGAAGATCGCTAGACGCTGGCTGCTGCCGGTTGTTGGTGGTCAGCCATCCTAAGTACTCAGACTCATTTTGTAAATACATTGTAAATATAAACTTCTATACTTCCTACATCCCCGTAATGATATATATATATGTATATTGACACGTGTACTTATCCTTATCGGGCGACCACGTTTCGCCGCTTAACAAATGTAATCGCACAGCGCGTGACGCGCTTGCATGTATCCGACGTTTCGGGAAAGTTGTATTATCTGATTTCATCGAGTAATGCGAATGGTGTAGAACTTTGTGGAAGGCACGCGGGTCAGAACGATTAGTCTGGGACATTCGACGACTGCTGTATAAAAGCCAACGCGCTTGACCCACTGATCAGATTTCCGACAATCGCCGACCGTGTTCACCGCTATCGTTGTGCTATAAGTGTAGCCTGTTTTTTGGGCACAGGTTCGCCCAATAAAAGCTAGTTTTGTATTCCACCGTACTGCTTCTTTCTTCACCGTCACTACCACGTGACATCTGGTGGAGGTGCTTTTCGTTCATGTACGGGACGCCCCCGACAAGCCGTGATCCCAGCCCAGACCGCAAACAGAGCACCAACGTAGTCCCGGACCACCGAGCAAGCCGCCATCTTCAACAGCTGCCCCCGGAGCATGGACTTCTACCTGAGAAGACCAAGAAGCTTGTGGCCAAGGCAACCCCAATCGCAGCCCCAGCGTCGCCCATCGTGCTGCAGCAGCCCAGGCAACCACCGACGTTCCGCGGTTCCACATTTGAGGACCCGGAAACCTGGCTGGAAACGTATGAGAGGGTCGCTACGTTTAACAACTGGGCAAGCGACGACATGCTGCGACATGTCTATTTCGCATTCGAGGACGCCGCCAAGACGTGGTTCGAGAATCGAGAAGCCACCTTGACGACATGGGACCTCTTCCGAAGCGGCTTCCTGCAAACATTTCAAAGCGTCGTGCGAAAAGAGCGAGCCCAAGATCTACTGAAGACAAGAGCGCAGCTGCTGAATGAGACGATCGCGATCTTCGTTGAGGAAATGAGCCGTCTGTTCCGCCACGCCGACCCCGAAATGTCCGAGGAGAAGAAAGTACGTCTACTGATGCGTGGTGTAAAAGAGAAACTTTTCGCCGGTATGGTAAGAAGCCCACCGAAGACCGTCGACGAGTTTCTTCGTGCACATGAGGCGACGAGCATCGAGAAGACACTGGAATTGCGGAACCGGCAATTCGACCGACGCACCAAGCCAACAAGCTACTCCGTAATTCAATCACTGGCCACGAACGATCTCTGTGAGACCATCAGGGCCATTGTGCGCGAAGAACTGCGCAAGGACTTGCCATCACCGCAGCCTCAAGTGGCCTCGATCGCCGACATCGTGAAAGAAGAGGTGCACCGATCGTAAGGAGTTCCTGAGCTGCAACCACAATTACCGCAGCCCCAGCCAGAAGCGATGACATACGCCGCCGTCGCATGCCGTCCAGGTCCCCCTCCGCGACCACACCAGGGCCCTGCAACGACGCAATTCCGTCGTCCACCGCCGCCGCCGCAGGCACGCCCACCCGTCGCCCAGCGCACCTACGCGAGGAAGACGGACATTTGGCGCGCCCCCGACCACCGCCCGCTCTGCTACCACTGCGGCGAAGCCGGCCATGTGTACCGCCGATGCCCATACCACGACCTGGGATTGCGAGGCTTCGCCGTCAACGCACAGCACCCGAGGGAAGGTGAACGACCTCGTGACATCGCCGACTACCTCGCCGCTACTCAGTGGAGCCCTCGACGACCGTCGCGTTCGCCATCACCAGGCCGCTACCTGTCGCCGCAGCGCCGACCATACACTGGCCCAGCCCGGGGCCGGTAGGGTGAGCCCATATCCGGAAAAATAAAAACAGCAACCGATGGAGGTGCGGTTGTTGTTCGTCGAACTGACGAAGATCCTCCGCCGCCGACGAAGACGACGAAGAAACGATCTCGACGACATAACAACGACATGCCGCCGTCCCGACGAAGTCAGGAAGGCAAGACTACACCGACGAACGACGACTTGACGACGCGACCTTCCAACTTCAGTTCAACACGACGCAGCCTTGATCCGATGCCAAGACCTAACTGTAATGCAAGACAAAGAACCACCGACCTCGACGTGCTTCTCGACGGCCACGCAGTCACTGCCTTAGCCGACACAGGGGCCGATTACTCCGTAATGAGTGGACACATCGCCGCCCAGTTGAAGAAGGTTAAGACTGCATGGGAGGGCCCCCAAATTCGGACCGCTGGAGGGCACCTCATTACGCCGACTGGAATCTGCACGGCAAGAATTACCATTCATGACCGGACTTACCCTGCCACCTTCGTTATCCTCCAACAGTGTTCACGAGACGTCATTCTCGGCATGGACTTCCTGAATCAACATGGTGCAGTCATCGACCTGAAGTCGAAATCGATAACGCTGTCGCAAGATCAAGCGATACCGCCCGAGAGCTGTCGTAGTCACCACGCCTTGAGTGTGCTCGAAGATCAAGTGAGCATCCCGCCGCGTTCCAGCTCTATTGTTTCCGTCGGCACTGAAACAAACGCTGACGTAGAAGGCGTCATCGAGGACGACCAACATCTACTGCTCGACCGTGAAATTTGCGTTGCAAGAGGGATCTCTCGACTCCACGGAGGGCAAGTGGAAGTTATGCTAACCAACTTCAGCCAAGAGTTCAAGCACATCAACAAGGGCACGACAATCGCATACATCGAGGAAATTGTGGAAACCAGCGATGCCTTTGTCCTCTCGGATTCAGCCGCATCTACCCCGATGAGCATCATCCCCGAACCAGACTTCGACGTTAATCCAAGTCTTCCTATGAGTCAGCAGCAACAGATCAGAAGTCTTCTCCGACGATACAAAGACTGCTTTTCGACGTCATCGAGGATTCGACAAACACCAGTTGCAAAGCATCGCATAATAACCCAAGAGAGCACTCGACCACTCCGCCAGAGCCCTTACCGAGTTTCGACGCGAGAACGTGAAGCTATTAGGCAACAAGTCGACGAAATGCTGCGCGACAACATCATCCAGCCGTCGCAAAGCCCGTGGGCCTCTCCTGTGGTCCTGGTAAAGAAAAAGGACGGAACCCTACGCTTCTGCGTCGATTATCGTCGACTGAACAAGATCACGAAGAAGGATGTGTACCCCCTTCCACGGATAGACGACGCATTGGATCGGCTCTGCAACGCTAAATACTTCTCGTCGATGGACCTCAAGTCTGGCTACTGGCAAATAGAAGTTGACGAGAGAGATCGCGAAAAGACTGCCTTCATCACGCCAGACGGCCTCTACGAGTTCAAGGTCATGCCATTCGGACTGTGCTCGGCGCCTGCAACGTTTCAGCGCGTCATGGACATGGTGTTAGCCGGACTGAAGTGGCAGACGTGCCTTGTTTACCTGGATGACGTCGTTGTCTTCGCCGGAAATTTCGACGATCACCTTAGGCGGCTTGCGACAGTGTTAGAAGCCGTCAAGTCATCAGGGCTCACTCTGAAGCCGGAAAAGTGCCGTTTCGCTTACGATGTGATTTTGTTCCTAGGCCACGTGATCAGCAAATCAGGAGCACGCCCCGACCCACAGAAGGCAGCTGCCATCGCAAAGTTCCCGCAGCCAACCGACAAGAAAGCAGTGCGCAGATTCCTTGGCATGTGTGCCTACTATAGGCGCTTTGTCAAGGACTTTTCACGCATCGTGGATCCGCTAACACATCTAACCAAATGTCATGTCGCGTTCAATTGGGAAACGCCTCAGGCCAAAGAATTTCAAGAACTCAAACGACGCATGCAGTCACCGCCGGTACTTGCACACTTCGACGAGGACGCCCATACCGAAATCCACACTGACGCCAGTAGCCTAGGCCTCAGTGCCGTCCTAGTCCAGAGGAAAGAAAGACTTGAAAGGGTGATATCGTATGCTAGCCGGTCGCTGTCCAAAGCGGAAAGCAGCTATTCTACGACTGAAAAGGAATACCTCGCCATCATTTGGGCTACAGCTAAATTCCGCCCTTACCTCTATGGCAGGCCATTCAAAGTCGTCAGTGACCATCACGCATTGTGTTGGCTAGCTAACTTAAAGGACCCTTCAGGACGTCTGGCGCGGTGGAGCCTCAGACTACAAGAATATGACGTCACGGTAATATACAAGTCCGGAAGAAAACACTCCGACCCCGACTGCTTATCGCGCGCCCCCATCGATCCCCCGCCGCAAGACGACGACGACGACGACGCCTTCCTTGGGATAATAAGCGCGGAAGACTTCACTAAACAGCAACGAGCCGACCCGGAGCTAAAAGGCCTCGTCGAGTATTTGGAAGGGAACACCGACGTTGTTCCTAGGGCATTTAAGCGCGCGTTGTCTACGTTCACGCTACAAAACAACCTGCTCGTGAAGAAGAACTTTTCACCAGTCCGCGCTAGCTACCTTCTTGTTGTACCGTCAGCGCTGCGTCCAGAAATACTGCACGCCCTACACGACGATCCAACCGCTGGGCACCTCGGATTCTCCCGGACGCTGTCGAGAACACAGGAAAGGTATTACTGGCCGCGTCTGACCGCCGACGTCGCCCGTTACGTCAAGACGTGCCGAGACTGTCAACGATGCAAGACACCGCCGACAAGGCCAGCAGGATTACTACAGCCGATCGAACCTCCTCGCCGACCATTCCAGCAGATTGGGATGGATTTCTTGGGGCCGTTTCCGATATCAACATCCGGGAATAAGTGGATCGTCGTGGCGACGGACTATCTCACCCGTTTTGCTGAAACTAAAGCTCTACCAAAAGGCAGCGCAGCCGAAGTGGCGAAATTTTTCGTGGAGAACATCCTGCTGCGACATGGTGCCCCAGAAGTCCTCATCACCGACAGAGGAACGGCTTTTACAGCAGAGCTCACCCAAGCCATTCTGCAGTACAGCCAGACAAGCCACAGGAGGACAACTGCCTACCATCCGCAGAAGAATGGACTCACGGAGCGCCTTAACAAGACCCTCGCCGACATGCTAGCAATGCACGTCGACGTCGAACCCAAGACGTGGGACGCGGTCCTGCCGTACGTAACCTTTGCGTACAACCCGGCGGTGCAAGAAACAACACAGATCACGCCGTTTAAGCTGGTCTACGGCAGGAACCCGACGACGATGCTTGACGCCATGCTGCCGCACGTAACTGACGAAGAGAATGTTGACGTCGCCAGCTATCTCCAGCGCGCCGAAGAAGCCCGACAGCTCGCCCGCCTGCGAATCCGACAGCCGACACTACAACCTCCGACGACGCTTCGTCGAGTACCAACCTGGTGACCGTGCTTGGGTCTGGACCCCGATACGCCGACGAGGACTCAGTGAGAAACTGCTCCGACGCTATTTCAGACCCTACAAGGTCATCCGACGTATTGGCGCTCTGGACTATGAGGTCGTGCCAGACGGAATTTCGCATTCACAGCGGCGCTGCGCACGATCTGAAGTGGTCCACGTGATGCGCCTTAAACCCTTTTACGGACGCTGACAAACTTCGCCATTTTTGTTCTTTTCTTTGCTACGAGTGCTTTTTATTACCTTCGTTTGTTTGCAGCATCGGGTCGATGCTTTTTAAGAGGGGGGTATTGACAAGTGTACTTACCTTTATCGGGCGACCACGTTTCGCCGCTTAACAACTGTAATCGCACACCGAGGGACGCGCCTGAATGTATCCGATGTTTCTGGAAAGTTATCGATGTTTCTACCCGGCTGTCTGTTGTCGCCGAACCTTGTATTATCTGATTTCATCGCGTAACGCGAATGGTGTAGAAATTTGTGGAAGGCACGCGGGTCCGAACGATTAGTCTGGAACATTCGACGACTGCTCTATAAAAGCCGACGCGCTTGACCCGCTGATCAGATTTCCGACGATCGCCGACCGTGTTCGCCGCTATCGTTGTGCTATAAGTGTAGCCTGTTTTGTGGGCACAGGTTCGCCCAATAAAAGCTAGTTTTGTATTGCACCGTACTGCTTCTTTCTTCACCGCCACTACCACGTGACAATATATAGCTTGATTACTCATATTCAAACCGGAAACGAAATGCATGATTGACTGTCAAATTTCTTCCAATTAACTGTTCCACCAAATACTTTAGTGCACATATTGCAGCATAGGAATTGAAGCTAGTAATTTAACAAGGCACATGCACTTGAAACGCATTTTGAAACTCACACCAGTTTTTTAAATAAGCGTTGTGAAACTTGAGGCAACAGAGCATTGTTGTTCCATTTATTTTTTAAAGAAATATTCTTTCTATCCACTGAAATTGGAAAATTACTGGAATACCAGTGCATTCCGTCGAAATCTTTGGGAGCGCATGTCTTGAAACTGGTATCATCCTCAGAATTCTTTGCAAAGGGATATGACATTCCAAGGCACCGGGTACTAATTTATGAATTGCAACTTGTGCCATAAGGTGATGTGCTTAACCGTTAATTAGGGAATTAGTTATTCAGCAAAATATTCATTTAGATTATTTGCGCAAAGCATGTCAGTGTCATAGAGAATCAAATCATGCCAATTGCATGATTTGTCATGTCAATTGCAGATCATGTCAGCGTCATCTCAAGAAGTAGAGTTGTGCTTTATTTCAAGGATTATTTTTGAGAACTTTCTGCCGATAAGAAAAACAAAAATACACCTTGTATTTACTAGTTCAGTTACTAGCAATAATGTGCTCTAACAGGTCGCGAGGAGGCTCAGACCTTTTAAGGTCTTCATGAACCAGTTCAAGATTGAAGGTCAAAGTTTTAACCCTCAGCTTCCGATGATGATGTCACGTGACAGCTTATGGCTTATGACAGCCTGGGTGCAGCAATAATTCGAAGCATTCGTTGTGAATTTCAGGCACTTTGAGCCGTCCCTGTCCGTCGGTCCATCCCTCGCCGCAGTGCTGGCGGCGCCTGTCAACTTGAGCCACTGGTTATATGCTCGCGTTCGCGATGCCGTGGTGGTCACCATATCGTCATCGTTTGAACTTCGTCATCCGTCTCTCACCTCTGATTCTCGCGCATTACCTGCGCACGAGCCAGGTGGCACGCGTAAGGTGATCCAGGCATTTCGGCTTTGGAACACTGCGTGGTTGTTCCCTACGTACTACCAGTGATTCAAAAGCAAGTTTCGGCTGTCACTGGAGCATTGATTTCCGAACATCGGACAGCAACGCGCCGCATCCTCGTTCCTCCTCACGTTGGCACCGGAATTTTACGGCCATTCTCATCCTTACCAAGCCATTTAATCAAGTATGGAAGCCTGCTCTTCCATTCTGCACATGACGCCGGAGTACTCCAACGCGGTGCCGAACTCCAGTATGGCAGCATCATCGCAGCAACTAGGATCGACGACCCCCGGCTTTTGATGCCGACAAAGAAGCTCTTCGAGGGCCGCAACTTCCTCAAAAAGTGCGTCAAAAAATATAAGTATCTTGGTATTCATTTCACACCCAACCTCTCCTGGTCTCACCACATTACCACCATGTGCGCAAAAGCTTCAAAATATTTAGGATATTTACGTCGAAATTGACATAACTGTCCCACTCACGTTCGTCAACCAGTTTATCAGATCTTCGTTCGCCCACAGCTTGAATTCGCCGCATCTATCTGGTCCCCCTAACACAATTATTTAATTAACATGCTTGAAGCTGTTCAGAACAGGGCCGCCCGTTTCATTTCACGCAATTATGACAACCATACCAGCATAAAGCAAATTAAACTCAATCTTTCACTTGAACCCTTTAGTGCTCGTCACGCCCTTTTATGCATTTTTCACAAATACGTTTAGCAACAGACCATTCACACTTCACCTTGATGCTCCTTCCCTTACATCACGTCGGTTGCATAATCACTTAAGTTTCGCGTGATTATATGGGTCAACTCACGCCTTCTACTCATCTGCTCTTCCTCGCGCCATACGTTTGTGGAATGGTCTTCCAGACAGTATCGCATCCGAACCAGACCACGATAGCTTCCATCAACTTCTGCACTCTTTATTTTCGCAATAAAAACTTGCCACTAGTTTTTCCAATTTTGTTTTACTTCCGGTGCCATGTTCTGTATACCACTTATGCATTTATTTATTTGTTATTTTTAGAGCTTTAAGACCAAAAACATCCGTCATATTTTGTACCACTGCAGGTGTTTTTCTGGTATTTTTTCGGTATCCTATTTTGTGCCCGACTGCATTTTTTTTATATTGATAAATGTTTTTACTGTGCACGCAATCAGTTCCTGCGTTTTTATCATGCCCTACCATTGTGCGTCTTTGAAACCCTGCCAACTGTTTCTGGGCCTAGAATCCGCATGTTTGGTAGTCTATCATTGGTTGTAGTTTCTTATCTTTTTACTGTTGTCATTGTGATTGGTGTACTTTATCGTTCGTGTGTGCAGCTTTGCCATATGTATAATGTGAGCCAATAATTTTTTTTCGTGTTATCCTTTTTTCTGTCCAACCTTATATTTGCCGTCAGACCACACTATCATCGATACCTCTCCTTTGTGTTAAATTGCAAATTCGAGCCGTACGTACGTTCGTACACTGACAAGTTACTTTGCACTCTTTATTACCCCCCTTACTCAATGCCCTGTCAAAGGGCCTCCAAGGTTTGTTAAATAAATAAATAAATAAATAAATAAATAAATATTATTTCATTATTTGCAAGTGCTCACGTGCATGTACTGCTGATTACGCCCACGTCCCATAAAAGCGCGTGCGCACTTGTGTGTATTCTGACGAAGGCCGCGCCACGGCCGAAACGTTAAAACAGAAAAAGGCAATCTTCGGAAGTGTGCGCCTTCGTTTCTTCAACTACCTATGCACCGGACCTACAGAGCTTTTCCTTGAATTGAATTATATATATATATATATATATATATATATATATATATATATATATATTAGAGCATCTGCTGAGATTGCCTGCGTTGACCGTAATGTTGACCTTCTGACGGCACAGTAACAGAACAACGCAACGTCTTGCAACTCTACCAATAAATGCATAATTCCCCCCAAAAGTTCAAACAATGCCGTGTACATGGCACCTTACAACTTTCAGTGTAATCTATGATTCGACAGAACATCGCATGGTGAGGGGCATAGATTATTCTTACGGTAAACAAGCACTCAAAATGGAAAGAAAAACTATTATTCAAAACCTTTACGGGTCCATTGTTCACATAAGTAAAAGAAAACTTTCAGAGTGCAATGAAAATTTTGAATGCTGCCTGGCCAGGGGCTTTTTAAGGTACATAACGCAAAGATACAAACATGCTTTTTTATTTCATGTAAGATTGGCTGCAATAGCCAGGTTTGATATCACGACCTTGTAGAAACCTAGAGGCATAATTACTGAAGCAGCGAGGTGGGTTTCATGGTGGTGTAAACGAATTTATTCGGTTTCATTACGCTTGCCCCAGCACTTAGCAGACTAGCGAGGACGGTCTGTGTAGCGCTGCATTTGCATAAGGAAATGCAGTATTTCGACGTTAGTTACTTCGAGCTTCAGAAACGAAAGGAACGTTGTTCAAACTAAGACTGCTTAATAGAAATATTTCAATGAAAAAAAAATTATGGGGTTTTACGTGCCGAAACCACTTTCTGATTATGAGGCACGCCGTAGTGGGGGACTCCGGAAATTTCGACCACCTGGGGTTCCTTAACGTGCACCTAAATCTAAGTACACGGGTGTTTTAGCAATTCACCCCCATCGAAATGCGGCCGCCGTGGCCGGGATTCGATGCGGCGACCTCGTGCTTAGCAGCCCAACACCATAGCCACTAAGCAACCATGGCAGGTGATATTTCAAAGAAGAGGGTCAACTGAACTGTGATCAGTTTCAAATGAATTTGTATATTCACTTGTGTCGTTTACTGCGCTCTATAGAAAACTTTACCTGTGGGCAAAGGATATAAGACGACCAGGTGACTTCACGCAATCACACAAAACAATGGATTTTTAAACTGAGGCCAACAGAATTTAGGGATTTGAAGCTTGTGTTTGCACAATTTGAAGCCTGCTACAGTCATCTCCATTTCATATACTTGTATTATTTTGTGGGGACATAGCTTTATCAGATTCAGGAAACTGCGGCGACAAAAGGACGCTCTTGCTTTCTTTAAGAAACCCGGGGATGCCAACGACAATATGACTGGGGAAACATATCGAAGAGGCAGGGGATGAGAAGAAGGGCAGACGCGCTTTCGAGATTGCGTCTTCTTGAAGCAACACCCAGCCACCCGAATACACCGACAAATTGCAACGAAAGTGCTGATTCACACTCGAGCAGCCGCACGCTCGTATGCGTAGCGCTTATCATTCGCTGTTTCTTGGTTCGCGCTCAGTATGAAAGCCAATATCGTGGTCTTGTTTTTTTATATATGTATGTTGTTTTTGTCTACCACACAGTGTGCGCCGTCACGCCAATTTTCAGTCTTGAAGGTCCGTGCTCCACGTGGTGTGAAAACAGTGAATTAAAGCAATGTCAGGAATTCCTGGCTATGAACAGTCCATGGGCATCCCCCGTCGCCCTAGTTACGAAGAAAGATGTGTGGTGGTGTGTGCACTACCGCCGCCTGAACAAGGTCACTCGCAAGGACGTCTACCCTCTCCCGCGTATAGACGACGCGATTGACAATCTACAAGGAGCAGAATTCTTTCCATATATAGGTTTGCACTCAGGGTATTAGCAAGTACCCATGACAGACGCCGATCGGCCGAAGACAGCTTTTGCCACGCCCGACGGCGTATACGAATTTAACGTAATGACTTTTGGACTTTGTAATGCTTCCGCAATTTTTGAGCGCATGATGCACACAGTTCTGCCCGGCTTGAAGTGGCACACGTGCTTTTGCTTTCTTGACGGCGCTGTTTTTTTTTTTTTGCTCCTGACTTCACCACGCACATTCAACAGCTCCGGTGTGTTTCAACGCGTTTAACAAACACAGGACTACAAGTAAACCTGAAGAAGGGCCGATTTGCTTCTCGGTGGCTTACAATTATGGTTTACGTCGTATCCAAAGGTGGAATCCTCCTCGATCTAGCCAAACTTCGGGCGATCGCCGTATTCCCTAAACCAACGTCCATCAAAGAAATGCGCAGTTTCATCGGCGTGTGTTCCTACTTCAGACGCTTCATTCCGTATTTCGCCGCCATCGAATCACCTCTGACGAAACTACTTCGAAGAAATGGGCCCCTCACTTCGTGGTGGTGCGAGTGCAATGAGGCCTTCGCAAATTTCCATGGTTTGCAACCGTCTCCGCCAATTTTGCCCCATTACGACCCGACAGCCACTACAGAAGTGCACACAGATCCCAGCGGTGTTGGCCTCGGCGCTGTTCTTCCCCAGCGCAAACAGGGGTTTCCTGAATATGTCGTGGCCTGTGCAAGTCATGCGCTTACGAAAGCTGAGACCACTTACACTGTGACAAAAAAAAAACAATGCCTGGCTATCATCTGGGCTCTCGCCAAGTTCAGGCCTTATTTGTACAACCATCCTTTTGATGTAGTCACGTACCACCGTGCACTATGTCGGCTGTCGTCCTTGTAAGATCCCTCAGGCCGTCTTACCCGATAGGCGTTTCTCCTGCAGGACTTGGATAATCGCATGCTCTACCGCATCAGACGCCAGCATTCTAACGCCGACACCCTTTCGATGTCTCCCTTGCCTGACCATGGAGAAAGAAATTCAAGAGGAGGCACTCGGCGAAAACTAGCAGCAGGAAACACGTCACACCTAGTGTCAACCCTACCCGTTAGTTGACGAGAGCAACGGAAAAGAAGAATGTGAAATGAACTTACAGACGTTCCATTTCTTTCTTTCCCGCTAAAACTAAAACGTTTTTGCGTATAAATGAACTTAAACTTTGCGACTTATTTTTCTTGCGTTACCTTGCAGCAAGCTAGCGGCACGCCAGACGCGCCATAAGCATGCGTCAGACATATGCCACCCAAGCGAGCGAGGACGGCTGTGCATGTGAAGCTCGCCTGCTCGGCGACCCGTCTCTTTTGAATGTAGCGTGTTTGTTGGGCTCCCGGCGTATTCTTGCGTTTCTCCTGCACTTCGACACGGCAGCACTGCACTATTCGACTAGGCAAGGTGGCAAATTTTGTTCGAACGTCTGCGACGCATTTCAAGCAGGTTGGCTTTTACGCCACGGAAGCGAGACTTGTGACGCAGTTAGCGAAAAATGGCTCGGCCGTCCTGACGTAGTTCATTTGAGTTAACGACTCATGCTGCGAGATATTTATGAGGCCCAACATTATTATAACTTATTTCGGTAGGTTTTGGGCACGCTCGCCACACCGGGCGTTGTGACGAAGTTAGCGAAAAGCAGCTCGGTTGTATGGCGCAGTTAGTTTCGCGTGTATTGAACCTTACTGGGACAAGTTCGTGACGCATTCTCTCACTCCCAAAATTATTGTAATCGGTAACTACTTGGGATTCTTTTGAGGCACGCTGGCCGCGCCTGAGGTTGTGCACCTGTTAGCAAAAAGACAAGCCGGCTGTGGTCACAGTTTGGCGTGTACTGAATCTTAGTGAGGCGTGTTTGTGACGCTTTCTATGGCCCCGCAACATAAACCTTCTTTCCATTCTCACACTTGTCGAAGACACGACGAGCGATTGCCACTAGATAACACTGGAGTGTGTTGCTTGCGCTGGCAGAACGCGCAAAAGGTTACACTGGGGAGCTAAAAAACCAAGAACTCAAAAATTCTGTCTTCAGAACGACTGAAAACGCGCTTTGTACCCACATATTTTTCTTGACTGCGAGTTGAAGGCATTCTGCGAGCGTCTAGCATGGTCTGGCTGAGAGCCTGTGTTCTGGCCACCTCTGTGTATGTAGTGTACTATCGCGTCGGCTGAGACCAATTGTTTTGGAAACGAGCAGTCGCGCGTGCATTTGTGCTCTTAAAGACAGGAAATAATGACCGGGAAGGGGATGGAATGCTTGGAAATCAGATGTTTTCTTCATAATATTCTCACGACATGTGCATTTACAGCGAAGCTGCTGGACTCAGCATGAATACTTGGTGGAACAGCTCACCGGCGAACAACGGCGTATCATCCGCAAACGAACGAACTGACAGAACGCCTGAATGAATCAGACGCTCGCGGATATGCTTTCCATATACGTGGATGTGGAGCACAAGAACTGGGATGAAAGCTTGCCGTATGTCACCTTCGCAAACAACACGGCTCAGCAAGAGACTTCACATCACTTCACTTCATTTCCTTAAAGACCCCACAAGGGAATGTTGCATAAGGGTTGGGTTGAACAGAGATGTTAGTAATTCCACAGGTTTTTAACAAGAAAGGTATATGGATACACTTTGAATAAAACGTGATGTACAGGTCATGGAAACAATGTCGTGGGGAAGGCCATTCCAATCTGAAGCTGCGTGGCAAAAAAAGTGATGCAGAAAAGGTTGTGGTGCCAGAACGGGACCGGGTGACTTGAAGTGGATGGCCCATGCGGGGGGAAGCGCGCGCGGCGGAAGCGATGTAAGGTGGATGGCTGAAAGAAATGTGATAAAACTTGGGGTAAAGTGATAGTGTGGCGATCCTGCGGCGAGACGAAAGAGTGGGCAGACCAAATTCATGTTTTGGGATGACACGCTGATATCGCATGAATAAGAAGAATGAATCAAGCGAGCAGCCCGATTTTGCACTGCTTCGATAGCGTTGATCAAATAAACTTGGTGAGGGCTCCAGATTGGTGATACGTACTGAAGTTTGGGCCGAATTAGCAATTGGTAAGCCAAAAGTCTTACGTGGTAGGGTGAGTGACGCAGATGACGTTTTAGAAATCCAAGGGTGCGATCTTGTACGCGTTCCAAACTCGAACGGAGGCGGTCCGTTCTTTCCGTCGCGAAATTGGCGGTCTGCTCCGTTGCGTTCGTCCGATAGCAGACAACACAGAATGATTGACAGCAGATATCACTTCACAATTGACGTCATGGCGTTCGACACCGTTCAAACTGACCAAGCGTGTGCGGCTCGGTGGAACGGACCGCCTCCGTTCTATTTTGGAACGCGTACAAGATCGCACCCCTAATGATCGGTTAGCCGATGGAATGATATTCGTTACATGGGTGCGCGAGGACATTTCTGGGGTTAGTATTACACCAAGGTATACACCAAGACAACACCGAGACAACACCAACCTTGCTTACACCAATACAATAAGAATGACACCGTTCCGTCTCCTACATGGTCGTGAAGTCACAACTATGCTACATGCGATGCTGCCACATGAATGCGATGGCAATGAAACAGATGCTGAGGACATCACTCAGCGTACTGATGAAGCGCGACAACTTGCTCGCATACGTATTCATAGGCAGCAGGATTACAACTCGAGACGCTGTAATCTTCATCACTGACCAGTCTCCTGCGAGGCCGGAGAGAGAGTTTGGGTTTGGACTCCCCTTCGCCGTCGTGACCTTTCGGAGAAACTGCTAAGGCGTTACTTCGGGCCCTATAAAATTCTTGCTCACTGATGTCAATTATGAGGTTGCTCCCGATAGTCCGCATTGCTCAAAGCGTCCACGGCAACTAGCGGAGGTTGTGCACGTGGTCCGGTGAAGCCCCATTTGTGCGAGTGAATTCACTGCACCGCACGCGTATCCTGGTCCCGTTGCCGTGACGACAAAGCATCGGGACGACGCTTTCTCGGAAGAGAGGCTAATGTCACGACTGAAGGCTAGCAATAAAGCAAAACGGACTGAAGGATAGGAGCAGCGACCACGCTTCTTTTCGAAAGAAGACGAAATTGGCGCGTCGGGTCTGGCGGTCTCTGAATGCAAAGGTGGTTTTTGTTTCTGTCGTCCTAGTCCTGCGTACTGTTCTTTTTTTTTTTGATGTCGTAACAATCTATAGTACCGCTTTGAATGAGTCGGGTATTTTCGACGCCATGTATGTAAAAGCGAATTGCTTTTGTTAGTAATGTCGCCAATTCACCAGATTCGCACGTTTCTTCTCGACACGCAGTATTCCTATAAGGGCTAAATACCAAAATAACACATGCTTGTAATTTACTTTTTCCAGCTGTTGCCTTCCGGTGGAGTTTCGTAAGGGAACTACTGCTGCTTACCTGCCGCCACAACGTTGGATGAACGCACAAAAGGCCCGGAACAAGCGTTTATATTGAGCAAAATATACATTTCTTCACTTACAAAGCATTTTGCGTCTACTTTATGAAATAGCACGTAGCACAGATTCGATGGAGGCTTGTAAAGATCATTCGCAATCATTTTAAACCACGCGCGATTGAGCAGCAGAAAGAAAAGGCGCCGAGTAGCTCAGCGCATGCCAGCTAGCGTTCAATACGCGCACGCCCAAAACCGAAACCGGAAGGAGTTAACCCCATCCGCTTAGTGCGCTAGTGCCGATTCGGCCGCTGGGACCTATGGGAGCGTGCGCTCTTGTTGAATGTCTTTCTATATGTCCTGAAGACAAGGACTGCTGCTCACTATACCACTTTACCTTTTCTTCGCTCGACCTTACCACCATCGCGTCGGAGCAGTGCAAAAAACATTGGATTATCCCTATTATAGGCTTACTTTCTGGTTCATCAGCACCACCAGCCACTCACCAGTTTGCCATTCGCGACAGCCTGTTTCCCCGATGCAATTATAACCCCGACGGGCGCTAGTTGTTATTAGTAGTAACCCGGAGTCTCCGTTCCTACAAGTTCGATGCTTTCCGTGCCGATCCACAGTGTGCATAATCGGGAGTTCTCAAAACTTACCAGCGCCTTTGACAAGCGACACTACTGGCGAGGGATGTACAGTTACGTTCAGAAGTTCGTTCGCTCTTGCCCCGATTGTCAGCGCCCGAAATCTCCACCCCTCCTCTCGCCAGCCGCTCTGTAACATTTACCTTGCCCTACGCGGCCGTTTGGGCGCATCACCATCAATTTGTATGGGCCCCTTCCCCTGACATCGGCCGGAAACCGCTGGGCCATTGTGACGGTTGGCCACCATACGCCATACGCCGAAACTTCCGCCCTCCCGGCAGCTACAGCACGCGGCGTTGCCTCCTTCTTGCATTGTCGATTCATTCTGCGTCATGAAGTTACCTGAGGAACTGCTCAGATATCGCGGACGTGTCTTCCTATCTGGAGTAGTTGAAGCCATTCTGAAACAGTGTCACGTTCTTCATCGCACAACTACGGCGTACATCCTCAAACAAATGGCCTTACAGAACGCTTCAACCGTACGCTCGGCAACATGCTTGCAATGTACGTCGCCTCCTACCACAGAAATCAGGACGGCATTCCACCCTTCGCAACATATTCAGACAACACCACTACTCAGAGCACCACCGGCTTTTCACCCTTTTTCTTATTTTATGGTAGGCATCCGTCGTACACCTTGGACATAATTCTACCACACCGACCGGATGCATCTGAATGTGCGCCCATTTTTGCCGTGACAAGGCACGCTGAAGAGTGCCGCTATCTTGCGCGGGCCTTAACCTCCCATGACCAAGGCCGCCAGAGGAGCATTCCCCGTGACACCACCTCTGCACCCTCCCTCCTTCCTGCAGCACTTACGTGGCTTTCCGTTCCTTCCGCTGGCCGCGGCG